>NC_092825.1:150605775-151293275 GCF_039878825.1 Excalfactoria chinensis | reverse complement strand
GGATTTGGCTGCCCAATATCCTGCTAAATCTCAGCTAGCTATTTAGTGCAGAAGTTACATCTTTGTTATAAAACCTGAACTTGGAATAAAAATCTGTATAAATGCAGCCTTCAGCTTCTACAGAGATTTATCATAGGTTTTTATGGTGTTTTTTTTTTGTTTTTTTTTTTTTTCCCTTCATTCAAAATCTTACTGAAATATGAACAATTTGCTCATGAAACTGTGAATGATATATATTTGTCTACTGGAATTGCATCAGAGCTACATTTTTGGCTTGTGTTTAATTTGAAGAATACATTTGCAGAACTGAATCTTGATATTAGCATACAGATGGAACTGAATAGTATGTCAGTACTGACTGGCAAAGCTGATAGATTGCTGGTTGCCCTTTTTTAAGATTAGTTTAAATTTTGTGTCAAGGAAAATATAGAAATATAAGAGTATTTCAATTTTCCATTCCATTTAAACTGAGAAGAAAGTAATAATTTGAGGAAAAATAAAAAACGACTGATGTTAGGATATGATTGATATTTGGCTAAAATGTATTCCAGTTGTAAAGGCAGTCTAGTACTAATAAAACACTGACTTTTTAGCTTCAGAAACCTTTTTTCACATATAATTGATCTTAGAACACTATTCACAATATTTTGTCTATCTGCATGGATTTTTCCCATTCTACTGTCCTTATTAAGTATTTGAAATTAAATGGCAATATATCTTATAATTAGTGAGTATAAATACCTATTTGTCTATTTAATCTTTTATTAAAAACAATAATAACATGATTTTTGAAATCTGCTTTGAAGATAAAATAATTTATGTGTGTAAAATTTCTAATACATAAAAGTATGAGAAATGGAGTGAGATTATTTGATGGTCCATTTGAACCAACTTTAAAATTATTTTCAGTGTTAAAACAGGAGGAAGATTCACGTGTTCCTTATTATTAGGACAAAGCATAGTAATGATTTTCTCTGTTTCTCTACATGAACTATCTGAATCAGAGCATCTATATTCAAATCACATTAAAATAAATATATATTTTTCTACTTGTTTGTATTTTTGTATGCAATTCATCTAGGACAATATTCAGACTGCTTTTATCATCAGTGGAGATAACCAGACACTTCAGATAGGATTTTTCTTATGCTAATGAGAGGAGTCAAAGTAATGGAGGTATAAAATTGTCAGTTTCTTGCTGTTCAGTGCAAATGGACATGGGTGATTAGTTTGCAAGCAAATGATTGCACTGCAGATGTCTCAAGAAGATAGCATAAATCCTACACAATCTATCACTATAAGACATCACCTCAGCCTTTACATTTGTTTAAAGCCTCTTCCTCTAAAGGAAGATTTAAAAACATTGCACTATTTTTTTAATATACATTTCCTACTTCTCACTGTGATGTTTAAAACATAACATGACTGAAATGAATACTAAAACTCTTATTTCTTCCTTTTGGTCTCAATTTAAACCTAAATTTGTAATATCTTTTACAAAATTGCAGAAATGTTAACCAGTAGGCACATAATTGTTTCTGTTCTGCCCTTTCTCAGCATTATGGTTATATATGCACTATAAAATAAGCTCTCAGCTCTTCAGAAGACTCAAAACCCTATTCTTCTGGTGAATCAATTTTTATTCAATCCTAGTCTCCAAAATGAAGTGACCCAATAAGATTCCTCAAAACAGAACCTGGTGGAACTGTATCTGGTTAAGTACAGGAACCACAGCCATTTTGAACATTCTTCTAACATAATTCTGGAAGGTTCTGCACCATCAAGCACGTCTATGTGCTTGTTCTTATTCTTATGCTGCAAAAATATTGTTTTAGTTCTTACTTCATGTAATCCACTTCCAAATTTAAAAAATAAAAATGAAAGATGTATATATTCAGTTTTCAGAATCCCTTGTGATAAATATTTAGAAGAATTACCCTGTGGTGTGAAAGAATGAATGTAAGAATGTTTAGAAGTAGTGATGTTAGTTACTCTGGCAGAGGAAAGTGATATTACTTTTGTGGATGTATTTAACAAAGACGATATTACTTGTGAAAAACCCTAGATTACTCTTGACTCAGTGTGGCCCAGGTAAGATGAAGGATTAGTAATGCATGTTGTACAGGTTACTCATGAGCAGGAGCAGAGACTAAGTCTTTTCTCTCTTGTGACCAGCAATGGGACTTGAGAGAATGGCATAAGGTTGCATTAGGGGAGACTCCAGTTGGATATTTAGAAAAGGCTCTTGCCTGAAAAGGTCATCAGGCACTAAGCAGGCTCCCAGGGTAGTGATCATTGCACCAGGTCTGCTGGAGTTAGAGAAATTTTGAGTAACACTCTCAGATTTATGGTCGTCTATTATGGATCTAAGAGTTGGACTTGATGATCCTTATGAATCCTTTCCAACTCAGGATACATTATGATTCTATGAAATATTTTTGAATATCTCAGAAGCTGAGAAAATCTCACATTATTTAAAAAGAGACTGTGGGATAAGATTAACTTAATTGCTACTGTGAAATTACTGAAATGATTTATGTGAACCCTGATTAATAAATAAACTTCTGTTACAAGTTCAAGATTCCAAGCCACATCCATGACAAATTACCACTGTGTATCAGGACAGGTTTCTTTTTCTATTGACCTAAGATAACAATTATTATCATTAAAAACACAGCTTCAGATATATATTTGGCAGCTTTTGGAAACAGTTTTAAATGCCTTTGTGATGTTCTTCTTTCAGAAGAGGATCCTCTTGTAAGCTTTGTCTAGAGACCAACATTTCTAATGCATGAAACAATGATTTAAAGTGTTCTAAAATTCAACACTTTGCTGTTAATTAAAATTAATTATAAAGAAGACCAATATTATATAAAGAAGAAATGGAAAGTAAATTACATCAGCAAAACTGCCTCACAGAGATAAACCACATAATGAACAACAGCGCTGAGGCTAAGTAAAAACTCACCAGTAATCAGGGTGAACTGAAGCCTTAGAAGTTACAAGAATTGTTTAACAGAAATAGAGAATCTTAAAAGAATTCTGGATAGGAAAAACCTTGGAAGGACCCTAGTCCAAAATCCTGTTCAGAGCGGGGTCAGCCACACCGGGCTGTTCACTGCTTTATGCATTAAAGTCTTGAAAACCAAGGTGATTGGATTTAAACTCTTTGAGTAGCCACCTCTTTTGCTGGACAGCTTTTGTGGTTGTATGTTATCTTTGGTCCTCCTGTCATGCACTGCTTTGATGAGTTTTGCTCTGCATTCTCAGTAACCTGCAGGAACCTGCAGACTGCTATTACATCTTCCTCACCCATATCTTCACTAGATTCCCTTAGTGTTTCCTTACACAGAAAGTGCTCCAGCCTAACCTAGTGTCCTTCCACTGAACTCACTCATCTTCCAAGCATTTTTGTTGTTTTGGGAAGGCAATACTATACTCTAAAAACTCATCTCTTTCTATCAGTTGGTTATGCTGTATAAATGCAAATTCGTACAGCTTTGGATGCTTCTGACCTTTCTCACTGTCAAGATGCACTGCTGATTTCCAGTCAGCTTGCTGATTCCCAGGGGGCCTGGCTTCTTCTGCAAAGCTTCCTTTCAGCCAGTCAATCTCCAGACTATTGCTGTAAAGGAATCCTTCTTCCTGGGTAGAGGTGTTTGCATTTGTGCTTTCTGAATTTCATAAACTACCATCAACCTTCTCCTGATGCCTATGCAGTTCTCACATTAAATGCATTGATTGTATTTTCTAGATCAGTTGTGAACTTTATAGGCCTGGATATTCATACTGTGGTGTTGTATTTTTATTCAGATTAATTTCATACTTTTCACTACTGTACTCACTATGCTGCCAACAAATCCCAAGCTAACCTTGTAAGAAGTGACATTACAGTAATTGCTGGAAGGCACTGATCTTTATCTGCTTACTGTCAGACAGTTGTGTTAAAATGAGGCTGAGAATGACTGAGACCTTACCCTAAAGCCTAGTGCTGAGAGAAAGTGGATTAAATTTTGATTTCAGTCTGAAGAAATTTTGTAACAGATGCTTGTAGACTCAGAGCTGAGTAAATTCTGAACTATTCAAAAATGTAATGCCTTCAGAAACAAATTTAGAGGACAGAAAAGTGGAGGCACAGATATGCCCCAGAGATACACATCCCTTTCTCTTTCTGGCATTTTATACTTGAATGCATTCTCAGATCTCTCAACCATTCCTATTGCTCTCATCTCTTCCCTAGCTGTGATGAAGGATGAAGGAAAAATGAATTGTTTACAGAGGTGAGGAAGTGATACAATTGCACAGTGGAAGGAAAATGATTAGTGGTATATTGGGCTCGTGGTAGAGTTGTTAGCATGAGGATTGCAGGGGTGGCATATGTGAGCAGAGACCAGGAGCTGCCCCATGTTAGATAAAATCCTGTTCCGTCTGGCTCCAAAATGACCCTCCATGGTCCAGGTCTAAGCCAATGAGTGGTGACTATTCAGTCTTTGTGAGAGTAGATATGAGAAAGGGTAATGAAATTCTGAACAACAGCAGTTGTCAGAAAGGAGTGAGGAAAATGCTGAGAAAAACAACACTGTGGCCTCCAAAGTCAGTGTATATGATGGATGGCAAGCAGCACTCTGAGCGTGGAGCAGCTTTTCTTGTGGAGAAGGCACACAGTGGAGCAGCCTGGCTCTTGCAGCCCATGGCACCACAGGGAGCAGATCTCCATGTACAGCCACTGAGAAGCCCACGATACAGCAGCAGATGTGGCCTGAAGGAACCACAGCCCATGGAGAGCCCCCAGAGGAGCAGGTCCTGCTCCAGAGCTGCCGCCTTTGGGGGCCAGTGAAGGAGCAATCCACTCCAGAAGGCAGAACCATGTTGGAGCAGTGCTTGGAGAGCTGCAGCCTGTGAAAAACCCATGCAAGAACGGTTTGGCATCCAGTGGGAGAGATCCCGTGCTGGAGAAAGGGTAGAGAATAAGGAAGGAGTGACAGAGGAGAAGCTTTACAGACTAATTTTAACTCTGTTCCCTGTTGTCTCCCTGTTAATGTTCATGGGGAATAAAGTGGATAGGGATGGGAAGATAATTTTGCCTTGCTTTAGTTTCTCATTACTGTAGTTTGTAGTATGCAGTGTATTAATCTCCCTGTAACTGAGTCTGTTTTGCATGTGATGGGAAGTAGTGAGTGCTCTTCCTATCCTTATCTTAAATCATAAACTTCTTTATCTGAGGAAGGGGAGCGAGAAAGTGGTATGATCGAACTTAGCTAGCCATCAGTGTGAAAACAACTGAAGTGTCTGCTTGCTAGTTATCTTGTATTTGGTATAATAGTAATATTTACCAAAAATTCATTGGCAGTGAATGGAGCTAAAATTTGAAATGTAGAGATACTGAGAAAGTGATTTGTATTTTTTTAAAGAGAATTACAGTACCCTAAAGCTCAAAAATTACACATTACCCGATTATAATTTATGTCCTGAATATTTTCATCATACTCTGCAGTCAGAAAACACTAAAAAATGTCAGGGTGAAAGTCAGAACAGAAGTCATAATCTTGTCTTTTATTAATAACGTACCAGAACTCCAGCATATATACATTTTGTCTCCTTATGATCAGGGCAGGATGGTATCTCACCTTTTCAAAAACTTGAATAGTTTTTCTATATTGTTCTATGATCACAGTTTTCATTTTTTTTTTTTTTTTTTTTTTTTTTTTTTTTTTTTTTTTTTTTTTTTTTTTTTTTTTTCCCAGTACAAGCTGTTGAAGCATCATCATCTAGGGACACAGTAGCTTCTTGTTCCTTTTCTACTTCCTGTCACCAGACAGGCTGCTACATGTTGTTAAGTCACAGAAATACCAAACATTTCAGGGACTTGATTAATGGCAATAGTTACTACAGCTGTTGGATTTGATCCCTGAGCAGAAACCTGGTGTCAAGAGCCTGAAGAGCCTGAATTTCTTACTGTTGCTAAATGATTTAGTACTCTATGTCCTGTGCTCTGCAACTTCCAGTTGGAGCTGAACAGTTTCATTGTCACCCTCATAGTATAGTAATAATTTCCACTCTGCCTTAGATTCCAGGTTGATGGCAAGTCACTACTTTTAGAAAACACTGCCACAGGAGTCATTAGAAAAATTAGCATGGGGTAGACACTCAATCTTTTGTGCAGTTGTTGCAGGTTCTTGGCTTTTTTTTTTTTTTTTTTTTTTTTTTTTTTTTTTTTGGTTGTTGTTGTTTTGTTTTGTTTTGTTTTGTTTTGTTTGTCATTTTCCTCAGTAAAATCAAAACAGTATTGCTTTATTATTTCAGAGATATATGAAGCCTGCTGAATCTCTTATAATTTGTGAATGGCATCTTGTGCGAAAAAAACAGACTTCCTGAACTTCAGAGTTATTATTGAATTTTTTCCAAAGACATTTTTCACATTAAAAGGAAAAATCTGCAAAATATATATTAATTCATTTAAACATGAATTCTGAAGTAATTTTTTTGTTCTTCTAATACTCATTCTGACGATGTTAGGTAGGTTTCCAACTAATATTAATATTATACTAGTAAATTTAATTAGCTAGTTAATCAAATGTTGCAAAAACCTGCCAATGAGTTCAAAGAAAATAATAAAACCAAAAAGATTTGAAATAATAATAATAATAGTAATTCTAGAATCAGCTCTTTGCTTTGGTGACCAGACTCCCATTACATATCTAGTGAACATTACTTAAATTAATTGTCAGAATATCTTTGTGTAAGAGTGGTGCAGATATAGAGATCTGAACATAAAATGACTTTGACCAAAGTTGTAGAACACAGCTGTAGGAAGTGAGGTCAGGGCCTATGAGTCTGAGTTCAACAATTCACAGAACCACTCTTCTTTCTATAATTCACAGAATGCACAAATAATGAACGACATCCTGACTGCATTATAGTTATCCAAATGAGTTTGATGTGGTGATTGCTGCAGAAAATATGTTACCATTTGCTATCTGTCAGGAGAAATTTCTTGCATGTCATGCACTAAACCTGCTAAAGACTATTGAGGTAGCTAATGTCCTGAAATCCTGGTTCATTAATAAATTAGTGCCAGTTTAAATCAAGATTCCTTTACTGCCTGTGGCTTTATCTACAGTGTTTCTATCAGAAAGATATGCTGAAAGCAAAGTCAGACAAGGCTTCCTTTCGTTTTTAATCACTATAAACATGATTTTTAAAAAAACGCAACCATAGCTGTTAACATAATACAAATTAGGTAGGAATATTAACTTTTTAAAGGAAATTGTCTAGTTTTGTATTTCACTCACGTTCTACTTTTGGCTACTAATATATATGCATTATAATGCATGATTTCTCAAGCATGTTGTTCTATATCACCCAGTATTTTAACTAAGCAATTACAAAGACTTGGGCTAAAAACTGCAAATCTGCAGACCACTGTCTTTGAGATTCCCAAAACTTATGGACTGAACTGACCAAGCAGGAACGTAGTGGTCAGCGATGCAAAGTCTAGCTGTAGGTGAGTGATGAGTGGAGTACCTCAGAGATCAGTAGTGAATCTGCTCCTGTTTAAACTCATAATTAATGGTCTGGACACTGGGTAGAATGTCAAACGAATGTTTATTGGGAACAAAAATGTCATTCCAAACATTCTCTCCTTTCTCCTTCTTTCACTCAGATTTTATTACTAATCATGATGGGTTATGACATATCTAATAGAACTTTGGCCAATTTGGATCAAGTGAACTGACTGTGTCAACTCCCAGCTCCTTGTTCATTCTTAGCCTCTTTCTGGTAAGGCAACATGGGAAACAGACAATTCCTTTATTCTCTATAAGCACTGCTGTGCCCTTTTTATTTTCATAAAAAATGCAACACACAGCATCCTGCAAACCTCTACAAAGAGAACACTGTATCTTAGCCAAAACTATGACGTTTACAGATCAAGAGAGTTGATACTTATCATGCCATCAGCACTGGTGAGGTGCCACCTGGATTACTGTTTCCAACTGATGGCTCCTTAGTGCAAGACGGACACGGGTATGCTTAAAAAAAAAAAAAAAAAAAATCTATGTGGGGCTATCAAGAACTGCAGTACTCCTTACCAGGAAAGGTTGAGTGAGTTGGGTGTGTTCAGCTGGGGGAACTGAGGGGGATTTATAAATACCTGGAGAAAGTCATGCACTTTTCAGTGGTGTCCAGTGCCAAGACAAGATTTAATCGGAACAAACTGGAACACAGGCCATCCTGTCTAAACATCAAGAAGCTCTTTGCAGATTCCAGGGCAGTAGAACAGGTTGTCTGAACAGGCCTGAGATTTTAACAAATTAAGCCATGCTGCACTAAAAGCTTAATAACTCTTGGAAGTAAGTTCTATTCAAATCATGAAACAAAGAAAGAAGAATAACAATAAAGCTTTTCCTCGCTGACAGATACTGCTGTGCAGACATTTGGTGCAGAGTTATAAATTGTCATGGTTTTATGATTTTTGGTTACCAGTATTCTATATCATAATGTCATGTAGTGCTCTGGGATTTAAAGAGTTAATGCTCCAGTTCTGCATATGTCTCCCAGAAAAAAAGAACTACATCCCCCAGAGGACTGCTCTCTGTTCTGTTATTATTTTTGCTCAGATCAAAAGATAAAAGCCATTTGTAGGTCACTTGACCTTCCTCTTTTCTTGTTTTTGTCATCTGGCTCATCTGTTCTGCAGCTGCCATCTCATCACAGCATTAGAGTAAGGCGTTCAGCTTTTGGACACTGTCTCTCACTTTATTGGGTTTACTAGTTTTTATTCTAATTATACTGTATTATAGTATGTTATCTTATATTACAATACCTTACTTAGCTGTTTAGTTTGTTTCTTCTCAGATCTTAGCCACTGTTTTGTTTTTAGGTCCAAATTTCTACCCTTTCCTCCTTTTCCATTTTCCCTTACCTGGGGAGTGGGTCTGTGGGTCCTCATGCCCTGATAGGAATGGAACAGGGCTGAAGCAGCCTGTAAATGGTAGACATAAATAAACACTATTTTTAAAATTGAATTCTTGGCACAGGTCATTGCTGTAATAAAGAAACAGAACTTTCTAAGTGGAAGGCTGGTTACTGCTCAGATGGGTATGTTGAGTTTCTGTTGTGATGACCTTTGCAATGGCATCTGTAATTGGTTTGTCTCAGATTCTCAGGACTACTTTTTCTGAATTCTTGCATTTTTCTGTTTTGCTGTCATGTGTCTTCAAGTGACTGTGGTGTTTCACACTTATGTAAAGATAAGCTGCCTCATTCCCCTTCCATAAAGTAACAGAGGGAGAGAATATGCTAAATAAACACTCACAAGCTGATATAAGGACAGTGTTTAACTAAAGGGGGGGCAGGGGGAGGGGAGGGGAAGGAAACAAAAAACAAACAAACAAAAACAAGAAAAAAGCAAAAAAAAAAAAGCAACAAACAAACAAACATACAAACAACCAAACAAACATACAACAGCAACAACAACAAACAAAGGCAGTGAAGAAGCAAAATTCTCTACTTCCAATTAGAAAGCAATTTTCCATCACTCCCTGGGAAGCATGGCCTCAATATGCATAGGATATTGAGTCGCTTGAAAAGACTAACACGCACTGTCATTACAAGAGTACTTCAGTTTTTCTTATATTGCTGAACATGATGTCATACATTAAGAAATATACCTTTAGTTACGTGAATTCACTTTTCCTGGTGATGTCTTCTCCCCACATGTTGCCTACTTCCAGCCTGCAGGCCTTTCAGGAGTGGTAGGGTAGGAGAGAGTTTTGATGTTTGGTGGCAGCATCACTCAGTGACAGACAAAACACAGATGCAATATAATTGCTGTTAATAGCTTCAGCTGCAAGGAATAGTAATATATGGGCTGCTGTGGGAAAAATTAATTCCATCTCAGAAGAACCAGTATAATGTCTATGCTAGGTACTACAGGATCATTTGCAGTTGATTATCTTAAATTTTGTAGGAAAATCTATCCCAACTATACACTGTCTATCATGATCATGTTTGCATCTGCAGGAAAAGTTTCAATTGTCCATTTATAAGCATCATATTTATGAAAAATTTGATAAAATTTGCAGTGGGAAACAGGGAGTAGTGCCTGAAAAGAATGGACAAATTCTCCTTCCATGAATAATCAATCACTGCCCAATGCATAGCAGAGGATGCCTGGAGGAGAACTCTGGGCAATACAAAATTCTGACCTCAGAGCTCCAGTACCAATACAGGATTAAATCTTTTGCAGTGGGTGAAATGGTCTTCAGTCCAGAACAAGTAGTCTAAGCCTGTTTCTGTACCTATGAGGAATAATTTGAAGGGAATCACAAAAAACAAAACAAATGCAGACAAGCAAAAACAGAGACAGAAGCCAAATATTGCATAATTCATATTTGGCAGCCATGATATTATTTTACATCTGTTCTGACAATATTTAATAAAAGTCTTCTGCTGTGAGTCTGTCTTATGCTTTTAACAATAATGCCTGTTATATGTCTTAAACAGTGTGGAAACAAGACTGAAAAAGATCCTAGCTCTCCTATTTGGTTTCCAAGAAACAGTTTGATGCCTCTGAGAAAGACTCAAGAAAGCTTCAGAACATAAATAATTTTCTGTACTACAGAAGACAATGTGGTGTTAAGCAATTGGCTGTAGGAAACTTGAAATATGGGGAATATCTATTGAAACTCCTGGATTTAAGGTGTTTTCATTCTCATTGAATCTAGTGCTTGCAGTTCCTCCCTGAAGACTGATACAGGAAAATCACTCTTGTAAAGAAGTTCTTGACTGACAGTGTACAATAATTTAGTCCAGTGATTATAAGTTACGGCCCAGAAAGTGCTGAAGGAGTGTAATTTCTCCTACATAGTCCAAGAAGGAATGACTGAGAAAAGCAAGATTATTGTCAGTAGCGAAAATTCATAGTGCAGGAGTCTGCACTTCCATGAAAATGGTTTAAGTATCTGTAAATTGTAGAAGATGGAGAAATATTAGCTTGTCAGTCGTGATATTTACTCGAGAAATTGAAGTCTTGGATTCTGTGCTTATCTCAGGAATATTATATCCTGGACATAGGCTGTGGCTATTAACTATGGAATAAGCAGGAAAATTCTCTTGACTTTCTGTTCAAAATGGGCCATTCTACATCCAGGAATGAGAAAGTCAAGAAACCAGAAGGAAAATGAGCAGAAATTGTATGACTCTAAAATACAGATTGAAGATATCACAGAACTATTGGGAGTTTTAACAGCAGTAAGTCACTGAATAGTACGTAGGGAAAGTCTGTTTTGCACTTGGGCATCTACACAATATAATACTATACATTAGTAAAAAATTTCTAAAACATTTCAAGCCATATGAAAGAAAGAAATCAAAATGTCATAAGGTACATATTACAGATTCCTGGATGAATAAATACATTGTAGTATGGTAATATCCTACAAATCTTCCAGAATTGGAAAATTTGAAAAAAAAAAAAAAAATAAAGGAAATAAATAGCAAAATACAATTTGTATTTCTGGGCTTGTGGAGTGATTCACAGTAATTTGCAGAATTTATTTATTTATTTACTTATTTAATTATTTCCCATAGAAAGAAAACCCTCTGCCCTTCCTCATGATTTGGATAGGCAGAAGTTTTGACTGTGCGCTTCTTGACTTGCTACAATACACTGGAACATATTATGTTCTATTAAAGCACTGTCTTTCACATGGAATATTTTTTTAACATAATGTTCACAAGTATAAGTATGCTTTTTAAGATTTTTTTTATTTTTTTTTTTTCCTGATAGGTAACATTTTACTCATGTTCTGTGAAATACAGTAACTTTTGCTGGGTCAAGGTTTTATGTAACCACGTCAGCATGCCAAATGAAATTACAGGTCTGAAATCTAACTTGGAAAAATGTTTTATCTTGTTAAAATGTTCTTTGTCCAGAATAAGTCTAAATCTGTAATGAACCATCCAAATTGCAGAGTGATACTTCAGCTATTTGTTGAATTTTACATACGTAGAAAAATTACAGCTCAAAGTGTAAGTAGTGAGATTATTTACTTCTTCATAGTTTTCCTTATGAAGCTATTTCACTTTTCTTTACTATTTTCTTATAGGATCAGAATTACGAGGAAATTATATTTTTTAAATATAGTGTTTTCTTCCTATATAATTTATAGAATTTATTTATTTTATTTTTTTTTAAAGACTGTCATCTTCAATCAGGCCTAGATAGAATAATGCCTCTCTAAAGAAAAATGCTTTATTGAATGATCAATCAAAAAATTAATAAAAGGTGACATTTTGTTTATGAGCAACAACATTCCACTGAGTAAGCAAATGACACTTCTCATAATCTCTCTGAAAAAGAAATACATATGAATTAAGAAGAGCGAATCTCATGACCCTTCATTGCATTTTCCTGTTTTGCTGGTACATCTCCTCAGCCTAAAGCTCTCTCTTTTATGTAATAACTTTAAACACTTGCTTATCAGAATTTTAATTTAATTTAACTGACACTTATTGAAACAGCTTTTTCAGTCTGGGAACATTACATGAACAGTTTTTAAAGAAGGATCTTATCTCTGTTAATAAAGTCAGTTGCTAAAATATTGTTTGTTCCTACCTTCAAAGAGAAAATACAATTGAAAGGAATTAAGACCTTGTGTGTAGAAGAAAACGCATTAGGAAGTACTGTGTTAGAACACAAGCTCACAAGTGTAGAATCAGGTTAGACACTGTTAGAGCAAAGTCCTCTATTGCCATGAACACTGTCAACCTATGCAATCTGTTTTCTGCTGCTTTACCAGCAGGGACTCAAGTTCTGATTCAGAAGGCCCACCTTCATCACAGAGAGAATTAAGCTGTTCCTGTTCATTCCCTGGTCTGTCCCTTGAGATTGTTAAGGAAGATGTCACTAAGTACTTATAGTGGTAGGACTGTGAACACCTGCTATGAGATGGATTGATGCCTGTAGCACATATTCACTTTGAGTGCATGCTGGCTGAACCAGTGAGCTAGGACTGAAGTGCTTAGATGACTAAATATCCGCATCAGGTCATATAATTCAAAATTATTACCAGTCAAAATTAAGATAAAATGATGACTGAGAAAAAAAAAAAAAAAAAAAAAAAAAGTGAGTGAGTGAGAGAGGAAAGAAAAACCAAAGTATATATGATAGCTCATCTGCACAGCTGATGCTGGTGCAAACAAGGATGTAAAGATAACAAAGAAATTGTCCCCCAGAGCTGTAGCATGAACTTTTCAGAAAAGATATAAATCTTACATATTGAACAAATGCTCACATTTACATCCACATATTCTTCCTGACAGATTTCTTGTGATATTGGAAGTAGCAAGTGAAGTCATTACCAGTGGGATTTAATTTACAGTGTATTGTGTATGAACAAATATTTATCAAGCAATCATAAATTATAACCTCACACCTTATAGTAAAAAATAAAGCATTAATTGAAGAAAAATAAAAATTGTATATAAATATATATATAACATACCACTAGAACCTATTTTTTTTAATTTATTCTTTATTTTCAAATCCGGGAGATTTCAGACGTCTACTCAACCAAAACCAGGCAAATCACATTTTGTCGTTGTTGTACATGAATCCGATTATGTTCTTTGTGTGAGCTAATAAACTGCAAAGTGGAAAGCTATCCAAGTTCCAATGTAATGTCTCCCTAATGTGATGGTGAGTTTATAGGATAAAACTGTCTCACTCCAGAAGAATCCACATGTATGTAGCCTAGTGGACAGATCTAAATACTACTGGTCCAAATTCTGGATACCTGCAGCATTGCTTTTATGTACTCTCTTTTCTGTTATCCAACATTTTTAAAATACGTATTCAGCTGCTCTTTTATTGTGTAATAATGAATGTTCTCGTACAATATTAAATATTGTCTAGTTGATACTCAGTGCCATTCTACTTAGCTCAATTTTGTTCCAGAAATCAAATGAAATAACGTAATGTAATATTAAAAGAGTTAAGCTATTTTTTTTCTGTCTCGAGTAGGTTTTTTTTTTGTTTTTTACTTTGTTTCTTCCTTTTTTTACTTTGTTTCTTCCTTTTTTCTTTTTCTTTCTTTTTCTTTCTTTTTCTTTTTCTTTTTCTTTTTCTTTTTCTTTTTCTTTTTCTTTTTCTTTTTCTTTTTCTTTTTCTTTTTCTTTCTCTTTTTCTTTTTCTTTTTCTTTTTTTTCTTTTTCTTTTTCTCTTCTTTTTCTTTTTCTTTTTCTCTTCTTTTTCTTTTTCTTCTTTTTCTTTTTTTTCTGTTTTTATTTTTCTTATGCTTCTTTTTCTTCTTCTTTTTATTCCTCATTTTGTTTCTCTCTTTTTTTCTTCTTTTTCTTCTTATTTTTCAATTTCACTTTTTTTTTTGTTTTTCTTATTTTTTCCTTTCACTTTTGCTTTCTTTTTTTTCTTTGCTTTTACTTTTTCTCTAATTTTATTATATATATATATATATTTATATAATTTCTTTTTTTTGAAGGGGAATGAGGGGTTGTTTGATTGTTTGTTTTGAAAAGGTGTTTATCTTCCTTTCTTATCTCTTCAGAACTTCACAAAAATTATCCAAGGAGTGGAACACTTTCCCTACAAGGACAGGCTGAAATAGCTGGGGCTGTTCAGCCTGGAGAAGAGAAGGCTCTGGGGAGACCTGATCACAGACTTCTCAGTCTCTATAAGTCTTCTATAAAAAAGAAAAGGCAGACTCTTTAGCAGAGTCTGTTATGATAGGATAAGGAAAATCTGTTTCAAACTAAAAGAGGGGAGACTTAGACTGGATAGGAGGGAAAAAGTTTTATGATAAGGGTAGTGATGCACTTGAACAGGTTGCCCACAGAGATGGTGGATGCCCCATCCCTGGGGATGTTCAAGGTCAGGCTGGACCAATCTCTGAGCAACCTGATTTAGCTGCAGCTGTTACTCTCTGTTCATTGTAGGGGAGTTGGACTACATGAGCTTTGAAGATTCTTTCCAACTCAAATGATTCTGTTTTTCTATGAAATATAGTGAAGATGTCCATGGAATGTAGGAAGTCATCATTTGGTTTTCTACATGACAGTACTGTGTTCCTGATTTCTATAATCTTATTGTTGCAAAATGAATATTCATTATGCATGGCATTTAAAATAAAATCATCTTTTGTGTAAAATATTCACAAAGCATGTAAGAACTCTGAGAGTTTAATGACTGTGTATGCTTATTTCATGCAGTCTAATTAAATGAATCCTAGAAAATGCATCAGGGAAGTGTATTATCACTGACAACTGAAAAACTACCACATAATGTGAATTATTTCTCAGAACATATTTCTGTGCTGACAGGTAACTCTTATAAGTAAGAAGATGATGTATTACATGAAGTTGTCCTGAGAGCCTTTGTATATATTTCTTTTACCAGGGACAGTTGCAATTTAATAGTGCATTATAAGACCATGTGGTGTGCCATTTGTCATGTAGTGTGTTTATATAATCTGAGCTACAAGTTCCTGCGTGAGCCCTAATTAATCTAACAGCCACCTCATTAACTTTTAGAAAAGCTTCACTCTAACTTGAGGTTAATTATTTAGCACTTTTGGCATCACTGTTGCACTACCTACATATGTGCTTATTTTTTTCTGTTTATAAGGTCCACTTAAAAGTGAAAAGCTAATTAATGACTAATGAAAGTTTTGTAGAACAGAAGAGTAGAATAAGTATTTGATTTCATTCTTTTGCAATACAAAACTAAATAAATAAATAAGAGACAGAGCTATGACAAGGAGGATTGATTTATCCCTATGTATACAGCTAGTCACCCCAGTCTCCTTTCTCAGACAAAGGACAGAATAGACACTGCTAAAGACAGTCATTTTGTAGTGTACTCCTCTGACAGATCAGTTGTGTTTTGCTTTCTCTGCAGCCACAAAATGATGCCGTGTAAAATCAAATGTAAATATCCACAGTGTAGATTCTGAAGTCAAGCAAGATTAATCCTATTTAAGTTGTGCTTATTTCATATACACATAATTGATGTGTATAACCATTAAACAAACTATCATGTAATTACTTGACATACTCTTGTAGATGATCAACTATTCATTAAATATATATATATATCTTAGTACTGTTACTTGAAAACAAACATTTTCTGTTTGAATGTGTCATTTACATTGATCACTTCATTGGAATCATCTCTACCTCTCTCCTGTCTTTCTCTTTTTCCTTCTCTCCATATCACCATATCTTCTGACCACCTTCATTCCTCTCCTCTTTTCCTTTTTTTTCTTGAGACTATTGGCATGCTTTAGTCATTATTTAGACTTGGGAAGTGAACAGAAACACTTTATTTTATTTTATTTTATTTTATTTTATTTTATTTTATTTTATTTTATTTTATTTTATTTTATTTTATTTTATTTTATTTTATTTTATTTTAATTTTTTTATTTAAGGAAAGAAACTTATACGTAGAATAAGCCTATGTAAAAAGTCAATATCACTGATACGTTAACCAGAAATAATTATTTTTATCTTAAGTCAAAGTTTTGCAATTAGTATGATAATAAGTGTTAAACTTACTTATTTTTCCCTGTTATGTGATCTGATATGCTTTCTATAATTAAATTGCTTTATCTCAAACCTAAACTGAATCTACGTGGTTACAGTGCTTATTTGTATGTGTAATCCATTTTCAATTTTAAAACCCGGGTCTCTGACTCATAGTGAATCTTGTACCCACTCACAGGCTGATGGAACTTACAAAGCGTGTCTTTTTTTTTTTTTTTTTTTTTTTTATAGCTACTTTAACAGTACTGCCTGGCTTTTAAAAATTAATAAAATCACAAGAATGTTAGGTATATATATATTGTGTGTAAGTCAGCAAAAATGGGGCATGTGTGGTAGCTCAGGCTCTCTCTGAGCCATCTATCAAGTGGGGTTATGATTGATTTTCTCTAAAGTATTCTGCATTGCAGTGCTGTGGCAGCACTCTGCTTTTACAGCGCATTTTCTGCCTGTGCCCCAGCTGGACTCATAGGGCAATTCAGCAATCTGGTGCAAATTGTCATTCCTCCCCTTTATGGACGGTGAGAACAGATGCTGATCCTTTGTCCTTCAGACTGAGATATGAAACTCAATCCTTCTGTTCCAAATTCCTATGAGCAGTCGTATCAAGATCTAATAATCCCTGTTCTTCTATTTCTCTACTTTTTCACAGGAAACCAATTGAGAGTACTTTTAGATTTTTAACTTCTCTTTCCTCTTTTAAATCTCAAGTTCCTATTAAAACAAAATATTTCCAGGATTCACAAAGCTCAGTGTGACTATTTTAATTGATTTGAGAATCTCATACAAATATATCCATTTTATTTCATCCTAAATAAAACTAATTCCATGCTAATTAAGCAAAAGTGTTTTTTTTTTCTTTTTCAGTATTAGTTCTTACACAAATTCTACCAATACTGATATGAAAAAAAAAAGAAAAAGAAAAAAAGTATTTTTATTATCTCAACCAAGTACATACTCATAATTGGATTATTGAAACACTTGAAACAAGTCTTACAGAAACTTACAGTGCTCTGTTCTATAAAATACATTTTTTTTTTTTTCAGATACAGTATTCTATATTCTGTATTCTTATTTAATTCATTTCTACAAGTAAAAAAAACAAAACCTTAAAGGTGGAAATATCACTGTAGGGAAGAAAACCTGGCATGTATCTTACCTTCTGGATTATTGTCTTAAGCAAAGTTTTACCTAGATGCTGGCTTTCAAGGAAGAAGTAGTTAATGTGCCAAAACTTCCATTCTCAGAGAGTCGATTGAGTCATTATAGATCTTTGGAGTAAATTAAAATAAATGGATCAGGTAAAATATCCATGTACAGATCACTGAAGTTCTGTAATTGCTCTAAAATGCATGGGACACGTGCTAATGATAAAAGTTACCTAGGGATAGCCATGTTCTCTCAAAAGTCAGGCAATGACAAGTCTTGAAAGGAAATCTAAACATTTAGTAGTTGTCTGTGTTTAAGCAGTCTGTAGGACTTCTGACGGGGAAATAAATTAATGACTTAGAAAAGCTACTAAGATAGAGAGTCTTCTAATATTGCTATAACTATTTTGGGTGCTTTTCTTCCTATATGGATGACAAGTAGGTGGATTAAATTTTACCTGCAGTTATTTGATTATTATGGGTATATTTAATTATTTACCAGTTAAATCTGATTAAGTGGTATTTACATTTTTTATGTTTAAATGTAAAATGTAATGCAGTATGACTAGCATGTATAGTTGTATGGAAATTACTTTTAATATTCTTCATGAAATAATTTGGTCAATACATGTTATTTTATCTTGAATAAAGTAATTTTTTTGTTTGTTTGTCTTGTATTAGTTTTTGTTGCTGCTGTTTTGGATTCATAGGGAAAAAATCTAATTCTGTTTAAATCAGTGCAAGCATGTTATTGACTTTGAGAAAGTAAAAGGAAACCTCATGAGTATACTTTTTTTTTTTTTTTTCTCTATGTTTTCCTTGGAGAAGTAGATATCTCACATTCTTACAGGTGCATATGACAAAAATGCATTAAATAATGCTTTACATGTTTTATACAGACACACAAATATTAGAGTTTTAATGAATATCCTTAAGAAGAAGCTAATGATATGTATCCATGGCTACTTTGAGCCTTCTTTTTTCTTTTTCTTTTCTTTCCTTTTTTTTTTTTTAAAAAAAAAAAAAAAAAAAAAAAAAAGTTTTGTTTGTTTGTTTGTTTGTTTAATTCTCCTGTTAGACTGTAAAATTTCATGAGCAAAAGCAAGCATTTTGCTTCTTTCCATCAATTTCCCCCCCAATCAACTGGAATTATTATTACTTTCTTCTCTTGAAGATGTAGAACAGGCTACCTATTAGGCTGTTTATACAATCAACTATTTTAAAGCACGCTATAAGTGTACATCACAACAGATGGCAGAAGTGAAGAAAACTAAGTTGTGTAATGGAATATGCAGCTCCTAGCAACAACAACTTGAATTTTTGACACTACACAAATTATTAATTAATTAGGTAACTTTGGTAAAATTTCAAAATATCAGTTGTTCCTTAATTACCTCCTACTAATATCTTCTGATTTCATTCTGAACTTAGTTTTATTTCCCAAAAGTTATGTAAAGAAAATACCAAACTAATAATATCTACCAGTGCTCAGAGCTGTAGACTGTAATAATCACTGGATTTTGAACAAATTATCCTATAAGTTACTTGATGCTGTTGTCTAATACTGTCAGAATGTCAGCTGCCAGTTCAACTATGATGCATCCGCTGTAACATCAGTAAAGATTCAGTGCAGGAACTATCTGCAGCTTCATCTAGTTTCTGAGCCTACAGAAAGCTGTGATTAGTAAATACACCTGCCTTTGGATTATCTTATTAAAATAATAATAATTAAAAAAAAAAAAAAATACACTGATATATGACTCAGAATGGATTATAAGAAAAGAAGGGCGAGCATAGGTCTGAAACTGCCAGAAGTTTCCCTGAAGCACTGTAACCCCACTCCAGAACTGTAAGTACCTGTTCTGTGGTTAGTGGGTAGCAACAAAGGGGAAAAACACCCATCTCGGATGTGTGAGTGTGCCCTTAGGAACAATTGCTCAATAGCATGTGCAATAATGGATATTGTTTAATATGGTACTGTAAATTAATCAACATAACACTTTGATCTAAACTAAAGGAACCAATCAGTTTGTTTTTTGTTTTTTGTTTTTTTTTTTTGTTTTGTTTTGTTTTGTTTGTTTGTTTTTCCTGAAACAGGGTCACTTTTTTTTTTTTTTTTTTTTTTTTTTTTTTTTTTTTTTTTTTTTTTTTTTTTCCAGTGGTACATATAATTTAACAATTAAACCAGTTCTATATTACTGCCATAGAAAATGCCACATTCAGGAAACTGCAAAACAAACAAACAAACAAACAAAAAACCCAAACCTCATATTTATCAAATTATAAGGTTTTCCAAAATCTCAGTGTGTGGATTTGCAATAAAAATGGGTAAAATTTGACTCTCAAGCCACAGTTTAGCACTGCAAGTTCTGTATTGGAGGTTTGTAATCCTGCAGTTGCAGCTTCTAGGTGACAAAACTGCTCAGAGTCCAGACAGAAAAACTAAGGGAATTAAGCCTATTGGATTTCTCTTCAGGCATGTTAAAGATGAGCAAACAGCCAGCAACAGCCAGCATGTATTACTGTGTTAAGATCACGCTTTACCAGCCTGATTGCTTTTCACTGACAGGCCACGTGACTCTGCAATACTTTTGCAATTTTTATTGTTATCACTCTCTCTTGAAAACTGACAAATTATGAGCTGGATCGATGTACTGCCAAATGGGCTGAAAATTGTCTGGACTCCATTTGGTGGCTGGTAACAAGAAGAATAGCTTCAAATCAAATCTTGTTTTGTTATTGTACAATAACATAATGAACAACCCTGAAAATGACATGCACAGCAAACCTAAGGACAGTACCAGATATGAATGCTTTAACAATAAAAGAGAGCTACAAATCTCAATCTCACCAAACTATTTTTTCTCATAAAAGAAATCTGCTGTCAAATGTTAGGAGTCCTGGAGTATATCACGAAGGAGATGTGGGAGCTTTAAGACTGCAAAACCCACTACTATGGCTTTGGAAGACTCCAAATGAATGGACAGAATGAAAGGGCTCTTTTTTACTGTACTTTGAGTTACTCCTTGTGAAAAATTTCCCCAGATGTTGTCAAAATATTTTGGGGGTTTGTTTTTGCTTTTCATGCTTATTCATACTGGAAAATCCAAGGCCCAGAAATGAATTGAGACAATTGTTTTCATTTGTTTGTCTCAGAAGCATAGAAAAGCAATTTTAATTCAAACAAGAGAAAAGATCATATTCAGTGACGTCAGTGAAGGTAGTTAATTGAAATGCAGTTAGCAAGGTAAGGTAAGATTTTTTTAATAACAAGCATTTCTAGGATGCCTATTTGTAGTCATATTGAAACATTCATGCTGTAGATTACTCTAAATTCCCTTCTCCTCCTTATCTTTCTTCCAGTCACTTTTGTCTTAATCTAACTTATATGGCTACAATCACACTAGAATTCTGGAAGACTTGAAGTATTTCTCCCTCTCTTAAAAACTACGAAGAGGGGGCTTGTTCAAGATGAATTCTCCATTCACACTACTCTGACTATGCCTCTGTAAAGGATGGTGATGATTCCCATCTATCAGAAACATACATACATTAGCAGAATAAAAGTTTTTTGCTTCTGCATACAGTGTAAAAAAATCTGCCCAATTTGTGACCCTTGTAGCACCTTAATACAATAGGCAAATAGAACCTTCTGGCTTCTCAGTGGAAATATTCAGTAAAAAACACGACTATAAAAACAAGTCACCAACCTAACCAATGGATAAGTACGAAATTGCTCTAATCCATTTGCTTAAGCAATTTTTCCTTAGGAACAAGTACTCTTCAGAAATTACACCATGTTTTCTGACACTGATTTCTAGCAACTCAGTGCCAATTATTGAAAATAGTTTTGTTGGCCTACTTCGCAAGCCACTAGAGATCAAACTGTACTTATAGCAAACAAGACATTAAAAAAAAAAAAAAAAAAAAAAAAAAAGGAAAAGAAATGAAAAGAAGGTTATTTTCCACTTCTTCTCTTATCCTTAATCTAAGCTCCAATTCCTCTGCTAGCTAAACTGATGTATAACTGGGTTGCTTCTGATTTACTTCTGGCAAATAATTTTGTTCCACTGTTTGACAGTCGTCAGTCATACTTGGCCATTCTTTCTTCGTCTCCTTCAAAGTGACTAACAACAAATACGTTGCAAGGATATCACCCTTCAGATCAGATGAAAGTCAGGCACTCACAAGTACCACAATAAATAAATAAGTAAGTAAGTAAATAAATAAATAAATGAAAGAGTTTATAGCCCCAGTTTCCTATCAGACACTGTTGCTTTGAGAATGCTTTTTGGCATTTTAGCTGTACCTTTTACAGTGACAAGACAGAAACAAATTTGTATAGTTTCAAACAGTATAATAAAAAATTAGCTATTTAATCAATCACATAGAAGTATCTGGATAATCGTTTAAGTTTTTATGTTTGTTTTTGTATTCATTTTGTTTTGGTTATTTTTCATAGGCTTTCCATTTCTCTGGGCATTGGCAAGTTTTTCATTGTTGCTTTGCAGTATTACAGTTTTCAAACATTTATTTCTGGAAAACATACTCATAAAGTCAAAAGATATTTTCTAGCATGGTTTTTAACACCAGAAATGTTTAACAAATATGCATCCCTTAAATCTTATATAAAAGTCAACACATTTTTTATTTGGAAACTCTATTTCTGTGGCATGACTGAAAAATGGCAGATGAGAGGTGTACCTTAGCTCAGACTTTGCTACAAATTTGATCCTAACTGCTTAGGCAGCAAGAATGTTTTAGTTTGACAGATCCAGAATAAAAATTAGAGGGAAAAAAAAAATGTAGTAACAAACAAAATAATAGAAGTTGAAATATGAATAAGTAAAATTTGCATCAAGACTGGAAATCTGTGTTGCCTCAAAAACTGCTAAAAAGCGACTGCTTATAGCAGCCTTCCAGTACCTTCAGGGGGCCTGCAGGAAAGCTGGGGAGGGACTTTCTAGAATGGCATGTAGCAACAGGATGAGGGAAATGGTTCACTGTGAGGGTGGTGAGGAACAGGTAGCCCAGTTAGGTGGATAGCCCCTCCCTGGAAGCATTCAAGGCCAGGCCGGGTGGGGCTTTGAGCAACCTGGTTTAGAGGGAGGTGTCCCTGCTTATAGAAACTGTTGAAGCATACAACAGGGTTGGAACTAGGTGTTCTTAAAGGTCCCTTCTGAATCAAACCATTCTCTGATTCTGTGATAAAGCAGCTTGGGATCTTTCAACAGATTCCAAGACAAGCTGTGGGATAGATGAGTAGACAGTGAGGTGGGTTGTGAACTGGCTGACTGGCAGAGCACAGAGGGTTGTCATTGGTGGTGCAGTGTTGGGTTGGAGACCTGTAACTAGAGGTGTTCCCCAGAGGCCAGGGCCGGGTCCAGCCTTGTTCAACATCTTCATCAGTGACCTTGATGAGGGGATAGTGGCCACCCTCAGCAAGTTTGCTGATGTTACGAAGTTGGGAGGATTGGCTGACATGCCTGAAGGCTGTGCTGCCATTCAGTGAGACCTGGACAGGCTGGAGAGCTGGGTGGTAAGAAACCAGATGAGGTTTAGCAAAAGCAAGTGTAGAGTCTTGCACCTAGGTAGAAATAATTGCATGTACCAGTACAGGCTGGGGGATGACCTGCTGGAGAGAATCTCTGCAGAGAAGGACCTGGGTGTCCTGGTGGGCGACAGGTTGGCCATGACCCAGCAAAAAGGCCAATGATATTAAAAAGAGCATAGCCAGCAGGTCAAGGGAGGTGATCTTCCCCCTCTACCTTCCCAGGCAAGGCCTCATCTGGGCTTCCCCGTGCAAAAAAGACAGGGATCTCTTGGAAATAGTCCATTGGAGGGCCACAAAGATGGTGAAGGGCCTGGAGCATCTCCCCTATGAAGAAAGGCTAAGTGAACTGTGTCTGTTTAGCCTTGAGAAAAGAAGACTGAGAGGGGACCTGATCTGAGGTGTGGGGGGGCAAAATGGCGAGGCCACTCTTTTCAGCAGTGTGTGGAGACAGGACAAGGGGAAATGGCCAGAAACTGGAGCATAGGAAGTTCCATATTAATGTGCATATGAACTTCCTTATGGTGAGGGTGAGGGAGCACTGAAACAGGCTGCCAAGGGGATTGTGGAGTCTCCTTCTCTGGACACATTGAAGACCCACTTGGATGCCTACCTGTGTGACCTGGTGTAGAAAACCTGTTTTGGCAGGGGGTTTGACTCGATGATCTCTGGAGGTCCCTTCCAACCCCTACAATTCTGTGATTCTAAGCCTAGAGATGTGAGATAGTCTATGGAGGAGAGATTTACTTGTTATCATCTGAAATACCTTTGAGTGTCTGCACTAAGAGTAAATGACAGATGCCACTCTTTCAAAGTAACTTGTAAAGGCATAGCATAAGTCCTATACATGAAGTGACTGCAAAGTGTAATGAATACAGTCCACCATGGAATGTGCTGTAAATCTGAATGGCAGAAAGTTAATGCCTAATCAGTGGGAGTGTTTCTGCAATAAGAAAAAAATGGTTTTAAATGGGAAGTTACACTATCCTAAATTGTCTGGAATGGTACATTTCAGCATTTTGTGTGAAGTCATTTTCTGGATGTGTTTATTCATTGACAAATGAAGGGACCCTCTAAGATTAGCCTAAACTTAACATGCTATTTTGGGTCATTATGTAGCCTGTGAGAAAAACCTATGATGCAATCAATCACTTTAGTTTCAATTTTTGTATTGCATTGTATAACAAATTCATAACATTCTATAGAAGGAATGGTGTTTACTTCTCTAAATGTATTTAGTTTTATGTAGTATTTGTGTAGCTTTTATTCTTACAGCGATACTATCAAATCACAGTTTAGGAAACTGATTTGTAGATGAGGAGATGGAGGGTTGTATTTTGCTGAGTGTGATGTTAAACAATGAAGTGAGATAAAAATATACTATTATTTACATAAAAGATGTCAAATATTTAACTGTTTTATAACAAAAAGAATTCAGTGTTTTCTGGAGTGGCAGTCTGAGCTGAAATGCTGATCTTGATGAAAGAGACAGCACTATCTGAAACCTGTAATTCTCTCCTTCTTTCAATGGCATATTTTATTTTTCAGTGAAATGGGATGGTGAATATCTTTAGAGAAATATTAATTTTAAACAATCTGATTTAAAATTAATTACATTGAATTCACTGAAAATACTTTGTGGAACACAATTGTGCAAACACTATTATTTTATTTATTATTATTATTATTATTCATATTGCTTGTAATCACAGTAATGTCAGAAATCCCTTATAATATATGAAGTCAGTTTTCTCCACTGTGCATCCACAGAAAAACAAACTATTAAATTATTACTACCCAGAACATAATACAAAAGGAGGAAATTACTAAAATGAAGCAATTTCTGCTTTTCTATAGTATTCCCCAATTAGCAGTTGTTGCAGTGTTTCCTTTTTGGGAAAATACAAAGCTATTTTCAGAAGGTCCTTCTTTGTAAAAAAGAAAATCTCATAGTCTTCTGAGAATTTTCAGTTACACTGGGATGGATATGAAAATTTCAAAGAGGAAAGTGTTGGCTTGAGATACCAGGAAAATATTTCTGTTGTCATAAAGAAGCAGGACAGTACTTAAAAGATGCTCTTGATCAATTGTTTGATCAAGTCTTTACACAAATAAAATACATCTTAAGGAAAAAGCTTCATATTCATTTTAGAGAGAATGTATATATATATATATATATATATATTTCTATTTGATTATTTAATTTTTACTTATTCTTTATTTTCCAGTCTCAGATAGGAAACAATAATGTGTTTCTGTTATTATTTAATCAAGGATGAACCTGGCATGCAAGAAATATCGTTCATTTGAAACTTGTTGCTATTGGTATGTCTACTGAATGTGTAAGTAGTATCTAGGATGAGTAGAGAAAGTGCATATGAATGTAGATTTAATGGAAGAGTGGCGTATTTTGTTTCTGACCATTCCTGCATACTTAAATCAGAGGTATAAATCTATGAGTCCAAAGTAGAAGGACAAGATCTGATATGCTGAAATTTGAAACAATTTGTCATAAATTAGAATAAAATGTTACAATTATGTATCCTTTGGTAACATAATGAAGGTGAGGCATGCGTGTTCTCAAGGGAGATGGAGCTATTCATGCCTTGACATAATAAAGCAGTAGAAATGGAGTAAGAAGACTCATACATACCACGTAGAGTTCAAGCAGCTTGGAGGCACAATTTGAGTACTTCAGTGGTTTGTGAAGTGACCAGTTCTATCTAATTGGGTTATGAAAGCAAAGCTTGCTTTCTAAACCAAGATTAATTTTGTTGCTGTTTCATAGAATCATAGAATCACTCAGGTTGGAAAAGACTTTAAAGATCATCAAGTCCAACCACAACCTTACTATACTACCCTAACTCCAACAAACGTCTGCTAAGTCATGTCCCTGAGAACTGCATCCAAACAGTTTTTCAACACATCCAGGCATGGTGACTCAGCCACCTCCCTGGGAGCCCATTCCAGTGCTTAACAAACCTTTCAGTAAAGATGGTTTTCCTGATATACAACCTAAACCTCCCCTGGAACAACTTGAGGCCATTTCCCCTTGTCCTGTCACCTGTCACAATGAGCAGAGACCAATTCCATTCTCACTGTAAGCACCTTTAAGGTATTGGAAGAGAGCAATAAGGTCTCCCGTCAGCCTCCTTTTCCCCTGATTAAACAGCCCCAGTTCCTTCAGTCATTCCTCATAGGGCGTATTCTCCAAGCCCTCACAGGCTTTGTTGTCCTTCTTTGGACCTGCTCCAGCGCCTCGGTGTCCTTTCTATACTGAGGTACCCAAAACTGAACACAGTACTTGAGGTGAGGCCTCACTAGTGCCACGTACAGGGGCAGGATGACTTCTTTAGTGCTGCTCACCACGCCATTCCTGATACAAGCCAGGATGCTGTTGGCCTTCTTGGCCACCTGGACACACTGCTGGCTTATTTCCTTCTGCTGTCTCATCACTTCATTCTGTCTGCTTCATATGATCGTTATTGCTATGTAAGACTTATGATACTGAATTATTAATTGCATTATTTATTGCATTAATTTTGAAAAACAAAAACCAACCAAACAACAACAACAACAACAAACAACAACAACAACAAAAAAAACAACCAAACAAAACACCTACAAGACAAACAAAGAAAGTCAGTGAAACTGTTGAAAGAAATCATTGATTGTTCGTAGAACAAACAAAGGCAATAGCATAGCCTTTATTTGAGAAATCAGTGTTTTAGGAAAAGATATAACAAGAAATTAACTCACCTCTCCTGGTAACAGTTTGGAGAACAGGACAAGCTGAGGAATGTGACCCTCCCCCTTTTGTACCATCTCACCATCAGAGAGAAGGGTAGGGAAAAATGGGGTACCCAGACTCAGATTGCAGGGGAAGTATTGTGGAGACAGAAAGAGTGGCTCCAGACTGCTGCAGCCATGCACTCACATAGGTCACCCACTGGTTAGGCTGTGATCTTAGAATTCCACTACATTGTTAATTATACACTCACATTTTTACAGTCTCTAGGGGAAAATTCAATGGAAGCCAAAGACACAACTCAGTTAAACTGTTTGATATTAAAGCAGGTAAAAAAAAAAAAGGAAAAAAAAAAAAAAAAAAAAAAAAAGCAGGAAAGAGGATCTTTTTTTTTTTTTTTTTTTTTTTTAATCAAGCCTTGAAATCTTGTATTAAAAACTATTAAATTGATAAAGCGTTTTTTTTTGTTTGTTTGTTTGTTTGTTTGTTTGCTTGTTTCCCAAAACTGAAGCCCATGTTTTATATCCAAATCAATAAAGTAGTTGTGTGTATGTAATATTTTGGTTAATATTTTTTTCATTCATCACCAAGGAGATTAAGATTCTCCAGCCTCCCTCTCCAACACAAGAAAGATCAATACATGAAAACTCCAATATTAGCAAGGTAAATATAAGAGAATTTATTTGAACAATGCTTCATTATTACATTCATATTATTTTGAGGAAATAGATAGATATTGTAAATACATTTTTTTTTTCCTTAATGTTTTATGTGAATTTTAAACATCTGTTGGAATCTGTCAGTTGCTAATACATTCTGAAAAACTCTGAGACAGTACATGCAGTCACACAAGGCTTATAAAATGTTGATTATAAATTGCACGTCCTCGAATCTCTAAGATTTCCCTGTGGTATATCATGGCTGCACGATTATGTTAATAATTGCTGTTATGGTGGAGTTGTCAAATATGTCTCATTAGACAACCTTCTAATATGTATTTGTTTTAAAATTTATTTTATTTTATTTTATTACAATGTTATGTGTAACAAACTGAGGTGTAAAGAGAGAAAAAAAAAAAATCTTTTATCAGTACCCTTTGCAAATAAATTAATGGCTATATAGTTTCCAAACTTTGAATAAAATATTCAGACGCAATTTTTTGCAGGCAGATAATTAATTACCACAGATGAAATGCAGTAGCGAGAAGTGAATGCAAAATTACAACAGTGTAATTTTCCTCTGCAAAATTCAGTGGGACTATTTTGAATATTACATAGATGTTTCAGTTCAGACACATCCAAGTGATTCCAGTTTATAGAAATCTTAAGCTTACTAGCTGCATCTTCTTTGAAATGAATATCTGTGCTCACACATTTGAACAAAGAAATTCAGATGACCATTAATGATCTTGAACAGAAATCTGACAGCTTTCTTTTTATGTAGACTGTTCTTGAGACAGAAAAAGTATATTTGATTAACAAGAAGTAATGTGCCATCATAGAAAAGATATGCTATTTGACTATGTATATTAGATACATTTTCATTTAAAAGAAATAGTGATTGAGTTGACTTCATTTTTCATATACTTTGGAAGGCTTTGAAGTGTTACTTGATAAAAACTAGAGCTCCTTGGTTTTCTGATGAAAATGTACATGAAACTTATAGTCAGGTTCCAGAAACTGGGTTCTAGTCATCACAAAGTTAAGAGAAACCTTTAGAGTATACCTTGACATTTCCTATCTATGTACTTCTGTACTTACAGTCCACAGAGAAGACTCAAAATGCATAGATCTATTTTTTTTTTTTTCATTTTAATGGTAATTTATGCACAAAGTAAAACAGTGTCTGCTTTTTGTTGCTTGTTTATTAATTTGTGTTTATTTTCTTGCTTGTTTTCTTTTACAAGTATACAAGTACCTTTTTTTCTTCAAATGTATTTTATTTTAACATATCTAAATGGAACATCAGTTCACCAAAATAAATAAATAAATAAATAAATCCAAAATAGCTATGCTTGTCACTGTTAAAAAACAAACAAACAAACAAACAAACAAAAACACAGAAAAAAAACCCAAAAAAAACAAACCAAACCAAATCAACAACAAAGAAAAAAAAACCAAAAAAAAAAAAACAAACAAAAAAAAAAAAAACAACCCACTACCACTGTCAGACTTAATTTTTGAGAGGGAAAAGAGGGAAAGAAAAGAAAGAGGCAAGGCAAGGCAAAAGGAAAGGCAAATAGCAAGGCAAGGAAAGAGGAAGGGGAAGAAGGGAACGGAAGGGAAGGAAAAATATATATCTCTTATGTCCTCTTGGACACCTTCAAGAAGGGTTAACAGTTTGCAGCTATGTTGAAGTGTGAAATCCCAATTCAAGCCCCCAAAGGCTTTACAACAGTAATTGTAACATACAGCATCTAAAGGTCAGGGTACATCTCATGAAAGCGCATTGATGACAGCTGTCATTACAACTTCACTACTAAGAAAACTGTAGTTATGAAGGCACTCAAGGGGAATTGAAGGCATTTAAGCACCAAGGTTTTACTGCTGGTGCTATTTTTACATGTCAGGTTTTCTTACAAAAAGACCAGTAAGCAAAATAAATGATGAGAATACATGCAAATAATTAACAGCTCCTGCTTTTATTTTAGCTTAAAGTTTGGCATTTCACAAAATCTACAAGGCATTCATTACAAGAAAAACAATGATACAAGCTAAATTTGGAATAGACATTTGTTGCAGAAGGCTAATAAATTGATCGATTACCTCAACACCTTCAAAAATATTTCCATAACTGTGTGTGCCCCCGGTGGCGCAGTGGTATAAAGTGCTGCTTGCGGCACCGAAGGGCCCCGGTTCGATTCCCCTCTGTGGCGCAGGGGTAGAAGTGCTGCTTCGCTACACAGAGGGCTCAAAACCCAGGAGTTGGACTCGATGATCTCTAAGGTCCCTTCCAACTCGCACAATACTATGATACTATGATGATAACTGATCATAGAATTTGAGAACAAACAAACAAAAACAAAACAAAACAAAACAAAAAAATACTTTCCAGGTTGATGCTCTTTTATATTTATCGTTAATATGTTGTTCTGCTAAACAACAAATAATAAAAAAATAAATAAATAATAAATAATATAATTATGCAAGACATTATTCAACATATACTAAAGACCTGTCCCTTTGTTTTCTAATAGTAACAACTATGATTCTATCACTGCTTCTACTAGTACTAGAATTAATATTATAACAGATCTTCAAATTATTTAAGCACTTTTGGAAAACAGAGAAGGAGATATAAAGGACACAGTCACTATTGCAAATCCAGTCTGGATGGAATTTTCAGTAATTCTGCCATTTTTCCATCTCGTTATTTTGAAGGTCTTAGTCCTGTGTGGGTCTAAGACATGTCGAAATCTTTTTATCATTCCATCGTGAGATCCTTTTCATTGGAATTAATCATTTTGTTATTGCTCTTGTTTTAATTATCTCATGCCCTATTTCTTCTATAACTTCATTTCTAACCAATCATGTTTATTGAAGTTTATTTTATTTTAATTTTCAGGAAAATTCTGAACAGATATACCCCTTATCCTTCTCTCTTGACTATGAAATGTATGACTAGGAAAAAATAAAAACAAACAAAAAAACCTACAGTGTTTTAACATTTGTATTTTCTGTAACTTTGTGATCATTTTTCTTCTGACGTGTAGACTGTATTTTTTGTACAGCAACTTCTAAATAAGGTTGCCAGATTTGTTGTGATATAACATATAGAGTAATGAGTAGAAACTTATCTTGGACTAGTATGATACATCCTTATAACTAAAATTCTCTGAGACCTGGCTACATATCCTTCATTCTAGGATTATATCTCTTCTATCACTTATCTTTACTTTAATACATCTACTACAATATCTAATTCCTCCCCCCCCCCCCCCCAAATAAATAAATAAATAAATAAATAAATAAATAAAAATCTCATTTTTTTTTTTTCCCTTCTTTCCCTTCTTTTCCAAGCTATTTATAACATCATCTCACATGCATTATTAAAAATAATAATAATAATAAAAAAATAAAATCCACATGGAATTTTTCATGTCTAAATCCCTATCCCACACTCCAGGAAAGGGAAAAAGGGGAAAAGGGGAAGAGGGTAGAAAGATGGGCCTAGAAACAAAATAGATGATCTGAGGAGAAACAAACTAATTTACTAAATAAGATATCCTAATGCAAGATAACACACTTTAAGGCTGGATGTATCTCTGGGCAGCCTGGTTTAGTGGTTGCTGCCAAATGTATATTTAATTCATGAAATGCTGTACTTTGCATGCACAAATTCATTCATAACATAAGTTCACTGTTATAAAGACACAAACTATTCAATTTTAAAGAGATACAGAAACAATTAAGACACGACCCTATTCTATCTTTCTGGAAAGAAATATGAAAAAATAACATCAATAAGATCAATGAATTTGATATGTATTTCACAGAGAATTTCCCCACCATAGGTATTTTTATCTAAAAGATCTTAAAATAATAATCATTTTAAATGGGAAAAAAAAAAAAAAAAAAAAAAAAAAAGAAGCAACATTAACAACAACAAAACAACAAATGTAACCAAACCAAATGAACATAGAACACCGAGTACATACTTGCACTGTGTCATAGTTTACAGGTATGGCAGTTCATTCCAATATTTCCTATTGCTTATAGACAATGTACTTGTAAAGACTTTCCAGATCTTCATATCTGAAAGCAATTTTCTGAGAAAAAAAAGATACTGAGCTACATATCATGTCCATATCATAAAAGTATATTATTAAAAGGTCTTGTCCTTTGAGGAGACAGTTTCAATGATTGTTGGATTATGATTAAGTTCTTCCTGTCTTGACAATCTCCCATTTTTTCAACAGTCATAACTTATAATTTCAAAGGTCTATTAAACATCTAACAAAAAGAACAACTCCAGTAAAAATAATTTCTCAAAAATGACATAAAATATAATGCAGTAGATTAGCAGATATTTTAAATTTATAAAGGATTAATAACATTCTATATGAATAGAAGCACATGTTTATAATCAGATTTATTATTTCCTTTGAGACCCATTAGATACCAAAAAAGTGTCAATTGCATATATTAGCGCAATATAAACAGTTATCATTGAATTTTCATGTGTCATATGTCAAATATGGTAAATCCAGGAAATAAATAAGTAAATAAGCAAGAACAATCCAAAGGAGTTCCTAATCTGAATTCAGCATTTTGGACAATTAAACACTTGAAACATTAAGTATAAAACTGCATGATAAAATGATGATTTCAGCCAAGAAGGGAAGCTAATATACTTAGGATTTCTTGTCAGTAGAAGGTAACAGCTAAGTATGTGTCTTACCAAGTATAAACATGACCTTTTTCTCCTACAGCAACACTTGTTAAACACACTTTAATTTTTTATTATTACTGTTGTGGAGATACCCCTACTGTTAAACTCTGTAATGACAAAACCGTCTAAATATTATTAAGGCATTAGATGGACAACAGTTAAGCAATGTGTAAGCAAGAGAAACCACATTTGCTAAGAATAATGATCACATTATTCTTGCCTACATAAATCAGTAATTAAAATGCATTCAGTACTAGCCTTTCTATTTTCCATAAAGTCAAAAAAAAAGTAAAGCAAAGTCTTCTTAAAGATACATCTAGAAAGAATACATTTATTTATATAGCTCAGGCATGTCTACAGTTTAAAGCAACTGTTTTTAATGTTTAGGTATCCAATAAAATCAGACATTTTCATTTCACTTTCTTGTGTGATGCAAAGTTTGTTTCTGAATTTAGCCTCAACTTAGGCCAACAATTTCCATTTCACACTGAGAAGTAGACAGATACAGAAACACACGCGGTCAAGCATATACTTACTGTATGTGATCTGGAGTAAAATAAAGTTAGATCATACAGCATAACTGTTTGTCACAATATTCACTAATAATCTGAAAAAAAGTTTTTGGTGGTGGAGGTGTTTTTTAAATGATTTACAGCTATTCTTTTGAAGATTTAATCTCAAAATTTATGATCATCTCAACTCCAAAATATTATGAGTGAAAAAATCCAATTGTATCTCCCTTCTTGCATGCTATCATTTTTTTCAAGTCACCACAGCTGTGCCTTCATTTAAAGGACCAAGCAGGATGCAATCCTGAGGAAAGATACCAGCCTTTTTTGTCACCTAAAGAAATTTAAAACTATGATCTCGCTTTCCCTTGAGGAATTTTAAGACTTTTTAATAAAAGTGTATTGCAGTTTTTCATTTTGTTATTAAAGAAGCTGCAGATGAAACATCAAGCTTTCCTGCATTCCCCTTGAGAATTGAGCCTATAGCACATTTTCAGAAGTTGAGTTTAATGTATTGAGCTATCTAAATTGCTTTGAAAATATCACACGATACTGTATGACAAGGAGACAGGAATAAACATGAACACACATATTTTTCAATGAAAAACACTTTAGTATCTTAACATTTATTTTTTTTCTATGGGAACAGTTGAACAAATTGTTAGTCAATAATTATTCCTCATTATGTTATTTATTCTTGTGCGTCAATGACTGCCAGACAATACAACTCTTTCACAATGATAATATTACAATTTTTACAATAATATAATATTACAATTTTTTTTTTAGTGAAACTGACAAGATAAATTATATGGCATTTCATTACAATATAATATACAGCTATATTAACATTCAGGGACACTGATTGTTAATAAATATGCAGTACAACAGAATCTGACAATGTTTCCATTACTGATAGCAATAGATTTAACTGTTGTATTAGTTACTATAAATGTTGAAAGATTATTCAGCTGTGTTTGGGAAAATTTAGATGAGTGCCCGCAAAGTAAATTGGATAGGACTATATATCTGATTTGATTGTTTTTCATTGAAATAATGAAAGGAGAGGATGTATTGTAATTTTTGTAGGAGTTGCACCTCTTCAAGGAGAAAAACTTCCAGAGGCACAGACAAAAGCAGATAGTGAGTCATAGCACAGAGCTTAGAGGCCTCCTGACTACGCAGACACTAAACAACTTGAGTAACTAACAAGGACCAGAAGGTCCTAGCATTATCTTCCCTATTATCCAAGATTTTTTAATCTGAGAAGTTAAATATCCTAGTTTATAAAATTCTTCATCTTGACTTTTAGCTTGCTTGATCTTCACTAAGGAAAATGCAATAAGACAGATGCACCTCTATATCATTAGTAAATTGTCAAGTATATATATATATTTATATATTATATAATAGTATATATTATATGTATATATCATTTACTAATGATATAAATAAATGAATATATAAATATATAAATATATATATATATTTATGGTATTATTATTATGTTAAGGGGTGAATACCCAATTTAGTCCTATAAATTCAACACATTAGAATGGGTTCACACAGCCACCCTTAAGGATTTTTGTCACACCCTCTCTAACTTCTAACTTAATGAATATTTTTCGTTACTGAAGCAAGAGATTACTGCTGGTGATAAATACCCTGCCTGCAGAGCACATGGAAGTACGAAGAATGTGAATGATACAGCTGACCACAAATGCAATAAACTGCAGAATAACTCCACAGAGATGTCTGTGTTTCCCAGGGAAGCACTTGGTACAACCCGGTGTGTAGATTCTATTCAATTGGTATCCATATGTGCAGGGCTCTCCTTTTGACTGGTCCTGGAAATCAATGATGTTCACTCAACTTGTGGTGTTTTCCCCATAACTCCTTCTTTCTTAAAGCATTTTTATACTAATTTCTTAGTTTCAGGTGTAATTTTAGTGGCTCTAGCCATATCCGTATTTGTTGTGATTGGTGTCACAGAAAAGCTGCTAAGTCGGGGTGATAATTATGTACTTTATCAGTTTCATTGTACCACCAAGTTCCCATCCATGCATTGTTTTCACAGAGACTGGCCATGGTGCTCACACTCTGCTCCTCTCTCCATTTTTATTTTTATTTTTTATCTCTTAGAGTCAGCATACCAAACTCCAGTATTTATACCAGCATGTAAGCTTTGCAGGTCTTATGTTGCTTAGGGAATGATCATGAAATCTGTTCCTTGCACATTAACCACATTCCATCTTGGAGGTATCCTCTGCAATGAAAATTCACTTGGGAGGTAGCTATCTCAAGAAGTCACCCCCAGTAATTATTCTACACAAGCCACCTTGAGACTATAATGACTCAAGCTTATCAAGAAGGATAACTCAAGCTTCCACGAAGGAACTGGAGAGGTCACATGCAGTCTTATTATGAGGTTTATAGCTCAAAGGGCTCTTGGCCAGCTCACTATTTATGGAGTAAGATGAGTGATCAATCTATGCTATCAGTCCTGAGCAAGGCCTTAGGTGTAACAGACAGGCCAAAGGATGAGGTTGGGGACAAGAGGGAGCACATATTCACAGTTATACAATTAAGTTTCAAATTGGATAGATGTGCTCCTACCAGATATTTCAATAAAACGATTTTGAAGTCAAACTGTCTTAGTTTTTACTTCATTTCTGATGCTCTGCCCAAGAACATTTTTGTAACCTGCAATCACAGTGCCAAGACCTTATCAGAGGTCTGCTTAGGTTATCCCATACTTACAGTTTAGCATGGATACAATACATATTCCTTCTCATAAGTCATTCATCTGGAGAGTATACTCTCAAACTCTTCCTTTGGTTAATAGTTGCAACTATGGGAAACCTTTGCTGCTGATACACAGCATTCCAAATCTTGTAATATTACCTTATTGAAATGAAACTGCTGTCGATATGGAAAGCTTTGAAAGCTAAGAAATTAAGATGATTTCATTGCCTTGCCAAATATGCATATACAACTTCAAATATTATGATAAATGGAGCAATTAATTAAATGAAGCAATGTTAATCTTGCTTTGCTTTAATTTGTCTCCTTATTCTGGCACTCTAACGCACAAGAATCTATTTCTTTTTGGCTGTTCCACAGGTCAGCTAGACATCTTTGGCCAAGACAGTTTTCCTCGGCATATGTTCTCCCAGCCAATGCAGTTAATGATCCTGACCTCTTTTTAAAAATGATTTTCGATCCTTGGGTGAAAAGTTCTCCCTAAAGGCTTAGTAGTTTTATTATTATATCCATTATATAGTTACACTATTCAAGGTCAGTAGACCTATACAACTGAGCGAAAAAGAGATCGTATGACTATCAGTACTATGCGGTAAGTGCACTCAAAAGTATCCAATTGAATGTTTAGCCCAAATGAACCCATATTTAGTATGGCTTCACATACTGTTGTTGAAGTTTGATGCACTGGATCTTGAACTTCCTTTGATTATGATTCTGCAGTGACTTCCTAAAACTTTTTAATTCATTGGCTGCTGCCCCCAAGGGATTCGTGCGGATTGGGTAAGAAAAGAATGACATCGATATCTTATAATGAAATTCTATCCAGGATGTCCAATATTCTTATGCCTTCAACTCTGTTATTGTGTTGGATTCTTTGACTGATTTGTTCCAGTTATGGCAAAAAGGGAGGGCAAAAAGGGGCACCATCGCCTTTTGCTGCTAGACAAAGTAAAGACTTCTGAGCGATACCCATTATTCCTTACTGTAGGCTCTAATACAATGTCTTTATTTAAGAAAGTTTTAGACCATTATGTGAGACTCCAAAACTTTCATCAGAAGCTCCCTTTCAGCCAATCAGATGATCCTTCAGCATATAATGCTAATAAATAAATATCTTCTCTCATTATTTCCACTTTACAAAGGTCTGAAACCTCTGATTTGTGTGTTCTGTCTGTTGATATAATGACATCTTACTATTACATCCTTATTACTCCTTCTCTCTTCAAGAGGCTGCCTTTCTCTGCTATTTCGAATACACATTGTCTTACGTCTTTAGAAAGTACAATATTTTTGTCATTGGAAAAGATCCAGGAAAGCACTTAAGCAAAAAACTTCACACTAAGCTAGCAGCTGTCTAATGTTTGTTAGATGACTTGAACTGAAGATTAAGGACAATATTTAGTCATTGGGATTAAGTTTCCAGTCAGCTCCTTCCATTCAACTGAGTCATGTTCTTCAATGATGACACTAGTAAGGCGGTAATTTAACTAAACAAATGCTCTTGGACAAAGTTCTCAGGGTAGCTTCTTCATATTCTTGTCTACAATTTTTTCATTATTTGTGAAGTATTTAATTTTAAAATATTTTTCTTACAGAATGGACATCAAGCTTTGCTTCTGAATCATAAGCTTCTGCTTGTTTTTGTTTGGTTGGCAGTTTTTTTTCCCTGTTCGATGGTCGCTGATGATTATTTATTTATTTATTTATTCATCTTTTGGGCCATAAGCAAGAAATACAGTTGATAAGCAGTTCAAATTTAAAAAACAAAAACAAACCAAACAATAACAACAAAAAACAACAAAAAAACAACAACACAGAACAATGAGTAAGAAAGTAAATCAATAATAAGTGCATACTTTACAGATCATACAGCAAATTTAAGGGTGTGTTTACATCCACTACCTCTGTGCCAGGCTGTCTGAAAGTTAAAGATGGTTTTCAATGAATGAATATGTTTTGCAGTGCATGCTTTGCATATGTTATTCAAATTTAAGCCACTATACTTTCTATTTGCTTTAGTGATAGTAAGTACAAAATTAAATGGCTGTGCTTGTGTTGATCTTGCAAATAAACCACTTAAATAAACTGAAGTGGGTTTGATATATTCTTTTTCTGGAGATTAAATTAGTAGTGTGCTTTTAGAAAAGAATAGACTTTGATCATTTAACATGCATACTGTTCTGGTTATATCTGATAGAGTCCAAATAATCAACTCTTATTCATAAAAGTTGTTCATACCTACTATTTGCATTCAAAGAATCTACTTATTTTAATAGTGCATACTAGAATTCAGGCCTTACAATAATTCTATTTTAATATCTATGCTTGCTTGTTTAGCCTCTTTTTTTCCATTTCAGATTTGCTTTCCAGGACACATTTTCATGAAGTAGTAGTGAGGAGTGACTATGAGCTGAAATCTTATTGACAGTGGGAATAGTGGAGAAAAATTCTCTCATTAATATCCAGATAGATACCTGTTAGCTGAGAATCTACTAAATATTGCATTGCTCTAGCTTCAGTGAAAAGCCTGATACATAATACAGAATCAATACTACTTGAAAAAAAAAAAAAAAAAAAAAAAACTATCTATCTGTCAATCTATTTATCTATCTATGTATGCATGTGTTAAAACTACGGGCTTTTCTATTTAATACCTATTTGTAGAATACAAGATTTCTAAGAAAGAATAAATGCACTAAACCCTTTTTTATCTATGGACTATACTCCTGTGTTACTGAGTTAATAAATAGTCCTGCAGTTGCATATTATTCTTCAGCTCTTCAAAAATATTCTTCTGTCTGGATGGCAGGGTCCAAACAGTTGTGGTCAGTGCAGTTAAATCCAGATGGCGGCTGGTCATGAGCATTGTCCCCCAGGGCTCAGTACTGGGGCCACTTCTATTTAACATCTTTATTAATTATATTGACGAGGGGATTGAGTGCACCCTCAGTAAGTTTGTAGACAACACCATGTTGGGAGGGAGTGTTGATCTGCCAGAGGGGAAGGGCACTACAGGAGGACCTGGATAGACTGGATGTATGGGCCAAGGTGAATGGAATGAGTTTCAGTAGGGCCAAGTGTCAGGTCCTGCATTTTGGTCACAACAACTGCAGGCAACACTACAGGCTTGGGGAAGAATGGCTGGAAAGCTGCCTGATGGAAAAGAGACCTTGGAGTACTGATAGACAGTTGGCTGAATATGAGCCAGCAGTATGCCCAGGTGGCCAAGAAGGCCAACATCATCTTGGATTGTATCAGGAATAGTGTGGTGAGCAAGAATGAAGTAAGAGGAATTAATCCTGCTCCTGTACTTAGCACTGGTGAGGCCTCACCTTGAGTACTGTGTTCAGTTTTGGGTACCTCAGTACAGAAGGGACATTGAAGTGCTGGAACAGGTCCAAAGAAGGGCAACAGGGCTTGTGAATGGCTTGGAGAATATACCCTACGAGGAGCGACTGAAGGAACTGGGGCTGTTTAGTCTGGGGAAAAAGAGGCTGAGGGGAGACCTTATTGCACTCTTCCAGTATCTGAAAGTTGATTACAGCTAGAGTAGCTGTTCTCATTGCAGACAGGATGAGCAGAAATGACCTAAAGTTACATCAGGGTAAGTTTAGTTTGGATATCAGGAAAAACATCTTTACAGAAAAGTTAAGCACTGGAATAGGCTCCCCAGGGAGATGGGACCATCCCTGAATGTGTTTCAAAACTATTTGGATGTGGTGCTGAAGGACATGATTTAGCAAAGGGTTGTTTGTTAGAGTAGTATGGTTAGGCCATGGTTGGACTCAATGATCTTAAGGACTTTTCCAACCTGTGTGATTCTATGATTCTACAATCAAATGATCTCATAAAGAAGAATGCATGAACTGTACGTAATAGACATATTTCAAACTACCAGCAGAGCTCTTTTTTAATTGTAAGCTTTCCAATCAAGTTGGAAGAATATGAAAGTGAGGAAAAACTGAAAGAAAATTAATTTGCTGAGGAATAGCTACTGCATTCTCACAGACATTTTTTTTTTCCAAAGATTTTCTGTCTTGTGTCATGTTCTCTGGCTCCTAGACAAAGAGCTTTTATTTAATTAATTTGATTGTTTTCTTTAATTTATATGTGTTTCACCCCTTTCATTTCAGCTGCCTATTGAATATTCATTCTGTTATCCTACTTTAAAAATCAATGACCTCATGGCAAACTCTGATCTACTAGAGTGTCAGCTAGTAGTACTGAATAATAAAAAGCAGGTCTTCAGAAAAATGGCAGTTTCAGTTCAGTGAGATTGTACAGGAGGGTGAAAAATTCTTTTTTGTATGGTGTAATAACACTTACTTCTAATATTAAAAAGAGGATACAAAATCTCCTTTATTCATTTATTTCCCAAACACACAGTTAGGATAATGGCTCTGTCTCTTAAGTCCCACTAATTTCTGAGAGTGAGATTCACTTCTGCTGCAAAATGAATAAAAATTACAATGGCAGCCTCTCAAAGAACACTTCCAACTCTCCTAGTACTACAATGATCTGTTCTTAATCTGTCTTTGAGAAAGCTAAATGCTCTGCAGACCTGCTGGAGGATGAGTTCTGTATTAATAAGCCTTGTTTTGCAGTACATAGATGTGATAAGAATATAGAATTGTTTGAATATTTTAAACCATGATAAGGCAAAAGTGTCTCTTCACTGGTATGTGCAGCCCTTACTTTCCTATCACACATGTTTTATGAAAATGTATGTTTTACTTCATATATATTCACACATAAATGTGATGAACAACTTAATATCAAATATTTTTGTCAAAAACAATTTAGATTTGATGATTTTTTCTGCCTGTAGGGAATATCTGCTATAAAATCTTCTTTGGATTCTGGTTGCACTGCCTAAAGATTCAGTATGTTTGACAGCTGCACATTAAAATAGATTCATATTGCAGCCTTTGCCAAAGATAACATTTAATCATCCAGGGTACCAGCACTACAGTATGCCAGGGCTGGGCACACACCATACCTGCAATATTTGGAAGATTTTGTTCTAATTGCTCAAAAAGACTACCATCTTCAGTAGCTGTAGAGTGACAGGAGACTTGTTAAGAATTTTAGTACATTGTGAACCAACCTTGAATGTGTTTAAAAACCATTTGGATGTGATCCTCAAGGACATGATTTAGCAAAGAGTTGTTAGAGTTAGGGTAGTATGGTTATGTTGTGGTTGGACTCGAAGATCTTTAATGCCTTTTCAAACTGAGCAATTCTGTGATTCTATGACACTTGAATCTCATTGCTTTGGGCAGACATATTGAAATCACTGTTTAAGAAAAGATGGTAGAAACTCTTTTGTTGACCCTACTATTTTCCTTCTACAAAATTGGCTTTATGTTCTAAGAACTTATGTAATAAGAGTACTTTTTCAGTTTGGACTCTATTTTGTAATTTCTAATATAGACCATTAGAGTCTGTTGATACTGCAATCTTTTGGGATGTCAGCAAAAGTAAATAATAGCAATGAACAAGTGCTAAACATACCACACACTGGGCTTAATTCTAATTAATACCATGTTTCCATAATTAGGAGTGGGCTGGCCTTGTGATAATGATGATTTACTTCACTAGAACCTCATTCTTTAACTAGCAAGTCACAACACACTCCTCAAGTAGTATTAGTGCAGTTTATAGCATGTTTACCTGGCCACTGGATGTCACTGTTCATTCACTTTTAGCTTGCAACTATATAGATATTTTATTTTATTTTATTTTATTTTATTTTATTTTATTTTATTTTATTTTATTTTATTTTATTTTTTATTTTATTTTATTTTATTTTATTTTATTTTATTTTAATTTATTTTTCCTTTTATGTTTAGAATAGTAATATAAGTTGTTTTATTCATAAAAGCTATTAAGGTCAAGAAAGTCATGTTAGAAATGGTTTTAGTTCTAGTGAAAAGTTTTAGTGAAAATCTTTGGGATATTTTAGCTCTACATTCGCATCATAGTTTATTATGTAATCAGCATTGTCCAACCACAGCAGTCAATTACACACATAGCATTAACTCTTTGACATCTAAGCTTAGTTATTCACATGGTTCAAAACAGCGTATAGATCTGTTGCAAATTATCCTTATAAGAAAAGTACTTTGTTGTTCTTTATGTGGCTCACTGGCTTAGTAAGTGAACATTAAGTAACATTAAGATTGACACAGAAAAAAAAAAAAAAAAAAGAAAGAAAAAAGTGATGCAATGCAAATAATATAAATGTACATTCTAAATAGGACATTGTTATGCTACAGAAGTTACACATTTGATTTATGAAAACTTTAGCCTTTCAAAGAATGAAGTAAAAAGTAGGAAGACAAAAAACTGTGCCTTACACCTTAGGCTTTTGTTGTTGTTGTTGTTGTTTTTGTTTGTTTGTTTGTTTGTTTCATTTCATTTACTGGTCTTTCACAAGGAAGTAACAACAAACCCAAGCTTCCTTCATGTACAATAAGTCATGAATGGAGAGATTTAGCCTTACCGTATTACCTGTTTGTAGATCAGGAAGTAAATCCTAGCTGTCTATCTCTGCATAAAACTGTTGTTTCTCTATCAAATGATCCGAAGGAGAAACATAAATTATTTCAGTGTTACCACTGTGACTTTTACAGCTATTTTTTGTTTTGTTTTGGTTTGGTTTAGTTTAGTTTGCTTTTATTTTATTTTTTTTTTTATTTTTGGGAAGATGCTATGTATTGCACAACATTCTTGTAAATGCATTTTTCAACTCGATACCAAGAATCTGCAGGATCTTCTGTGATAGATTGGAAATGCTAATACCAACTCTATTTAAAGAAAATCACTGAAGTAATGTCATGGTTTTGTAATTTTGCTATCAGTATTCCACATCGTAACATCATGTAATGCATGGATAATTGTACTGAATGTGCAGCTCACAGAAGAAGACTACATATCCCAGAGAACATCACGGTCAGGGATAAGTCAAGGGACAAGGACATAATCTCACTCCGGGGCTGGAATCGCTCTCTTGAATCTTCGGAGCGTGTGGGAGCATTCCAGCCGTTTTGCCTAGAGTTACAGTAGGCCTCTCGATTTTGGGACTCACTCTCCTATTTTGCTTGATTCATTAGCCTTAATTTCAAATAATTTGCATTATATTGTGTTATTCTGTATTTTGATATAGTATTTAGCAAATAAGTGTGCCTCCTTAGATCGTTGCCACTGTTTTCTTTTCCTTTTCCCTTTTTTCCCTTTCCTTTTTGGGCCAGTGGCCTTGAGGGCCAGCTGCCCCCCTGTCACAGGCACAGGTAGATTTTAGGGTAACCCATGACAAGTAATTAAGAGTTTTTTTTTATTTCCAGATGGACCAACACAAAAATTCCTGTTTCCATTTCTGTCAATCCCAATAATGTTCTTATTGGTGAAAACAGGTTTAACTGTGTGAACTTTCAGTAATATCATAACTGTTTGATGTCAAATGCATCAATACAATATCTTGCTGTATGTAATACCCTTTCACCATGGAAATCGCATACCATCATGGACTGGTGGTTTTCTGTGACTGTTTTATTAGTATTACCAGAGAGAAAATATCTTCTTGTGATAAAATATATAAGAAAAACAAATGCAGGTGTGCTGTGATGCTTTTGTTTCTTTTCTCTTTTTAATATTTTATTCTTAACAGTTTAGTACTATGTAAGAGTTAACTTGAATTGACTAATCAGACAATGTATTTACTATATTTACTACTAAAGGAAGAGTTTTCAGCTCTAAATTTTGTCCAAATGGCGTTGAATTATAGACATTTTTAATAAATGTTATTATTATGTTTTGTATGCTGAAAATCCCTCATTTCACTTATCACAGCAGATATTGTCTCACAAAAATAATTTTGAGTGTGATGATTTTATATTTTTAGGAGTATTGCATTTTCAAAACCATCCTGTGACACCTGCACCAAAATTCTATAACATATTTTATTTAATATGTTCAATTAAAAACAAATCTGAACTAAATTCTTCATCATGTCTGTATATCTACCTGTATCAGTTAGCTAAGTATCAGCTACTAGCTTATTTTACTTTGTTGTATCTGTACCACTTCAAGCAATACATCTGCCAAACAAAATGTGTTACAGAATATTATTTGTAATACATGTACTTGCTCTCAGTTAGCTAAGTATTAGCTGCTAGGTTATTTTACTCTTTTATATCTTTACCACATAAAGCAATATATCCTCCAAGTAAAATGTACAAAATATTATTTGAAATACATGTATTTGCTCCAGTAGATAATATACATCACTGAAACATTAATAATATTTTACCTTTAAAATAGGCATTCTAGAAACAGAACCTGTTGTATTTTTATCAACCACAGTAAAGTGCCACTCTCACAAAAGCTAATCCTCATCACATATTCTTCATAATTAATATACAATCCAGAGAAAATCACTTCAATTCCTAAACTAAAAATACACTGTTAAATCAAGATTTAAGTTTCCTGATATATCTTTGGTGAACCAGAAATCGGGGGAGAATCATCCAACCCATGAAATCAGGTTACTGGGTCACAACTCAGATGTTATATGGATTTAAAAAGAAGGTAAAGTTACAAATATCACTACAATAAATGAAGAAAGTAAAATATTTTTTATCTGAGAGACTCTGTAACTTCCATTTTTTTTCCCAGTACTACTAAGCTGACTGTGCTGAGCAAGATGACTGTTTTCTCAGCCTTTCTTTCTGAAAAATATTTCCTCAACTTTGAATTCATGAATGATTATTGCAGATTACAGCTATAGAACAACTTGTGTTTCACTTGCTATGAGTGTTTAATTTATTCAACACCAATAATATTATTTTCTATATGTGTATATAATGTGTTGATATATTATTACCTGAACAAATGACAAACACAGTTATCTTGCTTTAGCATCTGAAACGGATGTGTACAACTGATACATAAGTAACTTGTAATGACTGCATGCTTGCATAATTCCTTTCTTTAGTTCACATAAACATGCACATATACAAATAATCTCTTCTGATTGTTTTGTGTTTTGTTTTGTTTTGTGTGTGTAATTTACTTCTTATCAGTCTTATTTCCTTTGGCTTTAGACAATAACAGAAACATAAACGGTAACTATGTCAGAACAACTATCTCTGTGTAATGAAGCGTGTAAAGTCATAATGAAATGGATTACTTACACTTTACAAAGAAAAGGCTCTCCCTACTGCATCAGGAGCCCCCTAGGCTGTTGCAGTGTTGGTGCATATTATATTATCAGGTTTATGTCATTCCGATAAGATAGTCCACTAGAAGTAGCCTTTGAGCTAAAAATAAGACATTAGGTTGAAGGAAGCAGCAATTTGAGGTTATTGGTGTAAGGATAATTAGAGACTGGCAGGTATCCATTGTCATTAAGAGAAGGTTGCTGTAGGGCAAACAGAACAACTGCCTGTTTTCTGCAGTGCCACAAACCATGGATCTGTCTTAATTCAAACTAGTTTTATTTTTAGCTTACATCTGCTTCCTAACATCTTGGGACTTTTCAGAGCTGTTACTGAACTTAGGCTTTTCCAGCTTTCTATCGTTCAATCCAAATTCCAAATGAGTTCCATTGTAAAGAGCATGTAATCTCTTACAATAATCTATCTTTCACAGTGACATGGATAGTCACTGTGGATAGTGGATATATGTTTTGTTATTGCTTTGTTTACATTTGATTTTAGTCAGAGTATTTTGATTCTGTGTTCTGTTTTCTTCCATTTTCTTAACAATGTTTAGCTATTAAATATCTGTAGTACCAGTATATATTATCATATCCGCAGTTTCTATCTAATAGATATTTTATTTTTTTAAGAGCAAACTAGCCTTTTTGAAACTTATTTCTCAAACTTAGCTACTAAGAAAATTAAATTAAAAAGGACAGATGTCTGGTTGCAGCTGACTGTAAAGGAAAATGGCTTTTATTTGCTCTGTATCTCTAGCATTGCCCATGTTAGCAGATCACAGAATCACAGAATTGTAGGGGTTGGAAGGGACCTCTAGATATCATCAAGTCCAACCCCCCTAAGATTGTGGCCCTATTCCTCATATCTAGGGCCTGAGCTATGACCAGAAGTTGTCAAGGAAAAGACAGACACTGGAGGAGAGCTTTTGGACCTCCCCTCAACTGGCCTGAGAGCCTTAAGCTTCCAAGACCTTCAGTTGTCCTTCCCCTAGGACTCCAGCCCACAATAGATGTATCAACGAGACAGGTCATTTAACATTTCCTACTCTAATTTACCTTCCCCAGAATTTGATAGTACATGTGATTACAGATTATACATGCAACAACTCACTCAGAATACATTTAATAAATAAATTACATTTAGTAGATTGTTTTTGTGCACCTGATCTGCATCAGTGAAGTAAACAATAGTCACTGTCTTCTCACTGAGGCAATCAAATGGTGTGGGAAAATAACTGAAGATAAAAAATTCTACATCAAGGAATTGCAAGCAGTTTATCAACCTCTAAGCGCTTTTAGATGGCATGAGAAATATAATATGAAAGCTTGGTTTTGCAAATTTCTTAGGAGTATAGAATGACAGAAAGACCACAATCTTAGAAACCTTCTCCTAATGAATTAGAACTAACCAGAGTAATTTTTGAGCCAAAAGTGTATAGCTGATTGATAATAGGAAATACTGTGTTCAGAACTGTGATGTGTACCATACATCCCAAGTAGACAAAGTACTGGCCTGGTTTGGACCTAAGGATCTGCATAGTCACATTATCACAGTGGTTTTCTTGACATATTTTTGAAAAATCTTAAATTCATCATGCAATTGTCACCTGTTTCAGAATAAGAATATTACCAATGTAAAGCAGGTTATTGGCACATATGGTACTCAAGGATCTGGAAAAAAAAAAAAAAAAATCTCTAATTTTGAAACATTGGACCTTTTTAGTGGCTTGTTAGAGGGATTACAAGAGAAGTTTTGAGGTAACATGGCAGTGGCACTTTACCAAATTTAGCCATGAAGTTCTTTCTTGTCAGTTATCAAAATTTCTTCCACAGGAGTCCAGAAAGGCTTAGCTATCTTCCATCATAAATCTACTCTAATATTCTAACAAGGAATATTTAAGACTCTCTTGTGAAGTATACTGCTAAGTAGTACTGAAAAACTGCATACTGCCATAGGATGATCTCAGGCATACAAAATCAATTTAATATACTACGCAACTGTTGGAATTGGTCTTTGTAATGTTTGTGGTCCAGGACAATAGTCAGTTTTCCAGGCAATTCTTGGGCAATGCTTGATTTAATATAGACCAAGGAGTGCTCACAAAGCACAGTTTGGATTTGGTCATTCTGGTCTGGGAAATAACATAATTTAAATATACAGACAAGTGTTGTTCTTTACCAGTTGATTGCACTTCCAGAGGCAGACAATGAAATTCACTGGAGTAGACATAGTCACTGATTTTGAGGAAATAATTCTGGTCCCTGTTAGGTCATAAAATAATCATGGATAAGGAGAAAGATAAAATGTCAGAAAATTAGGACATTTAGAACAATTAGAATAAATAGTTAATTTTGTAGTACTGTAGTGATAGGATGGAAGAAATGAGAGATGAAATTAACAGTCACTTTAACTAAGAAGGAAAATCTGTATGATAGGATCTCACAGACCCACTCTGACCAGGAATATGCAGGAATATCTACAACATTTTCAAAGCTATGTAGATGCTGCACAACTCCTGAAATTAAATTCAATTCCTCTGTGCACTGCATGCCTTAGAGAAAACTGTGAGAATGAATATTAGAAGTTGAAGATGATAGGGAAATATATTAGCTACTCTGCGTTCAAAGATATATATATATATATATATATATATATATATATATATATATATATATATATATGTGTGCCTCCGGTGGCGCAGCGGTAGAATTCCCGTTTGCAACACCAGGGGGCCCGGGTTCGAATCCCCTCCTGTGGAGCAGGGGGTAGAAGTGCCGCTCTGCTACACAGAGGGTTCGAATCCCGGGAGTTGAACTCGATGATCTCTAAGGTCCCTTCCAACTTGCACAATACTATGATACTATGATATGATATAAAAAGATGATAAATTTATCTACTATAAGGATAGGTCCTAAAATTCTCAGAATCCTTCATTCATGCGATCTATCTGATGGTGAAACATCAGGATCCTATGCTTGCTCTTGTTGAACTGCATCAGGTTTTTCTACCCCCTGCTGTGCAGTATGCCCAGATCTTGTTGAATGGTAGAATAGCTTACTTGTGTGTCAGATGCTCCACCCAGCTTTCTGTCATCAGCAAATTTGCTGAGGTTGCACTCTATCCGTTCATCCAGGTCACTGATGAAGATGTTGAACAAGTCTGGACCCAGCACTGACCCCTGAGGAACACAGCCTGTTACAGGCCACCAACCATTCTTTGCACCACCAAACACTATACTCTGAACGCTGCCAGTCAGCCAGTTCTCAGCCCACCTCATTATCCACTCATCTATCCCACACTCTGTAAGCTTCATTACAACGGTGTTGTGGGAGACCAACGGTGTTGTCAAAAGCCTTGCTGAAGACAAAGTACACAGCATTCACTTTTCTCCTCTCATCTACTCAGCCAGATATGACAACATAGAAAGCTACCAGATTGGTTGAACATCATTTCCCCTTGGTGAATCCACACTGACTACTTCTTATAACCTTCTTTTCTTCCACTTGCATGGAGATGACATCCAGAATAATTTGCTGCATCACCTTCCCAGGACTGGAGGTGAAGCTGACTAGGCTGTAGCATCATGGCTCCTCCTTATTGCCCTTTTCAAATAATAGAGTGGTATTGGCTATCCTCCAGTCTTCAGACACTTCTCCCGTCAACTAAGACCTTTCAAAGGGTGGCAATCAATGGCTTAGGGTAGTGATCAATGGCTCTATGTCCAGGTGGAGGCTGGATGAACAGTGTCCCCCAGGGCTCTGTCTTGGGAACGGTGCTCTTTAACATCTTTATCAATGACACTGATGATGGAATTGAGTGCATCCTCAACAAGATTGCTGATGACACGAAGCTGAGTGGTGCAGTTGACACAGAGGAAGGAAGGAATGCCATTCAGAGGGACCTTGAAAGGCTTGAAAGGTGGGCCCAGGTGAACCTAATGAGGTTCAACACAGCAAAGTGCAAGGTTTTGCACTTGGGCCGGAAGAAACCCAGGCACCAGTACAGACTGGGAGGAGTGGTCCTTGAGAGTGGCTTGGCAGAGAAGGACCTGGGGGTCCTGGTGGATGAGAAACTTAACATGAGCCAGCAATGTGCTCTTGCAGCTCGGAAGGCAAATGGTATCCTGGGCTCCATCAGGAGAGGGGTGGCCAGTAGGGATAGGGAGGTGATTATCCCTCTCTACTCTGCTCTTGCCCCATCTGGATTACAGTGTCCAGGTATGGAGCTCCCAGTACAAGAAAGACATAGAGCTGTTGGAGAGGGTCCAGAGGAGGGCCACGAAGAGGGTCAAGGGGCTGGAGCACCTGCTCTATGAGGACAGGCTGAGGGACATGGGTTTGTTCAGCCTGGAGAAAAGAAGGTTACGGGGTGACCTCATTGCAGCCTTTCAGTACCTGAAGGGAACCTATAATCAGGAGGGATATGAACTCTTTGAAAGGGCCGATAATAGTAGAACAAGGGGAAATGGTTTTAAGTTGAAAGGAGGAAGATTTAGGTTGGATGTTAGGGGGAAGTTCTTTACTAGGAGAGTGGTGAGGTCCTGGAACAGGCTGCCCAGGAAGGTTGTGGATGCCCCATCCCTGGAGGTGTTCAAGGCCAGGTTGGATGGGACCCTGGGCAACCTGATCTAGTAAACATGGAGGTTTGGTGGCCCTGCCAGGCAGAGGGGTTGGAGCTTCATGATCTTTGAGGTCCCTACCAACCCAGGTCATTCTGTTATTCTGTGATTCTGTGAAAGTTTTAGTAATCATCTCCCTCAGCCCCCTCAGCACAGATGGGTTCATCTACTTGGGGCCCATGCATTTGTTTACATTAATTTTGGCTTAATGCCCTCTGACCAGATCCTTCTTGATCAGGAGGAAGCCTTCCATTCCCCAGATTCTCTCTCTTACCTCCAGGGTCTCAGATTCCTGAGGGCTAGTCCTAGCATTAAACACTGAAGCAAAGAAGGCACTGCAATCTCAACCTTCTGAGTGTTCCCTTTTACCAGGGTACCCACGTTGTTTAGTAGATAGACCATATTTTCCATGGACTTCCTTTTATTAGTGACATACTTAAAACCAAAACCAAAACCAAAACAAAATAAAACACCTCTCTTGTCACCCTTTAACTCCTTTGCAAGTTTTAATTTCAACAGGGCCTTATCCTTCCTCGTTGAAAGGTATCAAGAAAAATTTTTTGGTAGCACATGCAGATTAGAACACTCTTTTACTCTTTACAGGGAAATTTTGGTTTTCTTGATTGGTTCCTTTTTTTCCTCAAAATATAAGTTTTCTTTTTCCTATGCTCCCTTTTCAATAATAAAAAAGGAAGCAGGTAATGATGGATAATGGCAGATATGAATAAAGATATCAATTTTTTTAGTTATGATGAAGATTGCTAAATACTGGAAAAACAAAATAAACAGAAAACATGAATTTACAGTCCAAATTCTAAGTCCAAGAGTTCAGGACTTGTTCTAAAACTCAGAGTTCATGGCCATGTAGTGTACAGGGTTAATTTTGTGGTGAATCTGAGTATATATGTATATATATATATATGTGGTTCATATATTTACTCATTCATTTTACCAATTTGCAGCATACTTGTAACCTGAACTGTTGCAGGTCCATGTGACTCACACAAAGGTGTTGAGAAAGCTGGCAAAGGTTATTACTCAACTGCTTTCTACCATCTATCAGCATTCCTGGTCAGCTGGAGAGGTTCCAGAGAACTGGAGGATTGCCAGCTTCACTCCCATCTACAAGAACATAAGGAGGATCCAAGGAACTACAGGCCTGTCACCTTGAGCTTCATGGCAGGAAAAGTTATGGAACAGATCATTTTGAGAGAGATTACTCAGTATTTGAGAGATAACTGAGGGATCCGACCCAGCCAGCATGGGTTCATGAAAGGCAAGTCCTGCTTGATCAACTTGATCTTCTATGTACAACTGACCTGCCTGGTGAATGAGGAAAGGTTTTTGTTGTAGTCTACCTAGTCTTCAGCAAAGACTTCAACACTATCTCCTACAGTATTCTCCTGGAGAAGCTGACAGCTGGTGACTTGAACAGGTAAGGTCTTTGCTTGCTAAAGAAGTGGTTGGATGGCTGGGCCTGGATAGTGATGGTGAATGGAATTAAATCCAACTGCCAGCTAGTCATGAGTAATGTTCTCCAGAGGTCAGTACTGGGGGCATGTCCTGTTGAATGTATTTACTGAAGACCTGGATGAAGACACTGAGTGTACCCTCATTAAGTTTGCAGATGACACCAAGTTGGGAGGAAGTGTCAGTCTGCCTGGGCATAGGAAGCCCGACAGAGGGATCTGGAAGGTTGGATTGCTGGGCTGAGGCCTATGGGATGAAGTTCAAGAAGACCAAGTGCTAGGACTTGCACTTTGGGCGCAACAACCCCAGGCAATACAACAGGCTTGGGGCAGAGTGACCAGAAGACTGTGTAGAAGAAATTGAGCTGGGAGTGATGATTGATACTCATGTGAATGTGAGCCAGCATTGTGCTCATGCTTCCAAGAAGGCCAATAGCATCCTGGCTTGTATCAGAAACAATGTTGCCAGCAGCAACAGAAAAGTGTTCCGCCCTCTATTCAGGCCAGGTGAAGTGGTACCTTGAGCACTGAGTTCAGTTTTGGGCCCCTCACTACAATACCAGGCGTAAGATTAAGAAACAACGGTTCAAATGTTGGTCCGACCAGTTTATTATAAATCTTAATTAGGGAGATGGGGCAGGAGAGGACGAATACTATTATGATATAGGGTGATGGGGAAGGGAAGGCAGGCGATAGTAAAGACAGGAAATAGAAGCAAGGAGTCTTTGCAGGAAGGAAGAGGGAGATAGTCACCACCATGGATCCAACAAGGTTTGTCATTGATCTTCATTAGTGGTGGGTCATCAGGCGTTGTTGTTCCACTGATGATGACGGTGACCACGATGACAACGACAATGAATGAATGAATGAATTGCCAATGGTTGCACCAACTTATTTATAAGTCCAAAGTGGTCGAGTCAGCTTTCTCTTTGGAGTGACAGCTCAAATACAAAGTAGTTGAGTCAGCTCTCCTTGGGGTAGAAAATTCTGACTTTGGGATCTCAGCAAAAACTCCTTTTGTTCCCATTTTCCGGGCCTTGCCAGCAGATAAGAGGGAGCAGGGATGCCCATATGCATCCTGTTTTTCACAGAACACGATGGCATCATTCCCCAATTTTCCCATACCAAGCTGGAGCTATTTAGTCCCAGGCCAGATCTTCCGCCCATAAACACTCCTGTGCATTCTCTTCCAGAAGCAAACAGCTATGAAGGAAGGTGCTATCAGATGCCTACAGGGTGATGTTGATTGTCACACGGTAGCACCCATCACTTGCCTCCTCCATAAATCAGTGAGAGTCTTATCACTAGAAAACACCTCAGGAAACAAGCTTTGAGCCAGAAAACAAAGAACGGTTCTCACAGGAGGGCAAGGATGCTGGTGAGGGGTCCGGAGCACAAGTTTTGTGAGGAGTGGCTGTGAGTAAGCTGGGACTGTGTAGTCTGGGGGAGGCTCAAGGGTGACCTTACTGCTCTCTAAAACTACCCGAAAGAAGGTTGTCTTGAGGTGGGTCTTGGCCTCTTTTCCTGTGTAACAAGTGATAGGACTAGAGGGATTGGCTTCAAATTGCTCCAGAGGAGATTCAGGTTGGATGTTAGGAAACACTTCTCTGAGGGAGTGGTCAGGCACTGGAACAGACTGACTGATGAGGTGACAGAGTCACTATCCCTGGAGGTGTTTGAGAAACATTCAGATATGATATTGAGGGACATGCTTTTGTGGGGAAATATTGGTAGAAGGTGGGTGGTTGGACTGGATGACTTAGGAGGACTGTTCCAACCTTAGTGGTTCTATGATTCTATGATTCTGTACATGGTATACGTATATAGTTAGACATAGTATGTGTATGTGTTAATATACATATATAAACATATACATATATGTACATATATGCAAATACATGTATGTGTGCTTACATTTGGTGTGTATGCCATGCATATACTAATGTGTATATATGTATATATATACAAGACACACACAGAGTAAGTAACTTTCTCAGCAAATCCTTCCTGCCTTCTAGCCCCTGTTCAGCAGGAGACCGCAAAACTTAGTATATTCAAAACATCACCTTAGAGAAATGTCTCCGAGTAGTAACAGTTTGAAAGGGGCATTGTGACCTACTCTTTCAAATAGAAAATGTATGTTTTCCATCCTGTGAATTTTTTCCAGCTACAGGTTTTGACTGAACATCTTTAGAAAACATCAGAAACAGCAATAAAGCAAAAACAAACTAAAACAACAACAACAAAAAAAGGTACACTAACCCTCCTGAGTCTGATGTTAGTATCCAAAGTAAGTTAAACAACCTATATTTCTCAATTGGGAAAAACAAGATGAAACATATCAAACAAATCAAACAAAGAGATGTTTTTCAACAAAGTTTTTAAATTCCGATGTTTTTTGGTGGTCATGCGGTTCTTTTTGAAGTATGCAATATTGATGAAATTCTCTGATGTTCTTTCTTTCGTTTAATTAAAACATTTATAAAATTCCCTTTTCATCTCTTTCCCATTCCTCTCTGGAGCAGAAACTCATGGCTCAGAATCAAGAGCAAAGTGTAGACAAATGAGTGATGCCAGGGCTTAAACCAAAGTCTTCATGAACAGATTGTCTAACAGACTGGAGCAATAATCTTCAGAGCCACCACGCTGGCTTGCAGATTGCTGTTTTAAGTGCCTTTGATTATTATGGTTATTTGGCAGCAGATCTTAAGTTGGAGTTTGGGCTTCAGAACCCAGCTGTACTACCTGAGACTAATTGAATTCTCTTGCATGGGGAGGATGAGCAGCAGAAGAGATTCCTTTGATGTCAACTGAAGTCATGATTAGTTAACTAGTTAATCATCAGTACTTGTTACTTGGGGGGATGGGGGCGATGGGGGGGAACGGGGAGAAAGAAAGGTATATAGTATATGCACTGCTGATTAATTCCAAATGAGTAAATAACAAAGTAACTTGTTAATTTATAGGTATAAATGATTTTACAGGTACAAATCTATTTTAAAACTTCAAAAAATTCACTGATGTCTATTATGGTTCAGGGGGTTCAGATTTGTACAAAATTTATGTGGTATTCAGCAAAACAAACAAACAAAAAAAAAAACCAAAAAAAAAACAACAAAAAAAGAAAAAAAAAACAGGACAAAATGAAACAGAGGAATTAGTATTGGTGAAGTATACAAACACTGTATGGTAAACCTGCTTTTAGAGAGAAACAGATGGGAGAACATGAGGCATGAGGCAGTATAAAATGATAACAACAGCAACAAAAAGGTGTAATTAAAGGTTTCTGGAACTTCAGGTACTCACCACTGCAAGAACAACCTGGTTACTAGCAGATTTTGCCTAGTCCAGTAACAATGATCACGTTGTTATTCCCATTTAAAAGTGTGTGTGGAAGTTTGTGGACCATATGAGTCTCATGAAGGTTAGGAGGACCTGAAAACTGAAATTTGAGTGCACAGTGTTCTTGCACTGGAGCAAAGAAGGATGTTGCATCTGACTGGACATCTCTTCATTTTTCACAGAACATGAAAAAATTATCTTTGGCTTAATCAAAGTAGACCATAACACAATTTTCAGATATAAAATAATAGTTTTTTTATGTAATTTTTGTCAGGTGAAAGCTCTAAAACTATAATTCACTGACAGTATATATATAGGGTTAAAAAGAAAATGAGGAGGTGGGATACACTAATATTTCTCAGCTTTTCAAATGCATTTTGAATTTGGAATGGAAGATCTGAAAGGAACTGGAAAGTTTTTTTGTTGTTGTTGTTGTTGTTGTTTTTTGGGGGGGGTGTCTTTTTTGTTTGTTTGTTTGTTTGTTTTTTGTTTTTACATAGTCCTTGTATGGAGAGTAGTAATCATACTGCAGATGAGATTAAAATAAATAAATAAATAAATAAAAAGTAGTTACAAACAGAGAAAAATATTATCTACTATCTAGGACCTTTGGTGGGAAATATCTGCTTAGCTGTATATCACTGATCTAAAAATCAGAGGATAAACACAATGCCAAGTCAGATATGCTGGCAGTTAATCACAAAGACCATGCCTTTGTGTGCCACTAGAACTGAGTTACATTAAAGTGCCTACTTGCTCAGTGTGGTGCTTGTCAGGCTTTGACTGAATTGGATTTACTTAATAATTCACTGGTTCTGAACCAGATTAGAAAGTGGCTTTACATGAATATGAGTGTATGTATTTGTTTTTAAACACAATACTCGTCTGATGATAATGAAAAATGCAGATTCATAATACTGTAATAATTAAGTGCTCTTCATGAGGCTGTCTTTAAAAATGCAACTTACATATCAATATAAAGGAACCCTGAATCTAAGTGAACTGTAATGCTAATACAAATTACTCTAAGATTCAGAACTGTGTACACTGAAACTTCTAAGTTTCCAGCTAAGAAAAGTCAGATACTGTGCAATCATCAGCTGTGAAAAAGAAAAAAAAATAAAAAATAAAAAAAAATTAAGCTCCTCTTAAAACAAGAAGCTTTTCATTGTTACCAGTACCTTTTCCAAAATAAATGGTTGAAATGTTAATGTGAATATAAAAATAACGTATTTCAGATTCTTTATTAACTGATATGAATGGGAGAAAATATTAAAAAGTTAATGTAAGAAATGTAAAACATTCAAATAAATTGTAAAGTTAGATTTCAAACACATTGAAATATGCATATTTATCTAGGTTAAATTAAAAAGGCAACTAAACCAAAGAAAACAGAACAAACAGACAAACAAGGCGTAAACCTCTTTTCCTGGGCACAATAGAAAATGAGTAAAAATTCCATTACCAATAGTAGAGCTGTATACTAAATATATAAAAATAATAATACATAATAATAGAAACAGAATCAGAATTGTGCCTATAATATCTCAAAACATTATCCAGTTTGTATCTTTGTTTAAAATATGACAGCCCTAGGGATGATTTGGAGTGTGCCAGCACTCCTACCCCAGGAAGATGTTAAATAGCTAGACATTGCTGCTAGGAAAACATTTTCCACAGTTTGGCATATGTTATTTTCCTCCCAAAGAGAAAATGTAACACATTATATTGCTTTTATTTTAGATTTATTTATTTATTTGTTTGATATTAGGTAGTTAAACTAACAAATTCATTAGGATGTTTAAGGATATGATGTTTCATTCTGTGTGTCATTTTTTCCTCAAAGTTATTCTTTTTGCTATGCAAAGTGTACTACAAGTTTACATTTGTCCACGTAGTGAATATAAATCTCTACCCTTTGTTTTTGCTCTAATCTGAATAAAAATATGATAACAATTTACTCAGCATTTCTAGATTATTTTTCTATTTGAGTTGAATGATTTCTGATGTCTTTTGCAACTTTTCTCTGAATTAGATTGCTAAAAATAATGTACAACTACGATGTTGATGATTACGATGATGTTGAAAATGTTTAAATTGGAGACTGTTCAGATAAATTAAGAATAAATAAAATAATATAATAATAATTGTCCAGAAAGGATCATATCCAAATTTCAAAAAGCAAAAGAAGAGGCTCACATTTAATCTCAGATAAAGTGAAATATGTTTTCATAATTGAAAGCGTTTTTCATGCCTATATTTCCATCACTATTAAAGGAATGAATGGAATGTATTTATAAGGACTCTCATACTCATTTTGCTAATAGAGCTGTTAATAAAAGAACATAAAGTACTTAAATATCTGTGAAGTTACTTGGTGGTGCAACTTTCTCTCTTCTCCCACAGGGGTGATAGATCAGAAATTTAGGGCACTACATTGACACATATCCTTCTTCTCACACTGTTGTGAGGGAAAAATTGTGGGATAAATAATCTCCTAACAACCTTGTCCATCTGCCTGGAGCTGCCAGTCCCATGGGGGGTTGTTTGGAATTTATGGGACTGACAAACTACAGGCAGTAATATTTGGGACCAGCAAATTTCATTGGGGCAAGTACAGAAAAGTACATGGCCAAAGTCAGGTCCTGCAAGCAGCTGTCCTAAGATAAACCCTTCAAGTTCTCCTGGACTGCAGCAGGCTGTGATCAGCATCTGCCCTGGTTTGAGACACTTCTCAGGTACTACCAAACCCCTGAATCCATCTACTGACAGAGGCCAGGGCAAAAGTAAACCCACTTGAGCCAACTGAGACAGCCTCAATACAGCCCACTGAGGAATGCAGATGTGTAAGTATTTGCTGTAAACTTGAATGGAGGGAATTTTTAAGTAAGGGCTAACTTGTTCTTCTTCTGTCCATCTCCCTAGTTCTATACATGTATTTCAGTTATGCACATTTGATTATTTGATTCATATCCATTGAGATATTTTACTGGATACATATATTTCTGTTTATTTACATGTATGTGTATATATATGAATATATGTTTTGTGTATGTATATTAATATATTTTGTCAGTGTGAATATTGTCAAGAATATACAAAACTGTAATGAAGTCACTGTTTTTTTTATTATTATTTTTTTAAACAAAATTACTTTATTATTCTCCAAATTGGTTAATGGTTACAGACTGTAAAAATTTCAAGCCTATATGATCTAACTCAACTATAAATTGTAGATTGTTGTTAAACATAAGGAAATATGCATCTAATTTCCTGCGATATCAGTTAAGTTATTAAATAAATTTTTATTGTATACCAAACAATATCAAAAGCAGTGTTTCCTGGAATGGGATCTCCATCACTAAAGAAACTCATGTATATCATTTTAGTAATGCTTCTAAAAGTCTTTTAAGCTACAATAAACTACTGATAATATTGTGTTTGGAGTTTTCTGAGTGGCAGATTTTCTCCACCATGTACATTTCTTTCTTTATTTTTAATTAACTGGAAACTTCAGAAAGGAAATTAATGGGAAATATCTAGGGATATTCTGGTAGTTTTGAATATACATTAAAATCAGTTCAGGGGCAAACCTTGTATTCTGATGAAGTTTATGGAAGCAATAGTCAAGAAGAACCTGGACCTAATAATAGTTCTGCTGACAATCACAGAATCACAGAATCAATAGCACTCAATATCCTACTTATTTTTATTCCTTTAAATTACTAGCATTACCATATCAGAAAGATCTTATTCACTAATTCCTTCAGTTATTACAGACTGAATTGTGCAGGAAATATATTCAATTCCACAACTATCTTCCAAGTTAGTTGATGTGCCATGAAACTTTTTGCTCCTAACTTCTTCTGATAGGCATGTATCATAAAAATTTTACTTAAAAATCATACTTCTGTGTTGTATAGGCGAAATGCGGGAATATCGAGCTGTTACGTGGCAGGCCCTTCCCCATTTCTGGAAGGACTGGTGATGTGTACAATGTAGTAGGCGTACACGAAAGGCTTAGTTTATATAAGTGCGTGTTTGCTTCAGTAAATCGCCATTTTGCCATTTTACTGCTCATCACCTTGGTGTCACTTCGGTAATTGGCCTAGCTGCAAACTTCTAGGGAGTTAGGATCGTAAAGTCATTAATGATCGTAAAGCCTTCACTTCTGTATCTCTTTATATTATTGTGTTTTTATCTGAAATTTAGAATCATGTTCATATTGAACTTCCTGTATTGCTGTTTGTGCCCATTGACCCTTCTCCTGTCACTGGACACCACCAAAATGAGTCTGGCCCTACCTACTTGATAGCTGCCTGTTAAATATTTATAAGCATTGCTAAGATTGCATCTCAGTTTCTTTACAAGCTGGACAGTCCCAGGTCTCTCAGCCTCTACTTGTAAGTGAGATAAAGTTTCAAGGAAATCAGAATGAGTATGAAATTCAGAGCCTACAGAACTTCCCTTAATATTTTTCCACAAATCTAAAGATAAGAAACAGAAAACTCTATGAAAAATATATATATTTAGAAAAAGAATATCAGCGTTAGCTGTGCTGTCACTAAATAACAGATAACAGAACATAATCTAAACACTGAAAACATCCTAATTCTTTTTTAAGCTACAGAAATCTTGTGTTTTGCAATTACTCCATTTATACTTCCCAGAAATACGCTGTTATTCTCTGATCAAGTGATAGGCTGCCAAGAAGATGTGTGAGGGAAAAAGAAATGTAATTTTCTTAGAAAGAAAAAACTTAGGAATCCTCAACAGATATTTTCATAGAAACAGTTTGACTATTCATATTAGTGTCTCTTAATTTCAGAACTGAGGACTTGAAAAGACTCTCCATTCTTGATTCAGATAATTACCTCTTCCTATTAACATAATTTCCTTGTAATTGTTTTGTGTTTTTAATTAGAATAGCTTAAAATCAAAATAAAAAAGAATAACCTTTATCCTTTAAAGTATATTTAATTGAAGTGATGTCACGGAGTGGGGAGAGAAGGGTCTAAAAAAAATAATAATTCAAAAAAGGAAAAAAAAAAAAACACCAAAACAAACAAACAAAAAAAAAAAACGAACCACAAGCAGCAGCAACAATCAGAGGAAGTACATTAATTTACTAACTATGATCACAGAATGCAAGATAACACAATACAACATAATATAACTGGAACTGAGACCAACAAATCAAGCAAAATGTGAGAGAGATTGTCCAAAACTGAGGCCTTACTCTGTAGAATGCAGGCAAAAGCAGATGGGGACCACATGCTTCTCCACTGCAGACTAAGGGAGCGCCAGAAAGAGACAGAGAGGCTGATGTTCTGCCTGGAGTTCTACCTTTCCTCCCCTGGGCGCCAAGTCCTCTGGTGAATGCTGCTCCACCCCTCTAAGAACCTAAATTCCGTAAAAAAAGTCAGTCCAGAGAACCAGAACATTAACTCTTTAACTCCCACTGCTTTACATGATATTTTGATGTGGAATACCAACAACAAAAATCACAAAATCATGACAATAGGAAAGCAAATGAAAAAAGCTTTCACTTGCAGTTCTACTAACAGGATGATCACTGTCATGCCTCAACTTCTATCAAGAGACAGTAGCCAAAATTACCATTAGGTCTTCATCCTCAATTATGAGCAGAATCCAATCAATAGTGCTTCCAGGTTGGTGGATTGCACCCTGAGAGATTTTATATTCCATATATATAGGATATAGGATATCCTAGTCATATAGATGGCCGTGGATATTGTCCTGCAATCCTCATGTAATTTCCTGAGGAAAAATAAATAAATAAATAAACAAATAGAATGACCGTCAGTTTTGTCAGGGAGGAATGGATGGCAGTGACATGGATAATACAATTAAAAGATGGAGAGAGACATGCCTCTTAACATTAAAATCATTAAAATATCCATATTGTGCTAATAGTACAACAGCAAAGATTTATTTGTTCATTAGAGAAAGGCTAAATTCACTGCGGTTTGGCTGAGCCATTCAAATATATAATGATTGCATTTTGAACTGAACTAACAGTGATTCATATCTGAATAGTTCCTATGTTTCAATGCATCATGATAAGAATATGCATTTGCATTTTGGGGATTTTTGTAAGTATTGCATTAGACCTCTTGATTACAAATGCATATAGTATTCCAGTAAAAAAACAAACAAACAAACAAGAAAAAAGAAAGAAAGAAAAAACCTTCACTGCACTGCAAGAAAAGAACAAATTGTTTGCAGTTTTATTACATGTAACAGTGATATTATTTAAATAATAATTGCAATATATATATATTAAAAAGTCTGTGTAAGAATTAAATATTTAAATATTATTATTATTATTTTCTTTGAAGGTCTTCTCTCAAATGATTTCAGTTTGTGTAAAAAACAGATAGTAATTTTTTTTTTTTTTTTTTGAGCAAAATGTTATAAAGCTTCCTTTTTCTTCTAAAATAAAAGGGCAATTCACTAATATCTACTATTATCTTTGGGTAGTATTTTCAGTGTCTGCAATATTTTCTTAAGTTTTTAATTTCACCTAAACTTTTATTTTAAAAAAGCTCTTAATAGAATTATTTGTCTCAGAAAGAATGATAAGAATGATACTTAAAAGACTTGTACTGAAAAGAAGTACAGGTAGAAAAGATCTTTTTTTTTTTTTTTTTTTTTTTTTTTTTTTTTTTTTTTGGAATGTGTGTGTGCGTGTCTTACAATTATCTTTTAGGGAAAGAAAAAAAAAAAAGTAGAATGACATCTATTTTTTTTTCTCTTTCTATACCTGTATGTGTTCCCATTTTAAACCACAAGGAACACGTAAGTCCAATACAAAAGGGAGAGTAATAAAACCAAATGAAAGGTATCGAGTGTTACCATATTGTGTTGCACTGAAATGTCATAAAACCTTTTATAAAGACAAATTTCCCCTCAAGAGCAGTAATACAGTCAGAGCAGAAAAAAAAAAAAAACAAACAAAACAAAACACAATCTTTATTTTATATACTTCTTACCCTCAGAGGAAAAATACCAAAAAGAATTCTGGTGCTGCTCATAGCAGATAAAACCTGTTCAGAGGGGAAATTTCCTCTTTAGTTCTGGGGCAAGGTAGAATTGGAAAGCAACATGAAGAATAATGGACAGAATTAATTGAAATCAGATTTTAGAAAAGAATTCTTTGATATTTATTTTCCAGTTACATTACTACCATTTTATTCCCTGAACTCTGACTTTGTCATGATCCTACTCTTACTAGAGCTAGTTAAGTTTTTCTGTGCTTTTGTTCCTTTGCTGGTTTTGTAAGCTGTTATTGATTAGCTTACTAATACAAAAGGTCTCAGGTGTAATCTGATGAGGTTTTATTTTGCTCTCTTTATCTCCTGTATAATGCTTGTGACCCTGTTTTCACTGCAAATTCTGAAACTTCTTTGAAAGACCTAATCAATCATCTACTTGCTGTAACCATGTTAGTAATTTAGCTAGATTGACACTTGCTGAAAATCAGTATCATATTGTTCCCACTCATTTTTTACTTCTAAAAAATGTTTCTAGATTATTTTGCTTGGGTTCTTTCATAATTATTGCTTGTAGCAATGAGCAGCTATTAAAAAATGTTAATAGGCTACATATAATATTGTATATTTCATATCCATTTTCATATCCATTTTCCATTATGCATATTTAGATACAGACACTTTTCAGGATGATCTTACAACTGCCATGCCACTGGAAATTACCATATCACAGAATCATGGAATTGCAGGAGTTGAAAGGGACCTCTGAGGAATGTCAGTGTCCAACATTCCTGCTAAAACAGGTTCCTAAGAGTACTAAGAGTAAAATATACAAGGAAGTGTCCAGAGAGGTCTATAATATCTCCAGAAAAAAGAGACTCACAACCTCTCTGACTAGCTTGTTTGAAGTGCTCTGTCATCCTCACAGTAAAGAAGTTCTTCCTCATATTTGTATGGAGCTTCCTGTATGTCATGGACACTGCATCACACTTTTTGTCCATTGTCCCCACACCTATGGAAAGAGCCCAGGCTCATCCATTTGACTCTTGCACTTCAGATGTTTGTAAAAACTGATGAGATCCCCTCTCAGTTTTATCCAGGCTGAATAATATCAGGGCTTTCAGACTTTTCCCATGTGGGAGATGCTCTAGAGAGAGAGAGAGGCCTTTATAATCTTTGAGGCACTCCCCTGGACTCTTTCTAGAAGTTATCTGCCTTTCTTAAATGGAGGAGCCCAAACTGAACACTGTACTCCATAGGTGTCCTCACCACAGCAGAGTAGAGGGGGAGGATCACCTCCTTCTACCTGCTGGCTGTGCTCTTTTTAATGCACCCCAGAATACCATTGGCCTTCTTGATCACAATGGCACACTACTAGCTCATGGTCAACACATTCACTGGAACCACTGAGTGCTTCTCTGCAGAGTTCCTCTCCAGCAGGTGAAAGAGATTATTCCTTTGCACCATTGCCTCAAAGATTGCTGAGGACACAGATGGACAAGTCCAGACAAGTCCTGGTCAAAATTGGCAAAATCTTTTGTCGGAAGATTTGCAGGCCAGGGGCAATGAGAGAGAAGCAGTCTTTTGTGAGGTTTTATCTCGAGGGAGTTAGCCACCTCAGGGGTACTGCACATGACTCTTACCATATGCCTATGTTGGAAGAAGAAGAGGAAGAATAAAAAAGGAACCATCAACCACGAGATTTAGGTTTTCTGACAACAGACTCCTCAGGATGTGATGCCTGAATGCTGAAGAAGAAGAAAGCATCTCTGACATCAGAAGCCTCACAAACTGATGCCTGTATGCTGACGTACTCTCCTGGGACTGCTACCTGAGATCTGCCTCTTCCTCCTGGACTTACCCTGTCCTGCTTGCTGCCCAAGGCCGGCCAACAGTGTACAGCGGGATGCTGCTGGATCTTGGTGGTGACTATCCCCACTTTTGCAATTTTTTCTTCTTTCCTATCATTTCTATCACTTGCTTTCCCTTCCCCATCACCCTAGTCCATAATAGTTGCCCTTCTCCCCTTCCCCATCTCCCTGATTAAGATTTGTAATAAATTGGTCAGACCAATATTTGAACCACTGTTGCATAATCTCACATCAGGTATACATATATCAAAGAACCTCCTCTTCCTCCTATAAATTGAAGCGAGACAGCAGGTCATCCCCTAACCTGTACTGATGCATGCAGTTCTTCCTCCCCATGTTCAGGATCCTATGCTTGCTCTTGTTGAACTGCATCAGTTTCCTCTACCCCCCACTGTCCAGTATGCCCAGATCTTGTTGAATGGTAGAATAGCTTTCTTGTGTCTCAGATGCACCGCCCAGCTTTCTATCATCAGCAAATTTTCTGAGGTTGCACTCTGTTCACTCATCCAGTTCACTGATGAAGACGTTGAACAAGTCTGGACCCAGCACTGACCCCTGCAGAACACAGCTTGTTACAGGCCATCAACCATTCTCTGCACCACCGAACACTATACTCTGAATGCTTCCAGTCAGCCAGTTCTCAGCCCACCTCGTTATCCACTCATCTATCCCACATTCTGTAAGCTTCATTACAACGGTGTTGTGGAAGACCGTGTCAAAAACCTTGCTGAAGACAAAGTACACAGCATTCACTTTTCTCCTCTCATCTACTCAGCCAGATATGACAACATAGAAAGCTACCAGGTTGGTTGAACATCATTTCCCCTTGGTGAATCCACACTGACTACTTCTTATAACCTTCTTTTCTTCCACTTGCATGGAGATGACATCTAGAATAATTTGTTTCATCACCTATCCCTTATATCATAACATCCAGCCCTTTGCAGGTGTCTTCAATATTTTATTGAATTGCCAAAAGACCTAAAGGATATGCCTCTTTGAGGTGAGAATAGCAAGTGACTAAATCTGCAGTTAAGAAAAAATAGCTGAAAGTAAGTGAAATTACCTCAGACAAAGGATTGTATTATTTTTCCATTTCTCAATTCTTACTCAAAGTTAGGGAGAAATATATTCAGGATCTGTATACCTAAAATGTTTATTAAACAAAAAAATCCACATCCTTTCATTCCAAGCACTGAGAAAAACTAGTCTTCTTCCTGCATTCCTTCCTGCTTCCCTCCCTCACTCGCTCAAATGATAGGTGAAATAATCACTGTAAGAACATAGTATTTGGTTTTAAACTTTCATTTGTATAGTAATATAATATACTGCTTTATTTTAAGATGGATGGAACAAAAATCATAGTTAAAAATTTACCAACCCACCAAACAAAAAGACACCTAACATTGAAACTATTTCTGAACGAATCACAAAATTATCTTAGTTTTCATTTTATATATAGTTACAAGCAGAAAAAATGATTTTTTTTTTTAATTTTTTATTTTTTATTTATTTTTCCCCAGGAGTTTTGGATGCATCCTGAAGTTTAACTTAAGCTGTAGTTATTTCTTCTTAATTACCTAAACTTTCCTTTAAGGCACATATGAAAAACAAGATAAGAGCCTGAGGGAGATAAAAGAAGAGATACCTATATGTACTTTATTTTCAACCTTTTTGTTTGTTTGTTTGATTGATTGATTGGTTGATTTTTTTGTTTGTTTGTTTGTTTTTTTAAAGACTGCTATCAGAGACAGAATGGTAAACAAGGACTAATTGGAAGTTCTAATTTAAAATGTTGTATAACATATTCTAGATAATCTGTTAGAAGACTCTCAAAAGTAGCCCCTCAATTATCTACCTCCATATGAGTTTTCTAGAAACAAGTGTGAATATAATTTCCTTAAGTCACTCTGTGATTATAGTAGTGGCATTGATAAACTATGTCCCTGGTAGAAAATGGTGATGATCAAGGTACTTTCTTTTCCTGATAATTTATCATTTTACAGCCTTCCCTGGAAATGACAGCTTACTGTTGTTTTTGTTTTGTTTTGTTTTGTTTCTGAAACCTAATACTGCTCAATACAAACATTAACTTTTTTTTTTTTTTTCAATAAATAGTTGTTTTATAACATTAATTGCTATTTTTCAATAAACATTTATCATAACTACTCCACTAGTTTTTCACTAAATTGTTACTCTTGCCCATTCATTCTACTTTAGTATATAGAAATAACAGGCAACATATAGTGTATAGAAATTACTAAATGCATAGTCTCTACACAAGAAAAATACAAAGGTGTTCATTTTTCTTTACATATTTTCCTTCCTCAGAAAAATATGATCTTAAGTATAATATTAAAGAATAAAAATTATAGAATTCTTAAAATGCATATAAAAAGCAAAGCAATGAATGTTATCAAAACAGTCCATAGGCCCAGGTGATATTATAATGTTCCTTCTGTGAATCTGTATCCAGAAGAGATCTACGCACAGTGTGATAAAATGAGCCAGGACATATAGTGAAGAAAATCAGAATTACTAGCCATAAACATGTCAAAGATGTAACATCTTTGACAGTGTATGAAATTCAGGGGACTTGTGTCAAAGTTTACATATTTGCTACTTTGATTAAGTACAAGGTTAACACTGATAAGCAAAGTTCTATATGTTCAATGTAGTGAATTATACCATTTTTTAAATACTTTTTCAGATAGAATTTCCAATTAATTACTATAGACGATGATATTGCAAATGGCACTGAAGTTTTATAATGGGTAATGTATTTAGTATTACTTAATGTATACCAACATTTTTTCTCTTTCAACTAAATTGATGACACCTTAGCAATGAAAAAGCTATGGCTTTCACATTTTTTTGCCTGGACAGTTGTTCTTAACTGCTTTTTCATTGTCAGCTGTCATTCAAGTCAGACCTTTAACTTACTGTAGCATAAATACTGTTTGAGTACTGTTAGATTTGCATTTGTCATCTCATGGTCATGAATGGCTCATAAACAACTTGTTCCAAACATTAGAAGCTTTGTGAATAATTTACATTAATTTTTCTTTAAATAAATTTTTGTAACAAGAAGTTGTTTTCTATTTGAGTGGTTTTAAGATGTTTCTATTTGCTGTAGGGGTTTATGACCAAGTGCCTCGTGCAAGTTCTGAAGATACTGGGAAAATATTCTTTCTCTTGTTATTCCTACTGAAAACATCTATCCCTCCAATTAAAATCAAAGTAAAATTAAAAGCATACAAACAAGCAAGCCAACAAAGACGTACGAAAGCTGTCATGTAATATTTTATTGAGAATGATTTTTAGACAATTTCCACTCTTTGTAATTTCATCAAATTATAACTCAAAAAGTATTGCATTTTTAAGAATGTCTACTTTAGTATTTTATTTATTTTATTTTATTTTTTTATTACTATTATTTTTGCCAGTAGGCCTTGTCATTTATTACTTACCTATCTTACTTGTCTCAATTCCCTTGTCTCAATTTCCTTGAACCCCATGTTGGGTACCAGAAAGAACACTGTTTTTTCTCACTGACAGACAAATAATTTACATCATGTCACTCTCTCATTCTCTTGCCTCAACAGTACAGAGGAAGAAAATATGAAAAACTAATGAATTGAGACAAAGAGGAGTAGTATAATGCAAGGGGGGGGGCGGGGGGGGGGGGGGGGGAAGGAAAGCATGGAAGCATGAAGATTATTCTTTACTTCACATAAGCAAGCAGTGTCCAGCCACATTTCAGAAATCGGGGACTCAATATACATAGCTGTTACTCAAGAAGATAGGTGCCTTTATAATGAGAGTGCCTCCCCCCTTCTCTTACCCCTTCCTCAGCTTTTATTGTTGATTATGCTGGCATGAAATGTCCTTTTGGTCTGTCTAAGTCAGCTGCCCTGGTAATGTCCTCTTCCCACCTCTTGCCTCCTTCCGGTCTACAGGATTTTGTGGGCTTTGGAGAGTGTTTGTATGCTGTGCTAACACTGATCACCTAGACAAAATATGATGTGCCAACTCTGTTATAGCTACAAGAGCTATGTAGTTTCTTGTTGGGAAAATTAACTACATCCTAGCCAAACACAGTAAAAAAGGCATGATACAGTATGAAAAATCTGAAATGCAATCATGAAAGAACTACAGTTTTCGTGAATTTTACAAATATTTTAAAAGCAATAAATGATGTCTAGCAACTGAGAAAGATAGGAAGATTTGACAGTTCAAACAAAAGCCTGTCAAAAGCCTGCCACTGTGTTCTCTATGATTGCACTGTTTGGCAGTAGAAGACAGCAATTCTTTTATTTATTTATTTATTCTTGTACTTTCCCTTCTCCAGGTTAAACAAACTACATTTGTTCTGCCTTTCCTTGTATATCATTTCCTCTGGAGCCTTAATTTTTTTAATGATTCTGTATTAGATATTGCCATGTGTACTGATCTTTTCATTACATCAAGAAGCTCAAGTCTAGATTCACTGTTACGTATATTACTTCATCAGATCTGGGCGGAAGTGTAATCAGTTCTCTCAACCTGTTGGCACATTTGCTAATTCAGTGTAGTTAGACTTTATTGTTGAAAGGTCATTCTGATGTCTAAATTCCAAAAAGGCCTTCAGTTCTTTTTCTGCAAAGTTGGCTTTAGCCAATCTGTTACACATTTGCACTGGTGCCAGCAGATTCTCTGCAGGGCACAGTTTGGCATTTTCTTTTCTGAACTTCAAAAGGTTCTTTAGATACATTTCTTCTGCTTCTTCAGGTACCTCTGAATGGCAACTCTGCTCTTCAGCATATCAGTTTGTGTCTGTTTATAGGGGTGAAAATGATGCATTTTGCCACATATTTGAAGTTGTTTTTGTGGACATTAAATACTGTCAATTTCTGTACTGACCCAAGCATGGTATTCAAACCCCACTGTATAGAACTTCAAATACTTGATTTTTGTATTCAGTAGCCAAAGAGTAATCCCATCGGTATTTTATCTGTTGTGCAATACATTCATCCAATTCATTTTTCCTCATTTTTCATGACACTTAGTTACGTCAGTAACCTTGCTAATGTCAAGGTTAAAAAACCCTCCATTACTTCTCTTAACTCACTGTTTAATCATAGAAGTCAGGACTGTCAAGCATGAGTCCTCCTTGCTAAGACCTTGCTTTCTATTCTTTTATTCCCTTTTATGTCTTGTCCTTCATGTCCTTTCATAAGATCTACTGAATCATATGGCTTAAAAGTGCAAAAACTCCCAATAGGTAAAATTGCAGATTTTGGTATTATTGCAGGTGGAATTAACACGTTGTACAAGATGATTGTGAGAGAAATCCAGTGGGTCACTTTATATTAATATGAATGGAGACATGTTAACATTAACTAGACATAATCAGCTACATTGGTTACCTCTCCTAAAAACAAACATACAGACAAACAAAAACACCAAAAAAAACCTGAGAAATGCATTTGAATATACAATTAGGCTGGTAAATCTTGCCTGTTCTACTTTGAAGACAGGAAACACAGGGATCAGTATACTTGAATAGCTGTAGAACAGGAAAAATGAAATCTTCCTTGCTTCTTCAACTTCAGTGATCTCCCCAGAGGGCTGGAAACACAACTGGAAACTGTGTTTCAGATAGTGTACTATCAATAAAAGCTGAGATGGTATTATGGTCTTTGTTCTGTTTGAAAAATGTGTCTTTATGTTCTTTTGAAGATGTTGTAGGATTTTTATACTAACAGACTGCATAATGATGATGATTATTTTATTTATTTATTTATTTAAGTTGGTGAATACAATAGAAATTATACTTGATGTCCCTGCATGCCTCAGAAAGAAGATAGCTGCAGAGTTTGATGTAGGTCATATTTCTTCAGATCATCTGTTACTTAAGAAGTTATCTGAAAATGCATGCATTTAATATCACCATTCTTTCTGTCAGTTGGAAATATTTTGGGAAGCAAATCTTGTGGTGAATTCAGTACATTTTTTAAAGAAGAAAAAATGGTAGCTGTTTGTCAAATAGATTAAACAAATATAGATAATTACTTTTTTTTTTTTTTTTTTTTTTTTTTTTTTTTTTTTTCACTTTCAGTGCAGCAATTAACCACAGAAAACAGTAATGACAGTCAGATATGTATAATTCTTCTAGACTGCCTTAGTAATTTTTTTTTTTTTTTTGTGTATCTCATTTCAAATGTCAGTGACCCTTCTTCTAAAATTAATAGTTTGGATTCCATACACATGATGATCCACACTGGGGGAAAAAAAAAACAACCAACCAACCAACCAACCAACCAACCAACAACAGCATAAAAAAAAAAAAAAAAAAAAAAAAAAAAAAAAAGCTAGCATTTATTTCCACCACAGTTGTCCAGTTGTCTGATTCCTCTGGGTTGCATCCTAAATTCTTCAATCAGAAATTCATTACTAAATGTTAGTAATCATTTATTTCTTTTTAAGTAGACTTTCTATCCCTTAATTGGACAATCTGAGCAGAGGTGTGTTGACAGGAATTGTATCACAGACCTAATCAAATTGTAGAATGATTATATCCACCTCCTTCTCTTCATTCACCATGCAAGTAACTTTATCATGGAAGACAATCAAATTATTAGGGCAGGACCTTACCTGAGGACATAAATATGTCTGAGCAACTCAAGTCTTCCTGCAAGATAAATTGAAAGATTGGCTTTCTTTTTTGCAACACACACACACACAAAATAATATTAATATTAATATTAATATTAATATTAATAATAATAATAATAATAATAATAATAATTCAGGTTTTGTACCAAACAAAAACTTGGTAATACTTCCCTGTAAATTTGCTTAAAGATAGCCAAGATGTATACTGATGAAAAGTTTTAGCTTGGATAGATCAAGGTGAATCTGTTTGGCTGCTAAGTTGTCCAAAATTTCCTCTGCATTAGGCATCTTTTGAGCTGAATAGCAAATGAAAGAAATCCTTTTTACTTTTCTAGAAACTGAGTACCATTACCATTTAAACATTTTACAGGCTTACTGGGTACAAAACAGTATTTCAGGAAAAGATCAGCATGTCTTGGAAGACAACAATTGAATGTATCAATGGAATAGCCTTGCAACAAAGTAAGTCAACAGTATACTTGGTTATTAAAAAAAAGTGCAGCCAGAAGGTCAAAGGAAATAGTTTATTACCTTTACTTGACACCTGTGAGACCACGTCAAGAGTGTTGCCTACAGTTTCTGTCTCTGCCGTATATGAATTACATGGTGAGGTAACTACAACAGATAAGGTGTGAGAAGAGGGTGAAAAAAATTCAGTTTATTCTGTTTTAGGAAGAGAAGTCTTAGGAACAACTATCCTTTTGTCTGCATTTATTTGATTAGAGGACACAGAGAAGATGGAATTGGACTCCCTGGAGACTTGCAATGAACAAATGGACACATGCTAGAATGTGACAAATAGTGAATCACTATGAAGAAAGAAGAGTGGTCAAACATAAGAAAATGTTTCCTGGAAAGGTTACAAAGCTATTCAAAAATTCAAACAGAGTCATAAAATGAAGACAGTTTTGGAGATATTCAAACTTGATTGAACACTTTGTTTTCTAGCTTCAAAGGAATTAACACTAATGCAATTGTTTTCTGCAACTGTCCTCTGAAGAACATTTTGGTTCATAGTATCAGCAATTTTGTTTTAAATTAAGATTTTTAACATGCTCACTCACCTTCAGCAAGTTTGCAGATGACACCTAATTCTATGGTGCAACTGATACGACAGACAGAAGAGGCCCCATATGAATATAAGGAGGTTTAATAGGACCAAGTGCAAAGTGTTGCCCTTGAGCTGGGGAAATCCCAGGCATGCATACATACTGGGAGAATAATTGCTTGAAAGCAGACCTGTGGAGAGGATTTGAGTGTCTTGGTAGGTTAAATATTTAAAATGAGATAGTACTATGTACTTGCAGCCTGGAGGGCCAACTATACCCTGGGCAGCATCAGGAAAGAGGTGGCCAACAGGGTGAGAAAGATGATTGTCCCTCCCTGATTTGCCCCCTTGAGGCCTCACCTGAAATAATACTGCATTAATGTCTAGGGCCCCTAGTACAAGATGCACAGCTTTTGAAACAGGTCCAGAGGATGACCACAAAGATGATTGGCACATCTTTGGATGACTGGATGTTCCAAGCTGAAGCACTTCTCTATGAAGATAGGATGAGGGAGCTGGACTAATTCAGCTTGGAGAAGAGAAGGTTCCAGGGAGACCTCACTGATGCCTTCCAGTATTTAAACACATCTTTGCCACCAATGCCTTGGGCTGCATTAGGAAAAGTACTGCAAGAAGGCTGGGACAGGTGAGCCCTCTGCTCTGTTTGGCAATTGTAAAGCTTCATTTGGAGTACTATGCCCAGTTTTGGACTCCTTAGTGCAAAAGGAAATGTGAACAAAAGTTTGGCAGATCAAAGGAGGATTGCAGAGTTGCTTAAAGGGACTGGATCATGTACTCTAAAGGATTTAGGACCATCGCTAGTTCCCTGGGAACCCTGTTCTAGCATTTCACCACACATTCAGTAAATATCTATTTCCAAATATCTGATTTGAACTTCTCTTGACTCAACTTTTAACTGTTCTTTCATGTCCTATCACTGGCAGCCAGAGAAGGAGCAGTAGCACCTCCATCTCTATTAGGTCTCATGAGGAAGACAATAAGAAGGTTGTCTCTCATTCTTCTCTAATCTGGAAAAAACAAGCATCCTCAGCTGCTTCTCTTACATTATACACTCTGATCCTTTCACCATCTTTGTGGCTATTCTCTGAACAAATTCTAATACTTGTAGATCCTTATCTTGGGAAGCCGGAAAGTGTGATCAGAGCTAAGGATTCTGTGACCTCCCTTCACTGAAAATGAACAGCTAGTAAAATGAAAGGAGTACTAACAATTTAAAGTACTCTTGTTGTTATCGACTAGTAGTTTTATTTGTCCAATAGATCCTACTAGGGAGAAAAATGATTAAAATATAGAACTTTGCCTTGTTACATTTGTCCCCATTAGGTTTCAGTGTAAGGAACTGTGAGATTTATTTGGTTTGCTGATTTGCTTGTTTACTTTTTGCACTTCAGTGGAAAATATTAATAACAATTTGTGAAATATTTACAGAATGATGAACAGTCTTAATATTTCATTACAGATCAATTTCCTGAAATAGGAAAAAAAGAAAGAAGACAAAAGAAAAAAGAATAAATAAAATTAAAAAAAAAAAAAAAAAAAAGAAGAAGAAAAGAACATATACTCTGTGACTACTTTCATCATTCACATCTATTAGTCTAGGAAAAGATGCTGTGAAACTCTCACTTATCACATACTAAAAGCCAGCATGATAATTTATATTGATTTTCTAATTTTAAATCAATGCATATGGATTTATTCCTAAAAAATAATCCTGTATTGCAACAAATGCAGTAACAACAAATATCATAAAGGTCCATCTGAATTCTTCTTTTGTTTGCTAAATCTCTACATTGAAACTTCCTGTGATTTGTTTCTTTTTTGAAAATAAACTCTTGAGTTCAGTCTGTTGGTCCTTGAATCTATCAGTTTATTTGAGGATTTCTTTCTCTTCTTTTTTTCTGCCATGACCAAAACTCAGAAGTTTGAGACTTTCTCTGACCTGGATATAAATAACAGAGATCACTGACCTACAGTCTGCTCTTCTTTCTTTATCAGCATTTAATGGAAAAGAGAGAGGGAATGGGGAAATGCATGCTGTTAGCTATTATCTTTACAAATGACTTGCTAGCCTTTTATTTGTCTTCTCATGCTTCAAACACTCAAAGGACATTTTCAGAATTTCACTAGATGAAGGTTCAATCCTGAGATGACTTGACAAGCTGTATCTTCCTTAAGAGATTTTGACATGATATTAAGCCATAGTTACAAGCCAATACTTGAATGTGGAGCCCTGGGGAAATCTTTCAAAAGTGGAACACAACATTTACAGCAGGAGGCAGGTGTCTGCACCACTGAAGCAAACAACAATATGATATATTTAGTATCGAAAATGGAAGCAAAACTACTGTCTCTTTACCACTGGGGACAATGGAAGAGGTTGAATGAGAAAAAAAGCATCCTTTTCAGCCCTGGAGAATTTTAATTTACTGACAGAATGAAATATAGTCTCATCACGGCAGGTGCAGCAAGTGCCAGGTGCTGTTTGCAATATTGTCTTTGAATTTATGTGTTTTTGTAGCACCAAGAGGATGTGAAGCAGCTGCACTGGCCATGTGGAGAGAAAGCAAAGAGCTTTTAATTAGCAATAAGAGGGCTGTTAATTTCTTTTAGGAGTCGTCTTTGCTTTGCACCCATATCAGAATCTCAGCAGGAGCACTGTGCAGATCCAAATATACAAAGAAAATCAAGTAAGCCATGTGTTACAGCAGATTTAACACAGAAGTGAAACAAAGGTCTAGTTTTCAACTAAAGACTCTCTGCAATTTTGATTGTCAAATTGAGAAATAAGATTCACGGTTTAAATAAAATGCAAAAAAAATCTTAAAAAAAAAATCTTTAAAATCTTGGTCAAATCCCTATCCCATGTGATTTATAAACAAAAAATTCAGAAAATACAGTACAAAATATAGCACTTCTGTAATGGAATTCCTACTGAAACCTAACATAGCGATTTGAGCAAAAGTAAACAATGGAAAATAAACACTGAGGTAAATCATAGTCTAAGAGATTCTCCAGAAAGATAAGTCAGTAACACTAAACCTCTGGAACGAATGTTAGCTTCATCCTGGGGAATGAATTTAACAGTTCTGAAGTAAAGCTGGCATGATTTGACATGACCCAGTCTCTTTGGAGAAAGCACAGACTACTACCCACTGGAGAGAGTCAGAAGAAACTGTGATTATTTAAAATGTTGTCAATTTGTAAATGTTAAAGAGGTGTACTTTTTTTTGATGTATCATTTACATTTATGCTGAAGGCATAAATAGCAGATGAGACACATGAGTGACCTGCCCATTCTTAATTTAGGGACTTTCTCATCTGATATTGGAAGACTTGAAATCTAAGGAGTAATTCCTACTCCTACTGAGATAAATGGAGAAGGGGAAAAAAAAAATAAAAAATAAATAAATAAAAATCACACAGATATAACTTTTAAGTGAAGCTCTTTCTGTTCAAAAATTTTTCAGCAGAAAGGAAGATTGTCAGTATTTTGTGTTGAAGCAAATTCGGTAATCAGTTAAGCTAGTAAAAAATCTGAAAACAAGCATGGAATCAAACTGCATGTTTCCATGGAAAATCAATATATAATTAAAGGAAAACTGAAATTTGTAAACCTCTCTTTCCACACTTTGAAATTTGAGGGTTGAGAGAGCATTTCTCTTGCAATATTATTTATAATATCCTCATGTTCTAGAAGCTACTGACCAGACCAATTGGTCACTAAAAGCTCATATCTACCTCTAGTATGTTATGATACTTCACACTGTACATTATATTATTGGACAGTAGTATAGTAAGAGAATTAAAAGTATAAAACAGTTATGAATGTGTAAGTAGTCTAACATGAAACTTTTCCAGGTACTTCAGTATGTTTGCTGCTTTGTTAATGCTCTTATGCTCAGTAGATTCTATCTGAAAACCAAAGTACTTGATTTTCAGAATGTATGACTATACAGAAGATATGTATTTAATATTTTCTCAGGTTCCCATTTCTAAATGAAAATAACTAATAGATATTTCTTTGTGTACTATGAAAGACTATTGTAGTGCAGAAAGTTAAACATGTTTATGAGTTTTTTGCAGTGTAGGGAACTAAATATTAAATTCATGCAAATAAGAAAGTTATATTAGGTCAGGACTGAAGCTTTTAATCTAATCTTTAATAATTCAGCAGCAATTAGCATACTTAATTTATGGTGACACAAAAATGTAAGTGGAGAATAACTGATCCCCATGGACACCGTTACAAGGTATGACAGGAGTTTAATAAATGACTTTGTCAAGTCAAATGTCCATCTGTCTTCACATTCTTACCTAGCACATATTAAGTTTAGCCTGTTTTTTAATATATGAAATTAATTTAATTTCACATATTGATTTTCCAACTTTATTAAATATATAATTATAGCTCTAGAACAGGGCTAATTAGACTGCCTTCTGATATGATGTTAAAAATGTGCTTTATATCATTAATGTAAATAAATAGAAGGGTACAACTTTAGCCACCATATATCTTCTTGTTGTCCTGAGACATCAAACAATGCATTATATAGTTAAATATTTATATACTTATATATTTAAATACTTATATAAATTGAAAAAATGAATTAGAGATATTTTTAACAAACCCAAATTTATTAGGATTTATAAGTAAGAAAGACGTGATTCAACACCACCAACAATTACACATGTAATAACATATCTAGGTATGGACTTGTTCTGAACAAGGGTGTGTTATGGTTTTGTTCATGTGACTGCTATTTTAAGATGCTTTGTTCAGGATTTTCTTCTTCATTGATTTTGAAAGAATTTCCATTGTGTTTAGCAGAAACCATAGATAGATTTGATTCAAAGAAGCCTGTTTGCTTTGTGCTACTCCATGGCTTGCCATTAACAAAGCCACTTAATTCATTTTTTTGCTAGATGTTTTTATTTGGGTATCTGCAAGTACAACATCTCATTCCATTGAAAGAGAGTAAGTATTTTGAAAGATTGAAAACAAAGAGACAAATTATGCATACACTTGGTGGTGAGAAAGTCTGTGAATCTGAGCAGACAGTAAGAGCACTACAAAACCTGAATTAATGTGATCATCTCTAACCTCAGAGAACAATGCTGATATAAATCAAGGAGATGTACAAAAGTTGAGCAAGATGCAAGTTCTCTGAAAGATATTTTCTTTATCGTGAAGTAAACAAGATAGGAAATTACAGGTGTTAGTGAGTCTTCATGTGTGCCAGACCAAGACATGCTGGAACGTTAGATGTTAAAATAACATTTAAACAACAACAAGTATTGCTTTGCTATTTCAGTTGCACAGGCAAGAATACAAAATCATGAAGAAACTAACATTTTAATTCTGAGTTATATCATTAATATCTGCAATTTCTGTGATTTCTGGACAGATCATATTATATAATTGCCTCACTTTTGAACTTCCAGAAAGTGTAATTCAGAATTGTATCTGATTTTTGCCTTAACTGTTAAATTAGTATAACAATATTTATGATCCTGGGTATCACAAGAACTTGCATTTGCCAGAATCTATAATGAGGGACAAAACTGAAATCCCTCAACAACTGAAGGACAGATGGAGGCTACCAAGATAAGCATCTTCACTTTGACTATCTGAAAACTTCATTTCTGAATATGCAGCTCCTCATTATTGCACCGTCCATGCAGGAAGAATTCTCAGATGTGGAGAATGAGGGAGCAGTCAATCAGCATAGCCCTATCATTAATTTGGGGTTTTATATTATATTGAGGGATTGTTTGTTCTTAGAATTAATGTTCTTATAACAGAAGTAATTTACATCATGCACTGTTCCTATTTTCCTACAGTTATGCAAGAGGTAAATGCAAGAGGTTTGTATTTATATGTTTTGTTATTCATGGTGCCTGGAATTTAAAAAAAAAAAAAAAAAAAAAAAAAAAAGATGAAAAAGGAAAAAAAAAAGAAAAAGGGATGTGAAAGGAATACTATATGACAATGCTCCAGTTCTTCTACATTACAGCTATATGGTCATCTTCTAATTTAATGGTACTAACACTTAACTTTAATACAACAACTTGTGCTAGTGAAGAGGTTGCATACATATTAATGTGATTTCTAAGACATAAATCATATACATATTTTTAATAATTCAATATCCATATTATGTGTGTTCTGATACTGAAATACATTTATTATTTGGTTAGATGCTAAAAGTTTACTATTGGGATCTTCTGTGATTATTAGTACTGAAGCATGTAAAAATAACACAAACTTCAGATGCATGTGTAGAAAGGACAGAAGAACCAGGGCTAAGTCAACAAAAGCATTTGTAAATGATATAGCAATTTAAGCTGGCTACTATACGGTGATTCTTCATTAGACACTCATGAGGACTGTTTCACTATCTTTTTTTGTTTCACAGCTTTCCCTAAAGCCTTCACAAAGATTATCCTAAATCACCCACTATACAGACATTAAAGTCCTTCACCAAAAATATATGACTATAAAAGTAAATATAGTTTAAGGCCCAGCAGTTTAAATACACTGGTAAGACAGAGTGGATGAGGGAGAAAAAAAGAAACAGTAAAAATTGGTTTCCAAGACTTCAGTCATATTGTGGTTCACATCAGTTGGTAGTGTACTAGATTCTTGATGCTTGGTGTGTGTGGCTTGTGAATGAATGAATGCTGCTTCCATTTGGTATAACTTCCATAGCCAGGAGTGTGAAGAGTTTTCTCTTAGAGCAGATGCTAGATAAACCAAATTTCTGGTTCACTGGGCAAGCAGCGAACTACGTGGCACAGAAATAGCTATTCAGGGTATATCACTGAACACTGAGGTATTCATTTCTTTCCCGTGTACTAGATAGATGGCCCTCCATTAGTTTATTACAGATGTTTTAGCTTTAAACTAAACATCAAATGAAAAGTAATAAGAGTGTATGGACATTTCACTTAGAAGTGATCTGAGATCAGTCTAGAACCATAAAAACTGATATTTTCTGATGAAGTCTACTAATATGGTAACTCAGTCCCAAAAAAAGTCTCAGCTTAATTCCTCTGTCATTCACTGGCACTACTTACAGGAGAAAGAAAAGACTGTGATTACTGAAATATGTGTAATTGTCTAAAAACTACCTATTTTTAATACTTAATGCTGGTACTTAGGAAAACATAACTCATTAATCCTGCTACAGCTGTAAAAACAAACAAACAAACAAACAAACAAACAAACAACAACAACAACAAAAACTGGTTTACTTCATAGTTTAATGCATTTAAAAATTTTGTAAGGACAAAGAGTAACTGAAAGCTTTCTCAGACCACAAGATTGGCTCATACAACGTAAGGCTCTGAAGTTTCCAAAAATGTGTAGTTTAGTCTGACCTGTATATAAACCTTTTTTGCAAATTTTCTTTCCTTTCTAGAATAGTCTGCTTCACTGTATGATACAGTATTTCCATACTGATGAACAAAAGCAATTGAGGCTAATAGAAATGATGCAATCCATTATCATAGAATCATATACCATCTTAGGTTGGCCTGTGCAACATTTCTCAGTAATACAAAAATACCTCAGCTAACAAAACAACCAAAACATTCTTTGATAAGCTTTCCTCAAAACACATTCCACGCAATGGAGCAATACTTTCATGCCCTTGCTTTTATCCAGTGGGTTTTTTTGTTTTTTTTGTTTTGTTTTGTTGTTTTGTTTTGTTTTTTTTTCAAGCCTTAAATCTTTTTTCTTTTCCTTTTCATGTCCTAAATCAAACATTTCCAAAAATAATGTACTAATCTTTCAAGCAGCTTTCTCTAGAGAAACCATTTACAACTGCAGAGTTGTCTGCTGAAGTCATTTGCTATTATATCAGTGTGTAGCCAACAAGAAAATTCTTTAAGTTTACGTATTTCATAGTAAAACTTTCTAAAAAATTATAAATTTGTAAATTCAATAAAGCATTCAAGCATTATTTTGAATTTAAATGTTCTCTGATTACTGCAATACAATGCAAGATGATTATTTACTTATTTTTTTACTCTGTAACTAATTAAATATCAAAACCAAAACTCTGAGGTTTATGAGATTTTGGTCAGTGTAGCCATATATGATGCTGAATGTTATCATTATAAATAAATAAGATAAAGATGATAAATAATATTTCTTAGCATATAAGACCTAAGTACCATTTAAGTATTCTGAACATTTAGTTCAGGAACTTGCATAAATCAATAGTTTAACAAGCTGTCAGCTGAGATACAGAAACTGCTTATGAAACAGAACTTAGGCTGCAGCAAACATGAAATGAAGCAAATTAACTTATATCTCAGTGACTGTTTAAACAAATTTTACCTCATATTTTAGAAGATAAGAGTCATGAATGTTTGCCTATCATGTGAATTTAATGATAAATAATGTCTTGATGAGCTGCAAAAATTTTGTTTGAATCACAGAATCACAGAATCACAGAATGACCCGGGTTGGAAGGGACCTCAAGGATCATGTAGTTCCAACCCCCCTGCCTAACAGGGCCACCAAACATACGCCTTTACTAGATCAGGTTGCCCAGAGCCCCGTCCAACCTGGTCTTGAACACCTCCAAGGACGGGGCATCCACAACCTCTCTGGGCAGCCTGTTCCAGGACCTAACCACTCTCCTAGTAAAGAACTTCCCCCTAACATCCAACCTAAATCTTCCCTCTTTTAACTTAAAACCATTTCCCCTAGTCCTGCTATTGTCAGCCCTTTCGAAGAGTTTGCTCCCCTCCTGGGAGTAAGTTCCCTTCAGGTATTGAAAGGCTGCAATGAGGTCACCCCGCAACCTTCTCTTCTCCAGGCTGAACAAACCCAACTCCCTCAGCCTGTCCTCATAGGGGAGGTGCTCCAGCCCCCTGATCATCTTTGTGGCCCTCCTCTGGACCCTTTCCAAAATCTCCATATCTTTTTTGTACTGAGGGCTCCACACCTGGACACAGTACTCCAGATGGGGCCTCACAAGAGCAGAGTAGAGAGGGACAATCACCTCCCTATCCCTGCTGACCACCCCTCTCCTGATGGAGCCCAGGATCCCATTTGCCTTCCGGGCTGCCAGAGCGCACTGCTGTCTCATGTTAAGTTTCTCATCTATTAGGACCCCTAGGTATTTCTCTGCCGAGCTGCTCTCAAGGACAACTCCTCCCAGCCTGTACAAGTGCCTGGGGTTCTTCCGGCCCAAGTGCAAAACCTTGCACTTTGCCGTGTTGAACCTCATTAGGTTCACCCGAGCCCAGCTTTCCAGCCTGTCAAGGTCCCTCTGAATGGCATCTGTTCCCTCCACCGTATTGACTGCACCACTCAGCTTGGTGTCATCAGCAAACTTGCTGAGGGTGCACTCCATTCCCTCATAGATGTCATTAATAAAGATGTTAAAGAGCACCGGTCCCAAGACAGACCCTTGAGGGACACCGCTCATTACCGGCCTCCACCTGGACATAGAGCCATTGACCACCACCCTCTGTCTGCGGCCTTTCAACCAATTGCTTATCCATCTAGTTGTCTACCCATCAAATCCACTTCCCTCCAATTTGGAGATGAGGATGTGATGGGGGACCATGTCAAAGGCCTTGCTCAGGTCCAGGTAAATGACATCGGTCGCCTTCCCTTCGTCCACCAACGCCGTCACTCCATCATAGAAGGCCACAAGATTAGTTAAGCATGACCTTCCCCTGGTGAAGCCATGCTGGCTGTCTAGGATCACGTGCTCGTTCTTTATGTGATCAATCATGTTGTCCAGGAGGATCTGTTCCATAATCTTCCCAGGCACGGAGGTGAGACTCACCGGCCTGTAGTTACCCGGGTCCTCCCTGCTCCCCTTCTTGTAAATGGGAGTGACGTGACCCTTCCTCCAATCATCCGGGACCTCACCTGACAGCCACAACTTCTCAAATATGATGGAGGGTGGCTCAGCAACCACCTCAGCCAGCTTCTTCAGGACTCTGGGATGCACGCCATCTGGCCCCATAGACTTATACTCATTCAGTCTAAGGAGGCAATCTCGGACTTGCTCTACCCTTACAGTGGGGAGGGATTTACCTCCTTGGTCCCCACATAGAGGTATGGGGGTGCAAGACTTAGGGACGTGAAAAAGACCAGAATCCTGGCCACCAGTAAAGACTGAGGTGAAGAACTCATTCAGCACCTCAGCTTTCTCTTCATCTGTTGAAGCCATTTCTCCTTTTAAATTTACCAAAGTAGGTACGTCCGTTTTGGCCTGTCTCTTCTGGCCAATGTACCTGTAGAAGGTTTTCTTATTGTTTTTCACGTCCCTCGCCAAGTTCAGTTCTGCCTGCGCCTTGGCTTTCCTGATCCCACGTCTGCAAATCCGGACGGCATCCCTGTATTCTTCCCGGGTGACACAGCCTTGTTTCCAGAGCTTGTACACCCCTTTCTTCACCCTCAGTTCTCTCAGCAGGTCCTTGCTGAGCCATGCCGGTTTTCCACCTCTCCTGCCCACTTTCTTAATCAGGGGAATGGAGATCTCTTGTGCTGCCAGGAGGGCATCCTTGAAGAGCAGCCAGCTCTCCTCAACGTCCTTGTCTTTGAGGGCAGCGCACCAGGGGATCTTGGCCAGCATTCCATTGAGTAGCTTGAAGTCTGCAAGCTACTCAAATCCTGCACATCCTCTGTCAGGATTAAGCCCTCAGAAACCCTAGAAGGTATCAAAGTAAAATTTACAACTACTGATTTTTGTGCAGTAGAAATCTAATAATTTGTTTGTCAAATATTCAGTATTTTTCATTTTTGTTTTCCCATCTTAAATAGCTGGATAATGAGTAGAAAATGGCGGACACACACATGCACATTTGAGTTTTCCCTGTCATTCCAAAGTGTATCTTTAAAGTCTCCTTATTGTTTTGCTCTTTTTAATCACTGAATTCTGTAAATCATGATGCATATCTACAATCTGCATTCTTTCCAATGTAACAGAAAGTCCTCATTTCACTGACGATACAAGGAGCTTTCAAAGTAGCTGTCATTCTTACAATATCTGTTGAGTGGAACCTAATGGACTAACTCCAGTGAGGTTGAAAACCCTTTAGAATGAATTATTTACAATACCATAATACTGTTGGGAATTAAGGAAAATAATGTACTTAACTGATATTTCTTTTTTCTTTTTCCTTTTTTAAGAAGACAGAACCATAAATACAAAATAAATAAATAAATAAATGAATAAACATTAAAAAAATGCTGTCCCCTAAATTGAATGTCAATTTTTGCAAACTATTCAAATATATGCTTGAGGCTATTAACTTGAAGAGTGCCACATGAACAGTGCAACCTCTCATCCAGCACTAATATCCTTTATTTCCCAAATATATAAAATATTTTTTAGAAAAATAATAAATAAAAAAATCCCATTTTTCAGTTTTCCTAATATGTAAGTATGCATGTATGTATGTCTGTATATGCATACAATTTAATACATACAGTACATATGCAGCAATGGTTGAACTTCATGACTTTAGAGATGTTTTGAATGATTCTATGATTCTATTATATACATAGAAATATATAAACATTCATTCTTGTATATAGATATGCATTTGAAAAAAAAAAAAACATGTGTTTTTTTTTTTTTGTTTTTTTTTTTTAATATTTACTTTCACATAGATGGATTAACACTTTATGAGATGAGGTATTTGATAAATACAGAAATGCAAAGTTTGAAGCCAAATTAGATTTTCCATGTGACTCGTACTAGATTCACATGCTCTGCAATAATGATTAGATCTGAAAGAAATCTGAAAGTTATTTGATTTTCATTTAAACTGATCTCCTTATACTCCACTTGCAACAGTCACTAAGAAAAAAGTTCTGCAAGATGATACTTCTGATCTGTTTTAAATGTCTGTCTCAAAATAACTTAAATCATCCTCATCCTCTTGAAGCGACTATTTCTTTCCCTAAGCTTCTCAAATGAGTAGCTTGGTAGCAGATAACTGATAGCCAAAGTTAAATTGCATTTCAGCATCTATGAGTTAAAATACAGTCATGGGAAAATTCAGTTTACTCTGAAAAATCCATTCATGATATTCAGTAGATCCATTCAGCAGCTGAAGCTTAAACATCTTGTGCCTTCTGAGTTTGGTCATTGATATTCCTATGAAGATTCCTTTCTGAAGTGTCTGAATGTCTCCTGTGCATTTTGTGTATTACAAAACAGTTTTGTTCAGGACTATGGGACAGGTTATCATATTATTGTCTTGGAAAATTTATTCACTCTGGATTTCAAACTGTTAACATACAGGTACATGCTAATAATTAATATTTATGTAATATATTTTAAAGTTTATGATTTTCCTGGGATAATGCTGTAAATCTTACAGGTGAAAATGTAGGTACACTAATTGCCCAGACTGCCAAACATATTTTGCTACTATAACCTTTTTTTATATTCCTTCTTTCTAATATTTACACTGTTAAGAGCTTCAGAGATGTGTATAATTATTCCCTGTGGAAATAATCAAGATAACTTATGTACATACGTGAAAATTTGCAAAGAATGCCCTGGCTTCTCCAAACATTCTATTCCAATTTTAAATATAAATAACATATAGCAGGCTTAATTCTACTTACTTTGATATCCATGGATGCTTCATGATTAAATTAAATAAAAACAGAACCTTGTTCAGTATGAATATTTAAGCAGTATATTGAAAGGTAAAAGACATAACACTTTACAAATATAACACTGGCATTTCTGAAGATGAAAAAAATGGAGCAGAAAGAAAGAAGGAATGAAAAAGAAATGCTTTCTTAATTTAACTTGCATTTCTTACTCAGAAGTGTCATTTTTACGTTAGCATTATTGGTCTTCATTTGCTTTTTACATAAAAACTTATAGCTATTTTTAGTTTCTGAAAATTTGGAGACAAATCAGATTTTTTCAGAATTAAATTTTATTGAATTAATTCAATTGCATTCTTGAAGCAAGAAGATATATGGACACCTTTTCCTTGCCAAGCATGTTAGTCATGTTCTGAGAGTGAAGAGATCTAAGGATGTACATCAATCAAATCCCTCTAATTTCAAAAGAATCAATGGACAGTGTACTACCTTTGAATACTCTACAGTGTGGCACTCTCCTAGATGTTTATTTCAACACCCTCCTTACTTTTTTCTCTGTTTTTCTTTCTATTTTTTTTTTTTCCATATATTCTCAGAGAAGTACATGCTTTCCACATTAAAGGGTTGTTTCATTTCTCATGTCTCTGTTTTCTGTCAATTTTTTAGTATGTTTTATTTTTCTCATTTTTATTGCCTTATTTCTGGCTTTAATTTTGCTAATTGCAATCAGTTTGCAATCAGTTTTTTATAACTTTCATCAGTTATAAGTTATAAGGAAGTTATAAGTAAAGTTATAAGTAAGTTATAAGTTCCAAAAACTGTTAACATGAATGACTAATGTTGAAGACACAATTAGTACTAATCCAAAGAAATCATATTTATATATATGTCTATGTAAATATAGACATATTTAGCTGTCTTGTCAATAATGTATCTTTAAATAAAAGAAAAAGAAAACAAAAACAAAAACACTCAAAAAAACAGAATAATTCATCTTCTGAACACAAATCTTACTTATACAGTTATAAAAACCGTTCTAAAGATGAGCATGTGCATATGATGTTGGAAAGACCAGAGCTTTGGTCTTGTTTCAAAGTTTCTCTTTGGTATAAGCATGTAATACTAAATTGTATAACAATATAAAAAAAATGTCAAGACAAGAATGTATTCTCTTAAGATGTTTAGTTATTTAGCAGAAGTCAGCTCTCTGACCATTCAAATAAGTAAATCATCTTACATATTCTTTAGAGTCGTTTTAGTGATTCTGAAATCATTTTCTCTGTATTTGCAGTTCTGTATTAAATAACTTATAAACTAGCTTATAAACTAGCTTATTAAATAGCTTATAAACTAGCATTTTCCTCCCCAGTGATATCAACTTTTTACCATCTAAAGTTTGTTGCACACTTTAGTGCTTAAAATGTAGGAGCCTGTAAGATAGTTTCCAACATAATATGTTTTAGTTTGTTTGTTTGTTAGTTTGTTTTGTCTGGGAAAAAAAATAAAATAAAAAATATTTAAAACAGATGGGTTGTTTTCCTCTAAGAAATACTGGTTTTCTTCTGACATAGATTTATAGTGTATAGTTTGTTAGTATTGAAATATGCCAAGAAAAATGTCCTCAGTCCCAGCAGGAACAAAACTTATATAGCCTATCCAGTCCTTCTGATCTTCCTCACCCTTCTGCTTTCAGAGATGTATGCACATAGCAGATACAAGCATACATAAAACAGGCAACTCTATTTTTTGTTCTTATTCAAAATTGTATGTTTGGTCTTTTTTTCCATTAAGGTGTCAACTATTTAACAGTATTCTAGTAAGTGATGTGAAAAATGTCATGGTATTCTGTTAAATAATCAGCGTTTATAGAGTAACAGCACAGATAATCTAGATTATAAATATATATGTATATATAGAAGATTCATATTAATTCTAGATTGTTATAATCTGTAGTTATTGTCAAAATGGTGATTAAAAAGAAGAAAAAGAAATAAAGAAGAAGACAGCAAGGTGCCTTTATCTTCCTTTAGATGTTGCTCATCCAGTTCTCCAAACCAAATTCTGTTGAGATTTGGTGATCGTGAAGAAAAAGTCCTATCACTTTTAATATCGACAGTTTTTGGGAACTGGCTGGTAGCTTGTTACACATTCTTGGTACACTATACAAGCAAATATAATGTCCTTTGTATTCTACAGAAATACTTATTATGTTTTTTCCCATCCTGTATTTATTTTTAGTTTTATTTTTATTTTTATTCACACTTTTTTATTATTCTTGAATTACTAAATCTGATGAGCTTTCCTTCTTACAAAGTAATCAGCACAAAAACGTGATCTTTAACATTTCTTTTGCAAAATAACGGGGTCCTATATATCTTTATAATAATGACACTATTAGAAAAAAGAATTAAATACACTATATGCATATAACTGCTGTCTTGATTACAGTTTTAATTACATTACAACTAGGAAGAAGTACTTTACATCCTTTTATTGCTTGTTATCTGCAGTAACATTGTAGACACAAAATGAAAAGGGACTAATATAACAACGAAAGTTGCCAAGATTACACTTGTATGTTGTGAATTGTAAACATGGATCTAAACTCTCTACAACTGTAATTTTGAGTTCTTTTGCTCATTGATGTAATTGCCTTTCTAAAATATGTAGTAAACTGAAATTTGTAGCAAACTTACTGAGGGTGCATTCAATCCCCTTGTCCATATTATTAATAAAGACCCTTTTCCTCTGAGCAGCTTTCCAGCCACTCTGCTCCAAGCTTGTAGCAGTGCACTGGGTTGTTGTGACCAAAGTGCTCCTTAGGAACATCATCTAATTTCTAAACATTGTTCTATCCTTGAAGGAAGAGCAAAATGTACTTGTGTCCAAAATCTTTTCTAATGTAAGATGCCTCAAAGTCAAGCAAGAAGTTTCTGTAAAATCTTGGAGGGCTTGCTTTTTCAACACTCAAATCCTTACTTGCTCTATCCACTCAGTGTGTTGAACAGAATCTAGAAAGTTGATCGTGGATCAGAAGAGTCTTCTTCCTTGGCAAACCAGCACTTCATCAATACAGCAGTGGAAGATTAGAAATTATCTATTCTATTTTCCTTCTCACTATGTGTGCCAGCAATATGAATCTATCTTTGTCTAGCCCACATCTGTATAAGAAAAAGCTAATGACATATCTGTAGCATAGATTAGAGTAGCCTCCTGTTGCTGTGTGTTTGGGATTTTTCATATCCTAATGCAAATAGTAGAAGAAGCAACAGTTAATTCAAGTTAGGAAAGCTCTGTGTGTCTGTATTCTGTAGCAGACCAACTTAATTAATTTTTCTTATGAACAATACCTTTGCAAACTGGGATCAGTAGTCAGCCTTTTAATCCTGCTTTTGGTTTTCACTTAAATATCCCAAAGTAACTCCTGAGAAGTTCTGAACTGGTCTTACTCTGCTTCCTGTTATGTGTCCTGTATCCCAAAACAGGTCAGACCCCTCCATCTTAAGAAACGGAAGAGTTATTCCCAATGACTCCTGATGGCTTTTACATCTGGACAGTTAAGCTCATGGCTCTACTGGGTCAGCCCAGGGTGGAGCGCACACAAGCTGAAAAAACAAAACAAAACAAAAACAACAAAAACAAACCCCAAACAAACAAACAAACAACCAAAAAATACTTTAGGGATAAACAAGATAGTTATAGCATGCAAATCTGTTATTTATAGAATAAACTTTTACCTTATAATCTACTACTCTACTATGTATGTTGTCCTAGGCTTGGCACAACTTTCTCTAACTTTGGAGAGTTCAGTTAGAATACATAAAAAATAGAATAAAACATAAAATCATTTCAGATAAATATATTAAACCTGTTTTCTGTGAGCACTTATACTGGGTTTATATGGCAAGGTTTTCACAACAGGGAGGCTGAAGTAATGGCCATTGTGAGTGTAATCAGGTTATCTAGATTTACCTGTGATAGAGACTGCTGCCCCTGGAAGGAAGGGAATGGACAAAAACAGTGGCAGCAATCTAAGGAGAAAACTTATTTTACTAAATACGATATTGGAATACAAGATAACACAATATGATATAATATAATTGTGGCTACTAAATCGAACAAGACAGAGAGAGAGAGAGAGAGAGAGAAAGAGTCCCCGAGAACCAGGAGGCCTACTGTGATCTCTAGGCGACAGGCTGGAACTTTGTAAGAGAGAGACGACAGGGCAGGAGCGCTCTGAGAGATAAAACGAAAGAGAGCGTTCCAGCCTGGGAGCGGGATTATATATGTGTCCTCCTCCAGTAACTCGTCTCTGGCCGCGTTGTCCTCTGGGATATGTAGTTCTCCTTCAAGAGCTAAGTATTCAGGATGCTGCCATTCCACGGAACTGGAGCATGAACCTTCCACACTTCCACATACTCTCTGTTACATTTCCACATACCCTCTGTTACACTTCCACATACCCTCTGTTACACTTCCACATACCCTCTGTTAATGATTCATACTGCACATGATGTCATGATGTAGAATATTGACAGCAACAACACAAAACCATGACAGTGAGAATGTTCCACAAGATATCCCTATGCTGAACAGATGCACCTATGGCTGGCTCAGAAAGAGCCAAATATCCAAATGAGGATATTTTCAAACTAAAAGAAAGGAGATTTAGATTAGATATGAAGGGAAAAAAAAATTACCGAGAGGAAGGTAAGGTGTTGGAACAGGTTGACCACAGATGTGGATGGCCCATCCCCAGAAGTGTCGAAGTTGAGGTTGGATGGGATCTTCTGTAACCTGATCTAGTGACCAGTTTAGTGGCTGGCAACCCTGCTCACACAGCAGAGGAGCTGCAACTAAATTGTATTTGAGGGCCCTTTCTACTCAAGTTAATCTATGATTCTGTGACTGTGATTTATTTGGAAAAATACTACTATGTACAGGTAAATTCTCTGTACAAGTTTTACATTCATTGCAAGTCCATTTAAGGTTTCAGAATAACTGAAATCCTCAAGCTTTTTATATAGTCAGTGGACTACAAATAATTCTACAGTCTGCTGAGTTTTTAAAGAACTTGTGTTTTGGCATTATTTCCTGTGTAGATTTTGGCAGTGTCAAATGTGTTCTCTTGGACATTTGAAGCAAAGTTCACTCCTGTGAATTGGGAATGTATTTTAAAGATTTACTCTAATGAAATGCAATAGGCAAGGAGTTCATAGTTTAATTATTAAAGACAAAAAATATGCCTGCAGGATGCATGTGGTTCATACACACTGGCAGGATAAAAGCTAGAGCAGATTTTGATGCGATTTTGCTGCAATACATATATGTGGAAATACTAGTTCACATAATTCAATAGGCTCATCTTTACTGTCTGAATCTTTGTTACTGATTACTTTTTCTGTATTTAACTATAGACAAATGATGATTATCTGATTTACCATGTAAAAAGTTATCACCAGACTTCACTCTTACAGAAACTTTCCATTTTTAGTATTCTCATAACATTTAGCCACTTATCAGGAAACTTCTGATTTTATAGACTGAACCATGGGGAAAATAAATAAATAAATAAATAAATAATCCTAGCTGCTTTATAACCCAGTTGCACATTAAGATAAAAATAATTGTATTGGTTAAAGCCATCTATGTCTCTTGGACCAGGTATGTTATTCCACATCATTTCTTTTCCTAGGAGAATTTAAACTGAAGTTTGCTGGCAAGCAACTAAGTTCAGGGAGGCTCTATATATGACTAAAATGCTTGACTCATATAGCATTCTCAGATTGTGTTTTCTACATACAAATACATTCTGAGAGTTATGGTTCATAAAAATAAACGAACAAGCAAACAAACAAAAAACAAAGCTGCATGAAAATTACTTTCTTCAAAATTCACAAGAAATGAGAGTTCAGCCCTTTACATTTTTTCATACATGCAGATCCAAAATCCCATATGAATATAAAGATATGTGAAAACAAAGTTTTGTTATAGAAAGTGACTGTGAGCTTCAAATCCTACATCTTTCTTCCTTCATTCATTAATGACCCTGGAAGCCCGTTAAGATTTCATTGTTTTCTGCTGTAGGACTTTTTTTTTTTTTTTTTTTTTTTTTTTATCTCCAGTATTTGTAACAGTGAAGCTGAGAAATTATTTTTCTGTGACAAAAAAAGTAGAGAAAACATCCTGTCTAGAAAGAAAATTTGTGCTGGCACAACAACAGATAGAGGGATTTCAGAAGAACTCTGTGAGAGATGCTCCCACTAAATATATACTTGATCATCACTGGATTGAAGTCTGTAGGACTGTCATGAAACAGTTCAATGAAATGAGAACTAAAAAATGTTTTAAAATTGAGTAAGAATGATTATGTTTCCACTTTATTGTTTCTGTTAACATGTACTCTTAGATTGACTTTATTAATGTTCTCATTATTATGTAATTATTTCTGTAGTTTTATGTAGTTTTTCATAAACTTGTGTGTGCTGGCACATTATAGAAACATCTAAAAACTATTTTACATATTGCACAATTGACTGCATTTGAATTATTAATTAGAAGTGGGGTAGTAATGAAAGAATTTCCTGCCTCTTTGAAACAGTGAAGCAATAAAAAATATTTCTGCATAAAATTCTAAAGCTATTTTCATCATGAATTAATAGTGAAGCTAGAACTGAAAGAGTAAAAAAAAAAACCACCAAGCTTGGTGACTTAATTTCTGTTGGTAACTCTGTGTACTTACATCAGTGGCTCACCAAGCAAGATATTGTCAAAGAAATTCTCTGTAAGTAATTTAAAAGGCCATACCTATTTTATGACTTTTAAAAAAAATCAATCCTTCTAAAAAAGTTTATTTAAATCACAAAACAAAATCATTGAGGGACATTTAGGTATTTTTCAAAGCAGAAAGTTTTCAGGGAGCATAGAATGAAGTAGTTAATCTGCAAAACTCTCTTACAACACTGTGTTTGAGAGGTCATGAGAACATAAGGATGATTTAAATCTGCTTTGCTAACTTCAACAAGAATTATATTCTGCAGTTCATATACACTACATTTATGCAAGGAAATTATTTTATAGGTAGTCTGATGTCAAAAAAAAGTTATTAAAGTCCATTTTAGCTTCACAAGAAAAAATAAACAGAAGAAGAAACAACCTTTCATCTAAATTAAGAAATATTACAGTTATAAGATTTGGTTGTGCTTACATAGTCCTCTCAGTAACTAAAAAAATAAACATGGTCCTTCAAATCGTAAATAAGCCTAGGAATAGTTTGTAGGAAGGGACAGAAAACTTAGTAAGCAAATTAATACACAAAGGCCTATCAGCAATAGCTGACCTTAAATTTGCTGTAGACAGAATACATTAGAAGTGCATTTGGAAAACCTGATAGTGTTTTAATTAATGGAGAACACTTGTGGGCCATTTGTTGCTTCTAGAAATTAGGTAAGATAATTGATCCTGCACAGGTGTCTGTAATTGAGAGATTGGTCTAAAAGTGCAGATATTACATTTAATTTACTCTGGGAGTTTTGCAGATATAGTGAAAATTTACTTCAAATAAGCCTATAAAAGGAAATGGGCAGTGAGCCTTACTATCTGAATGGGGAGTAAGAACGGTTTAATTGGGAAAAAGGAATGTAATAAGATCAGCTGTACAACACCATGCAAGTGAAAGTTACAGGAATGAAACATGTCTATTAGACTGCTGATATCACTAGCTATCAGTAGGTAGATAGAAAAATATCTGAAGCAGTAAGGGCTAACATTCTCTATGGGATCTGAAGGACTTCGTTCTCCCTTAGAAAATCTCATAAACTACATTTTAAAATGCATTGGAAGAAGGAACTGAGTTTTAAGATTCACAGTTTCTCATTAAATGTCACCTAGTTATAATAAAGTGATCATAGGTTAAACAAAATAAAAATATATTAATCATATACAGACCAGTAGGACAAATGTAGCAATAACATTTGGCACCTTTGAACATAATCTGTAGTGTCTGTAGTAGGTTTATTAGGAGACCCCTTAAAGCTATGGGAATAGGCTTAGAGTGATTTTTCTCTCAGTTTCTATGTTTTTCCTAACAGTGCAAGACAGCCTACTTGCTGTTTCTATCTCTTGTGTTTTCCAAGGATGCATGCTTGTTTTCTGTTCATTTTCTAGAATGTTCATTAGTTACTATCTTTACGGGAATGTTTTGGCAACAGGTCCCATTGCTATATTGAAAATGACTTTAAGATTCTCCTAGTCGTTTCTCTAACTTTTCTGTGTTGCTTAAGTCTAGGCATCCCTGACTTGAGTATATTTAAATATCTCCCTTCTTATTCTATTTTTTTTTTTTCTTTTTAAAATCCTTTTCTGTGACAACGGTGTCTTAATTGAATAATAATTCAAGTTATTTTTCTAAGACTATATTTAGCTAGTGTTAAATTTTTGTGGGACATCATTCATCATTGCTGTGGTAAATTCAGCTCTTTTAAATTCCTGAAAGCAGCTGTGTTCCTTGCCCATGTCATACACTTTGTCTAGGTACTGTAGTACAATATCTACCCATGATTTCTACTCAGACATAACTTTTTTTTTTTTTTTTTTTTTTTTTCCACAACACAGTGAGTGTCTATTGTTTTGTTTGTTTGTTGTTGTTCACTTTACCAAATAATCAGAAGATTTTCCATATTACTAGGATATGTCTTTAAGATGAAGATTTTTTGAAATTATTTCTGATGGATAACCTTTCTTCACTGCTTCATTTGTTAAATTTCTCTGATAAGATCTCCACAGGAAAACATCTGCTTCTGGGTGAAGCAAGGTGTTGATGACAGTTCTAAGTAAATCCTTATGCTATTTGCAGTGCCCCATAGTCCATAAAGAAAAGAGCAGATCATACTACATAAAATATCAAATAAAAGTCATTCTCTGAGATGGTCCTTTTGCATTTTCCTTTAAAAAAAGAGATATGTTATGAATCAAATCTTAATGTAGGAGGTCAGTTTCCAAGGGTCACTGAGACATATAAGCCAACACCTTTCAGTAGCAGTTTTTCTTTATTGTGCTGTTCTACTCGAGATATTTGCAAGTGCCTTTCTAACTATTAATGATCACCCAGAATTATATAAGTCATTAACTCTCCTTTTGTTATGATTGAGAACACCTTTCTTTTTAAAGGTCAGCCATTCTGAGTACTCTGAAATTTGCATGTTTACTCAGATTTTTCTAAAGCTTCATTCACTTGATGATTTAACTGCAGAAAAGACTTGGCAATCTAGACTTAGAGTCATTAAAGTATTGGTCCTTATAATATAGCACTCTGTATAAATTGTGTACAGCCCCTGGAGACTACCTGTGATCTGCTAATGCACCGACACTGGATGAAGACTTTACGGTCGCTAATGACTTTATGACCCTAGAAGCCCGCAGCTGGGCCAATTACCGAAGTAACACCAAGAGGATGAGCGGTAAAATGACGATTTCTTAAAGCAAACACACACTTATATAAACTATGCTCTTCGTGTACACCTATCTTGTACACATCACCAATCCCTCCAGAAAAGAGGGAGGGCCTGTCGTGTGACAGCCCGAAATCCCTGTATTTCACCTAATACAACAACTGGATTAAACAAGATTTTTTGGTAACTGATCTCTGTTACCTGAAGTTCAGCTCTCATAAACATGTTACTTACCCTTCCTCAAGGGAAAGCAGTATTGCAGTCATTTTTATAATTATATATGATCTTTCTAGATTGGTACATATTAAATAGTAACACCCAAGATTGATGACTGTGAATTTAAGAAGACTTCTTTTAGAGAATTCCTGACCTTCATATTTCCTTTGTTTTAGGCTGTGTTATGGTTGTGTCGTTCTTGCCACAAATCCTAAACTCAAATTGTCATCTTGATATGCTCTGACTTTACATCTAATGTGGCCATAGAATTCATCTAATCTGTGCTTAAAACCTGCAGTCTTGACATAGGCTAATGTTTATGTATGGAGTTGAACTTGTTGAGATAAGTGGTTAGTCAAACAAGGAATTACTACTACATGTTAGACAAGGAACTTTACAACAGTAACTCTATTTGGCCCAGGCAAGACCCTCTTAACAATATTCTGCGGAATTCATTTTACCCGTCTGCACTTGTGTGACCCACTGCTATAAATTATTTTAAATTATTATCACTATTATCACTAAATTATTTTCACTATCTCAATTATCTACAAAAAGACTGTCCAAGATGATCATATTTGCATATCTGGGGACTGCTTCTGTAATTGATAATAATTTTATATTTATATACAGGATAATGCTGTATGCCTGTGGAGTAGCTACAACAACTAAATTCACCATGCAGATCACTAATTATCAGCTGAAGATGATCGGGGATATATCCCAAAATGTCTGCTATTCTCACCTGAAGAGTTCCCATAACAATCTGTCAAATGGTCATGATGCATAATACTGCCTTTTTACCTCACCAAGACTGAAGGTAGAAGAAAATGCTTTAAATATTATCCATTCCTAGGAGACCCTTATTTCTAAATACTAAGTGGGCATAGGAGAGGACAAAACATGTCTGGGAATCATAGAATCATAGAATTACTCAGGTTGGAAAAGATCTTGAAGATCATCAAGTCCAACCGCAGCCTAACCAGTAGTCTATCTCTTAAAAAACAACCACAAAACAATACTACAACAACAAACCTCTGCTAAATCATATCCCTGAGTACCACATCCAAACGGCTCTTAAAGACATCCAGGGATGGCGATTCAACCACTTCCTTGGGGAGCCCATTTCAGTACCTAACCACCCTTTCTGTAAAGAAGTTCTTTCTAATATCCAACCTAAACTTGCCCTGGCGCAACTTGAGGCCATTTCCCCTCGTCCTGTCACAAGTCAGTAGTGAGAAGAGACCTGCCCCACTCTCACTGTAAGAACCTTTCAGGTACTGGAAGACGGCAATAAGGTCTCCCCTCAGCCTCCTCTTCCTCAGACTAAACAGCCCCAGCTTCCTTAGCCTCTCCTCATAGGGCTGATTCGCCAAGCCCTTCACGAGCCTCGTTGCCCTTCTCTGGACCTGCTCCAGTACCTCCATGTCTATCCTGTGCTGAGGTGCCCAAAACTGGACACAGTACTCGAGGTGAGGCCTCACCAATGCCGAGTACAGGGGCATGATGACTTCCTTAGTCCTGCTCAGCACACCATTCCTGATACAAGCCAGGATGCCATTGGCCCTCTTGGCCACCTGGGCACACTGCTGGCTCATATTCAGCCGGCTGTCCATCAGCACACCAAGGTCCCTTTCCGTCTGGGAGCTTTCCAGCCACACCTCCCCAAGCCTGTAGGGTTGCCTGGGGTTGTTATGACCAAAATGCAGGACACTTGGCCCTGTTGAAACTCATTCCATTAACCTTGGCCCATCGATCAAGTCTATCCAGGTCCCTCTGTAGTGCCCTTCTCCCCTCAGGCAGATCAACACTCCCTCCCAGCTTAGTGTCGTCTGCGAACTTACTGAGGGTGCACTCAATTCCCTCATCCAAATCATCAATGAAGATGTTAAACAGAAGCGGCCCAAGCACTGAGCCCTGGGGGACGCCACTTGTGACCGGCCGCCAACTGGATTCCACTCCATTGACCACAACTCTCTGGGCCCGGCCATCCAACCAGTTCTTCACCCAGCGGAGCGTGCACCCATCGAAACCACGGGCAGCCAGCTTCTCTACCAGAATGTTATGGGGGACAGTGTCAAAGGCCTTACTGAAGTCCAGGTAGACCACGTCGACAGCCTTTAAACCACGTCGACAGCCTTTAAACCACGTCGACAGCCTTTAAACCACGTCGACAGCCTGTTACAGGGAAGTAACAGGATGAAATAAAACTTAAATGAAACAAAATTTATCAAAACTATAAATAAAACATTTTAATGGTATTTTTCAAATAAATTTTGGTGAGGTTTAAATTAATATGTCTATATTAAGTCTTGAATGATTATGTTTAAAATAACAACTGGGTTTTCTAAGTGAGCTACTTGCTGTAGATGGCTTTAACATAGTCATTTATTGAAAATGATTAATCTGATATAAATAAGACTAAGAAGAATCATACTCCAAGGGTGTCTACATCTTTCTTTAAGGGGAAACTTGGGGCTACTTAGTTCACATGCAAACATTTATCTTTGAGGTACTTAGAAAAGGAATAATGGCTGACTACATTCTGCATCTATATGTGATCAGGAACAGATAAGCCATTTTTTTTTTCCCCAATTCTGTTCACTTCATGTTCATAGCATTGGCCATTTACTTGCTATCTGTCTCTTTACAACTTTTTTTTTTTTTTTTTTTTTCTCTTTACATCTATATTTCACTTTGAGCAAATTTTAATGATAGTTCTAAAATATTCCATCAAATGGTATTTATTTCAATAAGGTGTGTTTTTGTTTTGCTTTGTTTTGTTTTTTTCCCCAGATTATTCTGTTCAGAGGTTGTTCAGTTTGCATGTAAGAGGAATTCCATCCCAATATTTTATCAGTTTATTTGTATGAATTTGTTCATCATTTTTTTTAAACTTCTGTGATATTTCTGTAGCCAAACCTGAGAAGTGCATCCACTGTTCTTGTAGTGAATGCAACAGTGCTCGTACAGATTATGATAAAATCTTTCCATATGTGAAACCTAAGCCTTGCTAGTCTTTTTGTGTCTTTCTACAGCAAAGCATTCACAATATCTAATTTACTGTTTTCTATCTATCATCAGTACATCCCTTTCAGTATCACAGCTTTCCAAGGTCCTTTGAACTTCATTTCAGAATATTTCCTTGGGAAAACAAATGTCCTTCACAAGTACACAGTTGATGACTTTGCAGTGATAGTTACCTAGTAACAACCCTTTTGCACCTTTTGCTTCTCATGCATTCATTGATTCTCAGAGTCATGTAAATATTAGGATTTGCAGCAAATTCAAAGTAACAATATCACTTCAGAATAAAAGAGATTGCTTGGAAAACTGAACCCCAGAACTTTTAAGGTTTACCATGTAGAATATACATGCATGAAATTTTCCCCCTTTCCTGTGTTTGGAGAATGTGGTGCAGAGATAATCTCCAGGGAAAGGATATCTGCATCTCCAAGACTGTTGAAAATCACTAAGGATACAGTTCATTAATATTGAAAAATGAAGGGAATTGTGCCTTTACTGTAGTAGAGTGTGAAACAAACAAACAAACAAACAAACAAACAAAGAAAAACAAAACCACAAGTGTTTCCTCTAAATTCAAACAGGGAGACAGAAAAAGAACTCTCTTCACCTTAATCTTCTCTGACTGCTTCACAAATAACAGATTTATACCAGTATTCAAAACATTTAAAATTTTGGGTGTTTCCCATTATTTTCCTCATCTTTACGTCTTGAAATGCATGTCTATTACATAGCTGTTCTTTCTTCTACCACATTTAATGTCAAAGGATAAAAGGTTCTGGTTAGGTTTCATAAGCTATTTCAGCTGTCTGGAAAACCTAAAATTTTCTCATGATTTTGTGTGGTCTTCCTTAGCAGTGGGGTCTGCCAGTGCAGAAGGGTGAAAGAGGATTCTTTCTACCCTTGTTGGCATCCTGACATGTTTGGATTTTGCTATTCTGATTGTGAATGGCAGTACCTCAAAAGCTCAATTTGGGATCACAGAATAAAAATTAATAAAATCAAACCAAAACAACCCAAATAAACAAGAAGTTTATCATTAGGAAAATACCACTAGAATTATAAATTATTTTTTACCAGAACTCTTGTGTAAAAATAATGAATATACACAACTTGTTAACATATAAATATCAGACAGGAGAGATAGTGTGTAACTCCTATGAAATACTCATTGAGAAATTTCTCTAGGAGGCTTCATATGTATTTAGGGAAAAGGTGACATATCATGGTTAATAGGGAACACTGCTCCAGCACACATCTGTATCTGCAAATGAGTGGCAACAACTGCTGCTAGACTAGTTAACTTCTACGTATGAATAATAAAAATAATTAGTTTGCATTCATAAAGCTTAGTGAAAGAAGATTCTTCTATGGGGTTTTATATGCTTATGTGATCAAACTACATGGAGAGAACTTCTAATGTTGGATATTTTATGTGCTTAAAAAGAAACCAAAAAGCTGAGAGGAAAAAAAAAAAAATCAAAACAAGGAATAATGATCTGAGTACCTTTGTGTGTTGGAAAGATAAAACAATGCCACTGAAATCAGAGAATCAATTCTGCTGTTTAAAGAACATTGATTCAGTCAGGGAAGTTATGGCAAATATCCAAGCATACGAGAAAAGAGACTGACGCATTGATATTCTCTTCTGGTTGGAGCCCAGAGGGGATTTTTTTATTTTTATTTTTTAATTGTTTATTTTTTTTCCTGGGGAATTGTGAGGCTTTGGCAATACAGAGGCATCAATAAAGACTGAGTGATCTGAAGTAAAAAAATTAAGCCAGTAACCTTGCAGATAATCCAGAGCATTTTAATCAATTTTCAGCCTATCAAAAGATGCAGAACTGGTATTTTAATACTATGCAGCTCTGACTCTTAAAACATGAAAGGACTGGATCCTTTTCTAACACATTTTCCTTAAAAAACAGCTATTGATTACCTGCTAGCCTCCCTTCACATACAGTCATGGAGTTTTCAGTGCTTTGAATGCTACTTCAGTATACAAGAAGAATGAGATTGCATGTGTTAACAGGTGTTAGAGGCATATGACATTTTCAAAGTTAGTGCAAATATTTACATACATGTAGATGTATGTACGTAGCTTTATGTCTTCACTTGACAGCAGTCACTTCCATAGTCTACAATTTCTGTTTTGCAGAATTTATAAAAAAGAGGCAGGTAGGTTTCATCAGGCTCCAGTGAACAGCAGAAAATGAAAGCCATCTCCTGACTTTGTTTTTAAAAATATATACATTTCTAAATAAAACTAGGAAAGGTTCTATTATTTTGATAGCTTAGAAAATGCATTTTGTACTGGAGATTAAAAAGTTCCAGGGTCTTATAAAAGTTTTAAGATTATACAAGCTGAAGCGGTAATGCAAACTGAAGCGGTACTTATGAATAAGCAGAATAAATGAAATATATTAAATTATGTTAAACAAGCTCATAGTAACTAGATTGTTGTTAATAATAAAAAAAAATGTATTTACTTCAAAATTCTATGTAATGTCTTCATTTCGGTTGCCTTTGTCACACTGATACTGTTCAGTTTATGTAGCATTGGAATAGTGAGTCTTGCACGAAGTTGAACAAACCTTGCTAATTTTCTGTCAGTTCAAAGGGCTATTGGTATACTTTTGAAAATATTTGGTTCAAATTTGAAATATTCTCACTTGCAAAACTGAAAAGCATTGAATTGAATGCTAAGCTTCATTCTAAGCAGAACATAATTTTGTTTAAATGAACAACTATTTCATGAGCCAAAACAGGCCAGTAATTTTAAATACCATTATGTTCAATAAACTGTTTTGTTATTAATTAAATAATTAGTAAGAAATAGTGTTCATTGTCCTTTATTTCTTTGTCACAATATTTCTAAATTAAAAATAAAGGCATCCTCAGTGTTTGGAAATATGATCACAAAAACAGAGACCATTTATTTGTCCTTAACATCATCTGTGACACCAGCTGTGATGCATCCAGGTGTGAGAACCATTTGGTGCATTTGCTTATATATTCCACTGCAGAACTGATATGCAGTACTATCACAATGAGATGACAATATTTCAAGCATAGCTCAGACTGTCAGTACAGGGACCATAGTTATGAAGAGTGCAAAAAAATTGGGAAACTTAAGTCATAAATGCAAGTGCAATGATGGTCTATTGAAGATAGAGAACAGAATGGAAATGTTATTCTAGTATTACACTTTCATTTAACTTCAGCAAAGAAAGCAGTTCTGTAAAGATGACAGGTGTAAGACTGGGAACTAAAAATATTTATTTTCAAAAGATGCTTGGAAAGATCTATTATCAGTCTCTAAAATTATTTGGTACATTCATGTAACTTAGTATCTTCTAGGTAAAGCAAAAATTCAGGCTTCTTACATTAGTAATTCTTTTACAAGGTTCAAATGAAAAATAAAGAATTTGCCTTATACATACTCCTTTATTGTTAATTTATTTTGAGAATTAATAACCGTTGACAACATCTGGTACCTTAGGTATCTCAGAGCAAGAGAAAGAAAACCCAATTTTATTTTATTTTTTAAATTTTATTTAATTTTATTTTTTTATTTTCCTTTTTCTTTTAAAGGAGACTCAGATGATGATGCTTCTATTTTCTCTTTCATTTTCTTGTTTAAATTTGTATCTGAACTAAAACAGAACAAAACAAAACGATCACAAATTATTCCATTAATTGTGTAAAACAATAAAACATATGACATCTTATTTTGTATTAATTAACAGAAGTTTGATATTCTGCATTAAAAGTGGGTGAGAGAAACAGTTAACATTTTGAAAACATTAAGAGTAGTGAAAATAAATTTATTCTCTCTGAGAAGAATCCTCCAGAATAAATATAATAGTTTTTCTCTGAACTGCTAACAATCCAGCAGACTTGTTCAGGATATTTTATGTATATTTTCATGCAGTGTTGCACTCAGAGTCTTATGCTTAAATGAGCTTCTTAGGTTTGTGTCTCTACCTGTATATTTACTTCCCCACAATTACAGATGCCATTGAGAATAATAGAATAAATTTAAAGAATGGATTTTTTTAAAATAAGGAAATGAGGACTATTTTCTTCCTTGACTACTTCTTAAGGTATAAACTTGCAAATGAACCAATGGAAAACTCCCTTCTCTTTCTCTGTATTTTTCCTGTCTTTTTTTTTTTTTCCTAGAGAAAATCTGGCAGTAAGGAAGATATTGATGCATGGAAAGTTTCCAAAACTCTAGTGTCTTTAACAAGTACAGAAAATGAACACTGTGGGTTTTAAATTGGCAGAGCCTTGAATATTGCAAGAACTGCGTCCAAAGGGAGACAAAAAGCCTTTGCATGGATTACTCCAGTTCACAAATGTTCTGCCCTCCTGTCATGGTTTTATGATTTTTGGTTATCAGTATTCCACATCATAACACCATGTATTGCACTTGGAGTTAAAGAGTTAATGCTTCAGATCTGGATACCTGTCCTGGAAGAGAAGAACTGCATACCCCAGAGGACTTCGCATTCAGAGAGAAGATAAAAGTCCAGGCAAGGTCATGAGACCTGCCCTTTTCCCTTTTGATCTCAGCAGTGCATGAGCTCCCCAGATAGTCTTGCCTCAGCATTAGAGTAAGGCCTTTGGCTTTTGGACACTCATTATATTTGATTTATTAGGTTCAACTCTAATTATATTGTAGTATATTGCATTATAGTGTGTTACCTTGCATTCTTATATCTTATTTAGTAAAATAGTTTGTTTCTCCTCAGTTGGTTGCCTCTGTTTTGTTTTTAGGCCTATTTCTCCTCCCTTTTTACTATTTTTTTCCCTGTTTCCCTTGTCTGGGACATGGATCCACAGGTCCCTCCACCCCGCTAGTCATGGAACCAGGCCAAACCAGACTGTAAACTACTGACACCTCCACAGCCACAGTGATTCTCCTAACAGCTATGATCCAACCAAAAAATTTCATTACATAGCTTTCATTGCTGAATCATGTGATAAACAGGAAGAATTAGTGAAAGTCCTTATGTTGTTTTCCAAACTGTGTTTCCCTGAGAGCAACCTACCCTAAGAGACTTTTACAGGTTCTAAGGGAAGCTAATTCACTACATTTTCCTCTCCCTCTGAATTGTTAACAGATGCCACATGTTTCTGCCTCTGCATGAATATATAATTATCTTCTGTTTGGCCTTATAACCTTTGAGTAGATTTACAAGTATGCAAGAAAGGATTTAAAGAATTGTCATGCAGAAACTATAAGTCCTTACATAGCTTCTACTTAACCGTGTGTAGTAGTTTTTCCCCTATGACTTTTCACTAAAAGCAAATGCTATGTTTCAGTGCTTAGTAAGAAGTACATTTTTTATAATATTGATCATCTCATCACACATATCTTTCAGATATTTACCTGTCTGTGAGAACCCTTCTTTGTTTTCTGGCTCAAAGCTTGCTTCCTGAGGTGTTTTCTAGTGATAAGACTCTCACTGATTTATGGAGGTGGCAAGTGATGGGTGCTATGGTGTGACAATCAGCATCACTTTGTGAGCATCTGAAAGCATTTTCCTTCATAGCTGTTTGCCTCCAGAAGAGAGTGCTCAGGAAGATCTGGCCTGGGACTAAATAACTCCAGCTTGGTATGTGAAAATTGGGGAATGATGCCATCATGTCCTCTGGAAAACAGGATGCAGATGAGCATCCCTTCTCCCTCTTATCTGCTGGCAAGGCCTGGAAGATAGGAACAAAGGAGTTTCTGCTGAGATCCCAGAGCCAGAATTTTCTACTCCAAGGAGAGCTGACTCAGCTACTTTGGATTTGAGCTATCACTCCAAAGAGAGAGCTGACTCGACCACTTTGGGCTTATATATAAGTTGGTACTACCATTGGAAGTTGTCGTTGTTGCAGTCATTGTCGTTGTGGTCACTGTCATCATCAGTGGAAAAACAATGCCTGACGACCCACCAAGAAGATCAATCACTGAACTACAGACCTTGCTGGATCCATGGTGATGACTATCTCCCTCTTGCTTCCTACAAAGACTCCTTGCTTCTATTTCCTATCTTTACTATCGCCTGCCTTCCCTTCCCCATCACCCTATAACACAATAGTGTCCGTCCTCTCCTTCCCCATCTCCCTGATTAAGATTTATAATAAACTGGTCAGACCAACATTTGAACCGTTGTTTCTTAATCTCACACCATGTATACATATATCAAAGAACCTTGCCTCCCTCCTATAAATTGGAGTGAGACACTGTCTTGCTTGCAAGACCTCATTGTACAGGCAGAGTAATGATATCAGTTTATGATATTAATCTCCAAACAAAAATGTAATTGGCACACTTAATCCAGCAGCTCAGGAGTTCTGTGAGTTATTGGAGAGCAATTTGAAGTTTGGTATTTTCATATAGTTATAGAACCCTTAGAGTTGGAAGGGACCTCTGAGGGCCATCTATTCCAACTCCCCCACAATGAACAGAGATTCCATCAGATTGCCCAGGGCCATATCCACCCTCACCTTGAAGTCTCCAGGCATCAAGCACAAGTTATTCTCTGTGCATTCCAGGATCCTCCTGGATTGCCTACAGCTTGCCACACTACTTTTCCATCAGATGTCCAGATAACTGAAGTCCCCCAGCAGGATGAACACTTGCAACTGTGCCACCTCATGTAGCTGGTGGTAGAGTCTCATCAACAGGCTCTGACTGATCTGGTGGCCTGTAGTAAGCATCATCATAAGGCTCTGTTTGTTGCCTTAATCTCCAGTTGTCACCCACCAGCTTTTGACTTGCTCATGACTGTTCTTTAAAATCACCTTTTCACATTTTATTCCTTCCCTGATGCAGATAGCAACACCCCCACCCCTCTTTCCTTGCCTCTCCATTTTAAACAGCTTGTAGCTGCCAATAGCCACACTCCAATCATGGGAATCATCCCACCAGATTCTGGTAATAACAACTATACTGTGGTTTTTGAGCAGCACAGTAGCATCCAGCTCCTCCTGTTTGTTTCCAAACCTGCATGCACTGGCATAGAGGCACTTCAGCTGGGCAGCTGGTCTTGTTACTTCCTTAAAGGATATCTCCTTAGTTTCTTCTTGATTTTTCCCTTGAATTTTTCCATTGCTTTCTGTTGCCCCAAGTCACTGCCTCATTGTCACAGAGTTTTTTTATGTGTTGCAGTGTTGCCAGCACCTCACAAAGCAGTGGGTCCTTCAAGACCCCTGTCAGTAACCTGTCCCGCTAATATATTTATGCCTTCCCACACCTTATCATGGGAAAGCTTACTATTCCCCCCTGCCCTCCTCACACCTAATTTGGAGCCTTCCCAGTGAGCCCCACTAGTTCTTTCCCAAGGACCCTTCTCCCACTTTGAAAAAGGCAAACCCCATCAGTTGTCCACAAACCTGATACCATGTAGGCTAATTGTTTGTAAATGAATGAATGAATGAATGAATGAATGAATGAATGAATGAATGAATGAATGAATGAAACCAAACTCTGGCAATGGCACCAGCCACAAAGCCAGTCATTTAAAGATAGGATTCTCCGATTGGTTACCGTATCCTTACACAGTACAGGAGGAAGAGTAGAATGGATTATCTGTGAATTCAGTTCCTTTAACCATCATCCCAAAGCCCTGAAATCCCTTCTGATAGCCTTTGACCCACATATATCTGCTTCATCTCTCCCTACATGGAAAAGAGGTTGTGGTCTGATGGCTATACCAGGCTATGTAGTTTCCTGGTGACATCCCTCATGCAGGCACCAGTAAGACAGAAGTCTTATCTAAAAAGAGGGTCTGCTTGGCATACTGGATGTTCAGTTCCCTGTGGGGAGGAATCACCTGCAAACAATACTCTTCAATTAAGTGTTGGAGGAGGGCTTGGTGTTGGAGGAGGTGTTGGAGGAGGGCTTTTCCAGGTTTGGTTTGGTTTTGTTAGCATGTCAAGGCCAAGTGGTCTGTTACCACTTGCACCTTCAGGCACAGGCTGGTCTCCTTCCACTCTTCCTTTGCATTCTTGCCTCCAGCCTTGCATTTCTTTCCTCAACGTGATGTTGGGTTTAAACACAGGCTGCCTTGGATTTTTTGTTTTGTTTTGTTTTGTTTTTTGTTTTTTTCCCACTGAATTATCCTTTGCATAAGATAATTCAAAATTCACTTTCCAAAAACAGAAGAAAAATGGCATTCCCTGAAGAAGAGTAGTCTCCCATTCAATGAATATTGGACATAAAATAGTAAAATTTCACTGCTGTATGAAGGGGAAAAAACAGTGTTACTCTATGTGAGTAATGTCTGAGTTTAAGATTATAAGGTAAGAATACATGTCACTACATATACATACTGATAAACAGTTTACATATATATATTCACATAAGTTCATTACAGATAAATAAAGAACAAGATACATGAAAATGACACAAACTGGTTTGAAATACTCTCAAAAAGGAACGGACATCTGTGATTTTTACTCAAGAGTGGTCAAGCATGACTTTAAGGAGATTCTAAAAGAGATTCTTAGTTTAATGGAATAATGAATATCTCCGTCAGAAAGCTGTAGAGACACAGATTTAATACCTCTAGCATGAGAATTTCCCTGATTTTAAACATCATGCATATTAGAAACAAAAATACACTTAGGTCTAGTAAAAGCCATGTTGATTAGATTTAATAGAATGACTAAGAAAATACAAGCAAATTTATGTCTAGTTATGTATACTGAGGCAATGACTGTTCTACTGTTCATACAGTAGAAGTTTAGAACAAACATCAAATCAGAATCGGGTTTCAAACACTTTACTTTTTCCTCCAGATATTTTTACTCCCTTTTTAGCACATTCAATGAAAGAAAAGTAATGTATCGTCATCTTTCTAACAGCCATTTCAATTTCATAGTTCACTTTGATTTTCCTCTTCTGTATTCTTCAGATCTCAGAAAATTATCACTGTGAAAATATGTGAAATGTGAATCTCATGCTATGAAAAGAAAGTATTGCAGAAGAAAATATCCTCCATTGTTTTTTTGTTTTTTTTTTGTTTGTTTGTTTTGTTTTTTTTTTGTTTTTTGTTTGTTTTTTTGTTTTTTTTGCTTTTCTTCTTTCCCAGTCCTCTAGAAAAAGTGGGTGTCTACAAGCAAGAGAGTAGTGATGAGACTAAGATTTAGTTAGCAGCAAAATAAGCACATTTTAACCAAAAACTTTTTGATATTACAATTAAAAAGAAATAGAAAGAAACATTAAAAATTTAGTATTACCTGAGGCATCTTTTAGTACATTCTTAAGAGCTCAGTGGAGAATATAAGTAAAGGTTCTTTTCTTTGCATAGAACAGAATACACTTTCCTCTTCAAGTACAGATTTATAGCAAAGAAGCCCTCAGGACCAGACTGGAGGAAACTTATCTTCTTGAGTTATTTGTTTTCTCTTTTCTTTTCTCACCCCAGAGTGCAGTAAAGGTAATAATGCTAAAATAGAAATGTTATGACTTGGCACTGAAAACTCACTGCAATCAGAAACAAAGTAATTGAATTACAATATGACACTACTGGAGTATTCTTTATCTTGGAACGAATTATATTTCTAAATGTATATAAACAGACTAGAATTCCTATAATCTTATATTAGGTATAGTATATATGTATATGTATAAATAATATATATGTATAAAACACATATGCATATTTCAGCTTCCCCCCCAAAAAAAAAAAAAATAAAAAATAGCCCTTTATTTACTTTATTTAATTATCTTTGGAAAATATATTCCTGTTACTGACCTCTGTGTTTACTATCACTACACTAGTTGTCTCCAGTCATCAGAAAAGAATATAGTGAATATAGGAGCTGAAGCCACCTCAAGCCTGTCATTCTCTTCAAAGATCATTCTGTTACTTGTTTGGCTTTTATCCACTATGTTGGACTAATCCATGCATATACTCAGCCCATGGTGGTCTAGCTTGGAGTTTATTTAGGCTGAACTGGAGTTATTTCATTTATAACTTCACTTCCATTTGTGCTGTGCAATTCATTTAAGCAGATGCTTACTCAAATATTCCGATTATTTAAATGTAATACTTCTCTTGAAAATCATTTTTTTTTACTAAATATAATATACAAGTAGTTATCTCAGAGTATATGATGCATATTCATTCATTCATTTTGTGCTCAAAAATGTTCAGATGTAGAACTAAGGAATGTGGTTTAGTGGGGTTACATTAGTGGTAAATGGATGACTGAATTGGATGATCTTGGAAGTTTTTTGTAACCTTGGTGATTCTATAATTCTATGGATCCATATGCAAAAAAATAAGTGCACCTAAGTTAATGGATGAGATGAAAATACTGCAGAAATACTTTTAAAAGGTTTTTCAATACAGTGAGCTGCACTTAAAGCAAACAGATCCCACTGAATAGAAAACAATATTTTAGATGTTCACAAACCTCTGTGTTATTTTTCAGAGTAGTTGAACTATAATAATTATACTAAATCAATAATTGAATTCTACATTTAAAACTCAGTTACTCACTAACATGTTCTTGTATGCAAAGATTTCTGGGTGCCACGTTCAACTTTTATAACTGTCTGTAGCACCTCAGGCTTCAGAGGCTGCCAATAGAACACAGTAGTCCTAAATTCAGTTTATTTGGTGATTTAAGGTTTAAATTAATAATCCTGGACTTTGTGTAATTACATACTTGCAGCAAAGATATCATCAGCATTTTGGAGTGCACTAGGAGGTGAAGGAAAGTTACTCTTCCCCTCTATTGTGCTTTGGTGAGACGCATCTGGAATGCTGAGTCTAGTTCTGTGTTATACAGACTTAAGGGAAAAGTATCCCTTCAAGGAGAATGTTGTATTCACCTGAACAATTTCACCATCATTAACAAAAAGAGTGGAAAGAGTGGATACACACCATATGTCAAACTGATCTTACATACATTTGTGAGCATGTGAAGGACATGAAGAAGTGAGATAAAAGTTATTTTTTTTCATAGTGGAAGCTGCTAATAAATAAATGAATAAATAAAAATAACAATAAAATAATGTCCTAGACCAAGACCTGCAAGACCTGCAAAGAGCAGATAGCAAATGTAGACAAAATAGATTTTCTGTCCTCCAAATAGAAATGATACCTGTGGCTGTTCACCCTGGAGAAGAAAACACTGAAGGGAAATATTATCAGTCTGTATTGTAACTTCCTAATAAGAGGTAATAAAGAAGATAGAGATGTGATGTTTTACTGTGGTGACAGTAAAGAAAAGCAAGCAATGGGTCCAATCTGAAAAACAGAAAATTCCACTGAATCATGACAAGGAACATTCTTATTCTGAGTGTGATCAAATAGGAGTCTCAATCCTTGTAAACCTTTGTAAACCACTCACTCCTTTTGTAAATCTGATTAGACGTAACTATCAGGGACCTACTATAGCCAACTCTGCATTGAGCAGTTTATCTCCAAGGATACTTTCCAAAAAAAGATTTTGTGTGATTCTGAAACAAATATATTGGCTTTACCAGTGCTAACCTAAGGGGACTGAAACCTAAATGGCATGCTTGATCCTAGAGCATTTCCAGTTGACCGTTTTCTACTAGCTTGTTGAACTTACAGTCTATCAAAGAAATCATCTTACATAGAAATAGAAATTAGGTAACTTACTCTTATGACAGTCGGTTGCCATAGAGCAATTAAGAATGAGCATGAGACTAAGTAAATGTTTACCAATACTTTTCCAAACATTTTAACTATATATAAGGATAAGAATCAAATAACAGTTTGAATGCATTTGTTCTAACAGTGCTGTATGTGCAGAGATAGAAAGATAGATATTGAGAGATTGTATTGAGCGCCAAGTTCTTTCTTTATACATGTACATATGTATTTTAAATAATCAAGGAAGTAAAAGGATACTCTATACTGCTTCAGATAATTCAAGTTTTTGTTATAGTTTTAGTGAATTTGTTCAACATTTAAGTAATTTTAGTACATTGCTTGTTAATGAGAAGGATATTCCGGATATTCCTTTTTTTTTTTTTTTTTTTTTTTTTTTTTTTTTTTTTTTTTTTTTTTTTTGTGGTAAATAAAGTCTCAGTGACCAGTCTATTCTGCAGAACTCTCATGTAATAATTATTCTAAACAAAAAGCAACACTACTTCTATTCTATTGTTAAACTTGTCATAGAATCACAGAATCATAGAATCACTAAGGTTGGGAAAGACCCCTAAGGTGATCTAGTCCAACCATCCACCTACCTCCAATATTGTCCACTAAACCACTACCAATTCCCTGGGCAATCTCTTCCAATTCCTAAACATATTTTCCAAGAAGAAATTCTTCCTAACATTCAATCTGTGTATTGTATGTTTTTACATGTCCTTGTTGAAAAAGGTTGGCTAGAAACCTAAGAAAAAGACATTCTACAGGTACTAAAAAACACTGTGGATTTATGGAAGATAAGAAATGCTTCAGAGGAAGGCAGCCTCTCCTTTAACCTGGAGTTCTAAGACTTTTTGTAGCCTATGTAGTAGCTATGGATACATACTTACCTTTCACTATGCCTTCTACCTCCATATTTATAAAACATCACAGAATGTATTGATCAAAATGCGATAAAGCACAATTTTTTTTAAGTACAATTATTGTGCAGTAAAAGAGATTCACATGTTCTTCTGTGAAGTGGTATTTAAGCAAAACATAAAAGATTCTTCAAATATTTTTACTACATTCTCTTTTTTCTGGTCATTTCTAAAGGTTATTCTGAAAACAAATCCAAAATTATTCTTTTTTTTTTTAATTTAATTTAATTTAATTTTTATTTTATTTTAATTTATTTTGTCTTCTCCTGATGTGTTTTTATTTTACCCAGTATTTTATATACAATGTAACTCAGAATTTTGGTAGCACTAGCACTGGTATAACTTCTTGCTTCTTGTAAATTCATTTTGAAGTCATACACATTCCTACTCCAGCATGCTTCAGCAGCAAATACATTTCTTGTGTTTTTACTTGGTGTAATCAGTTAAACTTGTCAGTTTACCCACTCCTGTTTCTTATCTGTGTCTCATGATAAATTGCACTATAAATCGATGTCACAAGCCATTTAGTGATCTTAGATAACATTAGATCCTATTTTTGTTTACTTGTTTTCTAGTATGGCTAATGTATTATCATTATAAGTTTTGAAATATGAGTTGAGAAGAGTTTAAAACAATGGAGTTGGCTCTTTTTGTTATTTTGAGCCTGTTGATTTTATTTAATTTGTATTTTTACTCTTGATCCCTAAAGAACACTGCTCAGAATCATTAGCAGCAAATATGTGTTTACAGTTAGTTTAAATCAATTGCTAATTAATTCCACAAGGCAGAAATAGATTTCAGTTTAGCACTGAGTTTGCACTTTTCCTTTTTTTTTTGACACTCACAGGTGTGAGGTTCAAACTACACCATTAGCATCTGATCTGTACCAACTTGATCTCAACCTCACTGAAATCAACATACATTTATCAGGAAATTGTGGTGGAAAACGCTTCACAACAGTCTCAGACCTCAGAGACGCTTAAGATGGTAAGGCTTTCTGGAAATCTGATATTACTCCGCCATCAAACTAGGGCCACCTCTGATATTAGATCAGGTTGCCTTGTGTCCACTCACATCTGAACACACAGTCTCTTTGTTGGATCTCTACCACTGTTTGCTAGTCTCATTGATTTTTTTCTTTTTATTTGATTGTAGCATCCCTTGCTGGAAGTTATTTCCAATATTTCAGGTTTGATTCCAATATGCAGTATTAAAACACATACAAGATCTGCTCTGGAAGTAACGTCTGCTATCTTACTATGTTAGCCCATGACATGAAAGGTGGTTGTTGGTGGTACAGCAGTAGAGAAAGAACCTTTCTGCTAATATACCATTAAATTTTGTCGCTTGGTGACAGAAGGCAGCATGAGAGGCAGTCTGAACAAATGGCATCTGACATGGAAATGCATACAATGCAAAAGAGTGTCATTTAATTCCTCCATTTGGAAAAAAAAAACCTGCACCACTGACGTTCATTAACTCTTGCTGAATGTTTATGGAGATCAAACAGTGGATATCAGCACAGTAAGGTGGCAGGTGATGCTTTTCAGTGGTAGAAATAGCTACAGAGATGCAGATTATTACAAATATGGCATACAGACTCTCATTCATTGTTGGTGAAAATGCATAGATAACGGTGGTGGCTATCTTGAAAATTGGTGCTTTTTAGCATAGAATTTGGTCTCTCAAATGCTGTATAGTCTGGATGCTATTGTAGTACACAGGGAAATAAATAGGAGACATTACCTTCAGCGTTATGTATATTGCAAAACATATAAATAGCACAACCATAGACAATAATATACATATTTGATTTTGTATATATACTTACATGTTACTGTTTATTCTCATTCTATTAGGCAAAAACAATAGAGAAATCAAGTGTTTTTAGAGCAACATAATGATTATTGTCAGAAGGTTGCAGCAGATAACCCTCTGTTATCTAGTTATCATTTTTTATGCAAAGCTTTCATTAATTTCAGCAGTTCTGCTAGTGAATCTGCTCAAAGATCAGTGTAATAAGTTTTTTTCAGATAATGCTTCACTTACTCTTCCTTCCTTCCTTCCTTCCTTCCTTCCTTCCTTCCTTCCTTCCTTCCTTCCTTCCTTCCTTCCTTCCTTCCTTCCTTCCTTCCTTCCTTCCTTCCTTCCTTCCTTCCTTCCTTCCTTCCTTCCTTCCTTCCTTCCTTCCTTCCTTCCTTCCTTCCTTCCACTATTTTCTTTTTCTTTTTTTTTTTATTTTCTTTTTCAGAATGATTGAAATTTAAAGTTTTTATAATGAAAAAAAAAATTATTTGTGTGTGCACATGCATATGTTTATGTTGTAGTGTTTCATGACTTCTGTTATTTTGCTTTAAATAGAAAATAGCAACGATTTCTTGGATTTGTGTTGGTAAAAAATAAATATTTTTTATTATTATAATATATTACATTATAATATATTATGTATATTATATTTATTATATTATATTTTTTAAAATACTGTATTTTATGAAATAAATTTAGCAAGTATAAATGAATAAATCCATACTTTGTAAGATGAAGTTTTACAAAATATAAGCATGCATAGTCTGGAAACACACATGGTTTGACAATATATATGCAGACAATATATATACAATCTATATGCAATATATATGCAACATACATACATATATATATTTATATAACAATGAGTTTTTATTCTGTATTATTTTTTAAGTATACGTATCATAGCTAAATTAAACAGTTTTCTGTGAGGTAATGTAATAAGCAGTGAATTTCTCCCATTACATTGAAAAAACCTTTCAATGCATCTTGTGCAAATACATTTTTCTGTAAAGGAATGTATAAAATGAATTTGTGAGAAGTATTTAGGACTCACAAAACTCCAAACACAGAAATTCCAGTAAAAGTGTAAACTGAAAAATAATTTTCTTGGAGATCTCAGAATAGATTAAAACAAAAACAAACAAACCAACAAACAAAAAGTCAGAATTTTTTCTTTGATTTAATATTATTATTTATAATTACAAAACAATCATGTTGTAGGCTTTTATTTTATTTTTATTTTTAACCTGAAGATGGCACTCGTGTACCATTCATAAATTAGTTATAAGCGTATTTACATATATAAATACACATGCTCACAGAAAAATAGAAAGCATTAGGAAGGTGAGAAGCAGATGAAGTATGCGGAGATTTTCATTTTATTTTCATACCATGGGATAGTAAGTGTAAAAAATATAGAGTTTCTGTAAATTTGATTTAAATCTTTCCATTCTTCTGTATTCTGTGTGTTTATGGAAACTAATTTCACTGCCACAGTGACAATAATGAAAATAATTATTCCTAAAATACTGCTGGAATACCTAGGAGCTAATAAGTGCCTCTGCAATTGAGAGAGTACCGTTATGCTTCACTAGGTTATATGAGTGTGTATGAGATGAACATCATACTTATCAGTAATGGGAAACTTTTCCTTTATGAGTAATTCTGAAACTTTATCTGCAAGAAATCATGCACTGAGAAACACAAAAGCCCTCAGCATCAAGAAAATTTAATCTGAATTACTGTGAAGTATTTGGTTTTAATCAGTGAAACAGAGACAAAATAAATAGAGAAATAAAGAAATTGTATTTCCACCAAAAATAAAGGGGAAAACTCAAACAAAGCAATCTCCACACAGCAACAAATCAACCAACCACCAAAAACAAAATGAATTTACTTCTTCTGAAGGCTTCCAACAGCAGTATCAAGAAAGCTTAATTAGAGGAAAATATTTTCTCAGCTTACTCACAACCACAAAACACTTTCATATATCTTTCCGTAAGTGGTTATACAATAGTTGACATGTTGCACACATCTCAAGAACATTATAGAATAATCACACTTTGTAAAATGCAAAAAACAACCCATCCCCTAATCTTTCCTTTGATTACTGAGTATGTGTCATGTCCTGTTTCATTTTTATTAATGGATTTTTCCTTTTGTCTTTGAAAATCTTTCTGAAAAAAAAATCTACATTAAATTGTTTCTGATTGGTGTTCTGATGAACTATTCTGCATTGAACCAGCATGTCCGCATTCTGTTCTTTGCTGATACATCACATCTTAAGCACTACATTTCACTGCCAAGATATAAAGAGGGTGGTAACAGGAGAATAAAAACTAATTTGTCTCAGCAAAACAAAAGCACTCTTGATATTCAGTCTCTGTTATGCAGCCTTGTGCTTGAAAACTGCAAATCTTATTTCTACTTGTTCATGAAGTTGCCATGGAAATTTATATTGGCGAATGTATGTAGCTTGATAAAATATTTATTAAATAAATGTCTTATATTGCTAGCCCAACTTCACCTTTTGTTCCAGTCTCTTATCTTCACCAGAAAGTGTAGCTTAATTAGAAAATCACCGTCTGTGGACTAAGGATTCTGGGTTCCATTACAAAATTCTCTACAGATTTCCTTCCTTTCCTTAATCAAATTACTACAAACATTTGTTTTGATTCTTATTTGTTTTTCATTGCCATTTGTGTAGTCTATGCCTTTAACACAGAGTGCTTAAAACAAACTTGCAAATCAAGATGTCCAGATTCAAAGGATATCTGGTGCTACATTGTGTCAAGTTTTTCATAGCAGTGTTTAGTTGGAATTTACTGTGGACCCCAACACAAAAACTTCATCCTTTCCAACTTATGTACCATAGAATGTAATAAGAAATTTCACTATACCTTGATATTTGAAACATTATGCACTTCCATTATTTTAGCACAAGTTGGTTTCACTATGCATTTAATTTGCAACAAAAAGAAATAGTAAAGCAAAGGAATTAAAGACTGTTGTATTATGAATTTAATAGTATTTATGAAACTTAAAGGACAGTATTTTTGCAGCATAAAATACAGCAATGAAACAACCGAATATATTAAGGCAAAACTGAGAACAGAAAGCAAATTTATTTTAACTATTCAAGAGAGAAGAAAGAGATAAGTTTATTCTAATTAACCACTGAATTGTAATGTTTGGTTAAACCTTTCTATCTAGCTCAATATGTATTTATTACTCTCATCTCATTTCACTGGCCATTGCATGCATTCCTGTCCTGGGTTCATCTGGGATAGAGCTGAATTCTTTCTTCATAGTGTCTTTTTTTTTATTTTATTTTATTTTATTTTATTTTTTTTACACCCATTCTCTCCCCCACCCCACAGGGAAGGGGGAAGTGAAGGAACAAATGTGCAGTACTTAGCTGTGTGCCAGGTTAAACCAAAACAATTCCACTTTCCAAACCTCCGATCCACCAACATTTCCTCCACATTATTTATAGTAAACAATGGATGTGGTACAAAATAAACGAAAATCTTAGATCAGGACAATTCTTTGCTTGCTCAGTGTAAAGATAAATGGGAACAGTGTAGTTTTAGGCTATTTGAATATGGAGGAAATCCAATATATTATCTGATACTCAAATTGAAATGTGCATCCTGTAACACTGTATTTCACATCTCAGATTATATTGTGCTTCTTCTTTTACAATGTTATCTGCTATTGTTATCTTCTACAGTGCTAGAGTATGATCCAAATACTTTTTCTTGCTATTGTAATATCTTACATGTATATTATTAGTTTTGGCAGTAAAGCACTGGGCCACATTTAACCCTTTCTTCAGTATCTTGGATTTTCTACCAGAAAGAACAAGTTTCTCATCTATTATGTATATAAACTCCATTTAACTTGTACTCATAACTACAATGGGTTCTATGTCACTGCAAGATCTTCCGTTGGCAATTTGTTACTTATTAGCCTACCTGAAGTAAAGGGGTAATTTGGACCCTGGGTGTAACTACTACATTCAGCAGATTTACACCTGAGTTTCCTTTTCATCAGATTTATTCACTCTTCATTGAAAATGAAAGATAAGCACTAAATCAGTTACAGTCCATATCAATTTGTAAATAAACTGTCATAAATTGGAAGGTCCTGGGCTAAACTGTACAACAGGCACACATACACACACATAAACACACACACAGAAAAATATTAATAATAATAATAATAATAAGAAGAAGAAGAAAAGTAAAACAAATCTGAGTAGCTAGAAATTAAGGTCTGGTAAGTCTGCTGATTTCTAATTAGAATACCTTGGGGCTGTCCATTTCCTTCATCAAGACAGAGGATTTTGTTCATCATAGTACTGCTGGTAGAGACAAATTCAGATTAAGCAAAAGGTACAGTGTGTTTTGAACTGTGATAGAAGTTAATCATTCCGTATTTGGTATTAGAATATCTGCTCTGCTTCACAGAAAATAAATTTTACTGTCAGTGTAATACCAGTTATCTCAATGGGGCATTCAATTGTTATTGTAGGGGAGTGAATAAAGGTTTGTTGCCACATATAGCAGCCAGAAACAATTTCTTAACAAGGAAATTAAGAAATATTTGGGTTAAGCCTGAATAAATTTTACGGAACAGTTCTGTTAAAACAACAACAGCAACAACAACAAACACCATCCCTGGATGTGTTTAAGAGCCGTTTGGATGTGGTACTCAGGGATATGATTTAGCAGAGGTTTTTTAGAGATGGGGTACTGGTTAGGCTGCAGTTGGACTTGATGATCTTCAAGGTCTTTTCCAACCTGGGTAATTCTATGATTCTATGAAACATGCAGATTAAAGAAGGAATGCTTTTATGCTGGATGAGGAATGGTCTAATAAAGTAGTTGTATAGAGAAAATGAGAAATCAGAGAAATGTCTGGTAGATGAGAGTTATACTTAAAAAAATGTTCCACTACAACCTATTTCCTATTTTTAGAAAAAATATTATAATATTAAACATTTTCTAAAAATTCCCTCAACATTAACATAGTTCATGCTGTAGCAGAGGAATAGAGAAAGATTGTTCAAGAATATTGTTGATATCTGCAATCTTGTTGAAGGTTTATTGGATTATAATACATAACACAATTTTCCACAGTATACACAAATTGTGTCTCTGCAGACTCCTCCATGTAGAGGTTTGATGTTTTTTTGGGGGATTCTATTTATTCTGACTTAGACTGAATATGATGTAAAGTAAGATCTATTGTTATATCTGGTAAATTGTATATAATAGTCCATTCATTTAATATATGTATAGACACAGTATAAGACCAGCATACTGTTTATATGAAACAGTGAAAAATAACAGAATAGGCCATGTGAGGTCATATCAAAATAATGGTCCTTCTTTTAGTACTTGATCTTGAGGTATTTTAAACTGAATAGACTGTGATTCATCCTGAAACAGGAATTTATCACATATCATTGCTATCATTAAGATGAAACAAATATTACTTTAATATTACAAAATATTACAAAAATTAAGATTTGTCATGCCCTTTGTTTTTAAATTCTGTTATATATCATTTGAAAATAAGAAATCTTCAAGAAAATTTGAAATGTGGCTTATTTATACTTTAGTTTCTATCTAATCTTATAGCTTTTCTTTTTCAGATCGTTTTCTCCTTTATATACTAGTTTACACAAGAGAATCCTGGATATTTTTAATAAAAAAGTAAGGTTCATGAAAATCTGAGTTACAACATTCTGAAGGGAAAAAGCAAATGTACAGCATCAATAAAAAGAAACACTCACTACTGCAAAACAATAAATGGATTCAAACAAACAAACAAATAAGAAAACAAACAAACAAGCAAACAAACAAAACCCTAATATCTGTACTGGAAATAAATAAATAAGTAATCTTAGTTTGGATGTCAGTTCAGAAGTCAACATCAAGAACTATTTCTTCTTTAAAGTACATTTCTGTCCAAAAGTTATGTCACAGTATAAGGGAATTTTAGCAGGAGTAACTTACTGCTCTTCATATTGACTTGTAGCAGTCATTACTTATCTGTTTCTGCTCTAAAGACCAGAAATGATCTTCTTAATTAGCATGGAGGAAAATGACCTTTCTCACAAATGCTGCACAGTCCAAGATTTACAATGAAATCTAAATGCTCTCCTGTTCAATAATAAAATTAATGGATGTTAAAGTGTTAATTATCTAATAATAATAATAAAATAATTAGCTACTTTACGATTCTATATTACTAGGAGCTAAATGCTACTCTTTGATATGCTTTCTGTGGAACCTATATCATCCTGAGATGAGATCATGTTATCACGAAATAAATATTTCAGTTTTGAGGTGATATTCTCCTCATACCCTGAGGTCTCATGTTGAAATACATTTAGAATAAAATGCATTTACCTGTTGGCTTTGTAGCTTAGAAAAATCTAGCTTAATATTAGACAGATCTATACCCCTGTGATGGACCAAAATACCTCTGAAGTATTTTAATTCCTGCAAAGATTTTTTTCTTTTTAAGGATCTGCTTTCAAGTACCTTCTTGAAATATGAGCCAAAATAAATACCACTATATTTACAACCTATAAAATAACATGTTGGATTTTTTTTTTCTTTTAAATAAAAAGGAAATAGCATTTTAATTTTTAAGCAAAAAAAAAAAAAAAAAAAAAAAAATTACTAATAGAGAGATATTGGCAAGCTAGCAATTCCTACAACTGAAAATGAAAACTGATGCCAAAGATCAGAACTAATGAGCAGCTGGTTACTTAAAATTTCATTTAGCTATAAAGATTTGACATTCTTTCAATAAGCAAGGAATGGATTTTATGGTATTAACATTTCTCCAAGGTGGGACAATCTTTTTGGCAGGCAAGTAAAGAATATATAAGTAGTTTCTAGTTCTGAGAGTACTAATCATTGGTAAAAATTAAGTTGAACAAGAAATTACTGGAATCTATGATATATCCTTCGGTTTTGATGAGAGCATTTTAAGAGCTTCTGGAAATATCTTGCTCATAATTTGTTTGAGAATGTATGCTCTGTGCCAGTGAGATCTCTATTTCTTTTGACAATGACACCTCACAAGATTACCAAATTAAACATGGCATGAAAAAGAAATGTTTCTATTCTCTTTTACTTCCAAAAACTCTTGTCAAGATGTCAGATAAGTGATGCTTCTGAACCCAGATATACTGCATCATCAAGTCTGTTTTTCCACAGCCTTCCCATCTGTTTTCTGGAGGAAGGAATCACTTGAAGGCTAAAAGGGCCTGGGGCTGGTGTGCTCCTGCCTCTACCTGGGCCAGCAAGACTTAGTATTTTTGCTGGCTTTGCATAATGTTATCACTTCCACAACTAGTGACATTATTAAAGCGATTTTATATAAATAGAATAAATAATGTTTCATAGTACTTCATAAAAATGTTGTCATTTACACTGAGGTCTTGTGCATCTATTGCACAATAAAACCTGCACAAGTTGTAACAGAGGGTTGAGTGTTGGGTTGGACTCGATGATCTCAAGAGGTCCCTTCCAACCCCTACAATTCTGTGATTCTATGATTCTGTGTTCATAGCACACGACTTATATTTTAGTGTTAGGATTGTGGCAATAGTTTCAATTAAAAACATGACTTAATCATACACAAATAAATTTCCTGTAAAGACCATTGATCATTAAAATATAAACTTTAATGAACTCTTTCTTCAATGTAGATGCCTATTAGTTTGTATATCTAGCAGCTACTAGTATCAGTAGTTTGATGCACGAGCTAGTTTTAATGTATGTGTAGTACTCAGATTATTTCATGATTATTATTCCTTCTTTCTGCTTCTAGGTATGTACACACAAATCCTGAAAATGATTAACTGCTCAGAAAAAAGATTAGTTATGTGAAACACAGTTAACATAGTATAGATGGTCAGACCACATCCAATTGTACATAAACATCTGCTTAACGGATTTTATTTTATTTTATTTTTTATTTTAATGAATACAAATTTTTTATTAATAAATACATGTAACCTACTGCAACCTACTATAGGAAATTTTCAGGGGTGTTGGAATAGGTGATCTCCAGATGTCCCTTCCAACTCCTACAATTCTGTCATTTGGTGTGATTTTTTTGGAAAATAGTTACACACACAAACACACACACACACAAACACAAACCCAGCAGAAAATAGGATTTCATTTCAACTTCTTACCAAAATACTTGAAAACTCTCAGTTTTGAATGATACATGGATTCAAGTTAAGTAATTAAAGAATATGACACCAATGTTCAACATTACAGGGGAAGATCCAGTTTCTTGCTCTATGGACATATAAGTAAGCATGAACAAATCATGTCTTTCTCAACTGCAAACTGAAAGATGCAAAAAGGCCTAGAGGCCTAAATTAAATTAATTTATATTGAAGTTCTTGAACTTTCTTCAATTAACACTGGTTGATCTGAGGTGCCATTATTTCTGTTTTAGACAAGTATCCACATAAAACAGCTCAGGTTTGAGAGGTTCACAGGAGTAATTCATTTTATTATAGTCTAATTACGATATACTTACATATTATTTTTATTATTTTTATTATTATTATAGTTAGATTACAACTATTATAACTAGTATAGTTCAATATAAGTGGCTTAACATGACGTCATATGGATGCATATGTAAAGAATGGAGTTTCCCCAACATTGCTTGATATTTCTCTCTTCATCTTTCTACTTTAAATCTGGGACTTTACTTGCTGGTGAATAAAATCTCATTATCTGCAAACATAATATTAGCACTCCTCACCTATTCTCCTCCACAGATTGCACAGAAACCCAGGATGTCTAACTTCAGTAAAACAGTATAGAACATTTCACACTAATTTTTTTCTGCAGAAGAAGACTCAAGTTACTTGACCATACACACACAGAAATGTTAGGAAATTACTTGAACAATCTTAAAAGTAGAATCTCCCTAATAAGTGAAGGGTGAGATTTACATCTCCAGTGGGCAATTTGCCTTAATAAATTCCTGAATCATCTTTCAAAGATCTGAAATCATCCTACACTGACCATTAAAGGTGTCCTAAAGAGACTATGTTCCTAGCCAGGGGTTTTTAATTAAATATCTAAAATTGGGTTGTTGAAAACAAAAGTAAAACCAGAATAGGTCTGAGAGTGAAAGTAAGTATCTGAGTTCCAGTTCACTTTTGTAATCACAATACCTTTTTAAAATGGAAAATATCTGCCCATATGACATTACTTATTTAGCAGTACAATCCATAGTACAATATTCCAAGTGAACATGGTTTTTGACAAAATTGAGACACAGTAGTATTAATTTAAGAAATAAAATTGGATATTTTCCTGTTAAACTGGGGAAGAGAGATAGACACCTTGATAAGCATACCCTATAGAAAAAGTTTATTAATTCTGTCCACCTTAAAGTGATTGATTTTACTTTTTTGAACTTCCCAAATGAGAATTTTCTTTTCTTGTACTGACTGAAATTCTTTCTACTTCATATTTTTTACTTCATTTATTTTCAGCAGAACTGTGGGACTGATGACAACTCGCTGATGAACGATTATAATAAAATGATAATTGAGACTTTTTGCTAGTTAGCCTTTGTAAATTCAATTTCTTTAGCTAAGATGGTATCACTGCATGCTATCACTTTTGATATATATCAAAATTACATGCTAATTACCAATATCAGAAAATAATACCTAAAATACTGTTCTGAAAAACTGAATGTTAATCATGTATATGAATAACTTGCTCTGTTCTATGTCGTCTCAATTTTTGAGAAAACGCATATAAATATATGTTAAACAATTAAACTGATATAAATACATTCAGTAAAGTAGTGGGTTTTCTTAGTTTAATCAGCTTATTATTTATTTGTTTCTTGTTTGTTTAAAATTTTGGAATGTTTTCAAAATAATAAAAGGACAAAAAAATTAAAAGAACATACAACAATACTGAGCAAGGATATGAAAGTTTAGATTGTTTGCTTCTGCTTTTTTTTTTTTTTTTTTTTTTTTTTTTTTTTTTTTTTTTCCCTCAGAAGGTAATCACTGGCACCTAATCCTGATTGCAATCACATTTTAATGACATTTCTTATCCTTCCTAATCTTTTGGTTTATGCTTCTCTAACCTTCTTGTGAATTTAAAAAGAGAGAGAATGAAAGCAATTTAGTTTGGATGTGTGGTAATTGGGAAAAGGCAAAAGGGAGAGTCAATTATCTCAGATTATTAACAAGGACGTGGTACATCTGGTAGTGACTGAATGTTTGTCCAGAAATACCTATCAAATAAATAATTACAATCAACTGTTCACAGATGTGGATCTTTCCCCCTATGATTGGTTTACTCTGATGTGCAGTATCTTATAAAGTCATTCAGTTCAATTTTTTTTTTATCTTGTTTACTTTTGTTTTGTGTTAAATAATTGTCAACCATGACAATAATGTCTTGGATATCAGAAAGTTGTATTCACAACCCACAGAAAACTTTCTAGGAAAATTAGACATCTGCAAGAGTTTATTTAGGTTTTCACAATGATTTTTTCTTAATCTCTGCTATTATTATGGATGAGGGCTGCTCTCAAAGTAGTGCCTTCAATTTTATTATGTTGGCCCGTGAAATCAAAGGTGGATGTTAGTGGTACAGCACTTAAGGCTTAAAACCTTCCAACAGATATTGCATCCTATTTTGGTGCTGTGTGATGGATGGCAGCAGAGGGTAAATCTGACAAAATAGTGTCAGATATAGAAGTGCTCATGAGAAAAGTTGTGTAATTTAGTTCCTTCATGTGAAAAAATTGTACTGATTGACATTCATTGACACTTGTTGAACATATATGGAGATTAAATAGTGGAAATTAGCACATTGAGCTGATGGGTGGTGTGTTTAGGAGTGCTGATAATGACATGAAAGTTGAGCCATGTTCCATATAGCATATCTTTATAAGCGAAGCATTCAATCTCTTGTTCACTTTTGGTGAAAATGCCTAGCGAATGGCAGTAACTAAGCTGAGAAACATTGTTTTGTATCAGAGAATTTGCTCTCTCAATGATGTTCTAGGTAGAAATAATTGCATACACCAGTACAGGTTGGGGGAAGACCTGCTGGAGAGGAGCTCTGCTGAGAGGGACCTGGGCGTCCTGGTGGACGACAGGTTGGCCATGAGCCAGCAGTGTGCCCTTGTAGCCAAAAAGGCCAATGGCATCCTGGGGTGCCAGCAGGTCAAGGGAGGTGATCCTCCCCCTCTACTCTGCCCTGGTGAGGCCTCATCTGGAATACTGTGTCCAGTTCTGGGCTCCCCAGTACAAAAAAGACAGGGATCTCTTGGAAAGAGTCCAGCGGAGGGCCACAAAGATGGTGAAGGGCCTGGAGCATCTCCCCTATGAGGAGAGACTTAGGGAACTGGGTCTGTTTAGCCTTGAGAAAAGAAGGCTGAGAGGGGACTTGATCCAGGTTTATAAATACCTGAGGTGTGGGAGCTATAGTGGCGAGGCTGGTCTCTTTTCAGTAGTGCGTGGGGACAGGACTAGGGGCAATGGGCTGAAACTCCAGCATAGGAAGTTCCGCACGAATGTGCGCAAGAACTTCTTTACGGTGAGGGTGACGGAGCACTGGAACAGGCTGCCCAGGGAGGTGGTGGAGTCTCCTTCTCTGGAGATATTCAAGACCCACCTGGACGCCTACCTGTGCGACGTGGTGTAGGGAGCCTGCTTTGGCAGGGGGGTTGGACTCGATGATCTCTAGAGGTCCCTTCCAACCCCTATAATTCTGTGATTCTGTGATGTTATTTTGCTCTTTGTATCCATTGTAGTTTCAATGGAAATAGATAAAAAGTCATTATTTTTAAAGTAATCTCCATGGAAATTGGAAACAACGTGTACTGTTTCTGTGACCTTGTAGTCCTGAAGGAAAACCTGCTGGAGTTGGCTGCAGATGGTTCCATTTCAGAGGAACATGCAACCTAACAGTTGCTTGATCTGCATATATGATCAAGAAATAGTCAGTGATTTCATGTGCCTCATCAGTTGCTCTGACAGTAAGCGTTCTCAAAAAATACCAGCTCTTCCTCTAAGTGAATGGGGGAAACCCTGAGAAACTGGAATTCCACATTTTTATTTTAATTTTTTTTAAGAAAACTAATCAAAAGCCAAAATTTAAAAATCTATCAGAAAATTGTTATAAACGTTAAAAAAAAATAAAATAAAATAAAGAGTCACATTACAGCAAAATTTTGATATCCACATTTTTTCCCATCTCTCGTTAAGAGGGCAGAATGAACTATTTCAGTTGGACCTGTGCTAAACACGTATTTTAAAAATTTTAAATAGAGAGCATAGCTTCTTAAATGCTATGGCAATAAAGGAGGTTATTAAGTGTTGCAGTATAACTTAGTATACATGCAGAAGAGAAGCAAGAAGTAGCATCTACTTTGAAAAATACAGATTAATATTATTTTTTAAGAGTTTTTATTAATGTGCTTTCTGTACATAATGTCCTTCCAAAAGTGCACCTAGTTTTTGTATTTCCCTCTTTTTATTTAACCTTACATCTGTCTGCAAAACAACATTAGTTACTCATTTATTCAAAATAAACAGTCACACAAAGCAGCTCTGCTTTTGCTTTGTTTGCCTCTTCTCCATCAGTCAGAAAATATGTGGATCTCAATGTACTTCAAGTGCTGAAGGCATTACAAATAGACAGGCTTGATTCTACCCCTGTTTGGATCCTCAAGTAGGTTGTTGAAATAGTGTGCCTGAGAAATAACTGAGGGAGAGAAAAGCCATAGTGGTGAATCTGCAAGTATAACAGCTTCAGACTACATGTATGACTATGCTCCATACCTCTTCAGCTTGCCAGTAATAGTAGAAAGTAAAAATTGCAGGGATGAGGGTCTTCTTTTGCCTTTTTTACTTTAGTTAGGCTTCCAAGGTGAATGCTTTTTTTTACTACTTTTCTTATGATGCTGAGAGTGCAGTTCCTAAACATTGCTAATGTTTAAAAACACTACTAAGAACTTTAATTATTTGATGCACTGGTATAAACATGTCTAACAGATATGATAGCCTAAGGATATGAGAGTAGCAAGGACTGTAGGGTGCAACAACATTCTCTGTGAAACTACTGATGAATCAGGGAAGAAAGAAAGGATTTTATACTCTGCATTCCTGGCAAGGCTTTTTTGACCTTTTCCATTATGGTAGCATGGAGGGCACTCTAGTGTCTTTGTTGCACTCTGATTAACTGCTTATACCCTTCTTCTGCTATAAGTTCTCTCTATTCCTCGGGTGTTAGCCATTCTTTTCTCTCAAGTGGTCAACTGACTATCATAATATTATAAGAGCAACAGTAACTGGTATTTAGTTTGAATTTTATTGCTTCTTGTCAGATGTGATGAAAGGATTCTGAATGCATGCATAAATACTTATGTGTATGTATTGTTAAAATCTATCAGCTAGAGACTGCCAATGGCTTGGAAAGACAGGCTTAATTCCAATACTTCATGTTAGCACACTGTCTGCTTATCCACCTATCCATCTATCTGATCTTCTATCTGTCAAGATAATGTATAATACCTTTTGACATGCATGCACTTTTCTGATGTTGTTACTGCAGAATATTTAAGTGTTGCAAGGTGTGTAAGGATTTTGTTTGCTGATTTGTTTTTTTTGCTAGTTTGTTTGTTTTTAACCCTTACTGAACAGAATATCGTGAAACCTGGTCAGGAGAATTTTAGATTAGATATTAGGAAAAGATTCCTCTGTGAGCATGTGGTCAGGCACTGGAACAGGCTTCCTAGGGCCATGGTGATTACACCAAGCTTGCCACAGTCCAAGGAGCATTTGTGCAATGCTCTCAAACAGAGTTTGAATTTTTAGGTTTTCTACGTGAAGCCAGCTGTTTGACTCAATGATTCTTTTGGATCCCTACTGGCACAGGATGTTCTGTGATTCTGTGGGAGTTATCTTTCTTTTATTCTTCATACTGTAAAGTTTCTCCCTGGAATTCTCCAGCTGTAGAAGCAGCACTGAAAATTTTCTGTTTCAATGGAATTCAAATTGTGTATCACTGTGTACTGAAGTATGACATATCAGCACTGGAAAGTTTTACTGGAAAATATTGCTGAAATGGCACTAAAGGACATAAGAGGAATAAGTGAACAGTCACATAAACAATGAGAATTTACATGACATTTTGAAAATACATCTCATTCCTTTCATGTACCTCATATGAACAATATAATGTATGCAAACAATGTTGCAAGGTAATCATACATCAGGTCATGCTTCTGTAAAAATTGAAATGACAGGAATTGTTCTGTTTCATCTCAGTACAGAAATAAATAACCTCTGTGAAAACACTTTTTATCAAATGAGAAAACAAAGCATAGAGAACACAGGATTTAAAACAATTCCAGGCAAGTATGCTTCAGTATGGGTAAAGCTGGTCATTTTCCAGAGCAAAAAATTGAGATTGTGGCAACACGGCATTTGAGAGTACTATGAGAATTATCCCAGAACAGTACCCAGAGAGAGCTCTGAAAAAGTCTTTGCCCTGTTCCCAGCTTTTCCCATTAAGTCCCACCATCAACCTGAACTACTGAGGTTCAAGACCAAACCTGTTCCTTCATGCCACTACAGGTAATGTAGACTAGATCATGACAAGCCAGCACATGTAGCTGCAATTTCTCATTATACAAACACAGACCTAAGATTATATTGAATGCTTCAAATGGACATGCAAGACATGAAATGTGGGAACAAATACAAGGCTACAGCAAATCTAGATCCAAATAGTTTTGTGTCACCATGGCCAATTTCTGCTGCTTGTCTTCTCCACCAAATAATGGTTCTGGGCTTAATTTTTTTTTTTTTTTTTTTAGCATCATACTTAGGCATCATTATGAAACAATAAAAAAAGAAAGATAAAAAAAGGTTGGGGGGGGGGGTGCAATGAAGCAAAGATTCTGAAATATATGTCAAATGACATTAAAATCAGTTACTGGAAAATGTATTTCACAAGCTAGACAATTACCTTTAAACTGGAATGTACACCACAGGTTTTCTGTTATGCAAAACATTTAATATTATGATAATGTGTTTTAAACTAAACAACTTGGGTTTAGTTTGCGATACAAAGCTTTCTGACAGGGAAAGAGTAAAAAAAATATCCCATTCTTTAGACTGACATGAAATTGCGAAGGTCTACAGTCATTTCTAAACTGTTCAAAGAAACATGTATTCTAGAAACTTTACAGAAAAGAGTTAAATTAAAAAATAAAAAGCACCAACAACAGAATATGATGTGTATTACTGATTTCCTTCTCTACTGATCCACAGAAAATGGGTTGTTAGAGATCTCAGCTGCAAAGTCATGGATTTTTCTTTCAAGGTTTTAACATTGGAAGTCTCTAGTTTGATCTTCATGTGTTATCATCCCAGCCTAAGGCTGTCATGGAGGCACATTTATAAAGCTGTGCAAAACAGTGCACAGAAAAATGCAGTCTGAAGTACAAACAAGTCAATCAATACTGTTTTAGAGAATAAGAAGATTGTAGTAAGCCATAAAGAATTAATATTAACTTACAACTCTGTGGGAACAAAACACAGAAATCATACCTGGGGCCATGGCCCTCTGGCTGCATAATTTATTTTAAGATCTGTTTTCCTTCCCAGTACCTTTATTTATTTATTTATTTATACCAAAATATAATAATCTATTTCTCACAGAACACAATTATTTTAGTGGAAATGACTGATGGGTTTTAACACCTAAATTACAGTTGGTAGACAGTGATTGTTTGTTTGTTTGTATTTGATGTTGTTTGTTTTTGATTTTGTTTGTTTGTTTGTTTTCCTGTTCCTGACAAGCATCCCATCATTTACTGTCTCACCATGAGTCCAGAAAGACTGATAGGAAGTTTTAATAAACTTTCTGAAACTACATATTTAGAAATATTTTTTTTTCTTTTTGTGTCTTCTTGGCAAATTCCCTTTCTGAAGTTTTTTACACAGTGTATTGACTCTCAGAACATCTCTGCTATTTGGATGTGCATAGATTTCAGTGGCTGTTCATGGTCATAGTGTTTGGAATTTTAATGTTCCATCTGTTTGAAATCTTTCCTTGAAGACTCCAGGAAAAATATGCCATCATCACAGGTCATTTATTTCTGGTCAAATGAGCATCATTAAGATATGAAACAGAAGCTGACAAAACACCTAGCAGCAATTCTTTCAACCATAGGAGCTAATTACACAAATCTTAGAAGTTAGCCTGCAGATTCCTATAGAGATTGTAACTGGCTGTTTATCTCTGGACAGCTCTCTGTGAGAAACCATAATATTTGATAGTAAAGTAATGCTTCATAAGATCTGACGTATGGATCATAAAAAACAGGAGTTTCTTTTAGTTATGCTGCATGCTGTTCCAAGGAAGAGGGTTTTTTTTATTAAGAGAATTATTTTGAGAGATTTTGGAGCTGTATTAAGAATTGTAGTTTTTGGATAGTAATTGGCTGCTACTGCTTGTCCCATAGTGTTCTATTCTCTGCATTTTGAATGCCATTCAATTTGTCTTGCTAGAGGAAGAAAGTGGCTCAGCTAAACAGTCTTTTACTCCAATTCTGAAGCCAACTATAAATAGGTTATAATTTTATGAAATCTAAACATATTTAGTAGAAATTTTTGCAAGTGATTTCACTCATCAATCTGATTTTTATTTATTTATTTATTTTTAATGGAAAGAAAAATATATTGCTTTGTTTGCTTTCACAACCAGCTCTTAAGCATTTCTAGAAATCACTGTTTTTAATCTTTTGTGGTAAGCCATTTGGTAAAAAGATAAATAGCATTGGGTTTGAGGATAATTTTCTGTATTTTCCTCTGCAGTAAACTCTCATAGTCTGAGCAATATGTTTTGTACTCTGTATGCAACAGAAAGTCTGTACAAAAATAAAAAATAAATAATAACTCATTTGTATACAAAACGTCCAAAAAAAAGTTGCACAGGCAACATGAAATCCTTCACTTGTTATCAGCAATTATTAATTCTTATTCTCTTGTTCCATCTGTAGTGTGAAAGTATGGTTTCTAGGAAAGTCTAAAGCTAAAATTTGTGTAAAATCCACTGTAGGAAACAACTAAAGGAAACTTCTGGTCTCTCTTTGTCTTCATTACATAATCCCATTATTTAGATCTGCCTTGGAACAAATTTTGTCTTTCTTCAGTAGAAGACAAATGCTTGCTTCTGTGGATTAATCTGGAATGATACAATTATTTATGCATTCTATTGCTATTATTAGCTTCACTGTCTCTCCTCTTGTTATATTTGGTGCTGATTGTGGAAGGAGATAGCAAGCATTCATTTACTAATTGTCTCTTATTAGTAGCCAATCCCATTAGGGAAAGAAAACATAAGCATTTCACTTCCTCAGTTTGTTCGTTTTCATTTCCTCCTCATTAACACATTGTTCTTGTCACTCAAGAAGAATTTCCATGCAGAGTTAAAAACAGAAAACTGCAAGACAGTCTTTTTTGCTTTGTATAAATCTCTGTACATTGATTTATGAATTACTGGAAGTAAAAAAGTCTGGAAAAGAAAGTTAATGCTTACTAAGGATACAGAGAAGCTATAAATCTTACATTCTCCTTTGAATCTGTGGGGGCTAAGAATTTTTGAACTGTTTAGGGTTCATTTTTGTTCAAAATCAGATAATCTTCTTCTATAAATAGTGGAAAAATTCTCTTTTTCAAATTATTTTTGAAATGATATGTTTAAGACCTTAAAAATGACATAGTTTAGTCCAAAACTAATGCATCCTATTTATTTCCAGGAAAACTACAGCAGATACAAAGAGCACAGTAACACTACTTAATAGCACAAATTCTTGCCTGTTAAACACAGTTTTTCAGCATAGTCATCATGCGTTTCTGCCAACAATAAACAAGACCTTTCATGCTGTGCTCATAAAATTCTGCACCACAAGCAGCACCGTTTGACCCTTACTGTGACAGTGCCTTTTCTAGGAAAATGCCCACAGATCATCCTTGTCATCCTAAACACACGGAAGTCAGAAAATGACAAATCAAATTCAGGCTGTATAGTGGGTGTGGAAAGAGAGTCCATTCAAGATTGGCATTATGCACCACAGACCTCAAACTGGTGTGGTACCTGCTGCTATCATGTTGCAAGCGAGATAGTATTGTTACATAGCAATCATATTTGACAGTAATTCTAAGTTCCAGGACATCCAGAAGGTTCACCCATTTCTGATCCCAAAAGACAGTGTACATCACTGTACCTGCTGAGGGCTGTCTCAGATAGAGAATTTAGGTGTTGCCTCTCTGACATAGGCTACCATTAAGTAGGTACTGACAAATTTGCAACAGAAAGAATGTTCTTTATATTTCTGTGTGAACATTCATGGGACCAACCTGGTGTAAATTTTGCCGTATTCCACTTTTTCTATCATTGTATTGACTGCAATGAAGCTGATATTCAGCTCTGTACACAGTTCCCTGCTTATGATCTGTTAATATGCATGGATGAGGTGATTGAGCTGCTCTTTATTTCATGGTGTGACCGTTTTGCATGGCTGTCGGAAACCTGGCTTTTCTTTCACATTGTTGTCACCACTGCTGACATGCAATACCCACCATCTCACTGTGCTCACACCCACTGTTTGATCTCTATAAACATTCAACAAGCATCACTGAATGTCTGTGAGTGTAATTGCTTCTATATGAAGAAATTCCAAATACACACCTTTGTTTTTTTACTCCATTTTGACAACCGCCCTTCTGCTGCTATCTATCACACAACAACATTTAATGGATTATTGGTCAGAAGGTACAGAGACGTACTTGGTTACTGGATGACATTACTACGTGAGCCTAGACTGAGGCCTACATGCTATGGCATATGTGATACTGACTGATCAGTCACAGTCCTTAACAAAGTCAGGAGGAAAAGGGAGATACGTAGGCAGCACAATTTTAAAGAAGTTATGTAATTGTTTGCTCTGACTAGACATTTGATCAGTCAGCTCAGAAGTTCATTCTTCTGTTTTTCCAGGACTTATAAGCTTCTCGTCTCTCTCATGTCCTGCTGTAACTGTCTTCAGTCAGTAGGAACTTTCATATCCTGGAGTTATAGTTACCAGAATTCTAAACTTTAAAACTCTACACCGTCACATTACACCTGATACCTGTCCACAGTTCCCAACATCTCTTACATTTACTCCACAATTAAGATATAAAATTTTAAATAAATAATTAAAGGCAATAAAATGAATGAGTATATAGACTCAATCAGGGGTGAGAATTGTTTTCCAATATACTTGTGTAAATAAATATATTTCTTTTGTTTTGTTTTGTTTGTTTGTTTTGTTTGTTTTTCCTTTTATTTCTTTTTCTGTTCCTCCTAGCAATTGTCATAATCCTAAAAATACCTTTTAACCATATTACATATTTGATTAAAGAAAAACAGGAGAAAAGCAAAAACAAATGATCTCTTGATGAAAACTGATTTATTTCTGTAATTTATGTGGGAAAAATTATAAAAATATATTTGATATGTAAACAATATTTAGTTTCAAATTGCTATGTAAGATAATTAAATCAATATTTGAAAGTAAATACTTAAAATAATATTTTTTTAGTCACTAGAATTTCATTCATAAAACCTTATATCTGAATTTTTCTGCAGTGAAGAAAACACACAAAATGGAACCCAATGTAATCTCTGTGTAGCACTTCATTAAGGAAGGGAATTATTATATTTTACTTCCAAAGTAGAATGTGGCTCTGGGCAGCCTGGTCTAGTAGTTGGTGACCCTGATCATTGCTGGGGGCTTGTAACTAAATAATCTTTGTGGTCCTTTTCAACCCAAGCCATTCTATGATTCTATGATTTTATGATTCTCTTTACAGAGGAGATGTGACACAAAGAACTGACATAATTTGCAAATGGTCATACTACAGTGTGCTGGAGCTGCAACTCTGGTTCACTGACTGCTGTTGACACAAATAAAAATTACTTTGATAGCACAACCTCATTTAAACTTAAAGAAGCTAGCATGTGTCTGAGATTTTATAGAAATTCATAAAAGTCTGAATCCATATGCTTTCTAAGAAAAGACACTTCATTACAGCAAAGAAAAATGTGTTGATATACACTGTAGTGATTAGACCATTTTTCAAATGCTGTTTGTGATAACATTTTCAGGTCACACACTCAAGTTTTCAGCTCTTCTTGACATCATGCCTGTGAAATTAAACTTATCTCTATGAAATCAAAGGGGATTGATAGTAATGATTAACTTTCACAAAGTCATTTAGGCTTTCTAAAATGCCCTCCATCACTTTTCAACATGCAATGTTATAGTCAAACTAAAAAAAGAAAAAAAAATCAATAAAATTAACAGTATAATGCATTGATTTCACTAAATTTATCTGTAAAACTGATGCCTCTTTTAAAATACATATTTTTCAAGAAGTTGGTGTTGTTTTTTTTCTTTGTTTTGTTTTGTTTTTTCTTCCATTTGATCTGGATTGCAGGATGGCGCAAAATAGAGAGCTTAATTACTTCCCTTTCTCTTTTACATTACTTTCTCTTTTTCACAGTTACTGTTAATATATATTATTAAATTCTGTATGTTATGATTAAATTAATTGGATAAAAATGTATCTTTTGTCACTGCTGAAGCAGCTCATGCATACAGGGAATGACAGACCTCTCATGTGTATTATCTCTGGAATATCAATTCTGCTAAATAAGGTGCCTGCTCAGCAGAGCTGTTTTCACAAAGCAATATGATCTTTGCTTATGCTCTGTTTCTCTTTCAGTAGCTGTGCTCTTTGAGTCAGAATAAAGGTGAGTGGGTGTGTCAGAAGTAAGGGCCACTTACATGAAATTAAATTTACATAAATTATCTGCATCTCACCCAGTATGAACTTCTATTTCCACTCTCCACAGAAGGAATTACAAAGTCAGGGTGGTGAACTTATAAATACCAAATGTCAAAAATTCAGAAATTTATTGCTGGATTTCGGCTATGATCTTTAGAAAATCAAATGTTCTTACAAGCCCTGCTCCTGGGTGTATGATCTCACTGATGCAATTGTGGTTGCCTCTAGTTCAGGATAGAACTTGAACTCCAATTTTAAAATGATAAAATTCATGCTCAGTTCAAAAATACTCCTATGAGACTGCCAGATTGATTATCTTGTTAGTTTTAACAACAGGTAAATTGACTACCTCAGAAGAATCAAAAATAGCTCTTTATCTACGTACTCGAGTAGGAAAATTACAGATAATTTGTAAGAAGAGAGTAAAATTAATTCATAGATACACTTCCAAGAGACGTATATTAAAAAAGATTTCTATTAATCTACAAAATATCACTGGAACTGAAAACTTATCACTCTATGATGAATGAAATGAAGAGAGTTGAAAAAAAAAAGAAAACAACAATAAACAGTGCATGACATAATCTAGAATAGTGAAGCACTTAAATCTATTTTTTTTTTAAAATTACTCTTATTTGATGTTATTTTATTTTATTTTATTTAAAGAATACACACATATATATATAAGGATTAAAAAAACGTACAACTAAAAAATATACACCTAGTATTTTTCATGTTTGTTACCTTAATTTGATATTTGAATCCATAACTGATTTTGACTTTGGAAAATTACCTAGCATCTCTGCTAATTATAAGGAATGTAAATTCTAACATTTATAGTTTTAGACAACAGACAGTGTTCTGCAAAGCACTAAGGCTTTGAAGGCTGAGAAAAAATCAGCATGTAGTTAATTTGCAGATATCTAAAAGACGAATGCGTGGAAATCCTGGACAATTAAGTGTAGTATGTGAGTAAAGTATGATGAATGGCCAGACCATACTGACTTGACAATCATGCAGCATATTCCCGGTAAAATAAATGCATCTGTGACATGCTAGATTTTTTTTATCTTTATTATTGTCCAAGCATATTAGGTCACCTTGATGTTTCATGCTTCCACAGCTCTAGTATGTTTGGTATGGGCCTCATGAAAGAATGGTTTGGTACTTCATGGACAAAAGTCGGTGTCTTTTCCTTTTAAAATTTCATTTTATTCTGTGTTTTACTCCAGATGTTGACATCCACACATGTATATGTTTTCCTTCCAAGCTTTTCCCAGTATGAGTCAGAATTTGATGATGACTAGGGTATTTAAACCAGTCTACAAACAAACAAACAAACAAACAAACAAATAAATAAAATTGTTGCAGCAAGCAGAATTTCTGCATCTATCAGCATCTTCTTCATCTGCTGTGATTCACATGTTTTGTTACTGCAAATTGCAAAGCTTTTTCTCTGAAAAAGAAAATGACTGTTTTTTAGTGACTAAAAACTAAACTACATGTAAGGAAGTATTGCTGAAAAGCGTACTTCCTTTTCCCCAGCTATTTCATGACACCAGATAAACGAAACAAGAAAGGATGAAAAGACTAAAAGAAACACATATAAACTTTCCTTCTTTCCTTTAGATCACAAAAATTCTATCCTACCGAGCTCTGATGTGCTAACTAAAAATTTGTTCAAGTGATTTAGCAGGAAACAAAACCTTCTGTTTCATATCTCAGTTAAAGCAAGAACAGAAGACTCAGAAAATCTTTTCTTTTTCCTTTTTCTATTTTTATTTTCTTTCCACATGTCAGCTTGTTCAAAGATAAAAGTGATATCAAATGAAATTAGGTATATCTGTTTATGCAGAGTTTTTTTTAGCATAAAAGCAGTTTGCAAATGATACAAATTCACCAGATCTGAACAAAATATTAAGAATAAGGAAAGCTGGAGGTCATTTCTTAATCATGATGACATTATTTGCAAATAGAAAACAAGATTAGAAGAGTTCTGACTTTCTATTTTCTTCTGTGTGCATGCAGGTAAAATGTTTTCTGTAGCAAGTGATACCCTCATTAGTATCAATTCACTCCAACTTGGTTTATCATGTCTGCATCCACTGTAGATGGGGAAAAAAAAATAAAAAAGAGAGAGAAAATAGAGAAAATTATATCATTTATTTTAATAATCAGAATTCTGCTTTCAAAAAACTCAACTAGAAATTATGCTTCTTCAGATTTACTCAGGAAGATTGGCAGTGTGATGGATTACTGTGTAGAACATAATGAGGCTTTCTGCAATGCAATTTTTGAGTGAAAAAGCCCTGGCTTATTAACCCAGAATTGTAGGTGGGCTTGTTCCTGCCTTCAGAGTGCTGCAGTTGAGAGAGGGAAGAGGAAGAGTCAATGAAGTTTAATAGGTATAAATCCAAAAAGATGACAAGATTGTAAAATAATGATAGTGTCTAACTGCTACAGTTAATAATAATGATGCTAATAATAACTGATACATTTCTTAAAATGGAAAAAAAAAAAAAAAGCAAAGCAGCTGTGTGTGGCATAAAGCTTTTCTTTGTCAGCTAAGTAGGTTAAGAGGCCAAGCCTTACTTGATCTTCCATAATTTCCATCCAAACAGAGAATTATACATCCAGGGGAACTATGAGCTTAAGATTTAAGGATAATTTTGAAGTCAGATTATGAATGAATAATGTCTTTATTTCTGATTTTTTCTCTGGAATAGTCTTTCCTATTACAATAGTTGTTATGAGAATTCCTTGTTAATATGAAAAATATTACTGAACAGTAGGAAAGTGAGATAATATTTTTTCAAAAATGGGACAAAGCTACTGTCCAACTGAAATCTGCTGAGTTGAAAAAAAATGAAAATAAATAGAATGGATAAATATTGTTATATTTTCCTTACATGAGGTACTCCTTCAAAGCTAAACTTCAGAGTGTGCCACATCGGATGTTATAGTCTAAAATCTATTTCCGAATATTGGATTTAAAGTTTTATTTTCAGTGTAGAAAGCATCATACTATTGTACTGGTAACTTGTGAAGTTACTTGAGGCACTTAGCAATACCACTGTCTCAGAAGACAATATGCCATGCTAAAGACAAGAAACTGCATTGGTTGGGGAGGTGGGAGTTAATATACAAGACATAAAGGGAAACAGTCTTTTAAATTCTTTTCAGTGAATTGGATTAAACACAGAGACAAGATGCCTGCTGTTAGCACTTTCCATCTAAAAATGAACTCAAACAAATTTTCATAAACACCTAAATATTCCTCCTGTCTCACCTGTGTTTATCTAAATAAATTTGACAATTCAGTTGGAAATATTAACACCTTTTTATCTTTCTGGTACAATATGATTTTTGCAAGGGAAAAAAACCCAAAATAATTATTAATCAGAAGTGTTATTAAAGTGCAGAAACATCAAGAAGCTTTTCTCTCCATTTAATTCTTCATTATATTAAATCAAAGGGGCATAGGAAAAAAATATCCCACGGGTTTTTGTTTTTCATTTATTTTTAGTCAGAACTAGAAAGAGGAAAGATAAGTTATTATGACTATAAGAAGTGCAGTATGAAACTCACTATCTTACCTATAACATCAACAGAATTACTATGATGCAACCACTTGCATACAGATAATTCTAAAACCTACTTCAGAATATAATTTGAGTTAATTTTACTAAATAAAAGAACACTAGGGAGGTGGATCTTGAAGAAATGAGAGAGGTGATATTGTCAAAAAATAATGCTTTGCCATTATGTTTGCAAAGTTCTTAAAACTGTCCAGACACTTGTTGAACTCTAGCAAACTCAGTGTCATGACCACTGTCCTGGGGAGTCTGTTTCAGAGATCAATCACCCTCTAGTGAACAACCTCCTCATAGTAGCCAGATTCAACTTCCCTGTCACAGATTCATGCCATTATCTCAGGTTCTTTCACTGTCACCAGAAAGAGGAGATCAGCATGTCTCTGCTTCCCTAGTGAGGAAGATGAAGGTCACCATAAGATCTCCTTTAAATCTTTTCCGAGCAGATCAAAGAAAGAGATCTCAGCTGCTCCTCCCTTCTAGAACTTACACCATCTTGGCAGCCCTCCTTAGGACATTTTCTGACAGTTTTCTGCCCTTTTCTAATGTGCATGCATAAGGTGAGGCTGCACCAATTCAGTATAGGGTGGATCAGCCACTGGCCTTGACTGGCCAGCAATGTTGTGCTTGATGCACTCTGGCATATTTTTGGCTTTCCTGTCTGCATTGGCATACTCTTGACTCATTAAATTTATTGTTGATCAAGATTCTCAATAAGGCTTCATAATAGCGTATATAGGAACTAAACCAAGTTTTAAACAAAAATTACTCCCTGGTTGCATAAATTTTCCTACTGAGAAGAAAAAATTAGCTATCCTAACTGAAACAAAGATAAGGTACTATGAATTGTATATTACCAGTAATCCACTCAGTTCTGCTACACTAATTATCCTCTCTCTGTGAGATTATATCTTGCCCCAAATACCTGAAATTTTGCACATAACATACAAGGGAGAAGAGTAAATACAAATGCCAAGAAGAAACAGTACTATATGCATCATTCTTTAGTTTCCTATTTGCTCCACTTTAAAATAAGAGGAACATACAGATCATGACAAATGCTGTCCTGGCTCTGTTCACGAAGTTGTTAAAAACAAAAATGCAAGGAATATGCAAAAAATATTATTTTACAAATTACTCCAATTACTACTTCAGTTTGGATATTCTGAGTATCTCAAATAAATCTCAGATGTTCAGTCTTTTGTGCAAATTAGTAATACATGCACCTAAGAGCAATTGTTTCTCCAGACAAGGAGTTATCTTCTACCTGCAGATGGCATTGTTGATCTTTCACAGTTTTGCCTGGGTAACCTGATATGAACACACACATACCCACACTTACACAGAGAGGCAGATGGGCAAAGGTATTAATGCATAGATTAAAATAAAGATCTACAAAAAGCGATAATGGCTGGAAAAAGAACATACACTGAAAATCTGATTGACATGTTAGTTAATTAAAATTAACAGGGAGGAAGAACTTAAGGTCACATTAGGGATTACTTTCTGCAACAACTTTTTCAGAGTATTTCACTGTGGGAGGAGTTTAACACCCCATTTATTCATATCCAAATAATCATATTTAATCTGTTGATGACACAAGGTAATGAAGGACAGGGTGACACTATGAACTGAAGAGTGGATAAATCAGGTGCATGAACAGATTTAAAGGCATACAGGGCTTTTATGGCACTGTATGTGTGTCTCCTAGGTACAGCAGCAAGTACATAGTCCCTCTAAACTTGATCACTGAACACTTCTGTGTTTATGCAGAGAGAGATATTGGATCTAATGACAGCATTTTAAAACTGTTGTATTTCTTTTTTAAGAATAAACTGTTTTATGTAATGTTAAAAATTCTAACTGAATTCAGATGTTCATTAGTTTGCGGTTTAGTACATAGGTTTCTCCAAAAGCAATGCCTCTTTTATTTTATTTATTTATTTATTTTTTCCAATTGAAACTGCAGCAGATATGAAGAGCACAATAATGCTGTTTGATAAGTTAAATTCTCAGCTACAAAACACTTTTTGTGAACACAGTTATCACCACTAGTTAGCTATTTTCATCAAAAATGTACAAGTGCCTATATGCCATACTTATATAAATCTACACAAACATCGGGAACGTGGCTTGTCTTTCACACTGCTGTTGCCACTGCTGAAATGCACCACCTACTGCCTCACTGTGCTGACATCTATGGTTTGGTCTCCATAAATGTAGATGAATGTCAGTGAGTGCAATTTTTTCTGCATGGAAGAAATCAGTGACACAGTTTTTCTTCATACACACTTCCATGTCAGATGCTGTTTTGTCAGACTTAGCCTCTGCTATCATTTGTCACATGACAACAGAATGTAATGGCATACTGGTGTGAAGGTTCAACCTCTACTGTCATACCACTATCATCTGCCTCACCATCCTCTGAGTAAAATACTTCTTCCTAACACCTAACCTAACTTTCCCTTCTTTTAGTTTAAAGCCACTCCCCACCATTCTACCACTATCAGACAGTGTAAAATGTCAGCCTCCTGCTAGTAATTTCATGACTCAGAAACATTTTTGTCATATTTCAAAACTTTTTATCATAGCCAATTCTGGGATTCAATAGAAGGTTCATCATATACAATGAAGATCTTTTTTCAGTACCACTAATCAGATATGAGTGAAAACAATAAGAAATAGAATGTCTCCTCCATTAACATTTAGATATAGAAAATTTTGACATTATAATAATTGAATTTGAAGTGATAATTTTGAAGTAGTGTATTTTAAATAGTGTCAGTCACTGAAATTCTCTGAAAATCCTATTACTCTTACACCTGTTGGTATATTCCGCAGAAGTAGCTTGACAGTACTTCCTAATAAAAAAGCAGAAAATGACAAGTTTACAAAGAAGAAAATTTGCCTCAATTAACTTATCTGTTACAGATAATTTATCTGATGATTTCTTAATTTCAGTATATATGCAGAAGCTGAAGACACAGATTAATAGTACTGAAGCTCTCTACTGTACCTCCATTCCTGAACATACAAATGTACTACATGCAAGACCCACCAATATTCAGAAACCTGAAAGGTAAGTACTTGCATGTTCCTCTTATTTCAGCAAAGATTCTCCCTCCTTACAAAGAATTCACTGAGAAGATAGGTAGTTCTACTTTACTGCAAATATCATCCATTTGTGGTCCTTTGTTGTTGAGAGGTCTCATGAAGCCTTGTTGGTAGAAATTCCTGTCACAATATAATAGAAAAAATCATCACATTTCCAGACTCAGCTAGCTGCCATAGAACAATATCCACCTGTTGATCTATGTAGGTTGCCACTAGTGGAAGGGTGCTTACATATAATTTGTTTTTTAGCCAATCTTTATTCTCTGTTTCATGTGTGGTTATAGCAGAATAATTGCAGAGTACAAAAATAAAACCAGTTAATTAAGTGAATAGTGTTTCAGGTCCATCTTGAGAGGCCCTAGCCATTTAAATCAACACACTTGTCTTCTCACAGGAGAAAATTTCAAGTACATATTTTAGTTGCAGAATATAAACTGAAGAGTATTGGTCTAGTAATTCTCATTGTACAGTTCCTAGAATACTACTGGAAGAAATGGTTAGACCTTCTCACAAACCTCAAGACAACACAGACACTCTAAAAAGAATCTGGAAGAAGGGCTTTAGCTGAACAACATTATGGAATTTGAAATGCACATTAAAAATACAGTGTGGTTCTTGGTAAATTCTGACAAAATGATAAAGTGACAAAAAGGAGAGAGTGAAGAAATTAAAGCAGTTTGGATTGTTTTGTTATCATTTAAAACAACAGCACATCTGCTTTGACATTGAACACGATGGAAACTAAGTGCTGTATTGCTTAACTGTGAGGAGAAGATTCTGTTATTTTAGAATACACAATGCCACTACCAAGGGAAGCAAGCAGGAAACGACATAGTAGGGAGGCTGCTGTTCCAATAAAATGCATATTCTTATAGTGCTGCTCTAAACTTAAAGTCCATAAATGAGAAGATTTTCTTATTGTTTCTTCAGTGTAGATTTAAGTTTTTCATCTGCACTTTTAGTATTCAATAATATGAATATCTGCACTGCTTTTCAAATAACCATCTACAGTATAGTTTAATAATTGCATAGCTTGGTGTCACTCTATACTGCCAAGATGCACGAACATCCACTATAATTCATTTAAGAGACAAATCCAGAAAGGAAATTTCCACTGTTCTTCTTAATGAAGTTGTCTCTTTTGTTTTAATAGGTCCTTGCTTTGTCCTTGAAGTTTGTGAGTAATAGATTGTCTTGCAAACAAGAAAGAGAACAAAACAGGGCTGGCAGTGAGAAATTAGAAATCCAGTTTCAGAACTACATGTAAGAAATCTCCCTCAGTATAATTTTCAATGATATACATCTCTGCATAAACCTTTCCAAGTGTCTTAGGCTTTCTGTAGCATCTGCCCACACACTTTCAAAAACCTACTGTTTCTCAGGGATATAAACTGTTTATGACTGATTTGAAACACTTTCTTGAATGGATTATATATTTGGAAAAAAAGCAGGTACAGAACTTGTTTTTCTGAAGCCTTCAAATATGTGACATGTGACATTTAATAACCTGACTGTGGCTCATCCTATCAAATGTGCAACAAACCATGGCATAGCATCAAAACATGTAGCTGAAACTTTAAATATGTTCTTTGTTGGTTGTATGCTTGGCACAACTACTGAATCCTGGATTCAATAGCTGACAGTGATACTCATTTGTAGTCACTGCATTATGGTTAAGAATTTGTTTTTTTAAATTATTTTAAAAACTAAATGCATTCTGTAGAATTGGCATTTTTTGTTTCTTAAAGTAGCAGGCAAAGCTTACTTAGGTTTTTTGTTTGTTCGTTTGTATTTAATATCCTAGATTATAAGGAAGTGTTGAAACAGATAAGATAATCTGTTGACCAGTGCATATGGAAGACTGTGATAGCTGTATGTCAATAACAATTATGAAATGCTAATTACTCCAGTAAAATAAATAAATAAATAAAAATAATCAGGATAATTAAAACAAAGGAACAAAGAAACAACAAACAAACAAACAAACAAGCAACCACACATTTGAGACAGACTTTATCTAATTTTATTAATCAAATCAATAATTAATTAAAATAAAATAATGAATTGGGTACATCCTCTGATCACCATCGGGAATCTTCTGCAAACTCTAAACCTTCATATGTTATTTCAAGCATCACATATGAGCTACATGCATAATACTGCTGATCTGAAAAATTTTCTGAAGTAAAAAAATATTCTGAACTTAGGTATCCTGAAATTTGAGTTCGTCTGCCTCAAAGAGATAAATGATTTTGTGAAGCTTAGTCTTTCTGCATTTTTTTTGTTTGTTTGTATAACTTGGTATTCTACCATTCCTTCAGTATTTTTCAGATATTTGGATCTAAATCTCTTTTTAATAAGACAGTATTAAGAATTCACTTTATCTTATGACAATGTTTTAATCTATGGTTATGGTTATTTATGAATTAAAATAGCAGTACACCACTAGTTACATGAAAAATATGTTATTTGCAAGACTTATATTAGGATCTACTTCCCATTTCTCCATTAAGTAGTTTGTTTTCTAGACTAAATCACACCTTCACATCATGCAGATTCCCTAGTGATTCTCCCTGTTCTCCTGTGAAAGGGCATTAACGTTTGTGAAAAGACTTAAATCATCTCTGTTCATGACTGAAATGAATATTCAACATGTTTGGTTTGTTTTGTTTTGTTTTGTTTTTTTGTTTTGTTCTTTTTTGTTTGTTTGTTTTTTGTTGTTTTTTTTTTTGTGATGAACCCAAGAATTATCATCTGTTGAAATTTTATATTTACAAACTTTCTAAGACATTTTTTTCTCTATTGTTCTCTTTTCTCAAGGTTAGTAGTTTAATTCCCTTGCCTGCTATTTTCTGACTGCTGGCACCATATCCAAACACTGATTTAATTTGCTATAAATTCACAGACATTAAAGAAAGAGAAGACCGATTAGGTTATCTAGTCTGCCTCTCTGACAATTTGGGATTGATCCTTATTGTTCATTCACAAATGTTTTGATCTGCTTAGAATCAGTTAAAATTTTCCATGCACCAGACTTTCTGTCAGTTATTACCTTGGGAGGTTTTTTTTGTGTGTGTGTGGCTCTTTGTGTTTTGTGTGTGTGTGTGTGTGTTTGTTTTTTTCTGCAGTCTGATAGATTTTTCTCTCAGGAAGCTATATTAAATGTCCTTGGCTTCAAATTGGCATATTCCTTTTCACTGAAATGTGGTCTTATTTTGTTACTGGCTTTAGTAGACCAAGTTTAAATCAAGTCAAAGACTCTGAGTCACCTCATTTCCATTTAAACACCCTGTTTCCTTTGAACATTTAATAGTCTGAATTGCAAAGCCTACACCCAATGATTTTCATTTCTTATTTAGTAACAGAACACTCTCGCATACATTTTTGTATTGTCATTTATTCCATTTATATTCTTTACAAATGTACTGTCCCTTATTTTCACTGATTTTACAACTACTTTATCTCATATGCTTTCTGCAACTGTCTGAGTTACTCAAATCCACACCTCCCAATTGGACTTTGAGAGTAAGCACTTTTGCAGTCAGTCTTAAAAGGAAAAATGGAGTTCAATATTCCAGAGGGTATTAATATAACTTTCCAAAGGTCTCATGCTGAGCACTGTTCAAAGTCTTTAAGCAGTTAGTAAAGAAAGCTGGCAACCTGGGGAAATTTCAACGGCAGAATATAAGTAATATTTGCCTTTTGAAAATGAGTCTTTGGTACAATCTCTAAAGATATTTCAGGCATGCAGTGTTAAACAGCAAAAATTCCTTATCCTGGTTAGTTTGTTGTCCTTAATCTGGATATAATTTGAATGTAATTCTAATAGCAGAATAAGTAACATTCTAAAATATAAGATCTGAATATTGATCAATCTTCTGCAGATTTTGTTATTGTCTTTAGGAGGATCCCATAAACTATATGTATTTCTCATTGAAAAATGTTTATGGACTCTGTTTACGTTGCATTATAGAACTATAGAATCATAGAATGGTTTGGTTTGGAAGAGACCTTTAAGATCATGTAGCTCCAAAACCCCTTCTATAGGCAGGGATACTTCCCTCTAGACCAAGTTGCTCAAAGCCCCATCCAGCCTGGCCTTGAGTGCTTATAGTTAGGGTGCATCCACAATCTCACTGGCCAACCTGTTCTGGAGTCTCAGCACCTTCACAGTAAAGAATTTCTTCCTAGTATCTAGTCTAAATTTATCCTCTTCCAGTTTAAAGTCATTTCCCGTTGTCCTGTCACTTCATGTCCTTATAAAAAGTGCCTCCCCAGCTTTCCTGTAGGTTCCTCTCAGGTACTGCAAGGCCACAGTAAGGTTCTCCTGGAGCTAGAAGAGCCCCACATCTCAGTCCATCCTTACCTTAACTCCAAAAGATATCTATCCAAGTATGTACAGGAAAAAACAAACAAAACAATACAAAGCAAAACAAAACAAAAAAGTACCCTTCCATATTCCTCAGTCATTATGGAGGCTGAAAATAATAATATTTTTTCTATTTGTTGTGTTAAAAGGTTAATATCCATTTATTCAAATGCTACAGGTCCAGGCACATTCAAATAGACACATACAAAAGAACAGAGTTTATGGTTAACAGAAGAAGAAAATCTGGACCATGCAGTATTTCCTTTGAAAAAAATGCAATGTGACCTTGACAAATATGATTTGAAATAATAAAGTTGTGGGTGTGACTTGGCAAACAAATGTCTTTTTGCACCATGCTTCAGTACAGGCTCTGATGCAAGTAGATGAATAACAGCCCTGCTGAAAATGATTTTGGAACAGGTCAAGTTGAATATGTGACAACAGTGTGCTTTCTTTGCTAATAACAAACTGCAGACTGGAGTCAATTAGCAAGGTTTTGTCCATCAGATCTGAAGAAGTTATAATTCTCCTTTTTTTGTGGTAGTCTGCACCAGGAAGAAAGTGTCCAATTGTAGGATCCCAGTTCAGGAGAAATGGATACTTAAAAGGATTCTGTGGAGTGATACCAAGATGTTCAAGAATCTAGAATATAAGCCTGAAGGAAATAAGGCCTTGTTTATTCTGATAGAGAGGATGAGACCACGGAGCGATGTAATAGCTGACACAATTATCTGAAGGATTGTTACAGTGATGATAGAGTAAAACTTTTTCAGCAGTGTCAGCAGGACAGTGGCCATAAATTATTACTTTCAAGAGTGGACATTAGGGAAAAAAAAATAATAATTACCATCAGGACAGTAACAAAATAGAAACTGATGTCCAGACAAGTTGAGAAATGTTTCCCTGAGTCCTTGGAATGTTTCAGGACTTGTATACACAAATCTGTAGCTCACCTGATCATGGAAAATGAATCTCTTTCAAGTAGGAGATTATCTCAACTTGTCCTTTTTGTGCTGGCACTTTCCCTGTTCTGAGAAATCTTAAAATCAGAATGTTGATAGTAACATGCTGATTTTTTTCAATGTCTTTTGTTAGGAAAGATTTTCACTATTCTGTCAGCACTATTTATTTTGCTCTTCTGATATTGAATTTCCTAAGCATAACATAACCTCAGATGTTTGTGCTATTTTCAAGAAGAGAAATTTGCATATTTTAAACTGGAGAAGAAGGGGAAGTCTATGCCTTTTTTATTTGAAGTAGGTGAAAACTTAACAGAATCATAGAATGGCTTGTGTTGGAAGGGACCCCAGGGATCATTAAATTCCAACTCACCTGCCCCAGGCAAGACCACCAGTCTCCAGATCTGGTACTAGACCGGGTTGCCCGGAACCTCATCGAACCTGGCCTTGAGCATCTCCAGAGACAGAGCATACACAACCCCTGTGTATGCCTATTTCAGCACCTCACCACTCTCTCTGTAAAGAACTTCCTCTTGATATCTAATCCAAGCCTTCCCTCCTTGAGATTTAAACCATTCCCTCTTGTCCTCTCACTGTCCACCCTTGTAAAATGTTGACTCCCCTCCTTTTTGTAATTCCCTTTTAAATAATGGAAGGCTGCAATGAGGTCACCCCACAGCCTTCTCTTCTCCAGGCTGAACAACCCCAGCTCCCCTAGTCTGTCTTCACAGGGGAGGTGCTCCAGACCTCTGACAATCTTTGTTATCACCTAAGGAAAAAAAAAAAAAAAAAAAAAAAAAAGTGAAGAAGGACTTCTTAGAACATAGGATATTGGGGGTATTGCTTTAAAACTAAACTAAACAAACAAAAAAAATGTATAAAAAAACCCTCACAATTTCATAATTTGTAGCTAGTGAAATTAAGTTTTCCATTCAGTTGATCTGTATACGTAGAAGTTCAGTATCTTTTCTGAGTCTGCTACCTCACAGACAGACAGAAAAGATATCTCCCTGTGAAACCTAATTATGGGACTCGTGTGCCTGATGTTCTGTTTAAGATAGCTTTTTAAATATTCAGAGAAAACAAATCTCATAGAAATGCTAATTGAGAAATTTATTTATTTATTTAACTCAAGTGATGATGCCTGTTTTCTTTTTTGTAGAAGCCTATTAATTGTCCTGATATTTAATAAATCTTTTCAGATTCCCAGGGTCAGTAAAAAACACATCTGAAATAAAAATAGTCTAGGGGACAGTGGAGAAATGTTGTATTATGTTCTCTGTTCTGGGAGTACAGTGATATTATGGTTCTGTATTTTTTCTCAGTCTATGAGCAAAAATTGAACTTTCATACGGCTTTATTCAATGTAATTGAGTGACTATCCATTGCTCACATACACTGTAAACTGGATATGAGGTCTGAAATTTCGCCAACACTATAATATACTTGCTTTCTATTCCTAAGTGAACAAATGCCCTAACCTGGTCTAATTATAATTTACAACAATCTAAAAGTGTTCTTAGTTACACAATTACTAATCTGATGACTGCATTTGCTCTGGATTTTCTATGGATTTTTGTTGTAATTTTAGCACTATACTGTTCAAAATCCTAGTAGGAAAAAGAAAGAAAGATAAATTCAATGCCACTGAAAATGTGTCTCCATTCTAAAAAGACTGACTAAATACTCTACAAACTGCATGATTATGCCTGCTCTTATCTGCTGAGTGTTGCATTTCAGCAGTGGTGAAAATGTCAGGAAGGACAAGCTACACTCTGATTGGCCTTGAAGTTTTTATTTTTGAGCACAACATGCAGGTTCTTGCTCATTACTGTTGAAATTGTATAGATAGTCATAATCATTACATTCACAAACAGTGTTTTGTAGCTGAGAATTCGCTGTATCAAATAATTTTATTCTACTCACAGAATAAAGCCGTATGTGGAGGGGAGTCAGCAGAACTGCGACCTTGGACTTCCAGAGGGCGGACTTCAACCTCCTCAGGACTGTGGTTGAGAGGGCCCCCTGGGGGGTATCTTTGGAGAGTGTGGGAGCCCAGGAAGGTTGGGAATACTTTAAGGAAATTGTCCTAAAGGCGCAGGAGCTGACTGTCCCAAAATCGCGAAAGATGAGCCGACGGGTGAGGAGGCCGGGCTGGCTGACCAGAGACCTTTGGTTTGATCTGAAGAACAAAAAGAGAGTTTACGGTCTCTGGAAGAATGGGGGAGGTACTTATGAGGATTACAGGTTTGTACTGAGGCTGTGCAGGGAGATAATTAGGAAGGCCAAGGCGCAGCAAGAACTGAGCTTGGCTTCTAAGGTTAAGGAGAATAGTAAATGTTTTTATAAACACATCAACGCCAAGAGGAAGGCTAGGGAAAATCTCCATCCCTTGTTGGATTCTGAGATCAACTTGGTCAATGAGGATCGGGACAAGACTGAATTACGTAATACCTTCTTTGCCTCGGTCTTCAATAGTTATGCTTGTAACCCCCTGGGAACGCAGCCCCCTACACTGGTAGATGGGAAGGGGGAACAAAACGAGCCCTGCATGATCTGCGATGAGATGGTTCTGGACCTACTTAGAAAGCTGAATGTTTATAAGTCCATGGGGCCGGATGGGTTGCACCCTAGAGTTCTGAGGGAGTTGGCGGATGTGGTTGCCAAACCACTCTCCATAATTTTTCGGCAGTCTTGGCTGACTGGGGATGTCCTGGTGGATTGGAGGCTGGCGAATGTGACGCCTGTCTTCAAAAAGGGCCGGAAAGATGATCCTGGCAGCTACAGGCCCATCAGTCTCACCTCAGTGCCTGGGAAGGTTATGGAAAGGATAATCTCAGGTATCATCATGGATGAACTAAGGGTCAGCCAAGGGATCGGGCCTAGTCAGCATTGATTTATGAATGGTAGATCCTGCCTGACTAACCTGATTTCATTCTATGACAAGGTGACCCGCTTAGTAGATGAAGGAAAGGCTGTCGATGTGGTCTACCTGGACTTCAGTAAGGCCTTTGACACTGTCCCCCATAACATTCTGGTGGAAAAGCTGGCTGCCTGTGGTTTGGATGGGCGCACGCTCCGCTGGGTGAAGAACTGGTTGGATGTCCGGGCCCAGAGAGTTGTGGTCAATGGAGTGGAATCCAGTTGGCGGCCCGTCACAAGTGGCGTCCCCCAGGGCTCGGTGCTTGGGCCGCTTCTGTTTAACATCTTCATTGATGATTTGGATGAGGAGATTGAGTGCACCCTCAGTAAGTTTGCAGACGACACTAAGCTGGGAGGGAGTGCTGATCTGCCTGAGGGGAGAAGGGCACTACAGAGGGACCTGGATAGACTTGATCGATGGGCCAAAGTAAACAGAATGAGTTTCAACAGGGCCAAGTGTCGAGTCCTGCATTTTGGTCACAACAACCCCAGGCAACCCTACAGGCTTCGGGAGGTGTGGCTGGAAAGCTGCCTAACAGAAAGGGACCTTGGAGTGCTGATGGACAGTCAGCTGAATATGAGCCAGCAGTGTGCCCAGGTGGCCAAGAGGGCCAATGGCATCCTGGCTTGTATCAGGAATGGTGTGGTGAGCAGGACTAAGGAAGTCATCCTGCCCCTGTACTCAGCATTGGTGAGGCCTCACCTCGAGTACTGTGTCCAGTTTTGGGCACCTCAGCGCAGGAAAGACATGGAGGTACTGGAGCAGGTCCAGAGAAGGGCAACGAGGCTCGTGAAGGGCTTGGAGAATCAACCCTATGAGGAGAGGCTAAGGAAGCTGGGGCTGTTTAGTCTGAAGAAGAGGAGGCTGAGGGGAGACCTTATTACCCTCTTCCAGTACCTGAAAGGTTCTTACAGTGAGAGTGCGGCAGGTCTCTTCTCACTGATGACATGTGACAGGATGAGAGGAAATGGCCTCAAGTTGCGCCAGGGCAAGTTTAGGTTGGATATTAGAAAACACTTCTTTACAGAAAGGGTGGTTAGGTACTGGAATGGGCTCCCCAGGGAGGTGGTTGAATCGCCATTCCTGGATGTGTTTAAGAGCCATTTGGATGGGGTACTCAGGGATATGATTTAGCAGAGGTTTGTTGTTGTGGTGTTGTTTTGTTGGTGTTTTTTTTTTTTTTTTTAATTTTTTTTTTTTTTTTATTTTTCATTTTTATTTATTAATTTTTTTTTTTTTTAAGCGATAGGCTACTGGTTAGGCTGCGGTTGGACTTTATGATCTTCAAGGTCTTTTCCAACCTGAGTAATTCTATGATTCTATGATTCATGTATCTATTGTACTTTCTATAGAAATAGGAGGCATTACTTCTGGAGTTACCTACATATTTGTGAACAGAAGGTAAGGGAGATTCAGGTTCTTCATTTTTTTTCTGGTGTAAAAATACCAGAAAAAAAATTTTGAAAATTATGCTTAGCTCCATTCCATTCAGTACCCAGCCTCCTGTCCAGCTTTTCAAGGAGATTTTACTCTTTAAAATGAATGTATGATTTCTGAATTTTAGCTATCACCTTATTCATGAAATCACTGATGACAGAAAAAGAGCAGATTTCTGAGGAAACACATTTGGTCTTTGCAAATTAATTTGCTCTCACTTCTAATAAACCATGTATCCAGTTAGACTGAGGCATGCGACCAGCTATAAAACAGGTTTGCAGAAAAAAAAATGTACAGGGAAGATTTCAAGTTGAACTTAATTTGACTTTTCCATAAAGAAAATTAATGGTGTCCTGAATGACATTAAAAAGTTTGTTGCCAGCAGGCTAACGAAGGTCATCCTTCCATTGTATTTAGTACTGGTGAGCCCATATCTGGAGTTCTGTGTCCAGTTTTGGGCTTCTGAGTGTAGAAGACACCAGTGAAAACAGAGTCCAGCAAGGGGCCTCCGAGATGATTAGTGGACTGGAGAATTTAAGAATCATTCCATTCTTGAATGAATAAAGCACTTTTTAGATTTCTGTGAAAGAAGTAAGACACTGACTTTGTTCTCTCCCTGTCCTAATGTCCTTGGAGAAGAGTAAAAAATAGAAACTAATCAACACCCCTTGGTAGAGTCGACTAGTTAAAAAGAAATACATTAGAATGGAGCATTTATCATTTCTTAGAAATGCATAGCAATAGAATTTTTTTTACTCATTACTGTAGAATCAAAACTGACAAAAAAACAAAAGAAATCTACTTATTTTTTAGAATTCACCCCTCTAAACTGTACCTAGCATTCTGTTTATATTTAACAGATTTGTCTATCTTTTTAATTATTATTATTATTCCTGGTTAAGATGTAATTTAAAAGAATAAAACATTGTTTACCTACAGTAAAATATTAAAGAGTATGTTTCAAAAGTTAAAAATTACAGTTTTTGCATAAGAGCAAGTCATCATTCTGTAATTCCCATGATAGATTAATGTGTTCTCCGTGATCTTTATATAAACAAATAATTGGCCTGTTACAGACATTTTATTGTATTTTATTATTTTTGTCACCACTGTATTAGCATCAAAATAAAAATCTCCTATAGTACTTAAGAGTGCAGTTATGCATTCTAATTATGCTGTTTTTGTCCAACCACTTATGCTTTCTTTTTGTGTACCTATTTATGAAGTTACGTATTGAAGTCTGTATAAACATGACAAACATTTCCAGTCTAGTTTACTGCATTTCAATGACGATTTTATGAGATTTTGAGACTGTACCCCCACCAAACATTACATTTTGCCTGTGTGCCATTCACTATTTAGCTTCTCAGAGTGGAAAGTACCTTTCACTATATTTTAAATCAAAATTACCACCAGTGTCAAATTCCTGGCAATCAGTGCAATTCAATTATTTCCTGATGCAGAATGACACATTCTCCCAACTATGTTTTTATTAATACCTAAAAGCTATAAATCCCAGTAATTTGTCATTCTTCTGTGTAACAATCTATACTGTGTCAAAAAGCTTTTAGTCTTTTGTTACTATAATAACCATATTTATTGTTCAGTGCTTCATAGTTAATAACCTATATATAATGCCCTCCAACATAAGGAGTGAAACTGCTGTATAATTTTATCTGCCTTTCATTACTTATGCATTTTCATTTTCCTAATTTATAGTCATTTCCTATTGAAAACAATTCTGTTTAATAATGTGCATCAAAGGTGAACTTTTCCAAGCTGATAAAACTAGTAGCAGTACTGGTAGGGCTGACAAAAACAATGAAATACAGTGGTAAAACCCAGACTTCAGTACAAAACATCAGAAAAGATAGTAAAATACTATTGCCATTGAATGTTATTGTTGGTACCTCTAGGCATTTGACCAAGACTGTTATTTTGGTTTGTTTCTTGTTGTTGTTGTTGTTTATGTATTTGCATATATATTTGTATTTGCAGATAATCACTAAAAGACATGGCATGGGAGCTCTAAACCTGCTAATATATGCTAGCATCCCTACTGTCACAGACCAAACCAAACTAAAAATAAAAACTGAATGGGGAAAGTTTTAAGCAACATCAAACAGAAGAATGATGTCAAAATGAGCATAAAGTAATAATCAGCATATTTAATCAATGCTCCCAAGTATATATACAGTTGAGGACACTGACAGCTTTCTATTTGGCATTGACAGTAAGAATACTTTATCCTGGATGACTGCAGGATCTGTTTGGTAATAGGATTAAGTTAATTGGGGAGATTCAAAAGCAGCAAATCTCTAGGATCAAGCAGAATTCAAGTCAAGTAATTTAAAGGACAGTAGAATCAATGTCACTCACAATAAAGAGAAATCTAAAGTGAAAGTCTATAAAGGCTAAGAATGCAAAATGAGAGCTTAAAAGAAATATTATATCTTTGGGACACCAAAATATGACCTGGTACACAGAAATTAAATCTGTATACCCACAAATTGTTTGAAAAGAAGTTTATAAAAGAAATAAGATAGACTTGTTTTGATTTCTAAATAATGAATTTACAAGCAAAACATCACCTTTTCTATTTAGGTAGGGTTGTTTGTTTGTTTGTTTTTGTTTACCCAATAAAATCATAATGAACTAGAGACAAGAATGACTGCAGACTGTTAGTAATCATAGCAAACTAAAGTAGAGTACAAATGTGGGAGTCACCAGTTGTACCATATGGATGTAGAATTTTAATTTCTTGTCTATGTTATTCAACTCCATTTTTAACAGAAGAGTATCACAGGATGAGAAATCCCTTTGATCTGTGTATCAAAAAAAAAAAAGGTAGAAGATACTAATACCAGACTAAAATTCTGTATTGTGTTAAGCAGTGCATTGTGGTGGCTATACCTAAATAAGGCAAGACACTTTGTCACTACCTTATTATTTTGTTGTTCTTGCTGTTTTCCATTGAAAAACAACTATTTCATTCTAACCCCATATCTCATCTTACATATATAATGCATTTTTCTAGATATTATGGATTTCTGAATTTTCTGGAATTCTTCAATGCTATCAAAAAATAAGCATAAAACAGTATATATGTCTAAACTCATGTGGAAGTGCAAGGATGCAAATAGTGCATAAACAAAGTTATAACTGACTGAAAAATAAGTTTCATGTGATATTAATGGGAAAAAAGTCCTGACTCCCTTCATAATCACAGTTAAAAAAGAAAAAAAAAAAAAACAAAAAACAAACAAACAAACAAACAAAAAACCAACAATCATTTATGTCAACATAGTCAGAAAAGGATGCTGCATTTGCCATAGAATCACAGAACCACAGAATTGTAGAATCACAGAATCATAGAATAGCCTGGGTTAAAAAGGACCACATGATAATCTAGTTTCAACACCCCTGCTACGTACAGGGTTGCCAACCACTAGACCAGGATGCCCAGAGCATTTGAATGCCTCCAGGGATGGGGCATCTATAACCACCCTGGGCAACCTGTTCCAGTGTGTCACCACACTGTGTGTGAAAAAAATTCCTCCTAATATCTAACTCAAACCTCCCCTTGGTATAAAACCATTTCCCCTTGTCCTATGTCTTTAAGGTTATTTCTGTTTTTCTTTTTTTTTTTTTTTTTTGTTTGTTTGTTTTTGGTTTTTTGTTTTGTTTTGTTTTGTTTTGTTTTTTCCCATTAGAAAATAATTATAGTGACATTTGGAGGATGTCACAGGGCGAAAGGAAATACTGCACAGTGTGGCACTCTCAAGATCAAAATATTGACTAGACCAAACAATAGAAAGTCTATGTCAGGAAAACCTTTGTGTCCACCGGCATGTATGCATGTGTACATGTGTAGACACACACCATTAACAGAGACCCATCATATACGTGGGTCCAATAAATTAGCACAGTCAAGCCTAGCCAAAAACAACATTCTCTTGTCTCTTGTTGATCCATGATATATAACAAAGGCTGCTTAAGCTCTGTTCTTCTGTTCATTGTTTTGTTGGCCTCAGCTTACTATAATGTTATCTAGCTCTTGACTAAGACTGTACTTTTGTGATAGAGGGAGAATCATTTTACATATTTTTATTTATTTATTTATTAGAATCCTTCTGTGTCATAGCATGAATGCAACAGTCAGGTCATAGTTTTACTATCCTATTGTTGTTTTGGTCTAACTAACATATGCCTGTGATACTTCAAATCAAGAAAAAGAAAACACAAATCATTGTAGAAATGCAAGCATGTTAAATATGATGTTTAAAATAAAAAAGAAAATAAAAGATTGACATCTGGGAAGTCTAAGTAGGAGGCACCATTTTTATTGGTATCTTCATTCTTTCAATGCTTCTGTGGCAAAGTTCATTCTTTTATTTTTGTTCTCAGACAAATAAAAGTTATAACATTCCTCTGATCAAGAGCTCTTAGAGTGCTCCTTATAACGTTGTCATTTTTGTTGTCTGTTCAATTCAAATTATTTCATTATTTATGATTTTATTTTTATTTTATTATCATTATTATTATTTATGGTAGGATTAGGGTTAGGTCATAAGATTCCTGAGCAATAAATAATCATATTGATATTCAGAGAACATGTACATCCTCCTCAGAAGAACTTTCAATCACGAGGAAAAAGGAATACCTGAACTCAGGCACCAAATACTTTATTGATGGAATGGATAACCCAAATTTTATGTTGTGTGGGATAAAAAGCTACTGGTTTTAGTTTTCCAATATCATTAAAAAAAAAAAAAAAAAAAAAAAAAAGCGCAAAAAACTGCAACATATGCGCTATTACTTCTAAATTTCAGTTCTTTTGATGGAGCTATTCCTCAAGGAAATCAAATGCTGTTACTATGCATTATCATTTTATTTCAAATTCATACATCTGTATTGATTTTCAGTGACATATAATACTTGGGTAATAGCTCAGACGAAACCCATCTGGCACAACCAGCTGAGAATGCTGAACTCAGTGAATCTCAGTGAAAAGTTACAATATGCTGTATCAGTAAAAGCATATTAGGTGTTCAGGAAGTATGAATTAAAATTTCAAAAGGTAAAAAGAAATATAATTATAATGATCTTAAAAGATTTTGAAAAGCGAATCAACCAAAAACAAAACAAAACAAACAGAAAACCTTAAATAGATCATTATATAAATAAATGTACATAATAGTGGCATAGATAGATTTCAATAACATTTAATAGTTAAGCATATAACATGGAATCTAACTTACAGAGCCAAAAAAGGAATTAATTACGTTATATTAAGAAATATATGTTACTTACATCATTCTAAACTGCAACCTAAATGTTGCAGATATCCAGAGTTCATTAAGCTTCTTCACTGGAAGAATTTACCTATGTCATATTTGGTTCCATACTACATGCATTAAAATGTATCTAGAGTAGTTACACCTTCTAATAGAAATCAAAAAAATGCTAGGACAGGAACACAGTGCAAGTAGAGGTCTTTACCTACTAATATTTTTTATATTGTATTAAGACAAAAAAAAAAAAAAAAAAAAAAAAAAAAAAAGGTTATAAAGTAGTCATGTTATTTCCTTGTTAGAACAGTTGTTCAAATTTCAGCTGGGGTAGGGTTTATTTTTTTCACTGTGTCTGGTATGCTGCTATGTTTTGGCTTTGAGAGAAAAACTATATTGACAACACACTGATGTTTTAACTGTTATTGAGCGGCACAGTACAAAGCCAAGGATATTTCAATTTTTCTGTGTCTCATATGATCCAGACAGTGAGGGAAGATGTGGAGGCAGAAGGAGCTGGGAGGGAACAGAACCAGGACAGTTGATCTAAACTGGACGAAGGGATATTCCATAGTGTATAACATCATTAAAAATAAAATTAAAAAAAATAAAAAATAAAAAATAAATAAAAAATTGAGATCTAGCCAGGGCAGCAGTTGCTCTGCAGAGACTTCATTTTTGAACGCATCTTCAGTTAGACAATTGGTAAAAAAGTTAGGATAAAATTTCAGAGATTGTTTTATATGTTCAGATTTTCCTCCTTTTTTTGACAAGGTCAGGTGGAGACACATATGCGGTGTCTCCTCACAATTTGTCCAGGATGTAACCTGATACTTCCAACTACTGGGACTCAGCAGTTCTCCCAAATTCACTGTTGCCAGTTTAAATAGAGCTGCTGCACAAGAACACATAAAAAAAAAACAAAAAAAAAAACAACAGCAACAAAAAAAAAAAAACACCTCTCATTAGTCAAAACTCTTAGGGTGATCATCTGGAGGGAGGGACCTTAGTTTCTGCTTATGTGTCCTGTTTAGCCACAGATAAGCCACTAAGTTGTAACTTTGGCTTTTCCTGTATTGGGCAATTTCTAGAGAAAACTAAAGTGTAACATGCCATTCTGGTTTACAAAAGTCCTTCCATCCTGGTCTCTGCTGATGCCCAGAAAAGCATCTGTGGTGCCAAGGAGACAAAAGCAGAACTAAGTATTTCAGATAAATCTAAAATATTTGTTTGTTTGTTTCTCTATATATACATGCAGTAGTTGCTTTTACCTCAAGCACAGTGCAGTACCTCTGTCAACAATACAGAAAGAGTACTACCTTCCTGTGAGATGTTAATGATAGCATACCAGTAATGTTGTTGTTGTTTTTCTTCCTTCATTTTTCTTTTTGTCATGGAGTTATCTCTAGATCTATTTGTGTACTTGATTGTGGGTCAGCAGGCCCACAGGCCCATGGACCTGGAAAAAGAGGGAAAGAGAAATTAAACAAACATACAAACAAAAACAAACAAACCAAACCAAAACAAAACAAAACAAAAAAGAAAAAAAAAGAAAAAGAAAAAAAAGAAAAAAAAGAAAAAAAAAAGAAAAAAAGAAAAAAAGAGGGCAGGTGTGAACATGTTATGGGATGGTTTGGCCCAGTTTTGTGGTAATGAACCCCCACCCCAAGAAAGGGAAAAATAAGAAGGGTAGGGAGATGACAAACAGGTCTAAAAACAGAAGAGTGGAATTGAGGCTAACAAATCAAACAAAACAACAGTGTCCAAAACCAAAGGCCTTATTCTAAAGTTATAGGAGAAAATGGCAGGGGAGTGCATGCTCCTGGGAAGCAAAAAGTCCTGTGACCTGTGAAGAGCTCCACCTTTTCCGTCTGACCACAAAGGCCTCTAGGGTATGTAGATCACCCCCTGCCTCCAAGAACCAGGCGTCTGGAAACTGGCAGTCCACAGAACTGGAGCATCAACTCCCCAACTCCCAGTGCTTTACATGATGTTACGATGTGGAAAACCAATTAAAAAAATCGCAAGGCCACAATGCTTTTTATATATTTTTTATTATTTTAAATGTATAAGGAATATGCATAAAGAATATGTGAAATATACTGATCCTTCTGTTTAATTTTTTGTTGTTGGTGTTGGTTTGTTTTGTTTTTTCTTCTTTTTTCCAGTCAAAGTCAGTTTTATGAAAACTTCTTTTTAATACATATGTATATTTTACCTCACTGTTATAGAATATGGTTATTTGGGGTTCTGTGGAACAGAGAGGAAGGCTTTTCTGCCATTGGATTCTCTCTGCAGACTAAGTTAAATAAAATAGAATAGACATTTCAACCCTAATAAGTCTGACTCTCTATTAAGATAGTCTGTCACTTTGGTAACTCTTTCAATAAAGACAGGAGGGATTGATCCCGAAGACTTTTTAAACTTTGTGCGTTTTTTCAATCCTAAATTATCAAACTGATAGTTTAAACATGAAAATCTACATATCCTGCAATAAGTTAAAACATTAAGATGACAACTGAAAAAGCCACTTGACAGACTATCACAAAAAATTCATTTTCCTTTTTACTTTAAAGTAATATCACAAGAGAGTCTGATTTTCACTGCTTCAATATTTATGAGATCATAAAATAAAACCATAGTACACAACATGGAAAGTGGTGCACCAAAAACATGGTACACGGATTTTCATTTTGCTGATTTTACAAAGTGCTATTCAGGACATGTTTGGAATGTCCCTTAGATTAGTTTATTATTATTATTATTATTATTATTATTATTATTATTATTATTATTATTATTATTATTATTATTGTAGTGTATATAGTATAAAGCTAATAAACATTATTATTATTAGAAATAATAATAATAATGTAATAATAATAATATTGATCATTAACTTTATACTATATTTTATTATATTTCTAATTGGTAAAGAAAAGCAAAATTATAATACATTGCCACAAAACTACATGCTGAGTCAAAAGTCTCATAAATTCTTATCCATGTGCTTAATTTGTAGCATCTAAATATCCCTAAGATTTTAATAGCATTATGACATTACATTTACTCATCATCCCATAGTTTAAGAACTGGAGACTAATTCTGTACATTTTTCTTATGGTTTTTCCTGTATGATTATCAACATTATATCTAGAAAAATCAATGATTATAATTCCAGGTAATTTCTTTTCTTACTAAGGTTGTCAATCAGAACACTGAATGATCCCTAATATAGGACTTTCTTTTAAAGTTTCTAGTTCATTAGGATCCAGACCTCCCCTATCCTCATTATAGAAATCTGAATTATAATACTGCACCATATAGATTTATCTTTCGATTCTGCAAACAGGAGTACTGAGAGTTTTTCTTGCTCTTATTTTCTTCACATTCTCTCTCTCTTTCTTCCTCCTTTTTTTATTTTATTTATTTATTTATTTATTTTATTTTATTTTTTAATCATTGCTGCATGTGCCTGGAAGGTATACTAGCAAGAAGATTGAAGTGATATTCACACTGCTGAACAGGTATTATTCACAGTTCTTCTGTTATCTTGTAGGTCACTTCCTGTAGAGGACAAAGCTGTAAATCTACTGAGGATCATTCAGACTAAGTCAAAGGTTAACAGTCTATAAAAACAAATGGCTAAACAGTTCCTATGGGAGCTTTCTATGCATAGTACGTTGGTTAGATATGATTTTCTACTGTAACCATAGATTCAATATCAGAACATAGCTCTTCTACATTATACTACATTACCTGTGATCCCTCATGCCTAGGTAGTGTATTTGTACAGCTACCTCACCTATTCTGGCACTGAATGTATTTATCATTTCAACTTGCTTTACTATAAAACTTGTCTCCTAAGGTACTTTACAAGCCATACCAGTTATTGGAATTATGTATGTGACTAGAAAACACACATCAAATAGTTAACATAACCCTGACCTTGGTGATATAAGGAACAGTCTTCTTTACTTGAGACTGAATTGATTTTGAATAATTTCTGCAAGGTTCTGTTCTAGAAATGGATTATTTGTTTTTGCAGTGTTTCTTTTCTTCTTGAAAGACCCTTGTTTTCTGATGCCATTTTTTCATAACAGTTTTCTTCAAATTGTTCAAGTTAATTGGTGTATGACATCATGAGTAGGCATCAGAAACAGTATATAACATAAAAGCTACATCAAACTTAATGACTTTAGTATGACTAATGAACAAGTACAGACTGTAAGACATTGGGAAAAGGCATAGAGAACAACAGTAACTGCATACAAAAGTGTTGGATTGCTAAGTTAGAGGTTTGTTTTCTTTTTTTTTTTTTTTTTTTTTTTTTTTTTTGTAAGCAATTGTGGATTTTAAAATAATTATTTTTTATCAGAAGAGCATTTGCTCAAGGTCTTCTTTCCAGTAACACAAGGGGTAATAAGAAAGGGAGGTAACAATGGTAACCAAGCCTCTTCAGTCACACTAATTTATAAAATCATGCAATAATGTAGGAATATTTATTCTAAAAGAGTTATCAGGTGGAGGACTTCTACGGTGGGAAACAGTCACAAGAAACAATCTTTCTAGTCACACTAATTAGTGGACCAACAAGCTGCAGGCACCACTTCTAGGAAGGATGAACCTTGCAAACGACAAAATTGTGAACTAAGGAGCCACAGGCTGGGAGGGTGCCAAAACTCTGCAAATACAAGGAGAATATGCAAGGAGAAGGCTGAGCAGGAGGAACAAAGAGAGGGGATAGGTAGTAAAGTGTATAAAAGGACCAGTAACGTGTAAAATAGAGGTGATGTTATGCCCTACATTTGATCACTGCAGTCTGTCCTATCTTCTCATATCGTTCAGTCATTAAACTAAGGACTGTGGTGTTAAAAAGTGGCATGACTGAAGTTCAATTGTTGGGTCCACTCAAGACCTAGAGAATGCTCTAAGGACTCTAACGCTAAAATGCTGGCTCCCAGGGGCATTAGTGTGAGTGGACTGGGTGCCAGATACTGGATTCAGATGAGGGATGTAAGTACTCCCAGCCTAGAGTACTGGAGTGAGTGTGACTTTCAGAACTCTATAATCACAAAGTAGCTGTAGAGCAGGTACATTTTATTCAGTCAGCCGGCCGGTAGCAGGAGGGATAACGAACTAACTAACGGCCCCATATCATTCCCACTGTTTGTGCTCAACTACTTTTAACAACATAACAGATTAGCTTTTTATTCAATTCCCCCCTCTTCTATGTCCCTGCAAATTCTTTTGCTAAATTATTCTGTTATTATCTAATGATTTTCAGAAATATAACAACATAACAGATTAGACTTTTATTCAAGTGGGGTCCTAGCATCAGCTACGGGAGTGAACGGGGTCTTCTACTCACAGATCCTGGTGCAAAAGTTGTGTTCCCCAGTCAGGTACTGGGATCGGTGTGAGTGAGCTGGAGCTGGACTGGAGCACAACCCTTGTGCCTAGTGCTGGCTGCTGGGGCTGTCTGTATCTTCCACTATCAGTTGTGCATGGTGTGAGCATGTATATTCACTAACAAACTTTAAGATGGATTAGCTGATGGGTAGCATGGGTGTATCACTCCATCTTATAGGAGGAAGGTTCTTTGATGTATGTATATCCAGCGTAAGAGTAAGAAACAACAGTTCAAATGTTAGTCCGATCAGTTTATTGCAAATCCTAGTCATTTAGGGAGATGAGGAAGGAAAGAAGGTCAATAGAAAAGATAGGAAACAGAAGAAAGGAGTCTTTGTAGGAAGCAAGAGGGTGATAGTCACCACCATGGATCCAGTATAGTTTGTAGTTCAGTCAATGATCTTCATTGCTGGGCATTGTTGTTCCATTGATGACAACAGTGACCACAGTGACCATTTCCAATGGCAGTACTAAATCCAAAGAAAGTGTTTGAACCAGCTCTCTTTGGAATGGCAGCTTTTGGCTTTTGGATATCAGCAGGAACTCCTTTTGTTCTCATCTTCCAGGCCTTACCAGCAGATAAGGGGGAACATGGAGGTGCTAACATGTATCTTGACTTCACAAAATACAATGGTATCATCCCCCAGTCTCCCACAGCAAGCTGGAATTATTTGGTCACAGGCCAAATCTTCTGCCAGTAAACAGTACTGAACACTCTCTTCTGGAGGCAAACAGCTCCAGAGAAATGCTTTCAAATGTAACATTATCCACACAGTGATGTTGATTGACACCCAGCAACACCCACCTCTCATCTCCTAGATAAGAAATGCCCCAGAAAGCAAACTTTGAGTCAAAAAACAAAGAAGGATTCATACAATGGATCTTGGGTCTGGGCTGGGGTATGAAGCAGGTGGTGAGTACTCCCAGAGGTACTTGCAAATGTGTTGTTATGTATGAGGGACAAGTGTAACTGAGTGCTCTGTGTTTGCTGGATACTTCCTGGTTAGCCCAGCTGACTAGATGATAACCAGTGAAGTGGATATGAGGACCTGGAATCCAGGCAGGAGTGCTGGACTGATGAAGGAGCCATGGCAAGTTGTCAAGTGAAATATGAAAGTGTCTGTATTTTTGAACCTGGAGGTTGATGTACTTGCCTTCACTTGTGGACTTCTTTCTCTACCAGCCAGAAGGATGGGGTGGGATTTGGGTGTCTGTGACTGGATACATGCTTGGCTTTACTATTGGGTAAACTTGTGAAGGGTAAAGCAGTAGCTGTGTTTCCCAGCCCAGGCAGAGACCTTGGGCTGCAGGGCACCAGCTTGAGCCCTGAAAACTGATAGAGGATGCAGCAGCTCACTTACATAATTCTTCACTTTCAGTTAGCAGTTATTTTGAACACACAACGAAAAAATAGATTGTAATTTTATTGCTGTTGTTGTTACCTCTTATCCATCTTAGGAAACACTTCTTTACAGAAAAGGTAGTTGAGCACTGGAATAGGCTCCCCAGGGAGGTGGTTGAGTTGCTGTCCCTGGATGTGTTTAAGAGCTGTTTGGATGTGGTGCTCAGGAATATGATTTAGCAGAGGGTTGTTAGAGTTAGGGTACTATGGTTAAGTTAGGCTGCGGTTGGACTTGATGATCTTTAAGGTCTTTTCCAACCTGGGTAATTCTATGATTCTATGATTCTATCCAAAAAAGTACGAGGAGAAGCAACTGACAAAATGTCCTTACATAACTTCTCTTCCTTGGATTTACATGGTATATATTAAACAGCAAATTCTTAAATTTGCTTAAACAGCAAGATGAAAGTTTAGACTTTTATCTTCTATGTTTATTTTTATCATTTCATAAATAAATTCATAAATAAATAAATAAACAAACATAATTCTACTGACAATGATTAACTATCTGTACTGAATGTAGGACACCGAAGTGTTCTATGTTGCAAAACTTAATACAGCAGGGCATGCAGAGTATTACCATAAAAATACATTCTATGCTTTGTCCTTCAGTTTCCAGATGTGACATATTAGCTCGCCCAAAAAATTAAATCTCTTCTGCGACAGAGAAAGATGTTATAATCTGATTCTTAGCATACTCTTCCAAGAGATCATAGAATCGTAGAATGGCCTGGGTTGAAAAGGACCACAATAACCATTTAGTTTCAAACCCCCTGCCTTGGGCAGAGTTACCAACCACTAGACCAGGCTGCCCAGAGCCACATTCAGCCTCACCTCAAATGCCTCCAGGGACAAGGCATCCAAAATCTCTCGGGGCAACCTGTTTCAGTGTGTCACCAGCCTCTTGATGAAAAAACTCCTCCAAAAATTTATCCTAAATCTCTGTCTTCATTTAAAACTGTTCTCCTATCATTATCCACCCTCATATACAGTTGTCAAAAAAAAAAAAAAAAAAAGGCAGGTCATGTGATCGGCAAGAGCTTATATTCCCTCTCTGAACACAGTCCTCTGGGGTATGTAGTACTTCTTCTTGACAATAAAGCATAAGAACTTAAAAAGCACATAAAGTATGAGGATATCTGTAAGAGATCACAGTCTTGAAGCAACTATGAAGACACAAATGACTCAGGTGCATTTAAAATAAATTAAATTGACAGGCATTAGACAGTGTAGCTCACCGAATATTGAATTACTGTCATGGAATATAAAACAAAAGATATCATGTTAAAAAATAATAATAAATTTTGGCAGTTGGAAAAACAAAATAACACCTCAAAAGTGTATATTCAGGAGAAAAAAAAATAAGCAGAGGTTTCTCAATAAAGAAATGTAAAAATGATCAAAAGTAGAAATATTTATATAATTTTGTTTATGTGTAATACTTTTCTCTGTCATAGTACTGATGAAAGTCCAGTTTGAGAGAACAAAAAGAAGAGGATTCAAATGTTTCAAAGAAAAAAACTTGCAGAATGTGTGTAAGTGTAATTATACAAATGTATATTGAAATGAGAGATGAAAAAAAAAAAAAAAGAAAGAAAGGAAAAGGTGTATACATAAGTCACTTAATGCTAATAGCCTGATATGATGTTTAAACAAAGTTTTCTTCTTGGATGATTTTATAGTATCACTTATGCTCTGTGTTCATATTCTGGGGACAATGAGACAGTGATGACCACTCAGACTTTTTTGTTTCTGTATGCATTGCAAAAACTGTCCCAGGCATTGTCCACTGTATGTATTTTGGCTAACATAAATGAAATACCACAATTTCTTATTTTTCAGACTTTTATAACTGGTAAAGATTTAATCAAGTTCTGTTGACAATACAACGTAATGTCCAGCTTCTGCGTTACTAAGCCTTATGGATTTTCACTTTATCAATCAAGGGAAAGTAACAGAACACTGAAAAATGCAGAGGACTGGTTATTCTTTTGTCTTTGCTTGCATTTTTGTTCAGATAAAAAAATAAAAATAGACAAAATAAACAAAATCCGTGGAGAATTTCACTTCAGGAGAGCAGAAAATCTGGTTAAACTGATAGTCATCTACTAATAATCAAATTTAAACAAGCACTTACATGATGTTATAAAGAAAATGTATTCTCCAAATGTATGGAGAAATTCTAACATTTATTTAACTTTTTATTTATGACTAAAGTTTTATTTATTTCACTGGGAACAGTTACTGAGCAGGCAGCTCAGTATAGCTCAGTAGCTGCCTAGGTTGTATCTTCTACAAATTAGCATGAGCACACACACAGGTATGCTGACTGGCTTCTAGGCTACACTTTCCTGTGACTGAACTGGGTTGAAAACTTCAAAAGTCTGTTCTGAAATGCTATACTATCAACAAGTTTAATAGCTGTGGAAAATAAGTAAGCTTTCTAACTCTAGGTGATTTTTCCCTCCACTACTGATATATCATTCCATGTACGGACAAAATTAATTCAGTCAGTGCCACACAAGTGTTTGAATTCTTGCTTACCCAAGTTATTTAGTTTTAGATGATAGTTGCTCTTTCAGATGGACTTGGAAAATTGAGTGAAAATGTAATTTACAATGTTCAGGACTATTTAATTTTTAGATATAAATACATATGTTTGTATAAAATATTATGTTGTTCTTTGCCAGTTCTTCACCCAATTTTTCAAACTGTGATTTATTCTAAAGGTTAGTCTTGATGTAGGAATTTCAAAATCTTTTTACGCATTTCAGTGTAATTTGTATTGTTCAAGGCGTGGGCTGTCCAAAGGTCTTTTCTGTGTATTAAGCTTCAGCTGGGAAGATCTCAAGGAGCTGTAGAGGCAGACAAGGTCAATGTCACCTCATTTTTTTCCAGAGTGTCTAATGAAGAAGAAATAAAACATTTTCCAGAAACCTCTATCTTGTAGATGCTGTAGAATGACTCATACCACAGTGAAACAAATAAAATATCTTTCAAAGATAAGTAAAATAATGGTAAAGTGCATTTATACACATGTTTAGTCTGTCTTCTCTGTTCAGGTTGCTATGCATTTCTATTTTCACATAAATATCTTTTAAAAAATTAAAACTAATACTACAATTGATGTAGTGAAATGTTCCCCTTGACTGTGTTTTTGTTTTGTTTTGTTTTGTTTTGTTTTCCAAATATATTCAGAATGTTCACCAAAAGGAAAACTAGAAGCATGTACACTTAGATTGTAAAATGAATATTCTTCCAGTGAGATTATGTAACTCTGTTTTACACTGCGGTTGACTAGGCTTTAGTCGACACTATATTTCCAAGCAGAAAGGTAAAGTTTCAGCCATCTTTGAAAATAAAGTAACAAATATATTAATAGGAAATACCTACAGAGATATATGTAGGGTTTTCATATCTGTCAAAAGCAATGAAGCATACTTCAGCAGTCCCAATGAGGACATCTTTTGTAGTGAATTTCTAGGATTATAGAATAGGGAGTAGATGGGAAAATGAGAAATGTGTCCAATTATACACAACAGTAAATGAAACTGAATATGAATAGTTAAGGTTGAGATATACATATGCATGAGTATGCAAATGATCTGTGCTGGACTCTTTAAACAAATTCAAATAAACAAAAGGAAAACAGATGCTACTACAACATCCCTGAAGTGTTTCTTTGGGGAATAGCATCCCACTATCATGTAGTAAATTCCGTGTGCTTCCCAATGGCCTGTACTTTTTTTGCCATTTAAATCAATTTTATAGTAGAAATCTACTCAGTATTTTGAAGTAATTTGTAGTTTTAAACATCTATTCACTTTCTGTTTTTTGGCATCACATGTGCTTAATGGGATTTATTTTAGGTTAGAATATGAATTTGTTGCACTACAAACTATAAAACGAACTCTATACAGGAACAGCTGTTCTAGTCAAGGGCTAGTTGACTTCACAACAGTTATTATTTATGGTTTTTATGTCTTTAAGTGAAACCTTTTTTACTTATTCTGTTACAAAAAAAAAAAAAAAAAAAAAAAAAAAAAAAAAAAAGGTAAAAGAAAGTTTGAGCTCTTGCCTTGTTTATGCTTTTCTTCCTTTTCCATAATTAATCAAAGATTTGCTGCCATGAGATCTGGAAAGTGTTTAGTATCTGTTTATGACTGTAATAACGATGATGGTGGAAGCCTGATGTTCCAACAGGCCCTGGCTATCCAAGTGTTGACAGTATCAAGCAGCTGAATGCCTAGCCAAGCTGAGAAGCATTCTCTTGGCCTAAAGAGGTGTTTTGTACATCGAGGTCTATTCAAAAGAGCAGTGACACCTTGACTTCAGTGAATGAAATATATGAACATTCAATCCATAACTGACAGAGCATTCTGTATTGTATAATTAATGACTCTTCATTCTCTCCACTGAAGATCTGTTAGGTCTTCAGCACTGGCTAGGCAACACCAAAAAATTTCAATTTATTTTAACAGAGGTTCTACTTAGTCTTTGGATCTAGAAATTAGAAGATATGAGGGCTGTCAAGTGTCCTTGAATTGCAAGCATTTTAGTTTCCATGTTCAGTAAATTATTCTCATATTCTCCTATATTCTCATTCAGTCTCATTATTTGTTACTGGGAAACCACTCTCAGAAAACTAATTTAACCACTGTGTTTTGGATCATTTCTTCTAGAAATCAAAGATAATTATTTCATGCAAATTTGAAAATCTATAATTAACATATAATTAACATAATTATGCCTCACACAGTTGGCATAAGGTACTGGTAGAAGCTATCTGCAGGCCTTCCAGCTGCAGACGTTCTGAGCACTAAATATTATAAGGAATCACTAAACATTTCAGGAGATTCATGTATGACTTAACTTGAAGGAGTCCATTTGTGTAACCAGAGAAAGATCCATCTATCTTGAGAAACTGAAGCTAAATGATTTCAGTGTCATTTCATCTTCAGAAATCCTAAGAAATTGCTAACAGATAGTAGAAAATGAACATTTTAAAAATGTTTAATGATATGTTAGAGACTGAAAAACAGGAAAAAAAAACAAAAACAAAAACAAAAACAAAAACACAACAGAAAAACAACTGTAAAACATCTGAAGATATTAAACAGTGCATAACTCACTGTTTCTGAGGACTAGCCTAGTAGGGATAGCTTATGAGATACATGCAAATAAAAAAGTCACGAATGTATCAGAAGCAGGAAATAGAACAGAACTAAAAACTCGGAAAAAGAAGTGTCTCAGTGGAGGAATCCTCATCATTGGAGTCACTTTTAAATGACTTCAAGGTGAAAAGTCATACAAAAGCATTAATACTTTCTGTGGCAGTGAAATTGAGCCCATTAAATACTGTGAGTCATTCAATTACTCAGGGAAAATGGATGCTTCTTTTTTTTCCCTATTATCTGTGTGATTTTATGTCCAAACAGATAAAACAACTGATTCCCTCCTTCTCTTCCCAGAGGGCCCATATACTTCAGTAGTATCTTCATTCCAACATAAATTCTTTGAAAAACTAGGTTTTGTTGATAGTTTTAGTTTTGTTGTTGTTGAGGGTTCTTTTTTTTTTTTTCCCACAGAATCACAGAATCACAGAATTGTAGGGGTTGGAAGGGACCTCTAGAGATCATCGAGTCCAACCCCCCTGCCAAAACAGGCTCCCTACACCACGTCACACAAGTAGGCGTCCAGGCGGGTCTTGAATATCTCCAGAGAAGGAGACTCCACCACCCCCCTGGGCAGCCTGTTCCAGTGCTCCGTCACCATCACTGTAAAGAAGTTCTTGCGCACATTCGTGTGGAACTTCGCATCCTGAAGTTTCCCCTAGTCCTGTCCCCATGCACTATGGAAAAGAGATCAGCCTTGCCACTCTGGCTCCCACACCTCAGGTATTTGTTCTGTTTTGTTTTGTTTTTCCCTTCGATCCTTAACTAGCATACTGGGAGATCACGTCTTCAGGGTCTTTCTCCACAGCTGCTGTTACTTCACTCCCTACTTCTATTTTAGTTCTGCTGTGCCATTTCCTTTTATTGTGAGTTAAGAAGTACATACTCAGATTTTGGCTTTTACACAGATAAAAACTAATAATTTTCCTTCAAACACTGAAATGGCAGCATGTCTATACCCAAAAAATTAATAGCCAAGACTGAAATGACTTTTCAGAGAAGTTCATGAAACGTTTTGTTCATTAAATGTCAGCAGCCATTGGAGAAATGATTTTAAGTGCTAAGAACAGGAAAAATAAATAAATAAATAAACAAGCTGTTCTCAGCTGTATCAAAAACAAATAAATAAATACAATTTTCAAGAATGTTACTGTTTATCAATCTGTTACTGTTTATTTCCCAAGGCACATTATCATCTCTTCACCATAAACATATGATTGCCAGAAAATTCAGGATTCTTTTCACATAAATTTAGGATCAGATGCTCAGTCTTAAGGCTTGTTTAGTTCTGATGAAATTGGAAAAAAAAACTTTCTGACTGATTCATTTACATGTTGCTTCAAGAAATTAAGCATCACTTCAAGAGTCTGGTCAAAGAGTTTGTAGGGATGATAGTAGTTTGAACAAAGTGTTGATGATTCTAATATCTTATATGAAAAAAGTTTAATGAATCATTTAAAATAATTAAATTTAAATTCTATGTAGTTCCTTAGGATTTTTTTTGGGACTTAGAGCATTCTGTTAAACATTTTAGACATAAACTCACTTTATTGGGTAAAGGTGACCTATTACAAGGGAACATTCTTTTTTCTCTTCTTCTGCCTATATTCTTACAATTACTTCTAAAATATCTTGTTATGAAACAAAACTAAATGATATAAATAGAAATGGCTGTTTTTTGTTGTTGTTGTTGTTGTTTGTTTTGTTTTTGTTTTTGTTTTTTCCCCAACAAATCTCTTCGTTACTAGTTTTATACTAGTTTACTAGGTTAATAAGTAGGTTAATGGGAATTATTATTACTGGGAAAAAAAAAAAAAAATCTTTAACGTACATTCAGATAAGTTTTCTATCCACTCTATCCACTTCTATGTATGCAATATAATCATGCTCTGGTAAGTGTAATGTGATATGAAAATGACAAAAATGTTCTATTTATAAGATGAAACAGACCAAAAAATATATGAGTGGAATGAAGGGCATGAGTCTAGGTAGCTAAAATTTAAATTTTAGAGATCCTAATGGATGTTTGAAAGTAATATCAAAAAATTGAAAAATGATAAATAAGCATGTGCATAGATAATATTTATAATTGCTCTTTGACTTTTCATGTATTTCAAAGAATTCTACCTCAAAAATATCTAAAATTCAAGTCCAAAAATAAATTATTATTATTTTTTTCCACTATTTTATCAAATTTAACTTGGTATAGTTAGGGAGTTAGGGTCATTTTAGAAAATTATAATTTTATATCAGATCATCAGCCACAAAGGAAAACAAGTGGAAGGCAAAGGTGAAACATTCATTATCCTTCAGATTTGTGTACATATGGCGCTGATATAGCAAAAGGATTATGATTGCTCTCAATATCCAGACAGAAAGAATCTCAGAAGATGCAGTAGAATTGCTTAAAAACACAGCAATCATACATAAATGATGGAGTCTGATAACTTATCTATTTTAAGTAATGAGAGAAAATTGCATAGATTAGAAGGTAAGATGCTTCTCATTTGAGAAGTTAGTCACTCTATACAAATTCAGAGTTAAGGGTAATAACAGTTGCTTTATTATTGGGCACAACTGTAAGATTTAACTAACACAAAAAATTTTTAACTAACACAAAAACACAAAAATTATTTTGTTGGCACAGTCATTTCAATGACTCCTGCAGTTAAGTTACCACAAACTTTTATTGTCTGCAACAATGAAAAGAAATAATGAATGAAAACAGTTTCAACTTCAATTTAATTCCAACTTCAGCTTCACAGACTTTCAACTCAGAAAGGATACTATAACCTGTACTCAAAATAAACCAGGGATGGTAGGAATAAAATTATCATTAAAGTATTTATAAGGTTGAATCATGAAAATCTAAGCCATACTGTGAGACAGCACAAGTTTTATGTTATGCCAATCTGATTTCTTCACAGTATGTCTTCAAAGCTTTGGAGTCCTTTCTGCCAGACAGATATGCATGTGTGTGGATTCACACATGTGCAATTTATTTATTTATTTATTTATTTATTTACTAGCAGGAGGGGAAAAATTACAAATTACCATTGGAAAGGGAAGAAACAGAGAAATAAAATAGATCTGGTTTTCATTCTAGGCAGAGACTTGTTCTAACATGGTCAGCTGTATGCTATTTTTAATGACTTTTTATTTACTAATTTCTCAGAAACATACCTATTGCTCTAGAACATAAAATATGAGTTATGCACTTGAGAATGCAATGCATAACTTTAAAAATAAAACAGAGATGCTCTAACTGAAAAGCATCAAAGTGGTAATATTTAAAATTTAAAAAAAAAAAAAAAAAGAAAGAGAGAGAGAGAAAAATTAAAAATCTATTTTTTTCTTGTGATTACACTATAGGATATGTGATTCTTAAATATGTTTTTTTTTTGTTGTTTTTTTGTTTGTTTTTTTTTCTTTTTTAACACATCCTGACATTATATTTTCCTCACTAACATTAGCTATCAATAAATATTGTTAATGACTCATTACTACTACTACATCTGCTATTTTTCTACTTTCTATCTGTGAAGTAGCTGCCATCTCTGTCCATTTCTGGGGAGAAACCTCCCTCAAATGTGGCAGTAGTGATCAAGCTGTCAGACAGCAGCAAAGACTCATCACCAGTTGTCTTCCATCAACGGATACCTGTAGTCTGTTTTCTTTTCTGGGCTAATCCCCCAGTGTATCTAAACAATCTCACTCCTATCTCATTTCAGCCCAGCAGCAGATAGGTCTGAAGGATATGTCAAATGGAATTGTAGCTCTGCCAAAGAGAACATGGATATGTTTCTTTTGTTCACTCAACATAAGAACATTACTAGACGTTTTGGCCTCCCAGACTTCTAAACTGATCACTGACTATTTTAGTACTGAGATCACTCTGAATAAAGTAAGACTTTCATATTCTTAAAAGACATCAGTATTATTTCCACAAATGGCACTAAATCTTTCATAATACAGAACTAAATGTCAGATTTTTAATTTTTACATTTTATGTTGAAATTAAATACATATTTATAAAAACAGATGTTGAAGTACATTGTGTGTTTTGAGTACTAAGTTGTAATTATTAGTGTCCCTTCTTTGCTTCTTACAGGCAATAGTTATTGGTAAGTAACTCTTTAATCAGCTAATGGTATGATTTTCATGCCTGTCGTATACTGTGACTTGTTAAAGCATCTTGTGTTTTGTGCCAGGCTCTCTCTGGTATCCTCAGGTGCAGTTGACCGCTAATTTATTCCAGTGGTCTCTTCCCAACTGCAGCGGCAGCAGAAATAGCAGCAATCTTATTTGTGATAACCATTTCTTCATAGCAGTTGTGAGAGTTGTACATTTAGTAAACCTGGAAAAGCTCTAAGTAGAAAGATTTCATGTGCCATGCCTGTTCAACTGGGATTTCATTCATATAACAGCTTTTGCTGCAGGCTTATGTCCTGAGGGATGTTATGACATGAAACTGACAGTATAAATTGAAGATGGAATCCTTTCACAAGTCCAGCTGAGCAGTGTATAAACTTGGAATCTTGGTCCTGTGAGCTGACAGCTCAGACATTTTAACTTCACAGTATCACAGTATCACAGTATCACAGTATCACAGTATCACACAGTATCACAGTATTGTGTGAGTTGGAAGGGACCTTAGAGATCATCAAGTCCAACTCCCGGGATTTGAGCCCTCTAGTGTAGCAGAGCGGCACTTGTACCACTTGCGCCACAGGGGGGATTCGAACCTGGGCCCTCCGGTGTTGCAAGCGACAGTTCTAACACCGTGCGCCACCGGGGGCACACAACTTGCACACCAGACTGGGGAAAATAAATAAATAAATAAATAAATAAATAAATAAATAAAATAAAAATTATTAATTAATAAAAATAAAATTAATTTAAATAAAAAAAATCTAACTTGGTTCATAGTCCCACAAGGAACGACTCCAGCTGGCTCATCGATCTATTGGAGACCACGAGAACTTTATGAGAGTCTCTCAGTTTGTTTTGGTGTCATTTAAACATGACAGCAACTTATAGACACATAATTTGTTTAGCTTGTTCTAATTGGTATAGATACAACATATTTAAAATTATTAGAAAATTATTTATACTCTCTGTAAGACACTTTGACATTCTGGACATACTCCAGTGATGTTTTCTTGTTTTCCTGTTTCAGGTTTTGATCTATTCATTATTATGTATCTGAAATACTCTCTGAGGGATGTGAAAGTCTTCTTACATCTCTTCTTACATGCATTATTACATTAACTATGTCTGTGTAATCAAAGTTTATAAAGAAAATATATTTTGGGGAATACATAACTTCAGAGATCCAAAATGGAGTCTACAAGTGATGCAGTTATGTAGGATTAGTGATCACAAAACAAATTGTTTAGACCAGTTACCGATCCTTTTAAATGTCACTAAAATAGATGTAAGCATTGTGTCTGCAATCTGCTGCACATATATAAGATAATAATAATAATAATAATAATAATAATAATAATAATAATAATAATAATAATATCACAATACTTTTCCTTTTTAATAGTTTTCTCTCATACCCTGAGAGGATATGAGCCTGTGCAATACTGAGTACTCTGCCAGTATCACAGGATGGAAATTTTTTAATTACCACTATGGATAGCAGTACAGTGACTGCATCCCATTGGGGACTCGAGGAAGGCTTGAGTACAGTTCAGGGGACAGAATGATGGCTGCAAGATTCACCCATGCTCAAAAGAACCTGCACTCCTGACAGTCTCTGCGTGTACGTACTGTGTAAATTACAAGTTTCTCCACTTCTTTCCCACACCTTTGTTTTTTTCCTTAAGACTTCCCTTTTTTATGGTTAAGGAATAGCATTTTCTGGAAGGCAGACATAGTTCAGTCTTGTTTTGTAACTATGACATCTTCAGTCTAAGACATTTAAGAGAATTTTTTTCTCTTTTGACTTTGTAGCTGGTCTGGAACTTTCACATTTAGGTAGTCAACCAAATGGGGAAAGGTATGTCCTGCTAGGTGTTTGTAGAGTGTGTGTAAAGATCCTTGAAGTGTTGTTGTATGCTTCGATAGTGTGTTGTAAGCTTCAATAGTTCGACTTCCCTGGGAGACCGCAGCTTGGCCAATTACTGAGGTGACACCAATATGGTGAGCAGTAAACGGCAATTTTATTGAAACTGATACACACTTATATATTCTATGCCTATCATGTACACCCACTAGGAATGTTCATGTTACTAATCCTTATTGCAAGGAGAAGGGCCTAAGCGTCACAACCCAAGGCCATACACCCACTGGGCACAGTCACTAATACTTATCACAAGGGGAGAGCCTAACGCGTTACAATCCGATGTCGGTGCATTGCCTAATATAACATCTCCCCCTCCCCATGCCAAGAAAAGCCTTATCCCATTACAATACGCAATATGCTAAACCTAACCAATGCTTAAAGCTTATCCTGCATTCTATAGTATTCTATACTCTAATGGAAATACCTAAAGAAGCCCAATTGAATTATCCGTCTTATTTGCTAAACCTTAATATATTATGCATAACCTTAAAATATACTCTCAATATAACTAATATTATATAGTACTCTATATAAACCTAACTAAACCTTAACAAACTCTATATAATATAATCAGTAGCATAAGGCATAACCGTGTTAAGAAAAACAACACCACAACTGGATGGAGCAAGTGATTAAATAGTCCTCCTTCTGTCAGGAACCATTTGAGAAGCAGTTCTTATCCATGATGTTTTCCATCCCTCTTCATTCTTCTTAGGCATGATGTATCTTCTCTGTATGGTGAACAGCAGTCAAAGTTTTCTGTCCATAGCCTCGAAAGCGTCCACCAGCTCATCAGCACATGGCAGCATGCACCATCACTACATTAACGTGTAATTGATATGTAGTGACTATGCAACTAGAATCACACCCTATAGGATAAGAAGTTACAATCTGAGGTCGGTGCATTGCCTAATACAACAAAGTGTGTGGGAAAAAGTGCTGGAAAGGAGAAGACAATGAAAGAATTCATTGTGACATCAGAGTTGTGTGCTGACTTAGAAACGTGAACAAACTGGCTTTGCTCTTCTTCTATTTTGTGTTGATATACACATTGCACAGATGTTTGGCATGTTGTATAGCTCGATTAACTTGATGGACAGCATTCTGCTGCCTTCCCTCATTCTTTCTTTCAATCCTCTTTTCCCAATGTGAGCAAGAGGAATCAGTGAGGCAGCAGAAGAATACAAATGAATAAACATGCTTATCTCTCCTGGAGACACCATGAGATCCTTTTCATGTGTTCTTTTCTGTCTCCTTTTTATTTGTTTGTTTGTTTTCCATCACAGCAAAGGAAGTTCTCTGACAGCCAAATATGCAAGTGTTTCAGTAGATGAAATTCATGGCTGTGCCGCTTTGAACATGAAGCAGCTGTTGTATTCACAGCCTAACTCTTATCCTGGCTGAATAAATGGATGGATGCATGAATTACTTGTGATTTCTGAAAATCAGGAAGTTTTGCCTTGGCTTTTTGAAGAGATGATCACATAGACAGCTTGTTGTTTACCAAGAGTCTTAACTATGCTAATTGTTAGAGTTTAAAAAGTTCGGTTGTAGAAAAATAAGTAAATAGGTAAGTAAGTAAATAAATATATAAAAATAAAACATAGAAAATAAGGTAGAAGTTTGTACATGTAAATATTTGGATTAAATAGTTGGATATCTTAGTGGAAATTTCATAATTAAACATGTTTATATTTGTACATCCATAATGTGGAATTTTGTAAACACGGACTTCCCATTCTAAATTCTGGAAATCTGAATTTGGTCTCAGACACTTCAGTTTCCACTATCAGTATTATAATGTTGATAATCATTTTGAGATTCACTCCTCACATAAGACTTCTTATCTGTAAATACCAGTCATATTGAAATACTCACACTAGTTCTACTGTTCCTGGGAGAAAAAAATGGTTACATAACTTGGTTAGTGGAATCAAAAAACAATTTGCATTTATTAGTACTGTTCTTATGTTTATACTAAAAATTTGAATGACTAAACAATCTCTCATAAATGAAAAGCCATTCTCTTTACCCTATTGTGAAGATAATGGTAAAAACATATAGAAAAGTGTGAGTATAGCCTACATCCGTTGACTAATAATTTAGCACTACATCTTCTGGAAATTTCTGTCATTTATTGCTGCTAAAGAATTTATAACCTGGAGAAGTCCGGTGAAAATGGATTTTAAACCTTACAATATGTCCAAACCACTGGATTAAAAAATCTATTGTGTTCTCTGTAGTCCCTGAAGCACTTTTTAATGGTTATACTGAAAGAGTATCAGTCATACAGGGATCATTCCACAAAGTTACAGTCAGGTATTCCAACGTAGCTGAGTGTGTTTCCTGTAATGTAATACAACTGCAGAACTATATAAAGGAGTCTTAGCAGCCATAACCTTTACATCAGTAACTATATAGCTTTTCTTAAATTATAAAGTGCAAGTCAGAATTTTCCCCTATGTTTTATACATGAATTGGAAAACAGGTATGATTTAATCATCATTTATGAGTTCTTTCTGTTTATTTTATTTTATCCAAATATGACCATTTATAATGATTATGGGTGTATGCTTTCAGTTTGAAAATGTATCTGCTTTTGGCTACTAATGAGAAAATCAGCGTATTTTCACAGAAAAAAAAAAAAAAAAAAAGAAAGAAAAAAAAAATCTACAAGGAAATTCCATGATAGGGAAAAATATTATTTTTATAGATCACTACCAGTAATAATAATAATAATAAATACAAATGAAAAAAAAAAATATTTAGGAAATTTTCATCTTGATAATAATGCATGTTATCCATTTCAGCTACAGAAGATTGTGCATACCAGTGGCTGGGTGAGTGTCATTATCATTTCTAGATAACAACTAACTACATCATTCTTTTGTAGATTAACAAGCTTTGGCTATTTCTATGCTCCATGCTGGAATGAGACAAATTAAAGATGCCTTCTGTTTCTTAATTTGCAAGGAAAAGAAAAATAAAAAGAAAAAAAGAAGAAGAAAAAAAGCCTTATAGAAATAATGAACAGGAACATGTATAAAAAGAAGAAACTACATCCAAACTGAAATTTCTCATCCAGAATTAAAAATTACTTTCATATTTTGCTAACACTGTAAAACATAAAGTAATAATATATATATATTATATTTATTATAATATATAATATTTTTGTTTATTTATTTATATGTTTATTTCTTTATATATATAATATAGTATCATATAATATATATTATATATTTAAAAAAAAAACAAAAAACAAAAAAACAAAAAACAAAAAACAGACTATGTGCTTTCTTCCCATGTTAATCCTAGCAGTTTTACTTATAATCACTTTCCATCTTTGGATGTCGGAATTAGGAGTAAGCTATTTTATATTTGACTGCAAAGTAGTAATACTGCAAATGCTACACTTATGTTCATAACTAGCATTCCGTTTTTCTGTATTGTGTCTGCAGATACTTGTTCCCATTCAGATCTCTATTTCAATTAATACACTGAGCAGAACTGCTTCCTCACTCATTGTGACATTCCTGTGTGATTTTTAGCTGCTTTTATTTATCTGTGCATATTTTTTCTACTTCAGTTGACTTATCGTAACCTGTTTTTGTTTTGTTTTGTTTTGTTTTTCTTGGTGTAAAGCATCAAGTTTACTTTACAATGCAAAAATATTTTTAATCTATTTTAATTTTTTAATCTAAATTAAAAAACAAACAAACAAAACAAAAACAACAACAACAACAAAAAAACCCTCACATCTTATTTTGTCTAAACAAGAAGAAACAAATTATGCAAGACTTTTTTTATAAGGGTATAAGGTAGAGGTAAGACAAAATATAATGGTTCTAAACATTTAAACAGAAAGTGTAGATTTAGATCATATATGAGAAAAAAAATAAAATAAAATAAAATTGAATATATGTATCCTAAAGCAGTAGAACAGGTTTTCTAGAGAGTTTATGGATATCTCCCTGCAAGTTTTCAAAACCAGGCTGGATGGGGCTTTGAACATCTTGGTACTGTGTAAGATACCCAGGCTATGATACAGGACATGGAGCTAGATAGTCTTGAAGTTCCTTTCCCACTTTAAGTTTCCCTTCAAACCCATTATATTACAGTAATATTAAAAACAAAAAAAAACAAAACAAACAAAAAAAAACCCTAGTACTCTATTACCATCAATTACTGTTGAAAGGATTATTAACCTGCCAGGCCACTTATTTCAACTTTTATTATTATTATTATTATTATTTTGCTTTTTATTCTTCAGTATATCTATCATACGTATATAAATAATTGTGTTTATTGATTAGGAAGGCCTACACTGAAATGGTAATTATATGTCTACCTTCTTTGTAGACTGATACAGGAGACTTGGACTCATATCTCCCTTTCTTTCTCACTTTCACATAGAAGTTTGTAAAAATCTGTAGAGCTGGTGTAAAGTGTTCTGTGAAGAATTAACATCACTAAGAGGAAGGAAAATAAGCTGCTCTCTATTGTTCTTATTCAATATCTTACATATAATGAAAATAGGATACACCAGTTCCTATGAAAACTGCTCAGCTTTTGTCACAGATGTTTCCACTTTACTTTACTCCTGCTGCAAGTGGATTATTTTTCCTCCATTCATTCTTCTGTCAAAATGCCTGGCAGTTCTCAGTGACATGCTGAAGTGATTGTAAATGTTTCAGTAGAACTCTTCAGAGTTTATACCACTTTTTTGCTCTGGCTTAAGATATGATTTTACAGCACTTCAACTGTTGATTTCTAGAAAGATAACCTAAAATCAAGATAAGTGGTGAACATTACACTAAATGCATTCTTTTCACTCTTAAGTTGTACTGAGATCATATATGATGGCTCTTGTTTCTACAACATTGCTGCAGTGAGTTTCAGTACACTTATAGTTTAGTCCATTTTGAATTTCTAAGCATTTGGAATTAGATACTATCCCAAGGCTAACAAAGATAACATAGTTTAAGTTTAAAAAATTTAAAAAATATATATGCTTATGTTTATTACATAAAAGTAGATTTTCACACTATGATATGATATCCTGCAGTAAAAATCAAACAGAATGTAATGCTAAATAATACATTAGGGAAGAATATATATATATATATATTCTCTCTCTCTCTCTCTATATATATATTCTTTATAGGAAGGTATACAATGCTAACTATACTTAAATGTTTTCTTTTTTTATTTCTTTATTTTCCTAGCATACACTGTAAAGAAGACGTCGCATGTTAAATTAAAAATAATAATAATAATATTAAAAAGTTGAAATTTATGTCTGGCTATGAAATACTTCTGATACTGGTCATTATACAGTGCCCAAGATAAGACTTTAGATTCAGAAAAACTTAGGAAGCTTACATCCAAACATCAATTGTTCTAATAACCTAAATATTAAATCTGTTTTTATTGCTATTACTAATGCTACTATAATACTGTTGTAGAGGCTATGCTGCTTCAACCTCCGTTTTATGGTGTTTGTTTTTTTTTTTGTTTTGTTTTGTTTTTTCCCACTTATCAGGTTAATATAATATGCATGTGGCTTTTCTCTTCTCTTCCTTTACCCTCATAATCTTTGAAATTTCCTATTTCACTCAAATACAGCTTTGCTTTGAATGAGAACATCAGGACAGTGCCAGTAATGACATGAGTACCCAGAAGCAATTGAATGGGTATATATCTTATTAACTGAGTCCTGCCAAGATGTCAAGTCTACTTTATCTCATTCAAGAAAAAGAAAAAGAAAAGAAAAGAAAAGAAAAGAAAAGAAAAGAAAAGAAAAGAAAAGAAAAGAAAAGAAAAGAAAAGAAAAGAAAAGAAAAGAAAAGAAAAGAAAAGAAAAGAAAAGAAAAGAAAAGAAAAGAAGAGAAAAGAAAAGAAAAAAGTGCTTGTTACAGACATTCTGAATTGGATATCGCCTACTATCTTTAATGTCAACCATGATGCAGTAAAATCTCATCTGCAAATCTGGATTAATATTTAACTAAATAATCTAATTATTGTGGGCTTTATATTTGTGAACATTTCTTTCAAATTTTTGGCTAAATTCAGAAGGGGACATGGGTAGGATTTCTGACTGGGTTAATTCTAGGACATTGGCTTGTTCATATACAAAAAAATTAAACTTCATTTACTGCCTAAGCCTTAAGTAACTAAATTCATTGTAATCCCTTTGTTGTTTTATTTTGTGGTGGTTGTTTTATCCCTTGCTCATCTGTATTTCTGCTTCTGGGCATGGCTAATATTTGCCGAGTCCTGCACTTTGGCCACAACAACCCCAGGTAGCTCTATAGGCTTGGGGCGAAGTGGCTGGAGGACTGTGTGGAGGAAATGGACCTGGGGGTACTGATTGATGCGCGGCTGAACATGAGCCAACAGTGTGCCCGGGTGGTCAAGAAGGCCAACGGCATTCTGGCTTGCATCAAAAACTCTTACTATCAGGAACAGGGAGATAATTGTCCCCCTGTACTAGACACTGATGAGGCTGCATCTTGAGTACTGTGTTCAGTTTTGGGCCCCTCACTGCAAGAAAGACATTGAGGCCCTGGAACGCGTTCAGAGGAGGGCTATGAATCTGGTGAGGGGTCTGGAGCACAGGCCTTATGAGGAGCGGCTGAGGGAGCTGGGATTGTTCAGCCTGGACAAGAGGAGTCTCAGGGGAGACCTTATAGCTCTCTATAACTTCCTGAAGGGAGGTTGTGGTGAGCTGGGGGTTGGCCTCTTCTCTCGTGTAGACAGTGATAGAACTAGAGGCAATGGTTTCAAGCTGTGACAGGGGAGATTCAGACTGGACATTAGGAAGTATTACTTCTCGGAAAGGGTAGTCAGGCACTGGAATGCGCTGCCCAGGGAGGTGGTGGAGTCACTGACCATGGGAGTGTTTAAGAAACGTTTGGATGTTGTGTTGAGGGATATGATTTAGCTGAGAAGTATTGGTGATGGTTGGACTGGATGATCTTTTAGGTCTTTTCCAACCTTGATAATTCTGTGATTTTGTGATTCTGTGATTATTCATAGAATAGCTTGGGTTGCAAAGGACCCCAAGGATGAAGTTACAATGTTTCCACTCCTCTGCCACAGGCAGGGCTGCAAGCTGATGTCTGCCTCACTGCCCTTCAGCAAAGCGTTTCCTATAACTAAGGCCCTTCAACTTTTTTAGTGGCACAAATCATGTTTTGGATCCTCAGCTGGATTTTCTCATCATCATCACTCCTTTCCAGTTCCGAACTGCTATCCATAGGCTCTTCTTTCACTCATACCAGAGATTGAAATTTGTTAGCTAGTGGGACTTCAGGGGCTAAAGGAAGGCTTCTCCTTTTGCCCCAAGCAGAGACTAGGATCCATTTCCCCTTCCTCCCTCCCCCCTCCATCTTGCTTGTATTTATGCTCTGTCAAGTCAGAAGCCTGCTTATATTTCTCTCCTGGTTGTGCCCCAGGGTCTGGCTCTCTGTCTGCCTACATAATCACGTGATACCAAGAATCATTTTTCCTCTTAGACTGATGAATTCATCTCAACCTAGAGACCTCCTGTCTCAGTCTGATCATCTGCTAAAGAGCATCATCAACGTGAGCACCTCTTCACCCATGACACGCATCAACTACCTTGGTCACATGTCTGACCTCTAGATTTTGAAGATCCACCAAGCAAAAAGTCTGGGCATACTTCTTGCTTTTTAGAAAATCCGTCTGAGTGTACACTTCAGTCAAGAGAGGTTGAGGGTCTCCTATCTATGTTTCTGCTTCTGCTTGTCTGCTACACCAAGTGGTTATCACGTTGATACTAATATAGATGTTTCCCTTAGTGTCTGGCTTGCCTGCCCTGTATGAACTTGTTTCACAAACTGTAGTACCATACCCTTCTGACAAGCCATGCTATTTACCCATTCTGTTCTCTCTGTTCCTTGCTGGACATCTTTGTATGTGTAGGGGATGACCTTGCCTCTCCTGGCTCTGCCTCTGCCATGTCAGAGTGCCATGCCATGCATTGACACCTGATAGCTTCTCCATGACAGGACTTGCCACTTGACCCACAGAGGTGATTCCCTGCTTCATTACTAAATGTATCCTCTCCAGGATAATGTATAGATGATCAATTTCCAAATGCAGAAAAACTCAGATATTCAGTAACCTGTTCTGCATTTATTTGTGATGCTTGTTTTGTGCATGGTTTCAATGTCTAACACAGAGGACAAAGAAGAGAGTTCTCTCCTAATATTAACTGTTTAACAAATAGAGGATGAGATACAAATGACTACAGAAAGACCAAAGTAGGATTCACCTGTCCTGACTGTATACACCTAGCTCTTATCAGGAGCTAGACATAAAGAGATAACCACCTTTATAACCAGTGGAGTTCTTTCAAATTTTAGAAATAAACTAATCTGATTCATCTTATATGTTCACTCTCAAATTAATGCAAATATCTTCCTTTTTTTTTTGTGTGTGTGTGTGTGTGTGTGTGTTTGTGTGTATGTATTGCATTTTTGTTTGTTTGTTCGTTTTTTTCTTTTTTTCTGCACTAGATTCTCTAAAGTGAGGTCTAGGACTCAGTTGCATTTAGAAACTAAGCGTGTAACAAGGGCTAGACATTCTTACTCTACTTTATTTGGGACAACTGAGAGAAGAGTTATCCCTTCTGATGGATGATGCATTCAGTAATATTTTCTAAGGTAAATAAATTTATTTTAGCATCTCATTGCTGATATTTTCATTCCCGTTAAACAGACAGCAAAGTTTTCTAGGGTATCATCTGGTACTGTGCAGAAATATTAAGATTTATTCCAATAGACTACTTCACAACATCTAGAAAAGACAGAAGATGCACATAGCAGGGGAGTTGAAACTTGGTGATCATTATGGTCCTTTTCAACCCAGGCCATTCTATGATTCTATGAACTTGTTTGATGTGATTCCATCATGAGCAGTATATGAAGTATGTGCAGTGTATTCACTGTTTTACTGACATGCTACAAGCTTGATTTCTTCTTGTTGATACTTGACAGCTTACTACGTCAGCAGCAGTTTTCATGAAGTGACAGTATCCCAAAGAACTAACTACTGCAATGTTTAAAATCCTTTGTGGAATTAACCTAAGTCATTTGAAACTGCTTTGACAAGAGATGTCTATGAGGAGAAATATCTTATGATTTAATGAGATATCAGGGGAAGGAGGAAAATTAATTTATTTTTTTTAAAAAGTCGAGAGTGTAGTTGAGAAAAAAAAGGTGGGAGGGATTTTGACTATGTGTAATTTATAACTTTCATTGCAAAAAAACATCTAAATCAAAGGGTCACACCTCAAAGCTCAAGGAAAAAGAAAACAACAAAAAAGTCATTGACAGGTCTTAGAGTGACATCTAGTAACATCTACATTGCACAAAAGGAAAGGAAATAGAAAAGTTTCAAAATAAGACTAAAAAAGCAGATTTTACTCTGGCTAAGACAGCACAAAGTACTTTAAGTCACTTTTTTGAGACTTGAATAGATAATTCTCTTTTAAGCAAATTCATCCATAAAGTCTGAAGATTACTTTATGACTACTTAAATAAAACATTGTAATATTCTATTCTTTCCTTGCAAGTTTCAAGGTTACTTACAATAGATTAGAGCTGTCAACCTGCATGATGCTTATTATGTAGTGCTCCTGTTAAGATTTCCTATGAAATCATTAGCTTTTTCCTTTGACATTTCCTGTTCCGCATGGGTGAATGTGTTTATAAACCACATATTGCTTCAAACACAGTTTAAGTTCTGTTCAGATTAAAGTAGTTGTTAACAAGTTGCACTTACTGAATTGCCTTTGTTTACACCACAGAAGAATACTGTTTTCCTTTGTGGTTTCGATAGTTTCCTTTCAAGTACTTTCTATTTATTTTCTTCTTTATAAAGTAGTAGAGAAATTGTGCACTGAGTACTAAGAATAAAGTTAATGAATTAATTCTTAAATGCTAGTAAAATAATTGATAAGATTATTTTAATCATTTGTTTAAGTGAATAAGTAAACAATTAGGTGATTTCAAGCCACATTTTCCCTCACCATTCTGTAAGAAGATATGTACTAGAGATATTACTGCATACATTTTAATATTTCATATTTTGAAAATAGACCAATAAACAATTAGAAAAGTAAATTTAGAAGAAACGTTTAGAAAAAAAAAAAAATAATTAAAGACGATAATTGAAAAATATGCTACAATATTATAGAACTAAATCTGATAGCATTTTTAAGCCCACATTTACATTTGTCACATTTTTACTGTTTTCTTGGTGAAATATTTGTATGACTTTCCTTGTTACAGATGCTGATACCTATAAAGCCAGAACTGTATAACTGCCATGCCCATTTTTTGAGGAGGGGGAGGAGAGGGGGGGAAGACTTTTCAAACCCGAGAAGAGAAAGCTCAAAAGTGACCTGATAGCAGCCTTTCAATATCTAAAGGGGAGCTACAGGATAGAAGGGGACAGATTTTTTAGCAGGGTCTGTGGTAACAGAACAAGGGGAAATGGCTTCAAGCTCAGGGAGGGTAGATTTAGGTTAGAAATATGGAAAAACTTTTACATTGAGAATAGTGAGGCCCTGGAAAAGGTTACCCAGTATTGTGGTTGATGTCCCATCCCTGGAGACTTTCAAGGTGAGGCTTGATAAGGTCCTGGGCAGTCTGACCTAGCTGTAGTGTCCCTGTTCATTTCCGGCGAGTTGGACTAGATGGCCTTCAGAGACCCTTTCTAAATCTACCAATTATTCACTTCTATAATTCTGATTTTTAAGGCAGGCAGAATATTGTAATAAGGATCCTCAGCAGCTCTAAACTGAATTTAGCTATTTATTTGCCTGATAATAATTTACCCTAACTGAGCATTAGACCCCTTTTTTGTTAATTTATCTGAGACAGGAAGATGGGATTTTGCTCACAATATAATGAAAATGTATTATGCTATATTTTTGTTAACTACTGAAATGACTTTTTGTCAGTAGTAACTGTGTACTAAATGAGTTGTTAATATAGTAAATGGAAAACTGTATGTGCTGCTTTTGTAAAGCTTTATGCTGCGTACTGTACTTTTGGGTAACTTTTGTACGCCTTGACATCTTTGCAAGAGGACAATTAACTGATATTAAAAGAATATATAAGTTTTTCATATTTCTTCCCCTAGAGTACTTTGCAAGAGTTCAATATTTGCAGCTGACTCTATTTAGTAGACAATAATTCAGTGTGGAAAACTGCACAATACATACAGGTTGACACAGTTTAACATAATTGACAGTTTGCTGAGAAACATCCCAGATGATTTAGTTTGTGCAGGGAATAGCTGTCTATCTCAAGGTTAGACTAAGGGCACCTATGAAACCATTATGTGCAAAGGTACAGCAGCTTTGCAAAGACATTACCTTTCTTTCTTTCTCACTGAAATAATTGTAGAGCTTCCTGTATTTACTCTGGGCACTTCAGTAGCATAAAAATACAAACAACAAAATGTAAACGCCTTTTATTGGGTTATAAAGCTATCTACTGAGACATTAGAGCACTCATATTTCTGGTGTTTCTAAAATACTAAAGTATTATTCAGAATTTGACAGTTAAATAGTGCAGCAGCAGCAAGAATTGGGGAAAAACAAACAAACAAACAAACAAAAAAACAAAACACAGCAGATAGCAGCACTTTTATCTTAACACATTTATCTTAATAAGATACGTTTGCTGTCCATACAGGATCTTTATTGCAGTAGAATATTTATATCTTTTGATGAGTGCATAAAAATGAAGAAAAAAAAAACAAAAACAAAAAACAACATAAAAATCTGAGAAATATAGGCAGTGCTATCATTTTGAAATATTTTGCATTTCATGTCTATTTCTGTAGGGGAAAAAAGAATAGAGAAGGACCTTAGGCCAAGGTTTAACAGTGGTCTACAGAGAAAACAGCTGTTAGAGGGAGTACTGTCAGGAATGATTTAATTTTACCATGTTCTTAGAGAAATATTTAGCTAGAGATGTGTGGCAACTACACAAATGGTACATCTGGATAAATGGAAAACTTTAACTTTTGTTTTAGATGTTTTGACCATAATATTAATGATATTCTTAATTTCAGAAGAAGAAGGAAGGAATTCAAGTCAAAGTGTCATCTATGAGCTCAATCAAGATTCAAATTTTAAATCCTCTCATTTCAGGTTTATAGCAAATTAATAAATATAATAAAAACCTTAGAGTTTGCCCTTTCTGAGCAGAACAATAGTTCTAGAAAGATAAAATCTAGTACTGAAAAATATTCAATTTGTCTATTTTCATATTTTGAAAATCAAAGTTTTCTGGAGTGTTTGAGCATATCTTGTCTGAATAGTTTTGAGTTTTAAAACTACCTTTCCATTCAGGGAGTGGAAAAGAAATTCATAATTCAAGGGAACTTAGGTGACTATCCATGTACAGTAGTATTTGAGGTATTTCTTTGAATTATAATTTAGGGTCCATTTTTGCATTACTAGTTCATATGTAGTGTGATGCCTGGAATTTGATCTTCAATAAAATGCTTAAACAGAAGTTAAATCCCACCATGTTTTCTCCTTAAATGGAAGTTGGAGATTCCCCAAAAAGACACTAAGCATAAAATCAAACATTACAATGCTATGTCTATGCATCGTGGGTTCAACTCAAATCGCACACAAGTTCACTAAGTGCTATGGCAAGTAAACTTAAAACTTTGTTGTTCATAGAAGACTACCAATGTAACTGATCAATGCAGGAAAAAGCATGCAAACTGTTGGGGGACTAAGCTGTCTATGTAAGGATTAATGAGTACATACAGTGAAACAGTTGATTTATGGCATGTAGGTTAGGTAGCTAGTGGGCGGGATTTCAGGTAGGTGTACGTATAGGTCTTCTCGCATGCATCTGGTTTGTGTAGTGAGTCTACACATCTGTGTGGGAATTAGGATGATATATATAAGGAGTGTGACACAGCAATAAGTTGAGAGAAGACTCCATGGAATCCATGACTGTGTTTCTCTCCCCTGGATGGTGAAGGTCCCAGGCTGGGCTGAGTTATAGATGGCAATGTCACAAACAATCAATATTCAGGCCACTAGAACAAGTACATGTAAGCCATTCCTTCCTAGTTATCAGTGATCACACCAGTAGTTATTCTGGAGTGAGACCCTTGTGAACTGCTAGGACAAAATCAATTACTGAGGAACATAGTTTCAGTACTGAAAAATTACTTAAAGATGTCTTAAGACATCCAGGGACTAATTCACTTATCCTCTGCCATGGGAATAGACCAGTTACTAGTAATTTCAGATCTTAAAAAAGTTTCTCTCCTGTATGAAATTCCTGATTCAGCTGTACTATTTATTTGACAGAAGGATAACTAAATTAATCAGCTCTCTCCAGAAACCTCTAAAGCAATAATTTTTTAATGTATTTAGTATCTCATATAAACAGAAGAGCTTGGTTTCAGACAGTCAAAGCAGTCTTTGAGCTGTGTGGAGGATAGAGTGCATTCAGTACTTGTTAAATTTCCAGTTCTTAAATACTTGTAGGAAGAACTAAGAACAATCCTGACTATTCAGATGCAGCTAAATAAATGTGGTGGCATCTGTTAAAGGACTATTTATGTAACATGCTCAACTTCCCTTCATCACACCTTCTGTTTCTGCATTCATTATATACCAGTAATGGAGATTCTGTAAAGAAAGTGCTGCTTTCACCTACATGTTTGCCAGCAGCTCTCATAGGATTACATCTCAGTGGCTTCATAAAATACTATTTGGTGCAAATGCTATTACTCATTAACTGTAAAAACTTCAGAACAGTTGAACAGGAAGAAAAGGAATATCGTTAATGAATAGACAACAAAAAATGAAGAATATGTGCCTACAGTGTGTAGTTAATTAAAGATTCTGATTTGAACACGAGCCAGAGTACAGCATACCACAAGGTACTTTGGAAGAGAGTAAGAACTTACTCCAATTAGAGTTTTTCAAATCCATATACACTATTTAAGGCAGGATGCCTAATTGCTTTGTTTGTTTGTTTGTTTCAAAAGCAACAAGATAAAGCTCTGAATATACTCACAGGAAGTCAGAAAAGAATGAAAATATCATCTACTTTTGAGTAGATTTTTCTGTCTTTAAATTCATTGTTTTATAAGTACTTTTTTTTCCTTCCCCCAGGTTACATCAACGTCTGGACAACTGGAAAAGTAATAATATTGATACAGTTTCTCCATCTAGACTTCCATCCCATCCAAAGGATCACAAATGCGATCTGGATTTACCATTTACATTTCTCAATAAAGTAAAAGAAACAAAAAATCTAAGGCCTCTCATAGACAGCATTTTAATCTACTGGCATTACAACCGTTTTAATGATATTTGAGACGAAGTGCATTGATAAATGCACTAAAAATAAATTAAAAAAATAAAAAAAAAGAAGAAATACTAATGTTACAAATAAAACAGTAAAAAAAATATAAAAATTCAGAGTTTGTAAGCAGCTGTCTTGTGCCATATATGCATTACGATGTTAATTTTCATACCTGTACCTTTTTTAAATTTTTTTTATTTCCCCCAGGAAACCATTTCCATAGTTGCTCAGGAGGGACAGTGCTTACTGAATAAGTATGTAGGACTGATTCATTGGATACTACTCTATGGTTTCCATATAACTTTCTGAAATAAATAACAACAAAAAAAAATTTCTTTTTTTAATATCTCAATATCTTCATTATGTTTTCTGTAGCGATCTTCATGCTGTTTAGTCCCACTTTCTTGAGAGCATGTTCTCTGGGAAAAAAAAAAAAAAAAAAAAAAAAAAAAGAAAAGAAAAAAAAAAGAGCTCATAAGCAGCTTAATTTTGGTTCTCAACTGAAAAGAAAGCAACAGAATTCTTTCTTCTTTTAGAACAGCAGTTATGACTGCACAACAAAACTTGCAGTTCCTAGTGTATCAGTTCCTTCTAGACTGCTTAATTAGTTTCTCCATGTGTTTTGTTTTTGTTTGTTTGTTTGTTTCACAACTGCTCTTCCCCTTGGACCATTTTTCAGCTATGGTATGTTAGCAAGGCAGCAGGTAAAAGCTTAAGATGAAATTAGTTAGGAAAAACAAAACAAAACAAAACAAAAAACTAGAGGAAAAATCCCTACAGGAATCATAGGGTCCTGTCCTGTAGAAAGATGCTGACCTAGAACAGATTGTTGGAAAAGCTTCTCATAATCAATTAAATAATTAATTCTTTAGGGAGTCATTCATCCTTATTTATTTATTTATTTATTGTCTCTATTTTCTTTTGGAAGTAAACCTGGAAAACACAGCTGAGTCAAATAGCAAAATAGCTGTAAATAGCAAGAGATTTCAAAGTCAGTTACTCAAAACACATTCCAGAACATTCTTTTTAAAAATACCAGTCTCCTAGCTGGCCACAAGAACACACTGCTGGCTCATGGCCAACCTGTTGTCCACCAGGACGCCTAGGTCTTTCTCCACAGAGCTCCTTTCCAGCAGGTCAGATGGAACTTGTACTAATGATAATAGCCGAAAACATAGCCAACAAATCAATTGGGGCAATCTATCAATTTGTCATATATAAATGGCTTACAATGCAGAACACATCTCACAATATTTATTAGACTTTTGAAGAATAAAATATTAATTTCAGTTTTTCTTTCAAATATTTCTATTTGTTTTGTTTATTATTATCATTATCATTTGTTGTTTAACATCTCTCGGATACATGATTTTTATTATACCACAGTGCCATTTATACAAGATTTATTAATGTATTAATTTCATGTTTGCTTAGTAGATAGATATATTTTGTTGCTACTGTGCAACAAGGAGATAATACATGCCATAGGAACAATATTTTTGGCTGAAAGATTATGATAGTAATTAATTTAATTACTGGACTCTGTCTTTTCATCTTCTGAGCAATATCTTGACAGAATAGTTATATTGAGATGCATTGTGCTTCTGAAGCTACTTTACAAATTAAACCACAGTCTGAACTATCATTTGCTTCCCCAGTTAAAATCTGCATGATATCTCCAGGATACTGGCATGCTGTGCAGTGACATTGAGAATGAGTCACTGTAGTAATATCTGAGAAGCTTTTGTGGCTTTTCAGACAAGTTACCTCTAGATTCATTCTGTATCAGACTGACTTTCTGATTTGCATCATGTGTATCTTGTGATCAGCTAGGCTATACTGTATTATCAGAATAAGTATTTGTGCAGGAGAACAGTTCTGAGAGAAAAGGCCAGAATCTTATGATATGTTAAGGCAAGAAAATATGCATTCATAAGGATGATGTAATTATTTTTGCCTCCCAGTACAAACACTGTTATGTCATCTTAGACTGTGCCAGATCCAGATACAGACTACTGAATTATACAATTCATGCATGCTTAAGTCTGAATTGCTATCTCTTTTATTTACATATAATATATCTCTCCTTAAAACTCAGAGTTGGATCCTTGCACTCAGTTCTTCTACATTAGAAGATATATTCAGAAGAAAATATGTGTAGATGGAAGCTTTACTTTCTCCTAATGAATAAACTCAGTTAAATAGACCCTGAAAAAGGTGTAGCACTGAATGAAACAAGGTCATCTCACTTCTACCTTAGGTCTGTTTTGAGTGAAGATTATTAGTACATTAGCAATGCATATCATATAGTAAAACTGATAGCTTAAACTTTATGAAGGTGGGTTTCTTGTTTATTTTTGGGGTGTTTTAGCACTTTAGTTTGATTAACTTTATGTTATTGCACCTGGCAATTAATATGATTGGAATTTCTTCCAAATGCAACTAGAGGTTGAACTTGTAGAATAAAACATAACACAAAACACTAAGAATTTTAGTAATACTGCTGATGTTGACATTGACACATCTGCAAAATTAATTTACCAAGGGTACAGAGAAGAAAGAGTTAATATAAGTTAATATATTGTAAAATAACAAGCTACACACATTTACTTTCTGCCTTACTGGATTATTCAATTGCTAAACTCTCTTCTAAAGTAAAACATTGTCTATTTGGGAAAAAGTTGAATTAATAATTCAGTGAATGTTACTTTCTTTGAAAGTTTTAAAATTTCTCTGATGAGAAATTTCTGTAATTTTTTTTGTTGCTGTTTGTTTCTTAACACACAATCTGACAGACAGATTGATTTGATTGCCCATAAAATACTTTATATTCTGAAACAAGATAATGGTTCTTTAGGGAGTAAGATTTCTGATTAAAATTTTATTAATAATTTAGAATTTCGTAATTTGATTTTCTAAGAACTTCCCTATAGTAAGATAAGGAAACTCACAATGGTTCTTATAATTTACTTTTCAAATTAAGTTACTTTTTAAGAAATTCTGTGTTTTTGACAACCTAATACAATCAGAACATATGTTTTCTAGTTCTGATGCAATCTATGATGATAACTTTGTAGTCAAGATTGTGTAATTTTGTCAGATAAACTTTATTAGAAACACATATTATACATAAATATTCTAATACTTGCAACTTTTTTCCTGCTGTTGAGTTCATCAACCCAGTGAATTCTGAGACTCAACACTGATAAAGGTTTTCTTCTAGCAGATTGGGGCAGGCATTTTGCAGTGCCTAGTCAGTGTCCTGAGTTCTCTGGTGGTATGATGGTTCTTGACATTGGAATTTCTTTTTTGTCTGCCTTGCAATATGAGTGGGGCAATTTTTAAGTGTTTTCTCATTCAGTCTGATTATACACTATCTGTTTGTTTGTTTGATTGTTTGCTTTTACTATTCCTGATTAAAATTTAAGCATACTTATTCCTTAATTTCTAGCTTAAGGTGCTTAATAAAGTAACCTCAACCACAGGTAACAATCAGAGTTATTATTTACTACTTGAGGATTCCATACGTTTTTTAGACCTTTCCATATATAGTATTTACAGAACTAAACTAAAACAAATTCAAATTGTTTTACAAATGCTTAAATGGGCAAAAAAATAAATAAATAATCAACTCAGACAAAACCAAGTCCAAATGAGACCTAGGGCTCTGCATTTTAAAGTCAAAAAAACCTGGAAGTGCAACTAGTAGTGAAATTGCTATTTAACAAAGAACTACCCATAAAAATGTGTCTCAAAAAAAAGTGTCTCAATTGGACTCGCTGTTTTCAAACTTTTTCAAAATTTGTGCACCTGTTTTACAGTCAATTCATATTGACTAATTGCTCATTTTGAACCCTCCACTACTTCTTTTTGAAGCATAATTTTTAAAACATTGTCTTATAGTCCGTTCATGAAAATTAGATATTCTTATTTTTTCCAAGTTTAATTCTCTAGTTGATCCTATTAAAAATAAAGTTCACTGAAATGTATTATTCCTATTCTATGAAAGGTTTTCATATTTCAAAAAAACCTACGATGCTGAGTAAATATAACATCTTTCATGTGGAAAATAATTTGAGAATGGAAAATAAACAAACAAACAAAAAACACAACAAAACTAAACCAAGAACTGAACAAACAAAAAACTTCACTTGTTTCTATTTGACTTGTTTCAAAATAAAATAATTGTTATGACCAACTATGACAGAGAAAATGCCAGTCAAACACAGGAAGGTTAATATCTTATTACTCCAGCACAAGGAAAAAATGGTACAGATTGCCCCCACCATTCTTTTATTATTCTGGTAAACTTATATAATTCTCAAATTTTATAAACTGCAACTCTTCAGACCTTGTGAGAACCCTTCTTTGTTTTCTGGCTCAAAGCTTGTTTCCTGAGGTGTTTTCTAGTGACAAGACTCTCACTGATTTATAGAGGAGGCAAGAGAGGGGTGCTACCGTGTGACAATCAGCATCACTCTGTAGGTATCTGATATCACCTTCCTTCATAGCTGTTTGCCTCCTTAAGAGAGTGTTCAGGAGTGTTTATGGGCGGAAGATCTGGCCTGCGACTAAATGGCTTCAGCTTGGTATGGGAAAATTGGGGAATGATGCCATCGTGTCCTGTAAAAAACAGGATGCAGATGGGCATCCCTGCTCCCTCTTATCTGGAAGATGGGAGCAAAGGAGTTTCTGCTGAGATCCCAAAGCCAGAATTTTCTACTCCAAGGAGAGCTGACTCAGCTACTTTGGATTCGAGCTGTCACTCCAAAGAGAGAGCTGACTTGACCACTTTGGGCTTATAAATAAGTTGGTACTACCATTGGAAGTTGTCGTTGTCATCCTCGTGGTCACCGTCATCATCAGTGGAACAACAACGCCTGACGACCCACCACTAATGAAGATCAATGACTGAACTACGAACCTCGCTGGATCCATGGTGGTGACTATCTCCCTCTTGCTTCCTACAAGGACTCCTTGCTTCTATTTCCTATCTTTACTATCGCCTGCCTTCCCTTCCCCATCACCCTATAACACAATAGTGTCCATCCTCTCCTTCCCCATCTTCCTGATTAAGATTTATAATAAACTGGTCAGACTAACATTTGAACCGTTGTTTCTTAATCTCACACTGGGTATACATATATCAAAGAACCTTGCCTCCCTCCTATAAATTGGAGCGAGACAGACCTCTGTTAGAAATACTGACTATTACTAAGCCTAGTGTGGACCAAAGCCTCTTAGGCAGCTGACTGGATCTGACATTTTCAAACTGTTATTTAAAGATGCTACCTCAGTCAGTTAACCATCCAACAGAGCTTTCAAAAGCATGCATAGATTTACCTCATTAGAAAAAAGTGAACTTTGTACTTCTGCTGGAGACACGGTGTTTGGTGTTGGGAAGGAGGTAGCTTTATCTCAGGTGTGTCATTTACTTGCAACATCTGAGAGGTAGCGGGATGTTTTTTGGTAACAGACTCTACAGACTCTATAGAAGGAATGAATTCAGATTAAAATAAATAATTTTCTAGTGACAGTGAAGGTACTTAGACAGTAAGTTAAGTTACTAGAAGAAAATAATCTCAAATCTTCTTGACTGAGACTAAACCTCTTCTAGATGAAAATCCTGTTCTGTGGAAAATATTAACTAGTGACTTCAGGCTTCAGCAGATCCTGTCAAATTATTTAAAGAAGACTCTGAACAATTTTCTAACTACTTCTCCTGGAAAAGTTATGATTTTATTTAATTATGTTCCTGACTAATTAAAAATACAACCTAGTACAAGGAAGTGCAAAAACCCTATGAACATTATGAACTAAGGTGTGAACCTTCAGCAGGTGATTTTCTACGGAATGCCTAAAATCTTGCATAGGATTATTTTGGGAAAGAGAAACAGCCTTCCAAGACAGACCACTTAGTTTGTCCATAAAGAACACTGAATTATTTGCACATTCACTTGGACTACAAGACTCCATTTTTTCATGTGAGTGCAATATTCATAGGCCTACAGTTCTTTGTGATCATTTATTTTCACTCACTGAACACAAAAACATAGGAAGTATCTTTTGTTGAATCATAGAATCATATAATGGCCTGGGTTGAAAAGGACCACAGTGATCATCTTGTTTCAACCCCCTGCTATGTGCAGGGTCACCAGTCACTAGAACAGGATGCCCAGAGCCACATCCAGCCTGGGCTTGAATGCTTTCAGGGATGGGGCATCCACAACCTCCTTGGGCAACCTGATCTAGTGCATCACCACCCACTGTGTGAAGAACTTTCTCCTAATATCTAACCTAAACCTCCCCTGTTGTAGTTTAAGACCATTCCCCTTTGTCCTATCACTATCCACCCTCATGAACAACTATAGTCCAATTTGTTGGAGGACACAATAAACATCGTATTCAGACCAAAGATGTACTGTTTTGTAAACTGCAATATACATATTGACCCAGGCTGGTTACCTGACTGGTAAATGTGCAGTGTCCGGCAATTTAATTTTTACAAGGACTAACACATTCTACTTCCAGTGTATCTTAGATAACAATTGTATTCATTTTGGTGCAGATGCTAGATCAAAAGGTGACACTCACTCTTTCCTCTGCGGTTGTCAAAGAAATATATGCCACATGAATAACACCGTGAGCTATAGCCATGACTGTTTGAATTATGTCAGAACTACAATACAGTCTAAGCCTTCAGCATGAATGAGTAGTTTCCATTATAAAATGTTAAACATTTACGTGCTATCCATGCAAACAAATTTGAAACTCACCTTTAAGAAATACAACCTAAATATCACATATTTTTATATTTGTATATCATAATGAATAATGCCCCAAAAGTGACTATTTTTTCTCCTTAATTAACATCACGTTAAAGTTCAGGAATTTCAATCTAGGAAGATTTTTATTAACTTTCTTTTTTTAAACAAGTTGCATACTGAGCATAACTTTTTCAATGTCATTTTACAGAATTAAATAATTATATTCATTGCAATGAACTCAGCACTAAATCATAAATTAATGAGTCTGTAAAATAGGAGGAACATAATTAAACTGTAGAACTTCTCCCAGTTTGGAGTGATATTTTGATAAATTAAAATTCTAATTAATTTTTGGATATAGCTGGGATTGGGCAAAAGCTTTGGTTTTTTTGGTACAGAGTCTGTGTCCTAGTAGAAGGTGATTAACTCAGTAGAAGATGATTTAACTTTTATTACCTGGAGGGTTGGAAAATGGAGTTCTGCTGTCCATACGTTTAACTTCTTCCTGATCAGAGAGAAATCTCAGCTCCATTGCTTAGCATTTAAGCTGTAAATTTGTTATAGCGGATGAACTAAACTACATTTTTGTTCCTGGACAGATCCTACTGGCACATACACATTATTTGTTAGGGTAGCACATAATTTAACGTTCTTGAAAATTTATTTTTTATTTCTATGATTCTATGATTCTTATTTGTAACAAGGGAATGTAGCTGAAGATTTCATTTCCTGATTCAGGGAAACAGATGCATAAGCGCACTACTGCTGGTTTTTCCCCCTCAGCTTTAACAAGTAATATACTATAGTGAAGAAAACTGACTCAGGAAATCAAGTTTGAACTGCTTTATAAAGGAGTCAAGTTCTGATAAAATATATTCAATTTAGTAGTCCATAAATTTAAATTTATTATTCATTCTCTATATAAGCTGGTGTCAGCCTTAGATTTTCACTTACATATTGCTGACTTGTTTTTAATTAAAATAAAGGCTGAAAAATATTTTGGCAAATTATACTTTGAGTATTTTAGAGGTACTTAAGCTACCCACTGCACTGAAACAAACAAACAAACAAACAAACAAATAAGACATTGAAATAGCTATAAACATTTCTAATCTTTCATCTTCACTGTGAAGGCATCTATCCACTGAAAGCACTGGCAATACTAGTGTTGCTCTGTGAAATAGTTCCAATTGTAGAAAGTATTAAGAGGAAGAACAAATGGTACTAACATTTCTGAGGAAAAATAAAGCAAGATGCAAGCATTTCTATAAAATTAAATTATTTCTATATCATGTTAGTGCTGTTTGAGACTTAAGACTTATACAGTCTTATGAAATTCAGTTACTCTGATAGAAAATTGCTTAGTTAAGCAAAAGATCTCATAAAATCTTACTCACAGATGCCTTAAATGTAGTTGTTTATTTACACTTTGTGGAATACATACTTTCAATGTTCATAAAATGAAAATGAAAAATATAACTGAAACTAGGTGATTTCATTAAACACATCAGAATACAATTTTACTGATCTTTTGGGCCTTCGTATTTCCATCCCACTGTAACCTGCTTAGGTGCATTTCCAGAGAAAATAAATAAAGTTTATAATGTTTATTTTATGGATTTGTATGCCATGACTGTTGTGGCATGCAAAATACTGGAATTTTTGTTTGTTTGTTTAACTTTACTAGTAATGTCTAGATAGACCAAATCTGGATCCTTTTTGAATTAAAATACTAGAAAATTCTGAATGAAAAACATCTTCATTTACAAAGCTATTTATCATCAACAAATCTAGTTCAACAGAATCAAAAGTAAACAAGCCATGCCTGTTACTCTCTTACTTTTTGTGTATGAGTAAATCAACAGTTTAGAAGTGCAGCAAATAAGCATCAGTCTGTACAGTCCTGATATCAAATCACTTGAGAAGCAGAAGCTTCTGGACTTGCTTGTAAAATTCTGCCTTTTTGGACTTCATACTTGAAATAAGGTCTGAATATTATGAAAGTCAACGTTCTATGAGTCAGTGTGCTAATGCCTTCATGAATCCAACAGATGAAATGAAGTCCTGTTCACGTACAAAAGCTACAAGACCTTTGGGCACTATTAGCATTTACATGCTTGTATTTATTATCCTCAACTGAGTCTTCATTGCAGTCTTGCCAGTAGCTGTAATAAGAATTTTAACTAATTTGCCCAGGACAACCCAGAGAATTTCTGTCAAAGTTAAAGAGAGATTACAGAAATTCTTATCTATAATTCTTCTAGGTTTAATGTGCATTATTACTGAGTAGAATAGAAAACAAAGACGTAGCTAGGAAAAGCTCAGAATTTAAAAAGTTACCCAGTGGCTCTGGTAAAGTTAACAGAAAAGCAGAAAAACTTCTGTTTGATTTATACTATCATTTTATTCTATTAAAAATCAAGCTACCATGGATTGATAACTGTGTGATCAAAAGAAAAATAAGAACAGTGATGGAAAATTATAAACATGATAAATAAGCTAATATGAAATGAATCATAGCTACCAGAATTAACACCACAGATTTGTCTGGTATTAATTATGAAGCCAAGAGCAAAAATGAAACTACGCTACACTGAGACATTATTTTCTTTCAACTACCTTTATTCTTAAAGCTACTGTAAATCATAATAGCCAGGGAAAAAAAAAAAAAAAAAAAAGTTTATATACAGCTATGCTAGGGAGGAAAAATGAAGAGCAAGTGCAAAGAGGGAAAATCAATAAGAACAAAAAGCAGCTCTTGTCTTAGCTTTGAGAAAGGTAGTAACAGGTGAAAAAAAAAGTAGCAGTGCCTTGCTTTGCCTGTGCTGGGGAGCTGTCAGCTGTAGGCAGGCTCCTGAGTCATCGGGGTGGAGCTGACACTGCCGGGCAGTTTAAACAGCCTGTAAACAGCCTGCAAACGTGTTGTTGTTGCTGGTCATTAACGTCAGCACCTGACAACAAGCTTTAAAGAGCCTCAAGGAGAGCAGAAGCTAGCCACTGATCACTTTCTGCGGAGACTAGCTACAGAGCAGGTAAGACTGCACTGGGCAAGGGATCTGGAGTAGAAGGGATCTGGAGTAGAAAAAACCAAAAGTAAGTTCTTCTTCCTCAAGAAAAACTCTGTTTAAGGCTTCTGTGAAGGCAGTAGCAGTGCCTTGCTTTGCCTGTGCTGGGGAGCTGTCAGCTGTAGGCAGGCTCCTGAGTCATCGGGGTGGAGCTGACACTGCCGGGCAGTTTAAACAGCCTGTAAACAGCCTGCAAACGTGTTGTTGTTGCTGGTCATTAACGTCAGCACCTGACAACAAGCTTTAAAGAGCCTCAAGGAGAGCAGAAGCTAGCCACTGATCACTTTCTGCGGAGACTAGCTACAGAGCAGGTAAGACTGCACTGGGCAAGGGATCTGGAGTAGAAGGGATCTGGAGTAGAAAAAACCAAAAGTAAGTTCTTCTTCCTCAAGAAAAACTCTGTTTAAGGCTTCTGTGAAGGCAGTAGCAGTGCCTTGCTTTGCCTGTGCTGGGGAGCTGTCAGCTGTAGGCAGGCTCCTGAGTCATCGGGGTGGAGCTGACACTGCCGGGCAGTTTAAACAGCCTGTAAACAGCCTGCAAACGTGTTGTTGTTGCTGGTCATTAACGTCAGCACCTGACAACAAGCTTTAAAGAGCCTCAAGGAGAGCAGAAGCTAGCCACTGATCACTTTCTGCGGAGACTAGCTACAGAGCAGGTAAGACTGCACTGGGCAAGGGATCTGGAGTAGAAGGGATCTGGAGTAGAAAAAACCAAAAGTAAGTTCTTCTTCCTCAAGAAAAACTCTGTTTAAGGCTTCTGTGAAGGCAGTAGCAGTGCCTTGCTTTGCCTGTGCTGGGGAGCTGTCAGCTGTAGGCAGGCTCCTGAGTCATCGGGGTGGAGCTGACACTGCCGGGCAGTTTAAACAGCCTGTAAACAGCCTGCAAACGTGTTGTTGTTGCTGGTCATTAACGTCAGCACCTGACAACAAGCTTTAAAGAGCCTCAAGGAGAGCAGAAGCTAGCCACTGATCACTTTCTGCGGAGACTAGCTACAGAGCAGGTAAGACTGCACTGGGCAAGGGATCTGGAGTAGAAGGGATCTGGAGTAGAAAAAACCAAAAGTAAGTTCTTCTTCCTCAAGAAAAACTCTGTTTAAGGCTTCTGTGAAGGCAGTAGCAGTGCCTTGCTTTGCCTGTGCTGGGGAGCTGTCAGCTGTAGGCAGGCTCCTGAGTCATCGGGGTGGAGCTGACACTGCCGGGCAGTTTAAACAGCCTGTAAACAGCCTGCAAACGTGTTGTTGTTGCTGGTCATTAACGTCAGCACCTGACAACAAGCTTTAAAGAGCCTCAAGGAGGGCGGAAGCTAGCTTCCGCCCACAGCTTACACCAGCGTGGTAGTCACTATCTCTGCTCATAGTAAGCTGTGCTTATAGGTAGTGGCTGAAGTAGCAGGGGCTGTAAGTATTAGCCTTTAGTTTTTCCTACGCTCTTCTTGCTGTTCTTGGGATTACAGTATAATCATGGTCTCCACCAGGAAGAGATCCTACTCCTCCAAAACTGTGGCAACTCAGACAGAGGGCCAGGCCAGGAATGCCGCAGTTCAGGTTTCTGGCTGTGTGGAGTGCCTGGAGTTGTTGCTGCCTGGGGAGGGTGGCAGGGCCCCCACCTGCGTGAGATGTGAGCAGGTGGACGAGCTGCTAAGCCTGGTGGTGGAACTCAGGGAGGAAGTGCAGCGGCTAAGGGCCACCAGAGAACGTGGGAGTAAGAAGCAGGGTGAGGAGTATGGAAAAAACACCAGGAAGGTGGTGGACCCCCTGCCCTACCACAGGAGGACAATCCCTACCACTGAGGAGGGCTGGCAGAGAATTCCAACTCGCCGTCGTGGGTATCCCCCCTGCCTGCCTGCCCCGTGTCCACCACTCTCCCTGAGCAATAGGTTTCAGGCACTGGAAATCAATCAGGAGGTGAGTGGAGAGAGGGTGGAGGAACTACCTAAAAGGGAACCCCCTAAGCTGAGTAGGTCCTCGGATGGTGATGATGGTAGTACTCCTCAGTTGGTGGTGCCCCCCAAGTCCATCCATTCCTCACCCACCATTAGAACATCACCATCAAAGAAAAAACGACGGGTCATCGTTATTGGTGACTCTGCGCTGAAGGGAGCAGAAGGGCCAATATGTCGGCCAGACCCTCTACATAGAGAGGTCTGCTGCCTCCCGGGTGCCCGGGTTAAGGATGTAAGGATGAAGCTTCCTTCTCTAGTCCACCCCTCTGACTACTATCCCCTATTAATGTTCCAAGTTGGTAGTGATGAGGTAGGCAGAACTTCCATGAGGACTCTGAAAAAGGATTTCAGAGCTTTGGGGCGACAGGTAAAGGGTTCGGGAGCACAAGTTGTGTTCAACTCTATCCCACCTGCTTCAGGGAAGAATGAGGGATTCAATATAATGGGCCAACAGATCAATACCTGGCTCCGAGCTTGGTGTGCCCGGCAGGGGTTTGGGTTTTTTGACCTTGGGTTCCACCGGTCAAAAGGGATCTTAAGGAGAGAATTGGGTAGGTTCATCCAGAGGGCTTTAAACTAGTTATGAAGGGGGGTGGGGCAGTAGCTGGGGTCACCAAAATGGAAACTGCATGCAATGTCCCTGTGCTTGCAGGAGAGGGGTATGCTTCTAAACCCCTAAGGTCTTGGCCCTTGGTGAAGGAGGAGGATGACTTGCCTCCTTGTAGGAAAAACACGAGGGCTGGTGTTAAGCTGGTGGCTGTGGAAACGCCTAATAGTAGTCACAAGGCTATTAGGGCTGCTGCTGATCGCAAGGAGGCCAAGCTCAGGTGCCTTTATGCTAATGCACGCAGCATGGGTAATAAACAAGAGGAGCTGGAGGCCATTGTTTGTTCAGAAAATTTTGATATAGTTGCCGTCACTGAAACGTGGTGGAATGACTCCCACACATGGAGTGCAGTGATTGAGGGCTACCAACTTTTTAAAAAAAATAGGCTAGGTAGGAAAGGTGGTGGTGTAGCTCTCTATGTTAAAAAAGATTGTGAATGCGTGGAAATCAATAATGATGATGACAGGGTTGAAAGCTTATGGATCAGAATAAAAACCAAGGCCAACAATACCGATGTTATTGTGGGAGTTTGCTACAGGCCACCTACCCAGGATGATGAGGTGGATGAGATGCTTTATAGGCAATTGGGGGAGGTCTCAAGGTCACTCCCCCTCATTCTGGTGGGGGATTTCAACTTCCCAGACATCTGCTGGGATTACAATACAGCAGACAGGGAACAGTCTCGGAGGTTCCTAGAGTGTGTGGGAGATAACTTCCTGACACAGTTGGTGAAGGAGCCGACGAGGGGAAACAAAACTCTGGACCTGCTGTTTGTTAACAGAGATGGTCTGGTGAGGGATGTAAAGGTTGGAGGCCGTCTGGGACAAAGTGATCATGAAATGCTAGATTTCTCGATCCTTGTCGAACCGCGGAGGGGAGTCAGCAGAACTGCCACCTTGGACTTCCGGAGGGCGGACTTCAACCTCCTCAGGACTATGGTTGAGAGGGCCCCCTGGGGAGTATCTTTGGAGAGTGTGGGAGCCCAGGAAGGTTGGGAATACTTTAAGGAAATTGTCCTAAAGGCGCAGGAGCTGACTGTCCCAAAATCGCGAAAGATGAGCCGACGGGTGAGGAGGCCGGGCTGGCTGACCAGAGACCTTTGGCTTGATCTAAAGAACAAAAAGAGAGTTTACGGTCTCTGGAAGAATGGGGGAGCTACTTATGAGGATTACAGGTTTGTAGTGAGGCTGTGCAGGGAGAAAATTAGGAAGGCCAAGGCGCAGCTAGAACTGAGCTTGGCTTCTAAGGTTAAGGAGAATAGTAAATGTTTTTATAAACACATCAATACCAAGAGGAAGGCTAAGGAAAATCCCCATCCCTTGTTGGATTCTGAGGGCAACTTGGTCACTGAGGATCGGGACAAGGCTGAGGTACTTAATACCTTCTTTGCCTCGGTCTTCAATAGTTATGCTTGTAACTCCCTGGGAACGCAGCCCCCTACACTGGTAGACGGGAAGGGGGAACCAAAAGAGCCTTGCGTGATCCGTGATGAGATGGTCCTGGATCTACTTAGAAAGCTGAATGTTTATAAGTCCATGGGGCCGGATGGGTTGCACCCTAGAGTTCTGAGGGAGTTGGCGGATGTGGTTGCCAAACCACTATCCATAATTTTTCAGCAGTCTTGGCTGACTGGGGATGTCCCGGTGGATTGGAGACTGGCAAATGTGACGCCTATCTTCAAAAAGGGCCGGAAAGATGATCCTGGCAGCTACAGGCCCATCAGTCTCACCTCGGTGCCTGGGAAGGTTATGGAAAGGATAATCTCAGGTATCATCATGGACGAACTAAAGGTCAGCCATGGGATCGGGCCTAGTCAGCATGGGTTTATGAATGGTAGATCCTGCCTGACTAACCTGATTTCATTCTATGACAAGGTGACCCGCTTAGTAGATGAGGGAAAGGCTGTCGACGTGGTCTACCTGGACTTCAGTAAGGCCTTTGACACTGTCCCCCATAACATTCTGGTAGAGAAGCTGGCTGCCCGTGGTTTGGATGGGTGCACGCTCCGCTGGGTGAAGAACTGGTTGGATGGCCGGGCCCAGAGAGTTGTGGTCAATGGAGTGGAATCCAGTTGGCGGCCGGTCACAAGTGGCGTCCCCCAGGGCTCGGTGCTTGGGCCGCTTCTGTTTAACATCTTCATTGATGATTTGGATGAGGGGATTGAGTGCACCCTCAGTAAGTTCGCAGACGACACTAAGCTGGGAGGGAGTGTTGATCTGCCTGAGGGGAGAAGGGCACTACAGAGAGACCTGGATAGACTTGATCGATGGGCCAAGGTTAATGGAATGAGTTTCAACAGGGCCAAGTGTCGGGTCCTGCATTTTGGTCATAACAACCCCAGGCAATCCTACAGGCTTGGGGAGGTGTGGCTGGAAAGCTCCCAGACGGAAAGGGACCTTGGTGTGCTGATGGACAGTCGGCTGAATATGAGCCAGCAGTGTGCCCAGGTGGCCAAGAAGGCCAATGGCATCCTGGCTTGTATCAGGAATGGTGTGGTGAGCAGGACTAAGGAAGTCATCCTGCCCCTGTACTCAGCATTGGTGAGGCCTCACCTCGAGTACTGTGTCCAGTTTTGGGCACCTCAGCACAAGAAGGACATGGAGGTACTGGAGCAGGTCCAGAGAAGGGCAACGAGGCTCGTTAAGGGCTTGGAGAATCAGCCCTATGAGGAGAGACTAAGGAAGCTGGGGCTGTTTAGTCTGAGGAAGAGGAGGCTGAGGGGAGACCTTATTGCTGTCTTCCAGTACCTGAAAGGTTCTTACAGTGAGAGTGGGGCAGGTCTATTCTCACTACTGACTTGTGACAGGACGAGGGGAAATGGCCTCAAGTTGCGCCAGGGCAAGTTTAGGTTGGATATTAGAAAGAACTTCTTTACAGAAAGGGTGGTTAGGTACTGGAATGGGCTCCCCAAGGAGGTGGTTGAATCGCCATCCCTGGATGTGTTTAAGAGCCGCTTGGATGTGGTACTCAGGGATATGACTTAGAAGAGGTTTGTTGTTGTGGTATTGTTTTGTGGTTGTTTTTTAAGAGATAGGCTACTGGTTAGGCTGCGGTTGGACTTGATGATCTTCAAGGTCTTTTCCAACCTGAGTAATTCTATGATTCTATGATTCTATGATTCTAGTTATAGTTGCTAATAAATCCATTGCACAATATTTAGTATTTAAAGGGGAAATGGTAGAGTTCTGATCTGCCAAAATGATGTGACATAACAAGGAATACCATTAAGACAATATTGTGTGTAATAGAAACACTTACTGACTTACTGCTCTAATTCTTTGCTTTTTTTCTAACTACTCCAGAAATTCAATAACATGCTTTTTTTTTTTTTTTTTTTTTTTTTTTGTGGGAAGAAAGCACTTTACAATAACAGACATATTCTGAATTTTTTTACCATACAAAAAGACTGTCCACTGACAGTTAGACAATCATAGAAGGCTAACTTGGTCAGGACTTGCCCTTGTTGAACCCATGCCTGTTGTCTTGTATCACCTCCAACTCTTCATGTCCCTAAGCATAACTTCCAGTAAGACCTGTTTCACGATATTCTCCAGCATAGAGATGTGACTGACAAGATGATAGTTCTCTAAGTCATCCTTTCTAAGCCACCCTCTTAAAAATAAAAGTGACTTTGCCCTTTCACCTGACGGATATGACTTTTTAAATATCAGCATGTGGTTTAGTGACTGCTTCAGCCAGTTCATTCAGGAGTCTGGAATGCATCTTATAAGTTTTATGAATGTTCATGTTTCTCATGTGTTTGTGAATCTAATTTTCACTCAGGCAGGAAGAGTACCTCAGCATTCTCCTTGTCCATTGTAAGTAGAAGTACTGTAGCTCTAGGTGGGGTACAACTTTCTTTTTCTTTTCTTTTCTTTTCTTTTCTTTTCTTTTCTTTTCTTTTCTTTTCTTTTCTTTTCTTTTCTTTTCTTTTCTTTTCTTTTCTTTTCTTTTCTTTTCTTTTCTTTTCTTTTCTTTTCTTTTCTTTTCTTTTCTTTTCTTTTCTTTTCTTTTCTTTTCTTTTCTTTTCTTTTCTTTTCTTTTCTTTTCTTTTCTTTTCTTTTCTTTTCTTTTCTTTTCTTTTCTTTTCTTTTCTTTTCTTTTCTTTTCTTTTCTTTTCTTTTCTTTTCTTTTCTTTCATTTCCTTTTCCTTTTCCTTTTCCCTTTCCTTCCCTTTTTGGTTATTTTTCTTTCTTTTGTAAGAAATCATTCTTTGCAGCTCAGTATTGCCAAAGACACCAAATGTTAACACAACTATATTACACTTTTTTCTCCATTTTATTTTTGCTACCTGATATTGAAAATATATCTGTGCAGCCTACTCTTTGAGTACACAAATACATTATGAATATAAAAAGAATCATTTAAATTAAAACAAACAAACAAACAAACAAAACAGATATACCTTTATATTATAAGCTGAACGTATCTCATACAATTTTCAAATGAATTTAACTAAATTTCATTGAAATAAGCAGAAATATTATTTCTGTCAAAGTTTAGATACTCCTTTAAGAAAAATAACGAGAAAAATATTTGTGATATTTGGACTAAAAGACTCATGCTGTAGACAAAGAGTAATTTCATTTTGGATTTTGAGTTGTGAATACGGCTCCAGTTAAATTAATCTGCCGAATCAGAGTAATGTTCTGAAAGATTCTAATCTGATTGACTGTTTATCAATGACATTCATAAATACTAAATTCTAAGAATCAAATTCCATGACATTTTGAATGAGCTTTAATAATTATGATTAACATATGTTTTGTTGCAAATGAATAGCATGAACAACATAACTGTTGAATGAAATTTCAACAAAAGGTCAGGTAGAATTATCTTATACAGAGCTGTGTGGCATAAACAGGCTTCAGTTTCCAACTGTGTCGATACTTGGAAAGAGGTAAATTCAGAGATATGCTTTTCTATGCTTTGAAGTTCAGTTGAGCTATTTTAGTGAATTGGTATGATTGGTTATGCTTTGCTTTTCTTCACTGTAACTAAGCTGTGGATATAGCATAAATGTATTTTGATTGATAGAGTATATGGCTTGCAAGGTACTTCAAAAATCTAACAATTTGCCTTTTAATTGCAGTATATATCTTATTGTAATGCAAGTTACACAATGAAGACTTCCTTGGAAATGAATTGCTTGTAAATATTTACATATAACAAATAATAATAAAACTTCTGGTCATTCTGTTGTCATTTTTCTTGCCTTCTTGAATAGCTTTGGATAGCATTTAAATACATTTGAACATGAGTGCTGGGTCCTGCATTTTGGTCACAACAACCCCAGGCAACCCTACAGGCTTGGGGAGGTGTGGCTGGAAAGCTGTTTGGTGAAAAGGGACCTTGGTGTACTGATGGACAGTTGGCTGAATATGAGCCAGCAGTGTGACCAGGTGGCCAAGGAGGCTAAGGTACTGAATAGGACAGGCCCCAGTTCTGTCCCCTGGGAAACACAATTCATGACTGGTTACCAGCTGAATGTGACTCCATTCACCACTCCCCTCTGGGCCCAGCCATCCAGCCAGTTCCTTACCCAGCAAAGAGTGAGTCTGTCCAAGCCATGGGCTGCCAGCTTTTCCAGGAGAAGATTTTCAAAGTGAGCTTTAAAGTAAATAAAAGACAGCCATGTCATGAGTTACTGGAATATCTATATTCAGCTTTATTTTTCCTCGTTATTATCATTGGTCTTTATTCCAGTTCATAGCTTCTCTCATGCTCATTGCATCAGCAGATTTTAGGACTACAAGAAATTGTTTCTTTACATGTTATAAAATAGTTTTGTGACACTGCCGCCAAAGGTCTTAACAGAAGTCTATCAGCTTAATACCCTATTTTTTCTTCTAATTGTAGCCTTGTTAATTTAGTATGAAATGCTAGATTTTTAAAGGCTTCTCAAAGCAGCATAATCATAATAGCCTTTCTCATAAAATATCCTCATTACTGGTTTGCTAACTTCTTTAGTTTTACTTACAGCTACATCATAATATGAATACATCACTGCTGATCAATACTAACTTTCCATTTCTGTTTTGTTTATGCACACCTATGAAATACACAGTACAAATTAGAACACATATTTGATCTGACAATGCCAAGAGCTTGAGGGCATTAAATAGATCCAATTGACCTAGGAGACCCAAGAGCAGGCCCATGTCAACCCCCTGGAGTTGTCATCTACTGCACCAGATGCTGCAGCAGAGCTCATGTCCAGTTCTCCTCAGCCTTGTCCCAGCCAGCCAGGCATGTTGTCAAGCCTGACTTACCCTATACTTCACCAGCAGAAAAATATGCTGTATTCTAAAGGCATTGTGACATAGACTTAAGCATTGATACATAATATGCTATGCCATTCAAGTTGTACACCGTTCTATGTTTTGGTCTGGGCCAACAAATTCTTTCACACTCACCACCCAGTTGATGTTATTGTTTTTGGTTTACTTATATTCTGATGTTAATGTTTTGGGGCTGGTAAAATGAAGCATTTCAGGAAACATACCAGTCATTTGAGTATAGCTTACTATTGATCATAGAATCATAGAATCACAAAGTTGGAAAGGACCTACAAGATCGTCTAGTCCAACCGCTCTCCCATTACCATTGTTACCACAAGACACTAATTTATATCTTGTAGCTCCTCATCCTCTTGAACACTGCCAGGGAAGATAACTCCACCACCTCCCTGGGCAGTCCATAAATGTTCCACAATGTGCCATGTCATTACTATATTTTACATATATTACATATATAAGTGCACATGCATATATGAAGGAGCATGAAATAGTTCACCACATTTTTATGCTTTGAGGTGCAACTCAGACATTTCCATAACTTTGTTTTAATTTGAATTGAATTGGAGGAAGCACATTAACAACCACATAATGAAAATGTCACCTCATGTTCCTCACATGCGTTCAAGTTCATTTCCCTTGATACCACTAAATTGTAGTTAGATGTGTTTCATCAGATCCATTTTTAGTTTGTCAAAATCAGGATCACTCAAGTTTAGTGCCTGAAAATGGTTGAGATTCTAATTGCTGATTGTTCTTAAGAAAAAAAATGAATTCACAGCAATCCTGTAGTAATATCATAGTTGCCATAATGATGCGTAATTACACTGAGAAAATGTACTATTCCTCAGGCAAGTCAATGTTCCCCCAACTTCTAATACCAGATAAAGTATCTCCCAAAGGAAACTAAATAAAATGAAAAATAACACTCAAATTAGTGCAACTAAGGAGATGCAACTTCTTCGTGACTTTTACAATACTATGTCACTGTACTCACTACGATAGGCAAGAAAATGTAAAGCAAAATAATGAATATCTAATTCATTTCTTAGAACAGATATTCTCTCACAGCAATAACCTGTTGTAAGTTGTGAAAGAGCCGTACTAAAATTAGAGCTTGTTTTTAACCAGAGGTAATTTTACTACACTTATAGATAACACATTTTCAAAAATACAATTTCTGATTATTATTATTATTTTTAATCTTTATCTATCTATCTATCTATCTATCTATCTATCTATTTATTTATTTATTTATTTTTCCAGCTTTATTGTTCACTTGCTATCTGAATACACTGCTGCAAAGTAGTCAGGAAAGCTGAACAAAATATATATATATATATATGTATATGTATGTATGTATGTATGTATGTATATATGTATGTATGTATATATGTATGTATGTATGTATGTATATATAAATCAGAAACATGGGAAAAAAAAATAAATTGTGTAAAAATTGTATTTTGAATCCAGGGCCATAAGTACTGTATGTCTTTTTCAGCACTAGACACTAGATGAAGAAGGAATTGATCTGGGGTGGATGCAAGAACAAACTACCCATTGCCTCACTGTGCTAACACCCACTGTTTTCCCTTCATAAACATTCAGTGGATGTCAATAGGTAAATATTTTTCATCATGGAGGAATTCAAGTGCTTTGCTTCATACACAATTCCATGTCAGATACCATTTTGTCAGACTACCCATCTTCTGCCATCTCTCACATTGTAACAAAATTTAATAGAATACCGGCAGGAAGGTTCCACCTCATAGGAGGCATTCCTTTTGGAGCAGCCCTTCTGCATATTCTATGATCAAAATAAACTTTAATAGTGATATTGAATGAAAATATGGTTTGTTGTATCCTTTTTTGTGCAATCGATCAGAGAATCTGGGTTTTATAGTTAACAACATTGTTTCCTTGTCTGATGTCAGCCTCAACAGCAACACTTTCATATCTTTTAGTGACCATTTATAAATGCCTTTTGAAAATAAATATTCCTCTCTCTCTCTCTCTCTCTCTCTCTCTCTCTTTTTTTTTTTTTTTAGTTCATATTTTCTTTGCATTAAAGCAAAAACTAAACATTTAATACCTTTGCTCTAAGATTCTTGAAATTCAAAGTACTATTTAAATAGTAAATATGCGATGATACACTCTACTTTGAATTTTTATTTCAATGGACAGAGTTCACAAAAACAAGGAAATTTCAAAGATAAAGTAAACTGCTGATATTTCAATAAAAAATATTGAGGACCTTGGCTGTTCCTTAGGGTTGTGAAGGTTTACAAACTGAATAATGTATGAATATCAGATTTAAATGCACATCTTCTCTTTAAAAATCTTTTAATTTATCTTAATTGATTAAAAAGCATCAGTAAAACAAAGGCCACATGCATTAAAAATGTAATACCACCTTTTGTTTTAACACGACTAATAAGTAGCTGTTGAATAATTGTGATTTGCACCTCATCAAAATTCTGTGTTGTTTTGTTTTTGTTTTTTTTTTTTTTTGTTCTTTTTCCATTTTTCATATGCTTTCTTTCTTTTCTTATAATCACCAGAATACACATAAGTTTTATTTTAATTGGGAAAACAAGTTACAAACACTATGCTATGCAATGAGCTATTTGACTTATATTACTTTTTAAGTAATGAAGAAATTCATGGATGAGAGTGGAAGAGGAGAAGTCCACCTAGAAGGAAAAAAAAAAAAAAAAAAAGAGAGAGAATTATATTGTATAGAGGAAAAATAGTGGAAATGTTGGTGAGCTACTTAGCAATTGAATTTTGACATGTGTAAATGGACATGGTTTAGTGGGAGCTCTTGGTAATAGGTGAACGGTTGGACTGGATGATCTTTTAGGTCTTTCCAACCTTGGTGATTCTATGATTCTATGAAATGTCATCTGTCATGGTTTTGCAATTTTGTAATTTTGCTATCAGTATTCCACATCATAAAATCATGTTAAGCATAGATAATTTTGACGTATGTGCTGCTCACAGAAAGAAGACTGAATGTCCCAGAGAACATCACGGTCAGTCATATGACACGGACTCTATATAATCTCACTTCAGTGCTGGACTCGCTCTCTTGAATCCTGTCAACCATGGAGGAGTGTGTGGAAGCATTCCAGCCATTTCGCCTAGAGTAACAGTAGGCCTCTCAGTTTCGGGACTTACTCTCTCCTATTTTACTTGATTCGTTAGCCCTAATTCCAATTATATTGTATTATATTCAATTAAATTGTATTATATTATATTCTACTCTGCCATGGTGAGGCCTCATCTGGAATACTGTGTCCAGTTCTGGGCTCCCCAGTACAAAAAAGACAGGGATCTCTTGGAGAGAGTCCAGCGGAGGGCCACAAAGATGGTGAAGGGCCTGGACCATCTCCCCTATGAGGAGAGACTTAGGGAACTGGGCCTGTTTAGCCTTGAGAAAAGAAGGCTGAGAGGGGACTTGATCCAGGTTTATAAATACCTGAAGTGTGGGAGCCATAGTGGCGAGGCTGGTCTCTTTTCAGTAGTGCGTGGGGACAGGACTAGGGGCAATGGGCTGAAACTTCAGCATAGGAAGTTCCGCACGAATGTGCGCAAGAACTTCTTTACGGTGAGGGTGACGGAGCACTGGAACAGGCTGCCCAGGGAGGTGGTGGAGTCTCCTTCTCTGGAGATATTCAAGACCCGCCTGGATGCCTACCTGTGTGATGTGGTGTAGGGAGCCTGCTTTGGCAGGGGGGTTGGACTCGATGATCTCTAGAGGTCCCTTCCAACCCCTATAATTCTGTGATTCTGTGATTCTGTGATTCTGTGATTCTGTGATATTGTGTTATTCTGTATTCCGATATAGGAATGGGACATGGAGGTACTGGAGCAGGTCCAGAGAAGGGCAACGAGGCTTGTTAAGGGCTTGGAGAATCAGCCCTATGAGGAGAGACTAAGGAAGCTGGGGCTGTTTAGTCTGAGGAAGAGGAGGCTGAGGGGAAACCTTATTGCTGTCTTCCAGTACCTGAAAGGTTCTTACAGTGAGAGTGGGGCAGGTCTATTCTCACTACTGACTTGTGACAGGACGAGGGGAAATGGCCTCAAGTTGCGCCAGGGCAAGTTTAGGTTGGATATTAGAAAGAACTTCTTTACAGAAAGGGTGGTTAGGTACTGGAATGGGCTCCCCAAGGAGGTGGTTGAATCGCCATCCCTGGATGTGTTTAAGAGCCGCTTGGATGTCGTACTCAGGGATATGATTTAGCAGAGGTTTGTTGTTGTGGTATTGTTTTGTGGTTGTTTTTTAAGAGATAGGCTACTGGTTAGGCTGCGGTTGGACTTGATGATCTTCAAGGTCTTTTCCAACCTGAGTAATTCTATGATTCTATGATTCTATGATTCTATAGTATTTAGTAAATAAGTGTGCCTCCTTAGATCGTTGCCGCTGTATTTATTTCCTTTTTCCCTGTTTTCTTTTCCTTCTGGGCCAGCGGCCTGTGGGCTGACTGCCCCCCTGTCATGGGTGCAGGTAGATTTTAGGTTAACCCACGACGCCATCAGAGATCTTCTTTGCCTACTTAATCCATATAACATGTTGGTGTCTTGGTATCTTGACTTCCATTGTGTTATGGACACACTGATAACTTTTAGATGATTAATCATATTCTGTCTACATACCATGAACAAAGTTAAGCCAAATAACCTGAAAAGTATTAAACCCCAAGAGTGTAATTCTATCAGAAAATTTAAAAATATATCATTGTTTACAAATATCTCACATATAAAGAGGCAGATTCTGTCTGGGTAGCTCAATAGAGTAATTTAAATTATTTATATCAAATATATAAGTACTTGACTTTTGAATATACAATTGTTGTTTTCCTAGCGAACTAACTGATACAGAATTTCTATTAGCAAACTATTTTACTGCTTTATTTATCTTATATTCTATACATAATGATATTCTAAAAAAAATCAGAAAACACCTATGTTTTTTCTTGAAATAGTGGAAAAATATAGTGAGATATAGTGAGAAGTTTTGAGACAGCGGAAACTTCAAAGCAGTAAAGATTAACTTTTATAGCTATCCCCCTGATTCTCATGATACATTTGTATCAGTTAGAACTTGAAGCACAATAGGTCAGATAATCAATACCATACAAGTTTTCTCTGTAGCTGAAATTGAAAACATTACTATCTTATCAGAGAAGTTCAAATATGACAATTACTAACTTTGTGCATCCAGTACAATTGAAAAGGATAAAAATATATTGCAGCAAATCTGTAGTTAGTTCAGTGCTTATGTTAAGGAAAATAATAATAATAATAATAATAATAAAACAAATATCTGTCCTAGAGTAATTAACAAATGTAATTCAAGTTAACAGCAAATATTTCTTACATTTCAGCAGTTTAAAACAGAAACTTTTTGAACATTATAATTATAATGCAATAATCAACTAGAAAAAGTGCTAAAAGATAACTGCATCAAGCAGTGGTGGAATAAAAGAGAAAATAAATATAAAGAGATCAGTTAAAGAGGTTATTTAAAGACAGGATAAGACATGATATAGTCCTCCAGTATTTAAGTTCTTAAGTTCTTGAACTGTTTATAAAAGTTGTAGTCATATTTTTCAAAATTTCAGGTTTTTTTGCTTGTTTGTTTTAGTGGAAATATTGTTTTTTAAAGAAAATTTAAAACAATGTTGCAGTAAATTAGAACAGAAAATATTATTACAAATAAATCCAATCCTAACTACGTAGAAAAAAATACTGCAAGATCATTTTTGTATTCTTGACAGCCGTGCTTATTTGTCTTTGCATTTCTGCTGCTGAGTAATCTGCTTTCAGACATTTTCAATAGTGCTGAATTAGTCCTCACATGCTTTATTTTCCCCTTACTATTTTTTTTTATAACAAGATCAATAATTTCCATTTACTGAGAATCTGGTGATCAGTATATCAAGATAATAAAAAGGTGAATTTTTAAATTACAGCACATATTTCTTTTCACACAAATTTGTTCAAAAGTTTAAGGTTTATATGTGGGTTCCTCCAAAATTAATGCCTCATATTTATTTTCACGGAAAATTGTTTTTTGTTTTGTTTTGTTTTGTTTTGTTTGTTTGTTTGTTTTCATGTTTATGATGCCACTGCTGAAACACACCGTTCACTGTGAGAGGTAAATTGTGTTTTTGCAGTGAAAGTTTCCAATATTTCTGTATGCATTGTAGGATAAGCTGTTTTTCACAAAGAAAGCTGCAGAACAGAGTAAAGACTTGGGCATTCTGATCTGCGTATGACTGGGACAGGCACAATGTAAGCTATATATGCAGGGTGGGGAGAGCCTAGCTCAGGACAGAACAGATGCGCTAACTTTTTGAAACACTGTCCTCTTATCTCCATAGAAAAGTACAGAACATACCTAAAAGCAACAGGTTGGTAACAGACCTTATGCAGAAATGTATCACAGCAACAGCATCGGGAAGATTGCAAGCCTGAAATGCTCAAGCAATGAGTGCCAGGAAAGATACGGCCTGCATTGGACCCAGGCTGTGTAATGGAGTGAATTTCACTAATAAGATGCGCAATTTCTTCCTTGCCAGTAGGGGGCGTGCGCCTATTATTGCAATAATAAATAAACTCAGCTGCTTTCACGGGAATCTTTGGTTAGAAATCTTTAATTTTGAGCATTCTCACACTGCTGCCTCACTGTTGCAACTTCCACTGGTTTATCTATATAAACATTCCTGGGGTCCTGAGCACTGGAAGGATGTGAAGCAGATCCAGAGGAGGGCCACTAAGATGACCAGAGGGCCGGAGCACCTCTCCTATGAAGAAAGGTTGAGGGAACGGGGCTTGTTTAGCTTCAAAGAGAAAAGGCTACAGGGAGACCTCATCGTGGCCTTCCAGTACGTAAAGGGAACATATAAACAGGGGGTGTGAGGGGTGGGAAATGGCTGTTTGCAAGGGGGAACTGAGATGGAGAAGGTTTAGGTTAGATGTTAGGAAGAAGTTTTTCACAAAGAAGGTGGTGATGCATTGGAACAGGCTGCCCAAAGAGATTGTGGATGCTCCATCCCTAAAGACATTCAAGGCCAGGCTGGGTGTGGCTCTGGGCAGCCTGGTCTAGTGGTTGGCAACTCTGAACATATCAGGGGGATTGTAACTTGATGGTCCTTGAGGTCCCTTTCAACCCAGGCCATTCTGTGAGTCTATGATTCTATGATTCCACAAGTGCCAATGAATGTCAATGTGAAGTTTTTTTTGTTGTTTGTTGTTGTTGTTGTTGTTGTTGTTGTTTTGTTTTTGTTTTTTAAGCATGAATAAATTCAGCTACATTCAGTACACTTCATACTTACTTCCATTCCAGACATCATTTTGTCAGACTTCTGTTTTGCTGCTGTCTATTGAATAGTAACAAAAACCTAAAAGAATGTTGGCTCGAAAGTAAGGGAAGGAGAAGGAGAAGGGTATATTTCTGTGGAACACATTGCATTAATGGGATCTGGCATTACTGGCTACAAACTGAAAACGTGGTGTACCACAAAGTATATTTTTTTTCTTCATGTTTGTTAGAGTTCATTTTGATCCAACTTATGTCATTTATTGTTGGTTTCTATTCTAAGTTAATTGTTTATCCATGATTTGTAAAAAAAATGTCAGATCCTGTAAGGAAATTTCATCCTGATTATGTCCGACATCTTACTTAGGAAAAGATAAATCACTACTGACAACCAGTTTAAATTAGATGCTACGTTAGATGTTTAGATTCATTTATTCTTCTGTCTGTGATAGTTCAAAGTGGAAAAGGTGTGAAGAAAAGCACAAAAATTGCTTATTCTAATCAAACAACATGTTCATTTGTATGAAGCAAAATTTCCAAATAAGTAAATGGAACAAAAGATGGAAAAAACAAAAACAAACAAACAAACAAACAAAAAATGTGAAAATAAAAGAGTTTAAAGAAATTCTAGGCAATGGGCTTCTTTTATAGTTTGGGTAAGTATGAAACGTTTCTATACAGTGTGATAGAGACAAATTTTCTGCAGATGATCATGTCCTTTTAATTGCAGAAGCTCAACGAACAAAATATCACTATCACTTTTATTTTGTGCCAGATTTTCAGCTAGGTAACAAATAATTTCTGTTCTTTTTTGAAGGGTATCAAATCAGGACATTGTAAATAATCAAAGATTCTTTCACAGATATATGTAGCTTTCAATTCAACCTAAGCTGAATTTCATATATAAATGCCTACTTTTCATTATTTTAATGAAGAGATTTAGGAATGGAATGAAAAAATATAGATTAATCTAATGTAACTCTTACTTTCCCACAAATATATAGAAATTCAATTATGATTTTTGTATTTTTATATCTTTGTTTCTTTGTTTTGCTTTGCATAAATGTAACAGGATCTTGTCTTTTGTTGTTGTTACTTACTGAAGATATTTCCTATCTTGATGAAGTTAGCTATGCAAAAGCTAAGATACTTGTTATATCCAATACATTTACCACTGACAGATGTGTCATGACCTAAATGAAATCTGTACTTTCTGCATCACTAGCTGCAGAGCATGATACCTGGAGGTACCTTGCCTAGTATTAGGTAGCTAAATTTAGGCAACCAAATGAGACCTTCATTTTCAGCTTCATTTAATTGCATACTCAGATACAGAATCTCAGCAGCCTTAAAAGCAATAATCTTTGTTTACAGGTCGATCTGGAAAAATGTTTATCTTCCAAGTGTTGTTAAACATGCATTTTGTTCTTTGAGTGAAGGTAAGAAACAAGTATAAAGAATGTATTGAATTTATGTAGAAAACTGGGAAAGAAGGTAAAGAACGTGACAATGATAACTGCCAATTGTTACAAAAGACTGAAAAGTCCTGGCAGCCTGATTAATTCTCTAATTAAGATTCCCCATCACAATATATCATAAAAATGCAAATGAAACAGAGAAGTTAATTCTTTATCTAATCATATTTGTATTTTTCAAGTTTGGTATACTGTTTACAAATTATTTAGGACCACAGATCCAACTCAGATTAGCTGATCATTTAAAACTCTCTTTAAAAGACGTTAACTTTAGAGCTTCTTAGAAGTACATTTTTGAAAATACCTTATACTAGCTTCTGTTAAAAAAAGTGATTACATTCTATATCATTCTCAAAACACTAATAATTTGAATAAAAAAAAAAGTGATAAAAACTGAGAATAGACAATCTCATACATGGAAAAATTATTTATGATCATTACCAATTTCCTGCGATTTTTAAAACTACTTGTGCTAATGTAAAGTATATTAAATTGTAGCTTGTTCTCTTTTATTTAATAAGAAAAGTGTTAATACTTATACCTTGATTTAAATAAGGAAAGGAAGCAAGGGAGGGAGGGATAGAGGGAAGGGAAGGTGAAAAGCGTGGAGGGAAGGGGGAAAAGAAGGAAGGGGGAAGAGCGGAAGGGGGGAAGGGGAGAAGGGAGGAAAGCGGGAAGGTGGAAGAGGGGAAGGGGGAAGTTATTTGCTAGAAATATATTTCAAAACATGTTTTAATCACTGTAATCTAAAAGTAATCACGTAGTTTTCAGATATATACTGCTGAATATTTTTAAGAACCTAGTTACAAATGTACATACACTAAATACTTTATCTTGGCAAGTATTGTTGGAATCCTGCAGAGATTCATAGTTTGTCTTCAAAAATGGGTGAACAAGAAATCAACTTAGAAGATCTCATTCATTTTTCTATAATTAAGTGAGTACATGCAAGTGTTAGTAGGCAAGAGTAGATGCATAGAATAAGTAATCTTTGATCTTGCCCTTTATCCTTTGTGATTAAAAAGTCCATTTTAAAAGGAAACATAAAATTTAAGTATGATTCCTAATTCTAACAATTTTATTATAACTTAAGAAAAAGAAAATGGATATACAGGAATATGAAAAACAAACAAACAAACACGCAAAACAGTGAAATAAGAATCATCAACAGAGTTAATTTCAATATGCTAGCAGTTTAACTAAATATTTTTGTAATTTGGAGTATAAAATTAAAGGTTTTTATTTGTACTAGCAAGAGTCAGTTAATTTGTAGTAATCTGTAGAAACTGTTACTTTGTTGGTTGCTATATCTATTGCATTAGAATTAGTCAGGCAGTATGTTCATGATAGTTGACAGATTATGTGAGCAAAACTGTTATAGTCAAGTATGTGTTAACAGAAGTAAGAATAGTCATAAACATATCAAATGAATAGAAATCTTGATGAAAAGCTGAAATGCTTTAGATTATTAAAGAAACAATCTATTCATGATTCAGTAAAACCAGCTCTTGAGCAAGAAATATCTTGAGAAATCACTGCACAAGCCACGAGAATCACTCAATACACACCTGTGAAATTCCAGTGACTTCCAAAGAAAAGATTCACATTGAACAACACAAATTTACTACAGGTTATAATGAAAGTGAAAGTAAATATATATATATATATATACATATATACATATATATATATATATTAAAATTCAACGGAGTTTATATTTATTGCAGATGAATATTAACCTTCCATCAATTATTTCAGTTCTTAAAATTCAGGGGTTTGATGTGAATAGCTCTTCCTTCTGGGCAGTAGAACTCAAACTATAATATAGGGACCTAAATACCTTACAAAGCTTTGCAGACAACTACCATTTCACTTGAAATGAGCATTCAAAGAAACAATGAAACAATATCTGCTTTAGATATCACCCTCTGGAATGATCTGAAATAAAAAGTATACTTCTCTATACTGATAAGGGATTCAGGGGAAAAAATAAAGTAAAATAAAATTAAAAAAAAAAAAAAAAAAAAAAAAAAAGGTGCTCTGAAAATAAGTGAATTTTGCCACTTTAGCTCATTTCTGTAAGAATGTAGTGAGATAAAAATCCAATGAATGCTGTATTAAATTTGGCCCAAGTAAAGAAGACAAAGAGACAAGAAAGCCTTTGGCCATCAGAAAAGAAGACTGGCAATAAAGAAAAACAACAGAACTGAAAAAAAACAAAAGGCAACAATGACTAAAAGAGTATAGTGATGAGCAGTTTTTCTAAATACACAAGTAATACAATATAAAATTATATACTATACATGTATAATTGCTGAATAATATGTGGCAATTGTCTAGACTAAGAAAAATGACAATTTTAAATCCTTCAGTATTAGAGTAGCTTTTTCTCATCTTTTTATGTTTTTAATAAAACTTGATTGGTGTGATGTGAGAAGAATAGAACTCTATGAACAGTGATTAGCAATAAAGACGGAACCTTGCTGTAAGCCTACCTTCACAGGGAAAATAAAGTCATTCAGACAGATGAGTACAAATCTAATTGAATCACACTACCATCTATTTATTGCTTCCAAAGATCAAGGCTTGTTTTAGAAATCTTCATGGTATTGAAACTGGAGTGTTAGAGGTGACCAATGACACTTTAATTAGTTCAGGCTATGGATCAATCAATTCTTCACTGGTGCCTGACAGCTCAGGAGCATTTGACGTTATTGATCTTTGTCCATTCACTCATCTTCTCTCAGACTAAGTTGTTTGGATTCCTTAATTCTCTGCATTTCCACTGTCATCTTTCTAAGCACGTTCATACAATTCTCTGCAATAGATCTTTGTCTGCTTCATTTCTTCTTTTCTGTGACATTTAGTAGAAGTCTCTTATTAAAGTGTTATTTTAAAAAAATTTTTACATGACATTGAGTTACTTCTGTTGATCAGAAGTAAAATCTGTCTTCTACTATTCTCTGTATCTGCTACATTTCTTAAGGGATACACAGAATATTTTCTCTAACAACTGATACTGGAAAACAATGCTGAAAAGCTGTATAATATTCTAGGTTTAGGAAAAATATATACATTCTTTTATTAATATCCATGCAGAAACTTACTAAAGAGATAGTATAGTTTTAGTCTGCCCCTATTAATGGGATGAGGTTCAACAAGGTCATGTGCCAGATCCTGCATTTCGGCCACAATAACCCCATGTAGCACTATAGGTTTGGGGATGAGTGGCTGGATGACTGTGTAGATGAAAGGGAACTGGGGCTGTTGGTTGATGCTTGGCTGAACACGAGCAAACAGTGTGCCCATGTGTCCATGAAGGCCAATGCCATCCTGGCCTACATTAGAAATAGTGTGGCCAGCTGGAGAAGGGAGGTAATAATTCCCCTGTACTCAGCACTGGTGAGACTGCACCTTGAATATTGCGTTCAGTTTTGGGCACCTCACTACAAGAAAGACATTGAGGCCTTGAAACTTGTCCAGAGGAGAGCAACAAAGCTGGTGAGGGCTCTGGAGCAGCTGAGGGAGCTGGCATTGTTTAGCCTGGAGAAGAGGAGGCTCAGGGGAGAGCTGATTGCACTCTACAACTTCCTGAAGGGAGGTTGTGATGAGGAGGGGTTTGGCCTCTTCACCCAGACAACAAACAGGACCCGAGGAAGTGGCTGCAAGTTGTGCCAGAGGAGATTTAAATTAGACACGAGGAAAAAACTCTCTGAGAGTGGTCAGGCACTGGAATGGCCTGCCCAGGGAGGTGGTTGAGTTGCTTTCCCTGACAGTGTTCAAGAGGTGTCTGGATGAGTAGCTACAAGGTATGGTTTAGTAAAATGTGCTAGCTAAGGTAATGAGAAGATGGACAAGAAGATCTTGTAGATTCTTTCCAAGCTTGTGATTCTATGATTTTATTTAGCATAAATGTAAAATATTTTCCTTTGTCAAGAGTAGTGCAGGTGGATGTGTAATTATGATGCTGTCCTTTTTCTACTGATTTATGATCTAACTGTATTTGGACTGTGTAAAAATCTATGTGAGTCACAAACTTAATAACTGTTATGATTTTAGATTTTTTTTTTTTTTCATTTGTATTTGTATTTTATTAAAAGCTGATCCTATATTAGAGGAAATGCTTAAGTGATGTTTTACCTCTTTAATGATTTTAGGAAAAACATTTATTTTCCTTAATCTGACATAAGTGGTTTTTGGGTTGTTGTTTTGCAGAACACAGATGCAGTGAGGAGATTCAGTGATCATTTTCTAGCAGAAGATGTACTCATCAGAGTGTCTTTTAACTTTTATAGTGTCCCTATTAACACTGCTATTTTTTTGCTATGAATGTGTTAAAATTGGAAAGCTGTTGAGAAGTATGGGATGAGGATGGAAGACTAGCAAGATGGATAGTAAATGTGAGCACCAATCTTGTATCTGGAAATAATTAAATCCTAAACAGCAGTAACGTAGGAAAACATGTATATCATACCTACTGTTTTTTCTCTCTGTGTTTGACCAGTAAAACATCTGTGTTTAGATAACATAGGTAGTGTGAAGGCACCCTATAGGTCATGCTTGAACTCTTTGCATTAGCACAGAGAAGAACAAAGCACAGTGAAGATCAAAACAGGATATTAAACTATGATGATACAAACCCTTGATAAAAAGGTACAAACAGCAGGTCAGTGTTCCACCAGCATGCACTGAGCTTAACAGTGCCTGTACCCTCACTTGTATGCCTCTTCCTGGGTGCTGCTTTGGAGATTATTAGTATTATTTTTGGCTCTTCGCATTTCAACCATGGGTCTGTGGCTACTCATATAGCAATCCACTGCATATTGTTTGGAAGGTGTAGAACATCTCCCACACAAATACACATATGTAAAGGTCTTCTAACCCTACAGCCTTAGACTATGAGTGTAAGTTTGGGAAATGGAAACAGTGTACATTTTATCCAGATACTGACATCACAGATGAAAGATAAACGTTCACTCTTACCTGTTTATTCTTATTCCAGTAAAGATATGTAGGAACTCATTCATATGAATCATCTACTCTGTCAAATCTTAAACAAAGACAATGTAAATACACTTGCCAAGTATAATTTGGAGCATTAACTGCTACATTTTTATGTTTACGTGGGATCCATTTTCAAAACATGCTTCAGGATCTGAGAAGATGTCTGGGAGACTGTATGCCTACAAAATGCCGCTTCTAGCATGTTTTTCAATCATTAGCAACTTTATATAATCAGCAAATGCTTTATTGTTTAATGGCTGCAAAATACCACAAGGTAATATTTATTTTGTTAAATGAGGTGCTAAACTTTTGTTTTGGAAAGTCAAACTGTTCAACTCTTTACAATAGTTTTCCTCACATTCTCTGATTTTGTCTTTTATGACTCAAAACATAAACTTACATCCTTAAGTTGAAATATAGCCCTAATGTAAACTTTCTGCAACAAATATCAATTCTTCCTTTCCTCTGAATTTTAATGGGTTCTTCAGAAACCAGTTGCTTGTCTCATATTGTTATTTCACTACCTTTGGATCCTATTTGGAGACAAGAGTGGGCCTGATGATCTTTGTGGGTCTCTTCGACATTGGGATATCCTTTAATTCCATGATTCTGTGGTTCTCTGCTAAAATGGAATTAAAATATGGGGGGGGGGGGGGGGGGGGGGGGGGGAAGGGAGGAAATTGAAGAAGATTTGGAGGTTGGAATATCTGTTTTTATATAAAAAAATTACAAAATCAAATGGCTATTTTTAATACTTGTCCTCAATCATAAAATTATGTTATTAAACAAATTACGAGAGCCTACAAACATATGGACTTGCACCATGTATAATTATTTGACATGATAGTAGCATTTAATATTTATTTTTAAGAAGCAGGAATTCTATCAGTATTGATAAAAGATAAAGATAATGATAAGTAACTGATTATCCTGTCCTCTGATACTGCACAAAATATTTTTAGCTTTTTAACTTCACCTTAATGAGTCTCTGATTTCGCAGTTTACTTGTTTTGTTTTGTATTTATAATACTTTTTCTGTTTCTTCTGTTCTAAGTGATTACTCACAAGAATAACAACAAAAAGATGAGAAAAGTTTCATTTATATCAGAACCAGATGGTTTTGTTAATAGTGAATCTAAGTAGGTAATGTTCAAGCTTTCCTCGATTACAGAGCCTTGCAATATATGTTACTGAAAAAACAAGGAAAATAATTATGACTTTATCAATTCCTTTGTGCATGACTGTCATCATTCAGGATATTTTTAGAAGAAATGGTGATGAAATCATGACATTTAAAACAAATATCAAAGTGAATTTAAAAGGAAAACAAAAAACAAACAAACAAACAAAAAAAAAACAACCTATATCTGGCATGGGGGAGAGAGAAGTGCATTATGAATATCAAATTGAAACATAAATGTCAAAGAATCTTCAGGTAAATCACCAGAGATTACACTTGTTTAGCATTCTAACCTTGTGGCAACATATATAAATATATCTATAGCATTACTTTAACCACTATTAACGTATCTATAGAGTATAACACAGCCTTTAAAAGGGTAGGGAGAATCCAGGAACTGACAGAGCATTCTGCCTCACCTCCTTTCTTAGAAAGGGAATGGAACAACTTGTTCCTGATGTCATCTCCAAGCAATTTGAAGAGAATAAGGCTATCAGGAGTTGTCAATATATATTCACCAAGGGGAAATCATGTTTGGCCAACCTGATGGCCTTCTATGATGTCATCACTGTCTGGGTAGGTGGGGGAAGAGCAGTGGATGTTGTACACCTTGACTTCAGCAAGGCATTTGACACTGTTTCCCACAATATCCTTATTGTGAAACTTACTTAGAAAATATGGAATAGATGAGTGGATGGTGAGATGGATTGAGAACTGTCTGACTGGCAGAGCTCAGAGGGTGATCGTTAGCAGTGCAGAGTCTAGATGGAGGTCTGTAACTAGCAGTGTTCTGTAGGGGTTGGTGTTGGGTCTGGTCTTGTTCAACACCTTCATCAGCCATCTGGATGAAGGGATAGAATCCATCCTCAGCAAGTTTGCTGATGATACAAAGCTGGGAGGGTTGGCTGACACATAAGAAGGCTGTGTTGCTGTTCAGCAAGACCTGGACAGACCAGAAAGTTGGACAGGGAGGAACTTATTGAGGTTTAACAAATGCAAGTGTGGAGTCTTGCACCTGGGGAGGAATAACTGCATGCATCAGTACAGTTAAAGGAATGACTTGCAAGAGAGAAGCTCTGCAGAAAAGGACTCAGTGATTCCAGTGGACAACAGGATGGCTGTGGGCCAGCCCTTGTGATCAAGAAGGCCAGTGTTATCCTGGAGTGCATTAAAAACATCATGTCCAGCCGGTTGAGAGAAGTTATCTTTCCCTTCTACTCTGTCCTGGTGAGAACAGACTGCTGTGCCCAATTCTGAACTCTCCAGTTCAAAAGAGGCAGGGATCTCCTAGAAAGAGTCCAGTGGAGGGAGGACCACAAAGTTGATCAAGGTCCTGTAGCATCTCCCATATGAAGAAAGGCTGAGTAACCCAGGTCTGTTCAGCTGGGTAAAGAAGATTGAGAGGGAATATAAAAAATATATTTATCTAAAGGGAGTTGGGAGGCAAATGGTTGAGGCCAGGCTCTCTTCAGTGGTGTTTTGTGATAGGACAAGGAGTAATGGCCTAAAACATGAACATAGGAAGTTATGTACCAACATGTGGAAGAACTTCTTTGTGGTAAGGGTGATGGAGCACTGGAAGAGATTAATAGAATCTTACAATAATTTTGGTTAGAAAGGACCTCTTGAAGTTGTCCAGTCCATGTTTTGTTTAAGAGTCATACTAGAAGTCTGAAGACCTCATTTTCAGAGCCAGTTGAGGTTTTAGTATTTTCAAGGATGAAAATGTCATTTTCTTTCAAATTAACCTTTTCCAATAGCTGTTCTTTCTCACTCTGAAAATAAATAAATAAATAAATGCAATTGGAATCCAGAATAGGAAATGCACTTCTGAACAAAATGTAAACTAACTTAGAATCAGCAGAATAATGGAATGATAAAATTGGTCCTTGGCTGGCTGAATACGTTAGCTCTTTGCCTTAATGTTTTTCACATACTTCAGTACTTAAACATACAATGAGTACAAAAACACAGCTATAAACATTGTTCTGCCACATACCATTTCTTCTTTCAATTAACATGTTAAGGAGTTTAAGGAATGCGAGTAAAAATTATTGATGTTATACATGGAATGTGGTTTTCTTTACATTTCTTCATTTCTTTTGAATATTAGAAACATCCGTAGTGATCTATGATAAAGAATGCATATTAGATAGTAGATTACAAGTATATGGGATTTAAACTGCACAAGTAGGAGATTTTACATATTGTGTTTTTTGAAAACATAAATCTAACATTGGAAAAGCATTGTGAAAAAAGCTAGTAAAGCTATGCACATCAAAACTTCAGACAAAGAGGTAAAGCATACTTGTTGCGTTATAGAATATGTGACATGACTTTCACAATAATTTGTTCTGATCCCTATGTCAAGGCAATTGTTGGGACTACTCAAGTATTTAAAGTTCAAGTACTTAATGCCTTACTCATAGTAAGAGTCAGCTTTAATGGTCCATTTGCTAGTAGAACTGGACCACTGAGGTCAGAGCTTTTTGTAAATGAAAATGTTTCAATACTTCTTTAAGTGTTTAAGAACAATATACTCAGAGATTCTTCTTTAGAATTTCACTATGTCTAATCCACTTGCAGATTTTTCTCAGTTTTAATGTGATGAGGTGAATCAATGGAGAAAGCAGAAATAAAAGCCAGGAGGCATGATCCCATGTGTCCGTTTTATTAGCTAAAAATGTTCTTTGGTCAGTGCAATCTGATACAAAACAACATGACCTACTAAGGTGTGTGTCCTCAATTTGGCTAGGATAGTGTCAGTTATCTCCTTTGCAGCTTATATTGTTCTGACTTTTGGATTTAAGAGGAGAGTAATCTCAATAAAACACAAATGTTTTAGTGATTGCCGAGCAGTGCTTATAAAGTCAAGGACTCTTTTGCTTCCCATGCTGCCCTGCCAGCGACTAAGCTGCAGAAGCATAAGAAACTGGGAGGGAGCATAACCAGGACAGATGACCTAAAATGACTAGGATCTCTTCCCCTTTCCCCTTTCTTAACAATTCCATGTCTTTGAAAAAAATACTCTCAGGTAAAGTACTGGGAATGTCCACAAAATAATGGTTTCAGCACTGCTTTTACTGACAGTTAAATCAAACTTGGGATGAATATTCTTAATCATAACATACTCTGTCTCTGGATGTGTTCAAGAAACATATAGATGTGGCAATTAGGGACATGGTTTAGTTGGCATAGTGGTGATGAGCTGATTTGTCTACATGATCTTAGTGGTCTTTCCAACCTTAATGATTTTTTGATTCTATGAACTTAATTACAAATCTTTTCTTATTACTAAACCCAAGCAGTCTGAATAGCCACAGCTAAGTTAGCAGTTTGCTCTGAAACTCATCAAATGAGCTGGAAATTTCCTATGTTCCATTTTTTTTTTTTTTCCTGTAGTTTTCAAGCATTACATGAAAGGAGATCAAAGTCTTCCATGAAGTAATCTTCAAAAAGACATATAAGTAAAGTCTCTTCACTCTGACCTGTTTTACAGTGAACATAGTTATATCAAATTATTTCTTACAAATAAAATTTACATTGTGAATAACATAAGAAATATTGTGGCTTTCATAAAGTCTTTTTCATTAAGACTTTTGCAATTGTAGTAACAAATATAGTGTCAAGCACTTTTTTTTTTTAACAAAGAAAGTGACCTTTTAAATTATTTTGGGATCCCCTGTTTCCCTTTCCAGAGGCGCTGATTTTGTGAAATCCCTCCACCCCACTAATCATGCAACTGGGCTGAACCAGCCCATAAACTGTTGACAACAGATGTCCATGCATGGCTATAACACTGTGAAATGAGCGGTGTCTTGATCAACTTGTTTGTGTGAATTGTTGGATTATGACTAGGGAACTCTGTACAGAGCTGATTAGAGGCTTCAGTGCATTTGCAGCAATAGTAGCAGCATTGGAATAGTGCAAAGTTTGTGCCAGGTGGGTTTTGTGAATGTTCACACAGAAACAGAAAGAACACTACGTGCAAGTTTGTCAGGACCTATTGAATAAATGTGAGTCTGAAGGTGACAGTTTTCCCCTATCACATTATTACTGATGATGAGATGTGGCATCTCCACTGCAAGTCAAAGTGTCAGTCCATGGAGTGGCAATATGTAAATGTACCACTGAAGAAAAGGTTCAAGATGCAGCCCTCAGTGGGTAAAGTGAAGCACACTGTCTTTTGATAAAGAAAGGGGTGGTTTCTCTGGATTCTCTTGAATCTGGGCAAGTCATTAACTGTGACCGCTTCAACACAATGCTGACTAAGCTGAAGGCTCAAATTTCCAGAGTCAGGTCAGAGAAGAAGACAATATTTTTCTTCCAACGTAATATTACCATGCCCCATACCAGTTTGAAGGTCATGGAGAACATTGTCAGTCTTGGCTGGACTGTTTTACTGTATCCAGAATTGATGCTTTCTGACTTCTGTCTCTTCAGGTTAATGAAAAACAGACTGTGTGAGCAACATGCTCCTAGAAATGGCACCATCGTTCCAGCTGTCAAATAGTGGTTCACCTCTTCTGGTGCTGATTTTCATGAGCATGGCATGAAGGCTCTTGTTCACTTCTGGCAAAAAAAAAAAAAAAAAAAAAAAAAAAAAAAAAAAAGCTAATGAACTATGACTGTATTGAAAAATAGTGTTTTGTAGCTGAGAATTTGCTCTAGTAATTTCCATGGTAATAAGTAAGTACATGTGTGTGTGCGTGTGTGTGTATACACATAGCAGTTTCTATATATGTACACTGAAACTACTGTTAATATCTGGATCATCTGAAAGTATATGGTCCCAAAAATGTGCACTGCACAATTCATGATGGAGAAGACCTTTCAAATTGGAACATTATTTTAAATGCACACATATACTTGATAGTAGGACATTTTTTATTCACTTCAGAAGAGAAAATTCACATCTTAGCCCAATCACTTTACATTTATCAAGTCAGATGATTTTTGCACAGCAGCTCAGTTCCATGTCAGCTTTATAGTTGAAAAATAAACCCAGGGGACAGCATACCTATCACTTGATTTCGTGTCCTACTGTGAAAATACTAATGACTACATAATTGAGGTGACAATGGCAAAAAACCCATGCAGTTTTTTCTTAAGACAGTCCTCTGATCCATGAGATATTGTTCCAAGACTTTGTAATAAGTCAAAAAGAAAGTAGGTAGATTTTTTATTTTATTTTATTTTATTTTATTTTATTTTATTTTTTTTAGTAAAGAAAAGAACACTATTTCTAGGACAGAAGATAATACTGTCTGAACTTGATCTGTGACCAAATGTTTAACTATTTAAAATATAATTAATTTAAATCCCTAAACTCTTGTTTTATTAAACTTGCCTGCAGCACAGAAATAACAGAAAAGCTGAAGTGAATGACAGGAAACTGGGAGCTATTACTGCAGTGCCTCAGGTGGATGCTAGACATACTGAAAGATAAGTAGACTCTTGTGATTAGGTTAGCTGTTAAAGCTACGAATATTTGCTTGCTGCTTTGACTGAGGGTTTTTGTTTGTCTCGTGCTGAAAATCATTTATATTTGATGATTAGAGAACTGTAGTCAAAATCATGGAAATGCCCCTCATTTTTTCTATGGGCTGAAAGAAATATGCCATACCTTTCTCTGATTCACTAATGATAATTTTCAAATCTTCATAGTTTTTAGGTGTATTTTTCTTTTCTTTTTGTAAGGCACTGTTAAGTTTTCATTTTTCAATATGATTCTTACTGCCTGAGGCAAAAAAACAAAACAAAACAAACCACAAAACCCAACCTTTTAGTTCTATTCTTCATGTATACTTTAATAATTTTTAAAAATCAACAGAAATATGACCCATATATCCATCATCACTAGCACATCAGATGGTATGCACTAATGACATGTCTCTTCAGCTGTTTTAACTGATGGAATGTTTTACAGTTTGATTCACAGAGTCAAACTTTCCTCTGACACTGTTCATGTATTACATTACTGAAAGTTTAAAGCAGTTGAATTGACCTTGCAGGTCTAAAAATAATTTCCATGAATAGAAAAAGAAAAAAAAAAAAAAAAACCTTTTGTTACTGAAGTCAGGAGAGTATTTGTCCTGGAATCCAGGTAGACTGCAAGAATGAGCAAAGGACAGAACGTCTCTGGGGACAATGGTAGTATTGTATGGCAGAAGATTACATTTAAAATAAAATCACAATACTAGGGAACTATAGAAACATACAATGAAGCACAGACCAAACATGCAACAAAAGTAAGCAATTTAGAGCTCACATTATAGCTGTTGAGTTGAATAAATTGTTAGATTTATTAAAGAAAATGTACATCTGAGAGTTTCCTAATCTTAATCAAGGCATTCCTCAAAGGGTAGAGAGAAAAGAGCTTATAATAGTGGCAAAACCTGCAGGCACACTGAACAGAAAGAGGCATACAATCAACAGGCTCTTTGTGCAGTTTCTACGATCTGACCAAAATACTTAAAATACTTGTATTTGAAAGTCACCCATCTAAAAAGCATTGGCATCTTACTACAGATGATCACTTAATATGAAAGATAGCTCAGAATTCACAGGCCAGGAGTGATGGTGAGAACATTTCTTTATCTTTTGAAGTAGTATAACTTTGAAATAATGGTCACTGAGCAGTAATAACTTACGTCCTGCCCATGCCTGTGCTTTTATTTGTTCTCATATGTCCAAAGATGTCCTTACCAAAATGATATCTAAATTTATTGGCAGACTGAAAGTTTTCATGAAAGTAACCTTCTGTGATAATATGACCCATTTAGTGGATGAAGAAAACTCTGTGGATGTTGTTTAATTGGACTTTAGCAAAATATTTTTTACTGATTCCCACAGTCTTCCCCTGGAGAAACTGGCTACTCGTGAATTGGATGATCATTCTGTTCACTGGTTAAAAGGCTGTCCAAATGACCAGACCTTAAGGGTTGTTTTGAATACAGATAAATTCAATTGGTGGTCAATCACAAATGGTATTTCCTGGAACTCAATATTGGGGTTAATTTTGTTCAATGTTTTTATCAGTGTTATTGATAAGAGGATTGAGTGCATTCTCAGTAAGTCACTCCAAGTAGGGTTGGAGTGCTGATCTGCACAAGGGGAATTCAATAAAATTGATTGGTGGGTCTCATCTAGAGACATCAAAATTCAGATGCTTGCTGAACTTGGATCTTTGTATCCAATTGCAGCTTTATAAACTTGGGATGTAGGCCACTTTGTATTGTGTGGGAGATGGAAAGGTCAGCTAGGCCTCACTGAATGTCGACTCGCTGATAATGAAGGTCTGGAAAGGAGACAGAAGGTCTGAATAAACAGAGCCATTTTGAACCTAGTCATAAGATAAGCTCTCTGCTTGTTATGGATCTTGCTTGCTTTCTAGCCAATGGGTTATTAGTGGAAATGTACTGAATGTGCATGTTAGGAATATATAAGGCTTGCTTAGAAGAATAAGCACGGAATACACAAGATGATGCAGATACACATCATGATCATGATCATCACAGCAATAAAGAAAGCTTCCTGGCATGAGAACCCTGTGTCCTGTTGCTAACTTGTGACAGTACTGTACAGAAGAAAGTAAAGATTAAAATTTGCCCAAGGAACTCTGATGTAAAGTATGAAACAGAGACAGTGGGTATCACAAGACAAAAAATTGTGTCTAAACAACAAAATTAATTCAGAGAAATGTGTGATTTAGAAAGGCTATAATTCTAAAAAAGATATAAAACTTCTACTTCAATTTAAAACTGGTGTTATAAAGCATCATTTAGAAATTGATAATGTCATTCACTGTTGTAGTAGGCATTAACAAGGACTCAGGATGTGACACGGTAGGACCTCCCCTGCTCTGTGATTGAAATGTGACACATGCTTAAGGGGCATAGACAAAGTAGGATGTGTATTTAAGTAGATGCCACGTTGCAATAAACACCATTTTGCTATTCACCACATTGATGTCCATGTAGCTGATAGCCCTGGCAAGGTGACAGCATCAGTGGGGAGTATGTATTTGAAGAATTGGAAGATTTATAATAGAAGAGTAGCTTTTACAATAATTCTCTTATTTCATGACATAGTCAGCTGATCACACTTTCTATCTGTATATCTTTTGAATGCTTGTTTGTTTTGTTTTGTTTTGTTGTTTGTTTGTTTTTTTATTTTTTAAGGGTCAGTCTTATTTTGAACTGCATTTAAAAATTTGGCTCAAATGCCTTAAAACAAGATTGAAAAGCAAAAAAGTGGTTATTCTAAGAAGAAAACTATTCCAGTGCTAGTAAAATTCTTAGAATGATCAGTCACAAACAACTATGTAATTTTATGTAGAGCAGTGAAAACAGTTCATTAAAAGGGAAAAGAATAAGAATGAGAAAAAGAATAAAAACAATAACTTATCTAAAGTAACCATATAGATTCAAAAATGTAGACAACAAATATGACCAAATACAAGTACCATGTGTGGAATGAGTTTTTGAGCAATGAAAGTATATCTGACAATTATTCCATTCAGTTATCTCACTATATCTGTCTATTCCTGTTTGAGATATCCTAGAGTTTTTGAAACATTTCTATGTGATGGTAAGAATGGCACATTGTGATACATTTTAACCATTACCAAAGTGCCACTTGAGATGCCTTGGTTTGCCTCAAAACATCCAGCTTGTGCAAACATTAATATACTTAGCAAGCTTTCAGAGTTCTTGGAAATCTGTCAATAGAGTCCTCTCTAGATCAAATTTAACAGTCTCATAAGGCAAAAACTTATATGATTTGTATATAAACAAGATGCATTTTTCTGCTACTGGGTCCAAAAGACACTCTAGCTTAGAGCATGTCATACAGCAGGAAGAAAATGAAAGTGGAAAGAAGTGACCATGCACAGGCTACATAAATCCCATCACAGAAATAATGAAGAAAACAATCTTTCTCACTTCTAGATGAGTCAGAGAATTTTGATGGCTAATCTGGCAAAATAAAATTGAATACTCTCTTAGGTAACTTTTCAAATATTAGATCTTTCCTGTTGTTTTTTTTTTGTTTGTTTGTTTGTTTGTTTGTTTTGTTTTGTTTTGTTTTTTGTTTTTTGTTTGTTTGTTTTTGTTTTTTTTGTGTTTGTGTGTGTGTGTGTGTGTGTGTGTGTGTGTTGCTTGTTTGTTTCCCCTTCGTCTTCATTTCTTAAATGCATGTAACAAGCATCTATCCTTTTGGTAATCCCCAGCATGCCATGACAAATTTCAAGAAGTATTGTAGATTTCTTCTTTGTGTCTCACAGATCTTCCATTGACTACTCATTTGCGGATCAAACATAGCCTATGTGATATAAGCACTCTAATCAGCATGTTGATAACATTGAAGATCCACAAGAGAATCTGTAAAACTCTGAAGTATCACACAAAGCGATGGAATATTTTTTTATATAACTTTCCATTTTTCTAGGTGTTTTCTCTTTGAAATTTAGGCAACATCAATCTTCACTATATCTCTGAGTGTTGACACCAAATCAAGGTTGCTGAAGTTGTTGTATACCTAAGAAAGAACATGACTCCATTAACTTGTTCTATTGTTCATTAAGATGGACACAAATACAGCAAAAATAGGGAAAGCATGAACTGTTTATTCATTCTGAGATAAGCTTTTGGTTGTATCTCTTTGATGTTGATGTCTTTCCATTCTAATAATGAAAATAAAACAAACATACTTGTGTTAGATGTTGTGCTGGTGCTGGCATCACAGCAGAATCATTAAGAACTAAACAAGGTTTCTTTGGCCTAGTAGTTGAAAGTGATCTTTGGCAAAGGAGAATAGGAAGACTAGTTCAGCATCATCTGTAGTGCTGGAATTCTAATGTCAGAATTAAAGAGTCCATATTTTAGTTGTTTCAGTTTGATTTAACAACATAGAATGTGCTTTTTTTGCCATCTTTCACAATCTGGGGACTTTTGCCTTTTGTAAATCACAGTTATTCATATTCAGACTATCACTTGTTCTACTGATTCTCTGTTACTACCCATCTCAGTCATTTCCACTTACAGTCCTGAAACCATTAAGAATATGAGCTGCTCCAAAAGTAATGCTTCCCATTTTGTTCTATTGGCCCATGAAAATGTTTAAGATACAGCCCTCAGTGGATAAGGTAATGTACACAGTTTTTTGGGATAGGAACAGGGTGATCCTTCTGGGTTTCCTGAAACATGGAACCATCAGCTCTGATCACTACATTACAATATAAGCTGAAGGCGTGAAGATTCAGAGCCAGACAAAAGAATAAGGCCTTTCTTTTGCAATATGATAGCACCAGGTTCTATACCAGTTTAGCACACTGTCAGTCTTGGCTGGGATGTTTTACCACACCCACTACATAGTCTGGATTTGGTACCTTCTCAATTCTGTCTGTTCAGGCAGACAAAATGTGGATGGCCTGGACAACATTTTCCTGGCATTAGTGCCATCATAGCAAATGTGAAGCAGCACATCACCTTTCCTGGTAAAGATTTTCATGAGCATAGCTTGCAGGCCTTTGTTCATCCCTGGCATAAATGCATAGCTAACCATGGTAACTATGTCAGCAGTTTTTACTTTGTAGTTGAGAATTTGCTCTTTCAGATCATGTTATGGTATCTGTTGTAGTTTCCATGGAAGTAGATATGGGGCAGTACTTTTGGATCAAAATGCACACATGTTTAAGGAAAACAAATCAAAACAAACAACCAAAATTTCCTTCTTATTTTATTACAGTGTGCATATCCACATACAGAAAACTTTTGTCACTGTTCTTCTCATTGTTCTAACCGTGATCTTTACAAGCCAGATAGATAAACTGCTTATGACTTAGGGCAATGTAAAAAGATAAGTAAGGACAGATAATAAGATATCCATTTCACTTCATCTTTCAAATGTATTCAATGTTACATTACTTGTAAGAATACCAGAGAAGATTAGCACGCATGTTTTACAAATAGAATATTCTTTAATAATTTTGAAGAATCAGAAACAAACAAACAAACAAAAATATTGGAAAGTGTAATCTCAAAAACCCAACATTTTATAAGATCAGTGGGTAAAAAATGACCTCTATTTAGTCAGCCAGACAATGTATAAGGACATTTAAATGTATGTGCAAAATAACTAACCTATTCACATACATAAATGACAAATGTGATACAGAAAACAGTTTAAACATGAAAGCATATACATAGATTTCAGTTAAAAGTGAAGATGATGCTAATGCTGATGATCTGTTTCTTTTAAAAAATTAATGAAGGGACTATGTATATTCAAACTCAGCAAGACTTATGCATACTCCTTCAGTCTAATGTAAGTAAGCTACACTGACTTTCTAGCCATAACTGTGAATAAATGTATGTATCTTCTCTCCAACAAAGATTAAAGAAAAATTATACTGTAATCTTATTTATCATTTATCAAAGATCTGTTCACTGAAGGGGGGAAATTAAAGTAATAATTTCCCAAAGATACAAAAACACAGTAAGCAATTATGTGGGTGATAACAGTGTTTAATTTATTTGGCCTTTGAAAATGTGTAACCTCAAGTCAGAAGGTATAGCTGTGTGTAAGAGATTATTCTTTTGCTTCATTGTCTCAAAGCTTGCTGAGGACACAGATGAACAAGTCCAAGCAAGTCCTGGTCAAGGGTTGAGAAATCCTTTGTCTGAGGGACACAGGTGGACGGGCAAGGGGCAATGAGAGAAATAAGCTGCAGCTTAATGGTCAGAAGCAGTCTTTTGTGTGAGCTTATCTCAAGGGAGATAGCCATCTCAGGAGGTACTGCACAACTCTTTCCCAAGCTCCCAGGAATGCCATGTTGGCTGAAGAGGAAGGATGAAAAAGGGACGAACAACCATGATAAGACGTTTTCTGACGACAGATTCCTCATAACCTGAGGCCTGCGTACTGAGGAAGAACAGGTGTCTGTCATCAGATTCCTCACTATGGAATGCCTGTATGCTGATGGATGCTCCTGGGCCTGCTACCTGAAACCTGCTGCTTCCTCACAGACTTACCCTGCAGCTTCTTTCTGGACCTACTCTGTCGCTGCACTTTCTTGCTGCCCAAGGCCAGCCATACTGCTGCTGCTCTCCCATTGCGCTTTTGCCTCAGACCATCAGAACAGTGTGAAATGGGACTGCTGCTGGATCTTGGTGGTGACCATCCTCACTTTAAGCAATTCTTGTTTTTTTGTTTGTTTTTTTTTTTTTTTTTTTTTTTTTTTCCTATCTTTTCTATTTCCTGTTTTCCCTTACCCATCATCCTAATTCTAGTCCCCCTCTTCCCCATGTCACTGATTAAGATTTGTAATAAACTGGTTGGACCAACAATTGAACCATGGTTTCTTAATCTTGCATATACCAAGGAACTTCCTCTTCCTCCTATAAACTGGAGCAAGATGCTGTGTAACACCTGTTATCACAGTGTAAAATGGAATAGTTCTGTTGGAAAACTTTCAGACATAACCTAGTCTGTGTCTGATCACTTCAAGTCTAACCAAAAGTTAAAGCATATTATTAAAGAACACTGAACTTGAACACTGTCAGACATGGGCCACTAATTACTTCTCTAGAGGTAATAGTTAGAAAGCCAGAAATAATTATCACAGTATCACAGTGTTTCAAGACTTTGGTTGGCAGTGGGATTGGAGGGGTGCAGATTCCCCTTCTTGGGCAAACACAGGCAGAAGGAAAACATAACAAGGGAAAAGCATACACAAAGTTTCTGCAGAGTTCATATATGTATATTCTCCTTGGGTTGCCCATAGTAGCAGAATGCCTGACACAAGCTCAACAGTCCAGTGCAGGCTTATCAACATAAGAGAAGCTGGGGCCTCCACAATAGGCTGAGTCACTACATCTAGGGTGTAGCTTGGAAGGTGATAAGCATTGAGACATTTGCCTTACCTTCCTTGTTTCTGACACCCATGAGTAGGCATGGACACCTCCAGTTATCCTTGCACTTCACAGTGATTTTTGAGACTAAAGGAGTTCTTGGACCTTGACCTTGGATCCCACCGGTCAAAAGGGATCTTAAGAAGAGAACTAGGTAGGTTCATCCAGAGGGCTTTAAACTAGTTATGAAGGGGGGTGGGGCAGTAGCTGGGGCCACCAAAATGGAAACTACATGCAATGTCCCTGTGCTTGCAGGAGAGGGGTGTGCTTCTAAGTCCCTGAGGTCTTGGCCCTTGGTGAAGGAGGAGGGTGACTCACCCCCTTGTAGGAAAAACATGAGGGCTGGTGTCAAGCTGGTGGCTGTGGAAACGCCTAATAGTAGTCACAAGGCTATTAGGGCTGCTGCTGATCGCAAGGAGGCCAAGCTCAGGTGCCTTTATGCTAATGCACACGGCATGGGTAATAAACAAGAGGAGCTGGAGGCCATTGTTTGTTCAGAAAGTTTTGATATAGTTGCTGTCACTGAAACATGGTGGAATGACTCCCACACATGGAGTGCAGTGATTGAGGGCTACCAACTTTTTTAAAGAAATAGGCTAGGTAGGAAAGGTGGTGGCGTAGCTCTCTATGTTAAAAAAGATTGTGAATGCGTGGAAATCAATAATGGTGATGACAGGGTTGAAAGCTTATGGATCAGAATAAAAGCCAAGGCCAACAATACCGATGTTATTGTGGGAGTTTGCTACAGGCCACCTACCCAGGATGATGAGGGAGGTCTCGAGGTCACTCCCCCTTGTTCTGGTGGGGGATTACAACTTCCCAGACATCTGCTGGGATTACAATACAGCAGACAGGGAACAGTCTTGGAGGTTCCTAGAGTGTGTGGGAGATAACTTCCTGACACAGTTGGTGAAGGAGCCAATGAGGGGAAACAAAATTCTGGACCTGCTGTTTGTTAACAGAGATGGTGTGGTGGGGGATGTAAAGGTTGGAGGCCTTTTCCTTATCCTCTGTGATCACATTCCCAGCCTCGTCCAGTAAAGAATGGAGATTCCCCTTTGTTAGAGACAGAAAAAAACAGATAGCAGACACTTGTTTCAAGAGCTGAGGAACAATTGAGCATATGCCTAAAAAGCAATATATGACTATGAATCAATCATCCCAAGAGCCCATTGAGCTCTCCTGTACAGCATCTGGCTGCATGACAGTATCTCCCCTTGAGCAGGGACACCTGTCAAGGTTATGCCTGTGCAAAGACTCTTTACATCTTGACATAAAGATGCCTTGCTTATATAGATCCTCTTTAAGTAACTAATAGTTTTAGGCTTTGTGTTAAGCTTTGTTGTCTGCACTATAATCACATCTTAGATTGAATGTGCACATATAATTCTTTAGACTTAAACTGCTGATCAAGTGTGGGTCTAGACATGAATCCATCTGCACCTAGGCTCCTTGCTTCCATGGTTTAAAGGGTTCAGAAAGCAAGAGGGTCCTCTCTGAACCTTGTGACTCAGTGGAAGTATTTACTGCATGAGTGTGTTTACCCTACCCTCTATGCAATGAATAATCTGGTGTATCTATCCAACTCAAATCTTAAGTCACTTCTTTTTTTTCAATTAAGCTTTGTTCAATCACTATATTGTGCCCATGTTATAGCAGTAAATATATTCTAGCTTCCTTCTTATAAATGCAGTGCAACATAGTTGTTTCCATTAAGGAAAAAAGCCACTCATTGCCCAGTCTGTACCTGAGTATCATGGAATTATAGAATCATAGAATGACCTAGGTTGGAAGGGACCTTAAAGACAGTCTATTTCCAACCCCCTTCTGTGGGCAGGGTTGCCAGTCATTAGATCAGGCTGCCCAGGGCCCCATCCAACCTAGCCTTGAGCATATCCATGGATGGAGCATCCAAAGCACTTCTGAGAATCCTCTGCCAGTGCCTCATCAACCTCTGAGTAAAGAATTTCTTCTTAAATCTAACCTGATTTTTTTTTTTTTTTATTTTTTTTTAAGTTTAAAGCCATTCCTCTAAGTCATATCAGTATTAGACCCATCACTATTAAACTTGGTGATCATAATTGTGTTTCCCAACCTAAATGATTCTATGATTCTATAAGGTTGGTTTGGAAGAAAAATATGTATATATAGATATATATTTACATATATATATTCAAAACACCTCTGATTCATAGTTCTTAAACAGTCATTTTATGGATTAGACAATAAATAAATGTATTTGAGAAAAAGTAAAGAAATAAAATAATAAAATTCTTATTAAGGTTTAAGGGAATGATTTTCCAACCATCAAGCAGATAAAAATATTAAACATATATGAACATATAAACAGTGAAAGATACAGGAGAAAATAAAACAATATTCTATATGAATCATTTATCCTGATTTGTTCTTACTACTGGTTCCACTGAAATCTATACTAAAATATAAAACAAAAAGCCTGAGAATTAGAATAATATACCTTCCTGTACAAGTACAGATAATGGCATTCTCAGCTTGCCCTATAGAATCTGAATGTCATGAATTCCTGGTTTGAAACATAATTTAATAAAGGTCATTTACCAAGGTAGAAAACACAGGAGATAAGGAAAAACACTGCATAGCACATCTGCTTAGGATGAACTGATCTGACACAGTTATTAATTATCACGGATGCCTTAGGGTTGGAATAAAGCTGTCAGCACAAGAGCAGAATACTTTCCCAAAGTTAGAGACAAAAAATTATATTAACAGCAGTAATGTTCAATCAACATTGTCAATATATTTCCAGAATCTGTGGTAATAATAACACTAAAAAAAAAAAAAAAAAAAAAAAAAAAAAAAAAAAAAAAAACTGAACCGTGTTAGCAAAGTCTTGGCCAGACGGAATAAAGGTTTTTGTCTAAAATAAACTATGTTTGATTCAGATGAAATAACTTTCTATTCTTGTGCTGGTTATTCCTCTCTGGGTGCAGGACTTTGCACTTGCTGTTGTTGAATTCATGAAGTTCTTGTCAATCCATTTCTCTAGCCTGTCAAAGGCTAACACAGCCATCTAATGTATCCAACACTGCCCTCCATTTCATGTTGTCTGTGAATTTTCTGGGGGTACTCTTTACCAGTTCTCGTACTGAATGCCACTGATCAAAGTTAAGAGAAAAATCACCTGGCCAAGCAAATATTCTGCTGACCTTGTATTGCCTTTCTAGTATTAATTATCTACTTCATCTCTTGACACACAAGACTTTACAGAGTGAGTTTTCATGATTAAATTAACATTCTCATGATCCTACAATATTCAGCTAGTTGGGAAAAAATACAGACACAGTATAATGCTTATGAGACTATTCTTGCATTTGTGTTGAGGTTACAACAAAATCAACATTTTTGCTTAATGTAATTATAAGTGATGAAATAAAATCTGACAAACTTTACAAGGCTGCAATGAAAAACTATTATTATTGTGGACAATAATTGCTGAGGCATTTCAAAAGAGCAATTTAATTAATAGAGCAAAGGAATTTTCCAGATTGCCAAACAAATAAATGCCCAGGAGGACATACAATAACATAAGTACTGTTTTTTTGTTTGCTAACTGAGGATCTACAGCTACTCTCAGATAGAAAGCATGACCATCCATATATGAGAAGATGTATTAGTAAAGCTAACTTAATCCTCTGTTCAACATTTCATAGGGGTGGCTCTTTTGTCATCGAGACAGTTCACTGGCTCAAACATATCATTAGTTTATGGATGAGAATTTAGTAGTGGTTTTACAAGTAACCCAATTAAAAACTCAGTACATTTATCACTTAGGCAGGCTGAGGTGTGGTAGCTTTCTTGTTCTCACTTGTGAACAAATTAGAAGTGATAATTCACAACATTTTTAGTAATACTGACAAGGTGAAGATTTTATTTTTTCTGCTACTAACAGTTTTGCAACTATCGGGAAAAAAATAAAAAATGTAGAAAAAAATAGGAAAGGAAAGGAAAGGAAAGGAAAGGAAAGGAAAGGAAAGGAAAGGAAAGGAAAGGAAAGGAAAGGAAAGGAAAGGAAAGGAAAGGAAAGGAAAGGAAAGGAAAGGAAAGGAAAGGGAAAGGGAAAGGGAAAGGGAAAGGGAAAGGGAAAGGGAAAGGGAAAGGGAAAGGGAAAGGGAAAGGGAAAGGGAAAGGGAAAGGGAAAGGGAAAGGGAAAGGGAAAGGGAAAGGGAAAGGGAAAGGGAAAGGGAAAGGGAAAGGGAAGGAGAGGAGAGGAGAGGAGAGGAGAGGAGAGGAGAGGAGAGGAGAGGAGAGGAGAGGAGAGGAGAGGAGAGGAGAGGAGAGGAGAGGAGAGGAGAGGAGAGGAGAGGAGAGGAGAGGAGAGGAGAGGAGAGGAGAGGAGAGGAGAGGAGAGGAGAGGAGAGGAGAGGAGAGGAGAGGAGAGGAGAGGAGAGGAGAGGAGAGGAGAGGAGAGGAGAGGAGAGGAGAGGAGAGAACAATATACAATTTGATTGTGCGCGTATATGAAATACAGGAACATGCAAAAGTTCTTGTTCTTTCATTTTGATTTGGCCTCCCTGTTTTATATAAAGGAAATGACACTTTGAGTAGACATAGTAAAGGCAGAAGATGAAGAATGATCAAATTGAAGAATATCATGATGGGTAAGGGACCCACAAAGATCATCAAGTCCAAATTCTGTCTTCACAGATGACCCAAATGATGCTTGAAGTCCAGCAACTTGGTGCTACAACCACTGTCCTCGGGATCCTGTCCCTCAAGCCCAAGCTGAACAGACCAAGGGGCCTCAGCTATTCATGGTACATGAGATTTTTGTTTCTTTGTTTTTGTTTTGTTTTTGCTTTGTTTAAATATGTAGTGATTTATGATGCTTGTGTTGATTTTATATCTTTTAGAGTCTCCGGAAGAATCTGAGGCAGGATGTTTCTGAAAAGCAGGATGTGATTTACTTTCAGGAAAAGTGAAAGGTACATCCCATGCTGATGTTGCATTACAGGCAGAAGAGTAAACAGTTCAGTAAAATAGTCACAGTTACCCTATTTGCAGAGTAAAATTGTTGATTATAGCCCTTGGCTATAACATTATCTGCAATCAAATGCAGCTGTAACATTCCATAATCACCCATAATCACAGAATAAAATAATCATTTGAATTGGAAGGGACCCCTAAAAGTAATTTATTTCAACTCCTTTGCAATGACTATGGACATCTACAGATAGACCAGGTTGCTCAGAGTCCTGTTCAGTTTGATCTTGAATGTCACCAGGGACTGGGCATTCACCACATCTCTGAGCAGATTAATAAAGACTAAACACATACCTCACAACCACCACAGATCACTTGACTATGTTTGCAGAGTACCCCATCACAGCCGGCATCACATTTTTTCCTAAGACTCTTCTGTTTTTGCAAGTTAAAATTCTGTTCCAAGAGCTGCTTTGATTTGACCCAGAGACTTTATGTGTGAGTCAGAAGTGTGTGGTGATGTGAAGGACAGAACTGTTTTCTTTTGTTGTCTCAAAGCTTGCTTTGTGAGGCCTTTCTGATGATAAGACTCTGACTGGCGACTGCTAACTATCTAGGAGGGTGAATGGTGGTTGTTACTGTGCCATCTCTGCTTACGATTGCAAAGATAAGCAGAAACAGGACAAGCAGTCTTTTTCAGGGGTGCTGCTTGAAGGAGTTGACCTCTTAAGAAGGCAATAATGCTTGTGTCATGCAACAGAGGCACCCCTCCTTGCTGGCTTATCTGTGGGCCAGGAATGTCAGAAAAGCTGGTTAGAATTCATTTTATGGAGTGTTTACCTGCTTGTTTAGAAGTTTAGTGTTTGTTTGAGATACATTCCCAAAAATGCTGAGCATTTTTGTAATCCTCAAACTTCAAAGAAGAAGAAAGAACAACCCCACAGAAATGGGGGATAAAAGGCCCTCGCTAAACTGGGGACTTTGGACACAAACTCACAAAGACACCTTTGATGGAGAATTCCCTGAGGGGAAAACCTCTTCGGAAGGACCACCGAGGCCAGCTTGCTGGTGAGCTTTCTCCCATCCCCTGCAGTGATCAGACGAGTTCCTGAGATCAACGGACCTACTGTGTACCTCGCTGGACCTACAGTGGTGACTATTTCTACTCCTTGCTTATATTTCCTACTTTTCCTATCACCCACCTTCCCTTCCCCATCTGCCTAAAATGGACTTTAATAAACTGGTTGGACCAACATTTGAACCGTTGCTTCTTAATCTCACGCTGGGTATACACATATCAAAGAACCTCGCCTCCCTCCTACAAATTGGAGCGAGACAGGTGATAAACATGTGAACAAAATGCTGTGGCCCACTCAAACAAACAAACAAACAAAAATATAAATAAATAAATAATAGCATGCTGAGGGTCCATAATGAGATTTAAGGTTTTTGTTTTTGTTTTTGTTTGATTTAACAAACTTCAAGCATGAAGTGAGACAATGCTGAAATGGCTCCAACTGCTACAGCAATGCTTTCAAAGTATTTGCCATTCTCCTCTGGAGAACACTGCAAGTATTTTTCACCTTTCCTTTAGCTTTCAGGAAGTCAGTCAAGTTTACAGTGTTTTATATTTGTTACAAGGTAATAGCAAGGCAGCAAAGTCCCTTTGAACAAGTTCCATAGCATTTATCACAATTAATTAAAGAGAAAGAACAGAGAAGAAATATGTAACCTTCATCAGGCTCAAAGGCAGTAAGTTGATGTTTTAAAGGGTTTCTTACTGTTCTGGAAACTAGATCATAGATAGTTCAGAAAGAGTCAAGGCTCTTTTCTTAATAGCAAATGAGTCATTTTAAAGCTGTATTTCAGCAACCCATCAAACTCCAGTTTCCCTTCCCAACAATTTCCACATAATCCCTAGCACTTACATAATACTTTTCATCTTCAAAGTGCTTCACAAAACATTAACTAATTATTCTTTTGAACACCCTTAAGAGATTAGTAGAAAATGGTGTGATCTCTGGCAGCTCTGAAAGAGCCTTGAGCAAGGCAATGAATCCTGTAACCAATAGGGATTATAGTCAAGGTCTTCTGAAGTCCTCAGCACACTGGTCTTGCATTCTGTTAAAAATAAAAAAAATAAAGCAAAAAAATGTAAAACTATTTTAAAAGTAAAAAGACAGATTTAAAAACTGTAGTTAGAATTGAAGGACAGAATTCAAATTTTCAATCTTGAAAAAAAAATATTATTACTCTCTAAGCAGTACTTCTTATGCATTCTGTAAAATACATATAACAGGATCTTTAATACCTGTAACTATTCTGCCTGAGAAATAAGAATTCTAGCTTCTTTCTGAATTTTGCTGTTTATAAACTAAATAGTACAGGGCTACATACAAGTCCCAAAACTTTACTGTACTTCTCTGAAAATGTTCAACTCTTGTCTAGAGCTTTCTTTCTTTTTTTTTAGAGCTAGTTTATACTTACTTAGTAGACTTAGTATACTTAGTACTTATCCCCATCTTAGTAGACTTAGTATACTTAGTCCCCTCATCTACTAAGTATACTTAGTATACTTAGTAGATGAGGGAAAGGCTGTCGACGTGGTCTACCTGGACTTCAGTAAGGCCTTTGACACTGTCCCCCATAACATTCTGGTAGAGAAGCTGGCTGCCCGTGGTTTGGATGGGTGCACGCTCCGCTGGGTGAAGAACTGGTTGGATGGCCGGGCCCAGAGAGTTGTGGTCAATGGAGTGGAATCCAGTTGGCGGCCGGTCACAAGTGGCGTCCCCCAGGGCTCGGTGCTTGGGCCGCTTCTGTTTAACATCTTCATTGATGATTTGGATGAGGGGATTGAGTGCACCCTCAGTAAGTTCGCAGACGACACTAAGCTGGGAGGGAGTGTTGATCTGCCTGAGGGGAGAAGGGCACTACAGAGGGACCTGGATAGACTTGATCGATGGGCCAAGGTAAATGGAATGAGTTTCAACAGGGCCAAGTGTCGGGTCCTGCATTTTGGTCATAACAACCCCAGGCAACCCTACAGGCTTCGGGAGGTGTGGCTGGAAAGCTCCCAGATGGAAAAGGACCTTGGTGTGCTGATGGACAGTCGGCTGAATATGAGCCAGCAGTGTGCCCAGGTGGCCAAGAGGGCCAATGGCATCCTGACTTGTATCAGGAATGGTGTGGTGAGCAGGACTAAGGAAGTCATCCTGCCCCTGTACTCAGCATTGGTGAGGCCTCACCTTGAGTACTGTGTCCAATTTTGGGCACCTCAGCACAAGAAGGACATGGAGGTACTGGAGCAGGTCCAGAGAAGGGCAACGAGGCTCGTTAAGGGCTTGGAGAATCAGCCCTATGAGGAGAGACTAAGGAAGCTGGGGCTGTTTAGTCTGAGGAAGAGGAGGCTGAGGGGAGACCTTATTGCCGTCTTCCAGTACCTGAAAGGTTCTTACAGTGAGAGTGGGGCAGGTCTCTTCTCACTACTGACTTGTGACAGGAAGAGGGGAAATGGCCTCAAGTTGCGCCAGGGCAAGTTTAGGTTGGATATTAGAAAGAACTTCTTTACAGAAAGGGTGGTTAGGTACTGGAATGGGCTCCCCAAGGAGGTGGTTGAATCGCCATCCCTGGATGTGTTTAAGAGCCGTTTGGATGTGGTACTCAGGGATATGATTTAGCAGAGGTTTGTTGTTGTAGTATTGTTTTGTGGTTGTTTTTTAAGAGATAGGCTACTGGTTAGGCTGCGGTTGGACTTGATGATCTTCAAGGTCTTTTCCAACCTGAGTAATTCTATGATTCTATTCTACTTTCCCACAAAATGCAGTTTTGTTGACAGCACATCACCCCCTAACCTGTATTGGCACATGTGATTATTTCTCCCTGGGTTCAAGACTCTACACTTGCTTTTGTTAAACCTCAACTGATTTATTTCTGTCCAACTCTCCATTCTGTCTAGGTCATGCTGAATGGCAGCACAACCATCTGGTGTGTCAGCCATTCTTCCCGGCATTGTATCATCAGCAAACTTGCTGAGGGTGGACACTATTCCCTCATCAAGGTTACTGATGAAGCTGCTGAACAAGACTAGACCCAGAACTGACCCCTGAGGAACACCACTAAATACAGGCCTCTAAATGAACTCCCGTCACAACCCTCTGAGCTCTGCCAGTCAGCCAGTTCTCAATCCACCTCACCATCCACTCATCTATTTCACACTTCCTCAGCTTAATTATAAATATACTGTGGGAGACAGTGTCAAATGCCTTGCTGAAGTCCAGGTGCACAACATCCTCTGCTCTCCCCCCATCCACCCAGCCAGTAATGACATCATAGAAGGCTATCAGGTTGGTCGAGCATGACCTCCCCCTAGTGAATTCATGCTGAATACTCCTGACAACCCTCTTTTCTTCCAAGTGCTTGGAGATGACATCCAGAACAAACTGTTTCATCATCTTTTCAGGAATGGAGGTGATTTCCCAGATTTTCTGTCTTTTCCTTTTTGAAGGCCAGAATGTCACTGGCTATTCTCCAGTCTATAGGCACCTCTTCCATTCTTCAAGATCTCTCAAAGATGATAGAGAGCAGATCAGCAATCACCTCTACCAGTTTCCTCAGCACATGGATGCATCCCACTGGGGCTCATTGATTTATTTACACTTACATTGCCTAGATGCTCTCGGATCACCTCTTCTCTCTCCAAAGTGGAGCCTTCTATTCCCCAGAATATCTCACTTAACTCCAAGGTCCAGGATTCTCATTGGGGAGTCTTTGAGGTGAAGACCTAAACAAAGAAGGCATTCAGTATCTCCGACTTCTCAGCATCCCCAATTACCAGAACACCCATTTAGTAGGGAATCCACATTTTCCCTAGTCTTCCTTTTACTTCTAACATAATTAAAAAAGCCTTTCTTGTTATTCTTTATCTCCTTTGCCAGATTCAATTCCAGGTTGGCTTTAGCCTTCCTCATGGCATTCCAGGAGGCCCTGACAACATTCCTATATTCTTCCCAAGTGGTCAGACCTTTTTTCCACATTTCATGGACCTTCTTCTTCCCTTTCAGTTTACACATGAGCTCCTTGCTCATCCACACAGTTATTCTGCCGACCTTACCTGATTTCTTACTCATAGAGATGCACTGATCTTGATCTTGGAAGAAGTGCTGTTTAAATGCTGACCAGCTCTCACAGGCCCACTTACATTCTAGCATCCTAGCCCACAGGATAGCTCCAAGTAGATCCCAGAAGTGATCAAAATTGGCAATCCTACTTTTTGGTTTGCTTTTTCCAGTCAAGATCCTTAACTCCACCATCCCATGACTGGTTCATTGCAAGCTGACCCCAACCTTCACATTGTTAACAAACTCATTTCTGTAGGAAAGAACATGGTCCAGAAGGACTGATCATCTTGTTGGCTCCTTCACCAACTGCGTCAGAAAATTATCTTCAACACATTGCAGGAACCATCTGGAGTGGCATGCTTCCCAAAGTGAGTCACTCCACTCCAACCAGTCAGTCTCCTGCTCACAATCTGATGCTTGTTAGTCTCTCCATGTCCTCGTTGACCATTGACTTCACCACCAAGGCAGGCTCCGGGCTGAGCAGTTCATCCACGTGCTCACACTTCACACAGGTGGAACTCCTGGAAAGCCAGGCAGAGGACAAAGCTTTGATCTTTTTTTTTGGGAAAAAAAAAAAAAAAAAAAAAAAAAGGAGATAATAGACTTTTCAGAATACTCAGTAAGATGATAGTCACAAAGCACTTTTAAAAAAATAACTCAGTTTTAAGTAAATCTAGGTCTAGAATTGCCCATTCCACTGTGAATGTTCTGCAGTTCAAGAACAGTCCTTTTCTTTCTTAGCACCCCGTTGGATTGCTGATGAATGATTACATACCTTTGTACAAAAGAAGTAACCATATATTTTATTGATATCAAATACTGAATTAACAACCTTCAGTGGTAACTGAGGCAGTGATTTAACAGAACTTGATGGTAAGGTACTCTTGGTTCTTTACTACATAGAGAACAGGATCAGACAAAACTGTCAAAGACATTCACCGATTGAGTCATGAAGTTCAGCATGGAACTCCTTGCTTTCCAAACATCTTCTCAGAGGAATCTGGGTATGCCCAGATCCAGTCTTAGCCCTTTATGTCTAAAAGATTATGTGCCCAATCAATCTGAAGTGAACTTTATCAAATCCTGTAAAGGTTTATCAAGATATTAGTCATTCAATAAAGATCTAGTGTGGATAAGGAAACTTTCAGTCTCCAGGAGTAACCTTGAGAAGAGTCTCTAGCCAAGAGAAAATCCTAGCATGCAGTCCACTGTGACACAGGAGATTTTGAAAGACTCTGGAATTTTTCCCTATTAGTGGGTTAAGATTATTGACACATAGTCATATATGTATACCAGCTGTACTTGAGTTGGCAAATACTCAATTAGCTCTTGGCTACTGTATTATTATCTTTAGCTGCATGTAGCTATTATGACAACCACTGATGCTTACTGCCTGAGCAAATTTAGAAGGGAGAGGTCAGGTGGCAGGGGGACACAGCAAGTACACTGAGCAAGTAAATTGAGAGTGTTAAACAACGGGATCACATTGTCCAGAGAGCTTTTGGAGTACCCATCCCCAAAACTATTCAAAACTCACCTGGACAGGAAGCTGAGCAATTTGTTTTACTGAAGTGCTTACAGCATGAGGACTGTGCTATATTATTTCCACATCTACCTTCTGACTTCAGCTATCTGATTATTCTATAGCACCACATACAATTTAGAATTCAAACTGTGAGATATCTGAAAGAATGAAACAAAAAACAAAAACAAACAAACAAACAAACAAAACAAGAGAGTGGATCATGTAAGGTTTAGATATTGTTTTGTTGTTGTTTTCTTTGCTTACTTTCAGACAAAACAGGCTTTATTAACTGCAAAAACATTTTTTCTTCAACTGTTGTGGAGGTTTAGGCATATATCACACACACAGAAATCTGAATTGCAGGCAGTAAATTAGCATACCTAAATCTGGAATTTAATTTAATACTGATCACTGAATAATCATTTCCTGGAATTACAATCCTTCATAAGACTATAAGCATCTATTTAGTCTAAAGCAATTTTTATTTGAATTATTTTGATGATGTATCCAGTTTACTGAAGCATTCTCATTACTCCATACATCTGTAGAAATAAGGAACAAACTTATTTCACAGCAAAAAGACAAACATTTTCAGAAAGGTTCATCTGTTAAATTTATACATTTCAGGTCTTGCCTAGTCAGATTTGTTAAATTTTATGGATTTATATAGTCTGCACAACAGCAACAGGGTTACCAGATGGTATTTTGATTCTGACTAGACTTCATCCTAACTAACTTCTGTGTTTTTAAATAAGGCTTTTTAACTTTGTTTTTATTTTTCTCCTAGCAAACATAGCTGGTGGAACATATTAGACTTAGTTTGTTAGGAAAAAAAAGAAAACAAAACACCATCAACAAAAAACATTTCATTTAATTGATCACTGGAAGAATCCTGTTTCATTTCATCTCACTCACATATACACATAATATTTATATATTTATATGTATGTATACATTAATGGAGCATTTTTCCAGCTCAGTCTCACAAAGGATTACACTGAATCTGAAGAAAAGCCAGGAATAAAATAAAAGCTAAGCTGTAAGCTGTTAAAAACAGATTCATGGCAACAGTAAAAATGAAGGTCTATATTTGAGTTTCAGAATTGAGTATATTAAATTTTGAGTGGCTAATTTTGTTCACATTCATTCCTGTCTCACTTTTCTTTGTTCTCCCAGATGCTTTGTTTAGAAATAAGGACTAAATCTTACTAGAATATCAAAATAAAGGAGAGAATCAATCAATCAGACAACAAAATGAAACTATTTTTTTTTTCTGTCTAAAGGCAGCATATTCTGTCCTTTTCCATGTAAATTAAATGTCTGTATAGCTGTCCAACTCTCTAATAAAATATTGAACTTCTTTCTCATGAAAAATCCTCTCTCTTCCCTTTTCATTTTCTTTACTCCAAGGGAGTATATAAACTGTATAGACAAATATCAATTGGTTTATCCAATGAATTAGAATTCCAAGGTATTCTGTTGCTGAATATTGTGATTACTATACTATAACTCTCAAAGTCCCTTTCATCCTCTAGATACGTATCTAATCATTTGGGTTTTGACATGGAGGATAATATTTCTAATGTTTATGGAAAATTAATTCACCAGGAGAATGTGAATGACAGAATATTGCTTGTGGTCATGACTTTCTACTTTGGGCTGCCATTTAACATCTTGTTTTATTTCTTAATAAATTGATTTTTATTTTTTTTTCTCAGTTCACAATTGAATTTCCTAAAGGAATTATCATCAGTTTTTCTATCTGTGTAATAAAGAAAATATTGAAATTATTAGCCATGTATAATTTCCTCCTATAAACTAAATGAAAATAATTCCAGGCAATAGTGTACTAGTATACGTCCTTTTTTTTTTTTTTTTTTGCACAGGTACATGTATGGAACACATGTAAATCTACAGACTCTGTTCTGCCAAACATAAACATACAGATAAATAGTTTTTTTTTTGATTCCCAGTGTCGACAGAAATATATACAGTACAATTTTAGTGCACAGTACAGATAATTATATCCTGAGAAACTAATCAAAATGAATCTCGATATTTTGTAAACTCCTGTCATTCTTTTCCTCTTCAAATACATATCTGTTCTTGTTCTCTGTTTTCCTCTGAAAGGCTAAAATGACTTTTTAAAGATACAGAGCCACTTTGCTAGACATGCAACCAAATAAAAATAATAACAATGCAGTAAAATATGAATTCAAATTCTCCTTGGTGTTGGAATTAGAGTGACTCTAATTTTTAGCAATTGATATTTTGATAAAAGAGCTACTTTGTCTGTAATAACATCTGCATCAGTAATCTCCCGTGCTGCTCTCTTACAACACAAAATAGGGGCAGTATTTAAGGGGGGAAAAAAAAAAAAAAAAAAAAAAAAAAAAAAAAGAGAGAGAGAGAGAGAAAAGAAAGAAAGAAATTCAGGGAGTGTAGAGGTCACGAGACCTCTGTCTTCTGTATCAACTATTTTTGAAAACCACAGCTGATATGAAGGGAATGACAATCTTTTACTATTATCTCTTACTCTGTGAATCTCAGGGTTGGAGGTCCGTATTTTGGATAGATAAAGATCCAACAAGTACTTTGGAAAAAATCTTAAGCTTACTTTGGTCAAATTGAAAAATGAAAATATTATTGGTAATATACTACCAATAATGTGAAATTACCTTTATTTCATAGAATCATATCATAGAATCATGGAATGGCCTGGGTTGAAAAGGTCCACAGTGATTATCCAGTTTCAATCCTCGTGGTATATGCAGGGCTGACAACCACTAGACCAGGCTGCCCAGAGCCACATCCAGACTGGCCATGAATGCCTCCAGAGATGAGGCATCCACAACCTCCTTGGACAACCTGTTCCAGTGCATCACCACCTTCTGTGTGTAAAACTCCCTCTTAATATCTAACCTAAGCCTCCCCTGTCTCAGTTTAAAACCATCCTCCATTATCCCGTCACTATCCACTCTTGTAAAAAGTTGTTTCCCCTCCTGTTTATATGTCCCCTTAAAGTACTGGAAGGCCACAATGAGGTCTCCCTAGAGCATTCTCATTTCCAAGTTTTTTTTCAGCAGGTGTCTGCCATCTACAAAATTCTAAATATATATGTCTGTCTTCAGAAAGAATAAGAAAAAGGATCCAGGAAATTGTTGCTTAGGTAAACTGGACAGATAATGGACATTTTCTTCTTGCAATCCATATTAAAGCATTTAAATCAACACAGGAAATCAATCCATTCTGAGAAACAGTCCTTCTTCAAGCAGAACTAGATGAACACTGGAGCCCAGCCAAAATTTTTATGACTGTATGATGCCTGGGTTGCTTCCTTTCTACTCATAAATATGTTCATTGATTATCCTGGTTTCAACTGAGACAGAGTTAAATTTTGTCTGTGCAACTTTTTTTTTTTTTTTTTTTTTTTTTTAATTTTCTTTTCTTGTTATGACATCAATTGCTCTTTCTTTATCTACTGAAAACGTAGCTTCATCATAAAAGGCCACCAAGTTTGTCAAGCATGACTTACCCTTAATTAAGAGTCATGTTTGTTACCACCAATCACCTGTGCCTTAGCATCCCTTTCAGGTGGATCTGATCCATGATATTCCCAGGCACAGACATGAGGCTTACCATTTCTGTTTTTCCAGTCACCGGAGACTTCACCTGACAGCCATGTATTTTCAAATGATGATGAGTAGCTTGGCAACCATAGCAGTCAGTTCCTTCAGGACCCTAGGATGCATGTCATAGGGCCCCATGAATTTGTATACATCCAGTCTCATGAGGCAGTCTCTGACTTTCTCTCCTCTTGCAGTGGAAGAGATTTTGCTCCTCCAACCCTGCCCAGAGGTTCAAGGATGAGAGAAGCAGAGGAAGCCTGACTGCCAGTGAAGACAGAAGAAAATAACTCGTTGAGTACCGCAGCCTCCTCCATGTCTGTGGAAGCCTGCTTTCCCTTCTTACCTACCAGAGGGGAGTACCCTCTCTGTGGTCTGTCTCTTCTGATCAGTGTATCTGTAGAATCCCTTCTTGTTCTTCTTCAGACCCTCTGCCATGTTCGCTTCAATGCACACCTTGACTTTCCTGACCTCATATCTGCATGTTTGAGTAGATTCCCTGTTTTCTTCCCAGGCTACTCAACCCTGCTTTCAGTACCTGCACATTTCCTTCTTATTCCTCAGTTTAAACAACAAGTCTTTAGCTATTCCAGTTTCCTGTCTCCTCTGCTTGATGGAGAGTCTCTGCTACATAACCACCTAAATTTGAAGGTATCTAATGTGGATTTTTTGTTGTTTTGTAGAAAAGTCTTCATTCATCTTCCTTTAATTTTGCTGCTTATCTGAAACAGAGGTGCCGTTTCAAATGGAATAAAGGATTTCTCTAACAATCTTCAAAAAGACTTTTTTCTATCTTCTGTGTCAAGCAAACTAGGCCTTTTCACTTGTCTCAAATGCCACCAGTGAGTTACGACTATGGAGACTATGTGCTGAACTGATATGCATTTTGAATATTTCAACTTGGGGATGGACAGACTATATCATGAATGTACAAGTATGTTTAGGTTTTTCTGAAGATGAGACTAGCAACACCTAGGTTTCCCAGCAAAATCTGTAATTAAATCCTGCTACTGCTTTATATTTCATTAAACTATGACAGACTGATATCAAGGATCAATATAGAAAGCAAATGACATTACTTTCAGATAAACCCTTGTAAATGTGTTCAAAAAGAGATTCCAATTTTTTGCTTGATAATATTATTATTATTTTTCCAAATCCTTTATTTTTCTCCTTTTTGTTTGTTTGTTTGTTTTGTTTTAGGTCTAAAAACTCACTAGCATATAAAAAATCTTGTGTGTTATAGGTCTTAGTTTTCTATCTTTATATGAGTATGCACCATGGAAATAGTATTCGGATGATTAGAAGAGAACAGTTTGGACTGTGCCTTCAGAAAGGAAAATACAGCAACACTCAGAAATTCAGTATGCATGATATTAGGACATTTCAAATAGGATGCTTGACTTATAGTTTTTCAAGTATTGCAGATTTAATGTTCCTTACCTAATGCTTTTCCTTGGACATAATGTCTTCTGTTGTCATGGAAATCTGTAAATTTTTATGTGTATTTTATTTTACTTCACTGTACTATCAAAAATAATAAGGACAATCTTTCAAAATTTTATGGACAACTAATTCAGGCCAGTGGCATTTGAGTCATCTCAAGTCAGGTCTGTGGGGCTGTGAATGGCAATTCCATGTTGCAACTTGGGCAAACTACGAGAAGTAATTTTTTTCTTAGTAGTCATTAATGTCTCTTCAGAGTAGTGTGCTAATTACTGCAAATTCTGTGAAAGAGATCCATAATTTAGGCTTTTCAAATCTGTTTTATTATTACAATATTAAACATCCTTTTTATTAAAACAAAACAAAACAAAACAAAAACAACAAACAACAACAAAAACTGCAACCATATCACTTTCTACCTGGAAAGATGAGAAACTGTCTGCATTAAGAATTTAAACCCTGGTTGCTTGAAATTCTAAAACTGATTTACCTTTAAAATATTATGAAGTTAGTGCATATGAAAACATTCTATGAGATTTACTCTATCTGGGTATAACCCAGTTACCTTGCATAGTTGTGATGAATTATGCCAGCAAATAATTTTTCACTACATTTTCAAAATGATGTAGAAACAAACTAAACACATTTTCTAGAAGGGTAATTTCTAGAAAGGTAAGCTGTATTATCTCTGTTCCCACACACTGAGTAGACAAAAGTACTATCATGGAGTTATCTAGATCGATGTCCATGATGTGGTGATGTGGAGGGGGGTAGTAGGAGGAGTGGGTCCCTTGACCCCAAAAATGGAAAGGGAAAATGGTAAGGGGGTAGGAAGACATAAGCTCAAGGAAACAAACAGAGCAGCAGTAACGATCTAAGGAGAAAAACTTATTTTATTAACTATGATATCTGAATGCAAGATAACACAATATAATACAGTGTAATTAAAACTGAGGCTAATAAATCAAGTAAAATAAGAGAGAGATAGTTTTCTAAAGACCAAGAAGCATACTTTGAAATTGAAGGTGCCACGGCATGGAAGCACACCCAAACCCACAGCCAGGCAGTGAGAGAGAGAGCGTCACTTCCTTGACAAATTTTCCTCTCTGACAGTGAGGTCCTCTGGGATGTGTAGTTCTTCTTCTCTGTGCTCCACATGATGTCATGATGTGAAATGCCAATGGCATAAATTACAAAACCATGACAAGCACTGAGAAGATAAAGCCTCATGCAGATGATTCATGCCCTATGCTTTCTCATGTATTCACTTCTATTATTCTCTGACTTTTTATACCAGACAGTCCATCAGAGAGGCTGCATCTGAAACACAAAAAAGCAAAAGCTGAAATAGGGGAGCTGTGATACTCTTTTTTTGATAAGAGTGCCATGATCAGTGGAGACAATGGAAGCTCCCTACCACTTTGTAGCCCATGACTTTTTATGCATCTTCCACCAGGTGACCTCACTCCATGCTACCCTATCTCTTGATCAATATAATTAGATTTTTTTGCCATCACTGTGTCACTCAAGAAGCAGACGTTTGAAAATCCTTACTAACTCGTATTAAAAAAAATAAAAATAAAAATAAAAATAAAAATAAAAATAAAAATAAAAATAAAAATAAAAATAAAAATAAAAATAAAAATAAAAATAAAAATAAAAATAAAAATAAAAATAAAAATAAAAATAAAAATAAAAATAAAAATAAAAATAAAAATAAAAATAAAAATAAATGCAGGGGAAACAATCCAAGAGACTATCCTCAGGGCATTTTATCCTCAGGGCATTTTACTCCCTGTTCTGGAAGTCTGGGATGTTACACAGAATACACTCCTGGCGATTCAGATGGAGACAGCTAGAGAACTCCTCCTCCATCTGGACTGTCACGAGTCCATAGGACTGGATGGGCTCCATCCTAGGGTTCTGAGGGAGTTGGAGGGGGTGATTGCCAGGCTTTATTTCAATTATATTGTATTATATTGTGTTATCCTGTATTTCAATATAGTATTTAGTAAATAAGTGTGCCTCCTTAGATCGTTGCTGGTGTTTTCTTTTCCTTTTCCCTTTTTCCTTTCCCTTTTTGGGCAAGTGGCCCTGAGGGCCAGCTGCTCCCTGTCATGGGTGCAGGTAGATTTTTGGTTAACCCGTGACAATACTCTTCTTTGGGTAAGGAACTGGCTAGAGGGCCGTTCCCAACAGGTATGGTTAATGGAGTTAAGTCCAGATGGCAACCCATTACAAGTGGTGTCCCCCAGTGGTCGGTACTGGACCCATCTTGTTTAATATCTTTAATGATTACGAAGACAGGGGGACTGAGTGTACCCTCAGTAAGCTTGCAGATGACACCAAATTGGGAAGTGCTCTTGACCTGCTCATGCATAGGGAAGTCCTTCAAAGGGATCAAAATAATCTGGATCACTGGGCAGAGGCAAATGGGATGAGGTTCAACAAGGCCAAGTGCCGAGTTCTTCACTTTGGCCAAAATAACTCCATGCAGCACTACAGGCTTGGGGTTGAGTAGCTGGATGATTGTGAAGAGGAAAGGGACCTGGGGGTGTTGTTTGATACTCAGTGGAACATGAGCCAACACTGTGCCCAGGTGGCCAAGAGGACCAATGCCATCCTGGCCTACACCGTGTGCCCCCGGTGGCGCAGTGGTATAAAGTGCTGCTTGTGGCACCGAAGGGCCCGGGTTCGAATCCCGAATCCCCCTTGTGGCACAGGGGGTAGAAGTGCCACTTCGCTACACAGAGGGCTCGAAACCTGGGAGTTGGACTCGATGATCTCTAAGGTCCCTTCCAACTTGCACGATACTATGATACTATGATTAGAAACAGATACACAGAAAAGAAGTTCTGAGTTTGCTTTTTGCAATTAACAGCAATATATGAGGGCTTCTCCAAAAGTAATGATTCCTTTTTTTGTGATGTTGGATCACAATATAGGTGATGGTGGTATGGCAGAGGTTGAACCTTCCAACCAATATTCCATTAAATGTTGTTGCCATGCAAACCCACGACAGCAGAGGGGAAGTCTGACAAAATGGCATCTGATACGGATCTGTGTATGAAGCAAAGCTGTAGAAAGAAATTCCTCCATATGGAAAAAATTGCACTCATTGACATTCATTGACACTGGCTGAACGTTTATGGAGACCAGACAGTGAATGTGAGTATGCAGACATGGTGTGTGTTGTGTTTCAACAATGGCAAAAACGGGTCCCCTCTTTTGGTACAGATCTTGGTGAGCCCTGCATGTGGGATCTTGTTCATCACTAGAGACAATGAATAGCTAGTGGTGGTGACCATGTGGAAAAATGGTGTTTTATAGATGAAACTTGCTCTATCAAATAGTGTTATTGTGCTTTTTGAATCTGCTGTAGTTTCCATGGAAATAAATAGGAGACATTACTTTTGGAATGACCTACTTATTTTTCTGACTGATATTATAGCGGTGAAATCTGAAAAAATTCAGTAGGACCTATTATCCTATTAGCACTAGAAATGCTTGATGAGACTATTTGAGAATCATTACATTCTCAAAGCTCCGGCACTTTTATGGAGCTAAGATAGTGGTAATGGGATTGATGAAAATCTTCTGCTCATAATGGCATGTTTCTTTGCATTATTTAAACTTTGATTTACTCCTACATAATTATATATTTCACAGTCAAGATGAATCAATTAATTGAACAGATAAATGTCAGATTGTAATTGGTGAATATGTTTCATAGCTAAATAGAGACAGTCTGTTAATTTAAAATTTCAATGAATATGCCAGAAGAACCATGTACAAAATTGCAGTGCTTCACAATATTACATCTATATTCCATTAATATGTGCATAAAATAGACAAGTAATTATGCCCAAATACTTTCCATCCATAACATAAACTGTATGAGGAATAAAATTTGGAATGTATTAATCTATAGGAGTATACAATGGTCACACATAATCTAATGCAAGTTATTTGAGGTGGGGAGAATGACAGGTATGTCTGTGATTTTGTTATTCACTACAGCAATGAGAGAAGAAAGAAAATAGGAAAATGTGAAAAAATTAAAATATATTCTCAAACATGATTAAACAACTGGGAAACACATTCTCTTTTATCAAGTGTTAGACAAATTTAGACATGAAAGGCATGCCTTTCAGTATGTGCAAATACATTTTGCATCCTTTCAGGATATCTAAATAGAAGGTGAATATGAAAAGAGTTATTTACATTAACATTGAAACTGGAGATCAAGCTGCAGCCTTTATAGATAAAGATTAGATCTTTTTCAAGCCATTCTTTTTTTCAGACCATATTTTTCCTTGAGAATCCCACATCACTTGACATATTTTTAAGTTCTAGAGACATAAGCATATGTTTAATTTTCCTAGTTAAGAGGCGATCTTTTCTTGTAATATAGTAGTAAAATAACTTGTTTTTTGCAGATTTTTTTTATTATTGAGTTGCTGTCTGTATAGATTTTGCTCAATCTCTTTATTATTAATTAAAAAAAAAAAAAAAAAGGTGTATGTGTAACTGACAAACTAACTCCCAGCTCCAGAAACTAGCAGAATGATTTCTAGCTTCCCTTTATTGCTGATAATCCGCCTCAAAAAAAGAGGGAAAAAACAACAAAACAAAACAAAACAAAACAAAAAACGCTCTGGATCGTTTTTTGTTTGTTTGTTTGTTTGTTTTCTTTTGTTTTTCTGTTGGATATTATTTTTACTAGAAATAAAGATACTAGGAAAAAAAAAAAAAAAAAAAAAGATTCATGAGAAGAGAAAGGGGTCATTATTCCATTTCTGTATGCCCATCCTTTTATTGTAATACATTCCAGGTTGATTTCTTTGTTCAGTGTTTGTGGTAGTATTTTCAGGTTTGGGAAAATGAATTTCACTTGTTAGATATTGATTACATTTTTGCTTCACGGCTGTCCACAGCCACCACAAGTAGAACTAAGTTTTACCATTCTGTATTAAAAAAACTCTAGATCTGGTCATAACTGGCTTTTGTACCTCCCTCACATTGGAATATTATATTTTTTCAGACTTCATTACCACCTAAGTGGGAATACTTCACCTTCTTCTCTATATTTAACATTAGGAAAGAGATGGAGTAATTTAAAAAGTCAAAGTATGTTTTAGGCAGTGAAAATTTGATAATTTTACCCATATTATATACGAAGTTCTGTTAGAACAATTTCCATATCCAACACAGTCAGAAAGGGAGGTAGTGTGGCAACACTTATTAAATTAACATTTCTTGTAGCCTTAGGCTTCAGGTTACTTGCAGGGACAAAAGATAAAAAAATAAGTAATGATTTTGTTTCCTGTTTGGTGTCATTTAAAATGCTGTCAGCTCCTTTGGGTTGAGATGTGCTTGTGTTTACAGAAGAAGCTTTGGAATCTTTATTGCACAATATATATAATATATATATATATATATTGCACAATATAAGTCTTTATTGCACAATAAATGATTATTTTAGCATATCTTCGGCTCATTCTATATGGGAGTCTCCATGTGATAGATAACCATATAGGTTAGAGGCCATTCTTTTAGCCATAAGTTCTGTGGCCTTTATAGCAGGAAGCAAATCAGAGATTGGTATTTCTTAAATCATTTTTATCATTTAATTAGTAAAATCATCCGTTGTATTCATTGTAGTATCTAAGATACAGTATATCTCCCTCAAATTCTGTGGTTATTTACAAGAAAGAGAGAGAAATATGTATATATATATATATTTATATAGGCACAAAATATTATTTTAAGTAAAGTATGTAATTCACTAACTTTTATCTAGAAAATATACAAAACATGTAAACTGTCTTTGGGCTATATGTGGAAATTATAAAAATAAGATCTAGTATCTTTTCACATTTGAAAAGCAATTAAACAGTTCATGTTTAATAAGATGTTTCTACTACAGTTCACAGTCATTTTAATGGTTGGCAATTTGAAGTAACTTTGTTAAGGTTAGGTCATAGCTTCAGTGAGTTCAGTGATAAATGAACATACAGTGTTAACTGGTAAGACCATGGGAAAATCGGAGGTAACAGACATTATTTTAAAGAATTGTCTTTCTAAATCACTTTCCTGAGGGTCTTTAGGCAGGATTTCATCAATTACATGCTCAAAGATCACATTAGCAATGCACATTTAAAGATTTCCCACATGAATAATTTAGGGAAAAAAAAAAAAAAAAAAAAAAGACTGTCAAACCCCTGTGTGAGCTAGCTCTTGTCTGTTTAAGCAAAGTTTTACTTAAATGATGCATGATATGCAATAATTCAGAAATGTCTCTTCAGAGATCATGAAGACAAAAAGCAGAGGGGAAAAATATAATAATAATAATAATCTTTGCAGCAGTTCTATATTCTTTCATTTACCTTTTAGTTTTCCAAATAACTATCCGGATAAATACACAATATTCAGTATATATATATATATATATATATATATATATATACTTGTCAGAAATGTCTCAAAATAAATAAATAAATAAAATGCGGTAACACTTCCCTTCTTTGAGATTTTCTGCTGAATGGGTAGGAGTATACCAACTGTATAAATAGCCTATTTATTAGTTAATATTCTTGACAATTTTTGAAAAAAGAAAATTAAGACCTGCAAGAAGTTATGAAGTACAAAAATAATGAATTATACCAATTTATTAGTGCAACAGGTGGCATTTATGAAAACTAAGGTAATTTTCACAGCGTTCCTGATTCAGGGAGGAAACCTGACCCTGTCAGAAGCCAGCAGTTTCTTACTGTCAAGGCTAGTCACTGTATCCTGAAGTGGATCCCTCTTGGAAAGAGACTTATTAGAGATTATTTTAGAGATGTCTCTCAGGAAAAAAACAAAACAAAACAAAACAAACAAACAAGAACAACAAGAAAAAAAAAACACAGAAACTGAGTCTATATAATAAATAATAATAATAATAATAACAATAGATAATAATAATAATGCATTTTAGACATCTGTAACAACACTGAAATATGCTGAAATTAAGTGGCGCTTGTTTTAGATGCTGTTACAAAGAACAAAGATTCCAAGATTCCAGATGAGTATTTAAACCATACCATTTCATGCTGAAAAGGTACAGCCACTGTTCAACTCTGTAGTCAGAAGCAAGGACATTTAACATTTTGGGCCCTAAATGAATTCCAGAATGATATCTAAAATATCAATAATCCATTTCTAATGAAGGCACAGTGGTTAGGAACCAGTGGAAAGAAGCGTTATTACCACAAAGGAAGAATCGCTGCCAGAATGTTGTCACACATTTCTATTACTATTGTGAGATAACAAGATAAATAATTGTAAAGACTTTTTTATTAAATCAAATTTTAAAATGATATTTCAATTCCATATAGAATCATACTGGATCAATGTTGTCAAATGAAAGCGCATTGTGTAATATCAATATTTTCCATGAAATTGAACCCCTCCACATTTTGATCAGGATTTCTTTGTGTTTTATGGCAGGGTTTGGAGGGTGTTTTATTTTATTTATTTCTATATTTATTTTTAAATAGGTTTTTTTTATAACTATTGCTGAGATTCAACCAGCAGATCAGGGGGAGTTCAAGGAAGATTAAAATATTGCTTCAAGCAGGTATTATTTGTCAGTACATGTTCAAACACAGATTCATTGCAGTGGGCACCTGCATTTTTTCACAGAATTCCTTGAAGAACCTTGAATTGCTGTAGGAGAAATGCTTTTTTTTTTTTTTTTTTTTTTTTTTTTTTCTTGAAACTAAGAGAAACAGAAATAGTCTGAAATGTGAATGACTTTGTTTGGTATCTGATGATCAGAATGATTGGAGTTTTAGTTTTCATAATGATAAAACAAGTCAGCCACCACTCACACAAATATGTAATTAGTTATAATGAGTAATTAGTTAAAATTTTTTGCAGCTTCAAAATTTATTTTATTTATATATGTTAAGGAAATAAAGTGAGGGAACCTCAGCTTGGCCATGTTGCTGTTGCCATCTATCAATGAACTGAGAACGCCACATGTCATTCTTACACCTGTCTTCAAAGGGCTTTCTTAAAAGCTCTAATGAAATTAAGCATATTTTATGTAAGCAAATCCACTCTTTCTCAGGAAGGCATATTTCTTCCATCAGAGTTACTGGAGAAATCTCCATCATCTTGTAAAATTATGGCAAAATGTATGTCTTTCTCTACAGCTCTAGAAATATATATATATATATATATATATATATTTGTGTGTCTGTGTGTATACGTAATGATATAATATATATATAATGATATCATATATGTAATGAAGAGAAAGGTACATATATATATGTGTGTGTGTGTGTGTATTGATGATATATGCCTTTCTGTTCATTAAGTTAAAATGTTGTCTGCGTATTAGTCTATTTTTCCTAATCTCCTAATCTTGCTAATCTTCTTAGAGACCCTGCTGTCTGCTTCTTTCTGATTTGCTTACCTTTTCTCACATAGAAATGAACTGTTTTTTAAGAAACTTAATACTTTATTAAAATTCATGTTTAAATAGTTGTATATCTGTCTTATTATCCTTTGTTTACAAAATAATCTTCTGATGATTGAGGTATGAATGCTACCGCAAGTCTAATTTCTTGTTTATATAGTATTTCGTATGTGGATGCAATGCAGGTATTTTCTTGGATGTATCATACTTATCATGATATATTGTGTCTTTTCAGCTTTCCTCTAGGCTGGGCTGCAAGGAATTCACAAAACAGGGATTTTTCTTTCAAAAAATATAAAGGAATGTAAAAAAGGAACTGAAGCATCTTACTAGATATACAGACTAATCAGTGTATATAGTAAGCAATGTCAAAAATGACTGACAAGTTCTTTTATAAGCTAACAAGTTATTTTCATGTGTGCACTGAATGGTATGAAATGTATTCAAGTCTAACTACAGATATTTTCTTTGGAGTTTCACCAAAGTCAAGAGACAAGTTGCTTTAAATTTTGTCTACAATAAACAATATCCTTAAGAACAATTTAAATCTTGGATTTCAAACACTCTGGTAGCCATAATAAAGATTATACTTGAGCTACACCACTTTTCTTTTTAGTTCTTAACTTAGTCTGGAAGTAATACTGGACAAGGGAAGTTCTTTTTGAAAAGAGATTTACAATATAAATCCCTAAAGACATGTATTGAAGCTTCTGGAGCAAGGCTAGTGTTTTTCCTTTTCTTGCTCTAATTTCATCACAGAGTTTGTGCATGTCATTATAAATGAAGACTAACTAAATTCATTTGAGATGTGACTCACAGTAATGTGGAGCTGCTATTTTATTTTACCAGACGAGGGTACAGAATTGTGATGTGTCTTTTGAGAGATACTGTGATACAACATGTCTTTCTACACTCAACAAATTTATATCACAGGATATTAATTAGTAAGTAATAGAATGCAGCAAGCTTTGTGTCTGAGGTATCATAAAAATTCAGAGACATAAAATATCAAAGTGCCAAAGTGTTTAAATTGCTTTGAATTTTCAATCAACCTTGCACATCAAATGCTCAAATTACTGTGACAAAGATTTAACTAAATAATTCTAGATAGTAATCAACAATGATGGAACTGTTAACTGCTTCACCAGCAGACAGAAGTAAATGCATTAAGACTTGGTGAATCAAGTTTTACCTCAGTGAAAAAAATGACAAGTAGTGGAAGAATTAATTAAGTGAGGTCTTGAAGAAAATATTGCAGTGTCTAAACAAAATCCACTGGATTATATCTGCTCTGGATTATAACAGGTCTACCAGACAGCTAAAAATGATTTCATTTAAACCAGAGGAAGGGAGTTTATTCTGACAATAAAAAACATTCTGGAAAAGAAACAGGATGACCAAATACAGACTTAAATGCAATATATGCATAGTCTATAATAAACTGGAAGATGTTAATTAATCATATTTTATTTTGACACTTAATTTAGTTACCCCTTTTATGTAAATGATGACTTCAGTTAGTTTATGTAATAAAAATACTGCATTTACACATGCACACACAGACACCAGAAAAAACAAACAAGCAAACAAAAAAACTAATCTAGCCCACCACAGGAGTTGACCTACCCTGGAAAGCAAAAGCAATTAGTTTGTTTAAAGCCCATCTCTTTACATACACAAGAGCACCAAGACACATCAACAAACCCCATAAACCCCCATAAAAAGAAGCCCTTCACATCTCCTGCCAGGACAACTCCAGGAAAGCATCAGTTACTTAGTCTTAGTTGTGACATCTACCCCAATAGAAGCAGTTGTCTACAGCATCTTTCACATTGAGGAGGGGATCTTTCTAGAGACATGGGGCTCCATAAAGCATTCAGAGCAAGAACATTTGAGGACTGTGCAAGATTTACTCTGGGATGCTTAAAGTAGGAACTAAAGTGGGAAGATGTTAGATTTAGGTAATACGGAGAGGAACAAGTGCAGGGAAACAAATATATGGGCATAAAACTCCTTGTTTCATTTAAGTAATTGACTGGTCAGCATACTGATCTGACTAATTCCTGCATCTGATCAGCATACTGTGCTGTCTTCCGATTAAACTTCTTTTTTGTTTTCCTGAGAGAGGGATTCTCACTCTTATGTAGGTATGAGTACCTGTCCATGTGTCAGGGAGAGTTACAAGAGCCAGAAATTAAACGAGCTGTCAGCAGCCCATATGTCTGTAATGCCAGCAACAGGCACAAGTGAAGGTGTGCAAGAGAACCTGTGAGATCCAGTGAAGGTCAAGTTAGTCTAGCAAGTAATTGGTGAAGTGACCTGTGAGTGAATATGGTTTTCTGTGGACAAAGCCATGGAACTGAAGATATTCAAGAACCATCTTGACACTTTTGCATACTCTGGCTTCTGGCAATTCTGGCAAGGTAAAAGGTATAAAATCGAAGTCAGATCTATTGCAATTTGCTAGAAAGAAGAGAATGTGCTTACATTAGCAGGGATTAGCAAGAACAAAGTTCTTGGACCTACTCTACTATTTTTGTATTTTGTGAATAGCACTACATAATGCCACTTCACCTCCCTATATATATTGTTCATCAAATTAAAAACATAATACTTAATCTCTTTCTTCAATATTGTAAATTACAATTCATTTCCTAAGGTATGCAAATTGTTAATGCAACAGCTATTATATTAGTGAAGGCTGTGCTTGTATGTAGATGTGTAAATAACAGGAAAAAAATAATACCTACCAATTTAATTTTCCCTGCTATTGGATGAAATATGGAATTTAATGTCTTATACATTATACTAAAAATGTTCAGATCTCATTCTCTCAAGTTCTCAAAAAAATCCAACATGTGTTTTTAGCTGATAGCTGATGATCTGGAGGAAATAGGTACTTACACCTTGGTTGCAGTGTGTCACATTTCTACTTCAGAGCATAGCATAATTTTAAATATCTTGGATTTTATCACTCTGTGTACTGTCAGTTCACATTGGTTTTTCTGCATTACACAATATAACATGATGGGTGGTAACACAGAAAATATAATGCAATATGACACATCAGGAATTCAAATGGTACTGTGATTGAATAGTTGGTGTCAATTTAGATAAGAAACTTCAGTTCCAAAATGAATCTGGCAGACACTAATGTACTGAATGTTGGAGTAAATACAGTATGTGTGAAACTGAATTGTGGAGTTTACTGTAGTGCACTGAACAGGTGCAGAAGTAGTCTGAAATATTAGGCAGAGTATTTGTAGTTGACATACTTACACATGCTTAAAGTATTCTGTAATTTTATGTTACAAAATGTCCATCTTCTTGTTTGTTCATCTTTTCTATAATTCTTACTCATTTGTTTCTTTTTTCTAAGTTATTAAACAATATAAATGAAAAATTCCATGTCACTGCTGTGTTGCATTATACCAAGTGTAACTGGCATCACATAAGTAGTCAAATTCAAAAGGTACAGATAATTCTAGCATTCAGTTATCAAGAGTTACTAGTTTATAATAGTAAACTCCTTACTACTTAGTCATTTGACATTTAAATGAACTACCATGTAAATCTGTTCCAGAGATGGAAAGTTTTATCATAAGTGGCTAGTTGTGTAAGTATCAGATCACTGTAAAGTCTTATGTTTTTATAATTTGAGAAATTTGGTTCATCTTGTTCTCCTGACAGATCATCTGCATGACTAAGACTAATTGCCTTGTTTGCCTAGGCAAGTCTTCCCCTAACACTCCACACCTTCAACACCATAATATATTTTCTGATTTCATTAGCTGTTATTATGGCTCAGCTATCTTTTAAAGGGTAGGGACTAAATTGTTTTCTCAAAGAATTAAAAACACTTAAAAATTGCATAGAACTCCTAAATTTTCTTATAAACTGTGTTTCAAAAGAGTAGAAAATTTATAAATGTGTATAGACTCATGTAGTCTTGCATGGGAAATGATAGGTCACGTCTTGAACCAGTGACTGAGCGAACCCAGGTAAGCTCAGGTGCAATCATACCTCATATAAGAGTTGACAGTGGAGGCGAGAACATATTGCTTGGAGATCTCCATCTAGAGTCATAGAATCAAGAATTACCCAGGTTGGAAAAGACCTCAAAGATAATCAAGTCCAAACACAGCCTAACCGTATTACCCTAATTCTAACAACTCTGCTAAATCATATCCCTGAACACCACATCAAAACAGCTCTTAAACACATCGAGGGATGGTGATTCAACCACCTCCCTGGGGAGCCTATTCCAGTACTTAACAACCTTTTCTGTAAAGAAGTGTTTCCTAACGTCCAACCTAAACTTACCTTGGTGCAACCTGAGGCCATTTCCCCTCATCCTGTCACTTGTCATCAGTGAGAAGAGATTTGCCCTGCTCTCACTGTAAGAACCTTTCAGACACTGGAAGAGTGTGATAAGGTTCGTCTGAGCCTCCTTTTCCCCAGACTAAACAGCCCCAGCTTCCTTAGCCTCTTCTCATAGGGTTGATTTTCCAAGCCCTTCACGAGCCTCATTGCCCTTCTCTGAACCTGCTCCAGTACCTCCATGTCTATCCTGTGCTGAGGTGCCCAAAACTGAACACAGTACACAAGGTGAGGCCTCACCAATGCTGAGTACAGGGGCAGGATGATTTCCCTAGTCGTGCTCACCACATCATTCCTGATACAAGCCAGGGTGCCATTGGCCCTCTTGGCTGCCTGGGCACACTGCTGGCTCATATTCAGCTGACTGTCCATCAGTACACCAAGGTCCCTTTCTGTTAGGCAGTTTTCCAGCCACACCTCCCCAAGCCTGTAGGGTTGCCTGGGGTTGTTGTGACCAAAATGCAGGACCTGACACTTGGTCCTATTGAAACTCATTCCGTTCACCTTGGCCCATCGATCAAGTCAATCTACATCCCTCTGTAGTGCCCTTCTCCCCTCAGGCCAATCAACAGTCCCTCCCAACTTAGTGTCATCTGCAGACTTACTGAGGGTTCACTCAATCCCCTCATCCAGATCATCAGTGAAGATGTTAAACAGAAGTGGCCCCAGCACTTAGCCCTGGGGGACACTGCTTGTGATGGGCCACCAACTGGATTCCACTCCACTGACCACAACTCTCTGGGCCCGGCCATCCAGCCAGTGTTTCATCCAGGGGAGCATGCACCCATCCAAACCACGGGCAGCCAGCTTTTCCACCAGAATGTTATGGGGGACAGTGCCAAAAGCCTTCCTGAAGTCCAGGTAGACCACATCGACAGCCTTTCCTTCATCTACTAAGTGGGTCACCTTGTCATAGAATGAAATCAGGTCAGATCTACCATTCATAAACCCATGCTGACTAAGCCTGATTCCCTGGCTGACCTTTAGTTGATCCGTGATGATTCCTGACATTATTCTTTCCATAACCTTCCCTGGAACCGAGGTGAGACTGATAGGCCTGTAGCTGCCAGGATCATGTTTCTGACCCTTTTTGAAGATGAGTGTCAGAATCACCAGCTTCCAATCCACCGGGACATCCCCAGTCAGCCAAGACTGCGGAAAAATGATGGAGAGTGGTTTGGCAACCACATCCGCCAACTCCCTCAGCACTATAGGGTGCAGACCATCTGGACCAATGGACTTGTAAACATTCAGCTTTCGAAGCAGGTCCAGAACCATCTTGTCATGGATCATGCAGGGCTTGTTCTGTTCTCCCTCCGCATCTACCAGTGTAGGGGCCTGTGTTCCCAGGGAGTTACAAGTTTTACTATTGAAGACTGAGGCAAAGAAGGTATTAAGTACCTCAGCCTTATCCTGATCCTTGGTGATCAAGTTGCCCTCAGCATCCAACAAAGGATGGAGATTTTCCCTATCCTTCCTATTCAAGGACCATGTGGGCTTTCCTAAGGTAAGTAGATTATTTTCCTTTTTCCACACCTATTGCTATTACATCTGAGCAGACCATCCCTTACCTTGCTTTTCCTCCATCTTGTAATACTTGGCAAGCCAGACAGGAGGACAGACTAAATACTAAGAATGAATCACCTCAAAAGAATAATGCACTGTCTTGTAAGAGGAATCCCTAAAACCCCAAAGGAGGAACTCCTGAGGGGAACTCCAGGATTCGTAGTCATAGAATTGTAGAATGGCCTGGGTTGAAAAGAATCATAATGATCATCTAGTTTCAACCCCCCTGCTATGCACAGGGTTGTCAACCAGCCGACCAGGCTGCCCAGAGCCACATCCAGACTGGCCTTGAATGCCTCCAGAGATGAGGCATCCACAACCTCCTTGGACAACCTGTTCCAGTGCATCACCACCTTCTGTGTGTAAAACTCCCTCTTAATATCAAACCTAAGCCTCCCCTGTCTCAGTTTAAAGCCATTCTCCATTATCCTGTCACTATCCACTCTTGTAAAAAGTTGTTTCCCCTCCTGTTTATATGTCCCCTTAAAGTACTGGAAGGCCACAATGAGGAGCCACAATGTGGAGCCTTCTCTTCTCCAAGTTAAACAATCCCAGTTCCCTCAACCTTTCTTCATAAGACAGTTGCTCCAGCCCTCTGATCATCTTGGTGGCCCTTCTCTGGACCCGCTCCAAGAGTTTAATATCCTTCCTGTACTGGGGGCCCCAGGCCTGGACACAGTATTCCAGATAGGCCCTCACAAGAGCCGAGTAGAGGGGGACAATCACCTCCTTCTCCCTGCTTGCCACTACTCTTTTTATGCAGCCGAGAACACAGTTGGCCTTTTGGGCTGCAAGAAGCAAAAGGGCCTAGTCAACAGGCTCTCCCTAATCAGATGGCTTGTAGCAGACCCCAATCACTAGATGCCCTTTACTGGACCAATCCTTGAATTTAACCATGTTTCTCAGGCACAACTAAATCCTGGATTCCCCATGGCTAAGTACAGCACAACTCATTGAAGAGTTCTAAAATGTCAGGTTTTGTTTTTTTTTAGTAAGTTAGACAATATTATATTAACAACTGAGGAAAGAGTACTAGCAGTATCCACTGTAGCACAGCCGTTACAGTTAACTATTAATGCATTTCACTCCTTTAAGGAAGAACTAAAGTGGAAAATGAGCTTTTAAAAGTTTGTGTCAGACAACTGGAGAATAAAATTGCATTTCTGACAGGGCAAATTGTCCCACCCACATCTAGTACTTCTCCTCTGAAAATAAGAACTATATCATCAGAGGAGGAAAAGGATCCAGACTATCAGGAACCTTGGATCCCTGTTGAATCAAAAAATAAGAGGAAATCTAGTAAGACAGGAAAGGTCTGACTAGATCTGTGGACCTCAGATCCTCTAGAGATAAGGCCAAACATTACTTAAATAACAAAGGAGGTTCAGGAGAGACCAACAGGATTGCCACCTGAGGAGTGCCCTCACCCTCCCACTCCACTCTACATGTGACTATGCTCCTGTAGACAGCCACTGAAATTATGGATTTGTTACAACAGTTTAAACAAAAACTGCAAGAGAACATACCAGCTTGGCTTCTAATGTTGTGGGACATGGGGGGAGGGGCAGATTGTGTTTATTAATGGACCAGAAATTTCTACTCTCGTCTATTACTAAACATCTGTCTCTCAGGCAAAGACTGTAATGCAAATGTAATGCACAGTCATAAAAATCATCCACTAATTCACTGGTTAATGGCTGTATGTAGAATCATGTGACCAAATAAAAGTGAAATCCCAATAAACACTAGTTTGTGGATTTCAGTGGAAGAACTTCAAAATTACATTAGAGAACTAGATATGAAGGAGTCAATCTATAACAATTTCTTCAAAAATCCAGACCTAGTTAAGTCTCAGCAGAGATACAAGCTCTCATCCTACAACAGGTGCCTCCCACATGTATGGTACATTAGTATCTGTACTGAATCCTTCATTGGCCGTGGAATCCAATGTCCAGCAGACCTCCCAGTTGGTGGCTGAACTGGGAGAAACAGAACTCCTAAGAACTAGTTGCAGTATTTGGACACTGGAAGGGACTGAGGTCATCCCTGTAACTAAAGCTAGGAGATCCGCCCCACTAACATCTTAATTGAAACCCATACATGTATCCTGAAAAAAAGATATTTAATGTTTAATGGTTTGATCTGGGTTGGAGTTCAGTTTGCAAAAAATTGGTCACCAGCTGAATCATGTCCTCTTTCTGCTATGGAAGGGAAAAAAAAAAAATAAAATCAAAACAACCCCAAAAAAGCAGAGCTAAGAACTATTGAATGAATAACAACAAAAAATGTGGAACTTGGAAGATTTCATAGTTCCCAGCAGAAGGAAAAAACTTCCTCAGTTGACTCAGGCTACTACTTCCAAGCCACCATGAAATAGGGTACCATCTCCCCTCCAACTGGGCCCCCCAGGCAGGACTGGAGTCCTGTACTGAAATGAGATCTTTTTGTCCTGAAAGGATGTATGAGTGATGGCACTGGTGGACACAGGTGCAGAAACTTCAGTTATCTGTGGTGACCCAACTAAATTTCATGAAACTAGGGCAATGATTGGTTGGTTTGAGGGACAGACCATCCTTGTAACCCAGAGATGGTTGAAGCTGGGGGTTGGGCATCTCCAACCCTGGGAATATAAGGTGTCTGTTGCCCCAGTACTGAAGTATTCACTGGGTATAGGTATATTATGCACCCTGACTCTCCAGACAAATGTGGGAGTTCAGACTTAGAGATGTATTGGTGTACAAGTACAGGCAATATTAAGAGGCCATGTGAAACATGATCCCATTCACCTGCCAGAGCTGCACCAGATTAGTAATACAAAACAGTACAGACTCCCATGGGGACAAGAGTAGGAACTAAAAAATGTGGGAAACATAAGGTCTGCACATAGCCCATATAATTTCCCCTTATGGCCAGTATGAAAATCTCATAGCACATGGAGAATGACAGTGAACTACAGAGGACTGAATAAGGTCAGGCCTCCAATTTATGCAGCCATTCCCAACATTCTTCCATAATTGGGCACATTGAGTAGGGAGATAGAAGCCTATCATTGTGTCCTAGACTTTGCAAATGCATTCTTCAGTATTCCAATCTGTGAAGAATTGCAAGATCAGTTTGCATTCACATGAGAAGGCAGGCAATGGAGCTTTCAGGTCCTTCATCAAAAGTACTTGCACTTACCTACATTTTGACACAACCTAGTGGCAAGTGACCTGGCAAACTGGAATAAACCAAAAAATATCAAACTCTACCACTATACTGATGATCTCGTGCTGATGTCTGACTCACTAGAAGTATTAGAAAAAGTGGTGGATTTATTGACCACATATTTACAAGAGAAAGGGTGAGCTATAAATCCACAGAAAGTGCAAGGATCAGGCCCATCAGTGAAATTCCTGGGTGTAGTTTGGTCTGGAAAGACCAAAGTACTACCCAGTGCAATAATAGACAAGGCTCGGGTGTTTTCAGTCCTTACCATGCTATCGCAGCTGCAAGAAATTTTAGATATACTGGGATACTGACATTCCCTTATACCTTACTTAGTGCAACTGCTGAAGCCTTTATACAGATTCACAAAAATAAAGCCAAGTACTGGACTAAGAGGGAATGGATCAAGAGGCCTTTCAGAAAGAAAAACAGCTGTTAAACAGGCCTGGATGTTGGGTATATTTGATTCTACCCCAGCTGAACTAGACATCCTTGTAACTCAGGATGGGATCGGCGGGTGGTTATAGAAACACCAAGTTCCACTTGAACCCCAGTTTGGTTCTGATCTTAGGTTTGGCATGGAGCAGAAGAGAGACGTGCCTTGATTGAAAAAATGGTTATTGGCCACCTACTCCACATTATAGGCAGTAGAGCCAATAACCCAAATGGCTGAGGTTATAGTTAAAACAACCTTGCCAAATCAAGGGTAGGTAAAAGGTCAAACCCACATTATTGAAAGGTATAACAGCATTCTTAACACAGCTCTGAACATAGACTCACAGTCCCTTGAAACCCCATGGGACCTGAATGAATTAGTCTAGAGACCAATGGGCAGACCCGTTGCCCTGAAGGTGCTACAGAATACTTGGGTTTCCCTGCTTTGGATCCAAATTGCAGACACTGATTAGCAGTAAGACCTCAAGTTTGCAATGAAAATAATCTGCTCCCTGCCCCTGAAGACCTAGGTACCCATAGAATAGTTTGGCCTTAAAAGGTGTAAGTAGGTAGGACGAAAGCGATGTGACCTATTTGCATCCTGGGGGAGATTATTGCAGGTTGGCGGATAAGCAGTCCCCTTGTATTAGGTTAATGTCCTGCAGGCATAGTGGTCAACACTCAGGTTTTCATCACTAAGGGGACCTTAATCTTGTCCCTATGGAAATCATGACCTCCCCTTTGGTACCTGATATACTGTCTCAGGTATCATACCAAAGGGTATGGTCAGGACAGGCCCCCACGTAGGCCACTGTTTTTTCAAGACAGGAATATGGCCTGTGTCTTGCTGTGGAAGGTGAACCCGCTCCTTGCATCTTTGAAACAGCTTTACTACTCCCCTTGAGTCTCTTTGAGTCCACAGGTAAACTAGGAGGAGCAACATGATATTAAGACACTACAGTGCTACCGTGGGATCAGTGTGATGTGTTGTGATGGACTTTTGAACTGTATGGGACTAGCTGAAGTGGGCTGAACCTTCACTGGTTCATCAAATACTGGCCAACAAAGAAAGAAGGAAAAGAAACCAATCTTCACTCACTTCATATTCTATCAATCTACACTGTGACAAGTAAGTCTACATGCATAGAAGTGTATTGGGTCACCGCAAAGGAAAGGGCTTACTTTTAACCTGTTCAACCATTGGTTCACTCAATGAAAGGATGGAATACATGGGAAAGGCTAGATCATGGCTTGAACCAGTGACTGAACATTTGGTGAGGAAGCTGGGCTGACCCAGCAGAGCTCAGAGGCAAGCAATGATCAGAAGGGGTGAATCCTAGATCTACACTTTCCTAAACCTCATTTAAGGGTTGGCAGTAGGGACAAAAGTACCGTATCTCATCTGGAGATATCAGCCTACCCAAGAACTTTGTGAGCCTTTTTAGGGTAAGCAGATTCTTTTCTTTTTTCTACACCTGAGCAGACCACACTTCAACTTGCGACTCCTTCAAATGAATCCTAGAAAGTCTCTAGTAATAGACAGTAAAAGAGGAAACATCACAAAGTCTACTTTTCTACTTGGGAAAAAAAGAAAAAAAAAGGGAATAAAGAGAAGAATTAAAACAGTATGATAGAGAATAGAGCTGAAAAGTAGGATGCACCAGACAAGGATAATTCACTGTATCTTATAAGACATGAAGGCAGATATAATTCCTTTTTTGTGCTATGTAGTTCTAGCAATTCAAGATTTTTTTATTATTATTTTTATTTTTTTGCATTAACTGCTAACCTTCTATGTTTCCTCTTTTCTGTGAGATTAGCAGCCTTTTTTTTTTTTTTTTTTTCCTGAGCATAATAGGACAATTTTCTCCATCAGAGAGGGGAAAAAAATAACAAATCCCCTTTAAGTGGTTCTAACAATATTTCAGAGGGAGAAAAACAGCTGCTTCAGTGTTAACTGAGGAACAGTAAAATCAGCTTTGCTTCTGGTTTCACCAGCAGTGATTTCTTCCACTGCTCAGTTTTTGCATCTGCCATTGTTTTGCAAGAAGTTAGAAGAGCGTGTAATTTTTTTTTGAAAAATAATATGTAATATTTCCTGGTGGATGTTAGGTGCCATCATTATCTTGACAGGTTAATACAATGATGTGTTATAGATGAGATCAAACAATGTTCTAAAAATAAATTGTTAGGGCCCGATGCCTGAAGTCAGCAGCAGTCAGCAGCCAACAGTCTAAAAATAGTGATGGTTGCTCAACTGTTTAGCATAACTCACTAAAAGAAGTGTGTTTACAAATGTGTTTTCCTACAGTTTCCCCTTCTGACATACCATTAAGTTCTTGCCTAAGGCCTAGTACTGAATATCTATGAATCATAGCTACATTAGGAGGCTACTGTAATCTCTCAAAAATAAGAGACTTCATAACAAAATATTCCCTATTTGCAGAATCAAGATTGAAGAGGGAGAACAACTGTGTGATTTCATGCACATATGTTATAGTATCTTATGTTAAAAATATTGATTAACTTGGACTTAACCCACAATAATTTGTTAAATTACTGCTAAAGTGGCAAATTACTTCTGATGGTAGTCAAAGTAAGAAAAACATGTGTGTGTGTGTGTCTATTTATTTATTTATTTTTGCATTAATAGTTATATTCTGAGGGTTGCTCTGAAAGTAATGCTTTTTATTTTATTATGTTGGCTGACAATGTCAGAGGAAAGTGTTGGTGTTATGGCAGTAGAGGGTGAATAGTCTCAACAGTATTTCACTAAAATTAGTTGCTGTGTAACACATGGCAGCAGAGAAGCAGTCTGACAAAATTGCATCTGACATGGAATTGTGTATGAAACAAGGCTGTATAATTGAATGCCTTCACATGGAGTGAAAAAGAAAAGGCACCCACTGGCATTCATTGGCACTTGTTGAATGTTTATGGAGACCAAATAGTGTATGTAAGTGCTGTGGGTGGTTCGTTTCAGTGGCAACAGTGACAATGAGCTCTTCTGCTAATACAGATTTTTATGAGCACTGCATACAGGCTCTTGTCACTGGTATAAATGCACAGATAATGGTGATGACTACACTGAAAAAATGTAGATGACAATTTGCTCTATCAAATAGTTTTTTTGTACTCTTTGAATCTGTTGTAGTTTCAATGGAAATATATTATTTTTAAAATCACCTATGTACTTCTTCGTATATGTTGTGGTTTAACTTGGCAGGTAGATGAACCCCTCACAGTGGAAATGGAAATAGAACTGGGAAGGGGGGAAAGCAAAACAACTTCAATAGGGCAGAAAAGGAAGGGAGTAATAAGGATATACAAAATAAACGATGCAAATGAAATTGATTGCCACCATATAACTGTCCTAGAAGCTTTCCAAGTAGTAGCCACCCAAATCTGGCCAGCTTCCCCAGTTTTATTGATGAGAACTTGTTTTCATATTGTATGGGTTATTCCTTGGTCTGTTTGGCTCTGCTGTCCTGCTTGTTTCACCTCCAGGCTTTACTGGAGTATGCAGTAAGAGAAGTTGAATAGTCCTTGACTTAATGCAAGCACTGCTTAACACCAATTGAAACATTAGTGCTTTTTCTTCAAAATACCTTACACAACATTATACCAGATCCTAGGAAGAAAGTTAAGTCTCAGTCAAAGCCAGGACTAGATATTAACTTCTTTTAGGGCTCAGTTCTGAGTATACTGCAAGTTTGCTCAGCTGTACTAATGTTCCTTGAAGCATTTATGCGTAAATTAAGCAAAACATTTTGCATATTGCTGCTATGGTCAATTGTGTATGTGTGTATATTTAATATACACATTATATATATATTTAATATATACATTATATATGTGTGTGTGTTTGGGGGGGGGAGGAAAACATTCTTCTTGTGAATATTATGTAATTCTGTGGTTTCAATATTGATTTGCCTTTCATGTCAAGCTAGTATCTTTTTTCATCCCTTTGAAATAATATTTCTAAGTGTAGAACCTAGTTCAGTAAATCACAGGGCAAGATTGCTTCTTTGGTGTTCCCAGCAAATGACCACTCCTCTGACTTTCAAATTCATTTTGTTGCAAGAGGGACTGATTTGTAAAAAAAATCATATTCAGTGGAGGAAAAAAAAAAAAACAACAACAAAAAAAAACAAACAAATAAACGAAAACACACCCTATTCTAGCAATCAGAGTAAAATTACCATCCACAACTTTTTTTTTTTTAATTTATTTATTTATTTATTTACTTATTATTATTATTATTATCATTTCCTTAGCTCCCTGTTTCAATGCACCAGAATCCATTTATCACAAAGCAAGATGGGCATGATGGAATCTAATAGGGTATCAATATGTGCCCTGAAACTTGAGGAGCCACTGCATTTATGAATTTTTGTATCAGTTCAGACTTGTCTAGATTTTCTCTCTCTTTTACTGAATCCTTTGAGCCATTATTAAATAATTATAATTTTGTTTTTTTATGATAATTTACGCTTAATATGATTTTTTTTATTATTACTATTATTAGCTTCAAGCATAAAGTAGATTTGACTATATAGAGGAGAATACAGGCAGTGTGCAACTGTGTACAGTTTTCACTATATTTAAATGATACTAGGCAACCAGACTATGAGGATCAACCATAAATTAAATTGCTATAGGTGTATGTTTTTGGCTCAAAGCTTGCTTTCTGAGGCATTTCTTGTGATAAGACTGACTTTTATAGGAGATCAGAGGTGGGTGTTTCTGTTTAGCAGTTGGCATCACATAATGGACAATTTTACATTTGAAAGCATTTCTTTGCAGCTGTTTGCCTTCAGAAGAGAGTGCTCAGGAGTGTTTACCGGTGGAAATTCTACCACCAAATAACTCCAGCTCTGTATCAGAGACTGGGGAATGATACCATACCCTGTGAAAAAAAGGATGCAGGTAGGCACCTCTCTGCTCCCTCTTGTCTGCTGGCAAGACCTGGCAGATGGGAACAAAGGAGATTCTGCTGAGATTCCAAAGTCAGAAGCTGTCACTCCAAAGTGACAGCTGACTTGACCAATTTGGACTTATTTGAATGTTTGTATTGTTGTTGGAAGTAGTCATAATCAACTGAACAACAGCCCCCCATTGATATTCCAGGTGAGACCACACAGTTGCTAAATATAGTAGGAGAGAGTGACCTCTTGTGATATGCTGTCTGTACTGTGTTTAATGCGCATCAAAATGCAGCTCACGTTCTTGTCTGTCAGAGCATGCTGCTGATGCATGTTAAGTCAATCAGCATCCCCAGATCGTTTTCTGTGGGGATGTTGTTTCTATGCCTTGTGTCCAGCATTATTCAATTCCAGGTCCAGAACCCAAAATTTGCCTTTGTTGAATTTCATGCCACTCCTGAATGCCCAATACTGAAATGTACCTACACGCCTCCAGAGAGGCAAAAATGCCTCCTGTTCAGTATCTTCAGCAACTTGCTCTTTATTTTATTGAAATTTAAGGGTGACATTCTGTCCTGTTTTTTGGTGAAGTAAGTTAACTTTCTTCCTAATAGCGGGCAAAGTGCTGTGTTTTGGGATTCATAAGAAACATAATGTTGGTGTTTTAGTTGGTATTGAACAGTGTTTACATTAAGTCAACTTCTCACAGCATTGTGTCAGATGTACCTGTACAAGGCTAGGTGTACATGAGGGGCTGGGAGGGAAAACAACCAGGTCAGCTAAGTGAAAATGATAAAGGAATATTTCCTACCATATCATATCATCAGGAAAAGTCAGCCAGGAGTTCTGCAACTGCTCAAGAACTGACTGGGCACTGGTCAGCTGGTGGTGAACAATTGCATTTTGTGTCACCTGTGTTGTTTACTTTTAACCTCTACCCTTTCTGTCCTTCCGTTTTCCTCTTAAACTGTCCTCTCAACTCATAAATTCTCATTTATTTATTTATTTATTTATTTATTTATGAATCCTCTTCTCCATCCCCATGGGATGGGGAGAGGGGTGATCTAACAGCTGTGTGTTGCTCAGCTGTCTGCTGGGTTAAACCATTCTTGCTTAGCGAAGAGCACTATTCACCATGGTTTCATAAAACTACTGCATGTGTACCATAATTGTCTTACACAGCTGGTAATTATTTGATAATTTGATGTAGTGTGCAAAAAACAAAAGTAAAGAAAACTGTGTTTTAACCCATCCTTCCAAAATAGGAAAGTCTTGTCTTCCTTTTCGTTGTTAAATGCCTAAATTCTGTAGATTAATTCACCTCATCTTTATTTATATATAGAAGAGAAAATGGAGTATCAAGATTTAAGTTGACTTCTATCCGTATTGTTTTGTTGTATTCTTTTCACAACCTGATGCCTCAATCTGATAACTTAGATTAATAAAAAATAATAAATTAATAAAATTATTTTTCCACTGTGGATTTCAGAAATTAAAACTGTTACAGTGCTAACAAAAGGAGGCCTATGCTACTAAGACCTTTTGGAATCAAAGTTCTGTTTAAGCCAAACTGCAAGCACTAGATGCTATATAAGCACAATTTTATCAGGCAGTTTTGGTGTCCAGCCAAAGAAAGGCCAGAGAATGTTCTGACCACTGGATGATGAGAACTACTTTATTTGTTGGACTAGCAAAATGGCTTTCAATAGATTCTCTAGTGATAAAGATAGCAATTAAAGAAGTTCTAGATATGATAGCTATACCACATAAGATTGCGAAGTCGTTATACATACAAATATAGGAATGGGGAAGGTTTTTCAATCTGAAACTGTGGAATATATTTGTAAGGGAGAAGAGGGGTATAATAGTTTATTGAACATAAGAGCACACAGGTATCTGAGGCTGTGCAGCCTCATTTTATTTGTTAAAGGGAAATAATAGTGTTTAAATGGTTAGTAAGTTAATATTAGAAGCCAGGAAACAAAACACATTTCATATTACTGAAGTGAAACCATGGAAATCTAGGAGTTACTATGTATAGACAAAACAACAACAGGATCTTTCTGGTTAAAAAAAATTACAATCCAAACTTCATTCCTTACTGTCTTTTGTGTTTGGTAATACATAACTTGGAAAAATATTATATCTTGACTTTTTTTTCCCCTGAAACTAATGGAAAACTCATGCATCTGGTATTATATTTAAAAAAGGAGGGGAAAAGGGAGGGAAAAAAAAAAAAAAAAAAAAAAAAAAAAAAAAAAAAAAAGGTCTTACCTTTGCAAATTACTTGGTTCTGTAAAATAAATTCTTTTTTTGTTAGAAGCAAGGAGCCTGAAGCCTTTGTTCTCCAGGTTTATTGATTAGGGCCTTTTGTCTTGTTAGTTTTTCTTATCCAGCATTTAGCATTTATCGTTTGTTCTTTTGTTTCACACTCTATCCAGTCTTCATCTGTATTCAAATATCACTCATGTACTCCATTAGCTGTAGGAATATTGTGTCAGCCTCTGAAATAAAGCTGCCTGGAAATTTTGGTTATTAGCATACATTTTAAATTGTGGTCCAGAGTATCCATCCAATATGTCCTAAAAATTCTATAGCCTGTTTTATAATTCAAATTCCTTTGAATTAAAAATGAGAAAACCATAACCTACTCATTTATTTAAAAACAACTGATCTACCTAGGAGTTTGTCTGTACAAGAGTTAATGGGAGTATTGGAGATTTTTTATTTTTTCTTTTCTCAAACTTGTTTCATTTTTTTATTTTATTTTTTAATTAAAAAAAAAAAAAAAAGGTGGGGGAATTAAATTTGTTAAACCAATAATGAGTAAAGTAATATTTTCTTTTAAGTGATTCTTCTATATTGAGGCAGTACATTTTTCAGCTTAGTTTCTGTTGAAATCAAACATTTGAAGAGGAAAAATGAAATGACAGTTATCACATGGAAGCTCCTCTACCAGAAATTACTATCAATGCACAAATGTCTATCTCTTTTACGTGGGGAAGAATCATCTGAAGCACTGTGTTTCTCATTATCAGACTGTCAGTGGACACTCTCCAAGGTCACCTGTTGCACTACATGGCAAGATTCAGCTGCTACTCAATAAAATTGATAATAGGAAAGTTCAAACATTTATTCTACAATGATTTTCAGATCACACAATTGTAACAACAGAATCCAAGGATAAGAAGCTTTATTTATTTATTTTTTTTTCTTTAATGAATTGTCTCTAGTGGGTGTAAACACTATTTTGTTTTGAATAAATACATCATGGTGAGGTGATCAAAACCAAATGTTCTTGTTAAATGACATTATTTGTGGATCAGGAAAAGAGAAAATCAGCTCTTAGATCTTCTCTCCACCATTAAAACTATGAAAGAGTCTTATAAGGGATTTTATTTTTTTTTAATCCTACATTTTCCTAAAAATAAAATAAAATAAAATAAAATAAAATAAATCATATAATTTCAGTTAATTAAAGCTAATTAAACAAAGCACCTCACCTCTCTTCCTTGTCTGACCTGTAAATTTTTAACATATGCTGCTGTCTGTATTAAATATACAAAGACTCTGTCAAATAGAAAAAAGAAAAGGTCACAGAATGTCAATTACATTTACTCCTGTTTTTTTGTTTTTTTGTTTTTTTGTTGTTTTTTTTTACATGTAGTTTCAGATAGAAAATTTAATAAGTAGTGCTAAAATATAATTAATTTCCAATATACTATACCTGATATACAAATGATTGACCTGGTTGATCTGTCCTCATTTTTTTGAGTCTTATTTCAAGTTCCATGCTTTTAATTTAAATCATTAATCTGCTATGTCATTTGTGGTGATTTGAGAGCTGGGATAAATTACCCAATAATCAAGGCACATTCTGAATATCCTCTATTTATTTCCCATAAAACTGTCACTGCACAATTTGCAGAGAAGAGGAAAAAAAGCAGTTTTTAAATTCAGTTTGGACATAGCCTTACGTTTGACATAATCAGTGGAGATGCCATATATCCAAACTTGTTAATAGGTGACAAATTCATGCCTAGTTCTCTTAATCTCAGTGGAATTATATGTTGTGAATAAAATTTAATTCTTCCATTAAAGCTTCTGAAAAGGCGAAAATGCTGATCTACTATAAAAATCTGAACATTAAAACTATTTTATTTTAGTCATGGTAGTAAAATTGACACTATTACACACGTAAAATGGACGAATTCTGGAAAATTAAAATGCAAAATGAAAATCAGTTATCTCCCAAGAGTATGATTATATTTCTAATAATTAAAACACTCTATATTTTTAATTGTTCTGCAATTTTCAAAATATTGATGTGTGCTTAGAGTTCAGGACCATTTATTTTGTGTTTATTTATTTATTTATTTTGTTAAGATATTTTACTTTTTGTTGTAGTTAATTATTCAACCAGTAGATGTAACCTTGCTCCTTAGCACAGTGAGGGATACATATTTACTCACATAACCGGGCTTTTATATTCTAAATTAGACAATAAAAGTCTTGCTACATTCTGACAGCATATATTGCTATTTCTTATCTTAGAAATGTGGCATTATCTATGTAATATCATGCAATTATCAAAGGAAACACATGGTTTTAAAAAGTAGATAAAAAGTTGAAAAACATCTGGATAATGTGAATGCATTTCAGATCTGTTATTTTTAAAAAGTTGGTTGACAAATTTACTTAGAGATTGCTACAAAATTCAAATACAAATATAATAGCAGGCAATACAGAATATTGATAATTTTATTATCTTAATTTTATTATTATTATTATTATTTAATGCTTTAACTGAAAAATTATTTTAGTTATTTTAGATTTTCATGTTGTATAATTTCTTTCAGTAATGATGTTTAATGAAGAAATTCCAACTTTGTTTTTTTATTTAAAAATATGCAGAACTTTGACAAGTATATGTTTAGACTTTTTTTTTGCAATGGCAGCTATACATAATACAGATTTTAAATAAAAGGAAAGTAATTTTGTAATTTTTTTATTATTATTATTTTTTTTTTTTAATTTTTTTTTTTTTTTTTTTTTACAAATTCCTTATTGAGCTACGATCAGTACCTGGATGGGACATGCTTACATGTTAGATGTGTTAAAGCTGATGATATCATTGTGTCCTAAGGGCTCAGATTAGGAGGCTATTAATAATAACAATAATAATAATAATAATAATAATAATAATAATAATAATAATAATAATAATAATAATAATAATAATAAAGCATAATATTTTTTTTCTAACCACATGCCAGTATTTCTCTGACTTGGGTTTCCAAGTCTGTCTGGCCTCTCCATAAGAATAGTCATATAGGTTTATTTCTAATAACATCTATTCACAAAATTATAACACTATGCAGACATAAGGGCCATTGCCCTCACTGCACTAATTAATGTGTAAAGACAGTGTAGCAGTACTGTGGTTTAATCCAGTAGGTGTGGTGGAAAAACAAAGAAAAAACAAAGTGAAGAAAAGAAAAATAATAACAATTACGAGGAAAAATATATGTGAATGCATGTAGCAAGTGATGCAAAAGTAATTGCTCACCACTCCCTAACCAATGCTCAGTTAGCTCATCAGAAGAAGATAGCCAGATGAACTGGTGTATTATCAACATTATTTTTCTTCTTGTAAAAAAACATAGCATCATACCAGACACACACTAGAAAGCAATCTAATCCCAGATGAAACTAAGACAAGAGATAACTGGTTAAGTATGAAACTAAAACGTTGTATATGGATGTGAACACTGGCAGTAATATTAAAAATAAATAAATAAATAATTAAATAAAGTCTTCCCTCTTTGAGATGTTTTCACTTTTGCTTAGTGGCTTTTTATAATTCTACACGATCAAATAACTAGTTCCCCTGTCAGCCCACAGGCTCTGTAGCCCAGCATTTACCTTTACCTACTAGAGATATTCCGGAGTAAACCATTCACTTTGTGTCTGTCACAGAGTTATCTAGATTGATCTATATCCGTGACAGGGGGGCAGTAGGCCCGTGGGCCCCATGGCCCCCGAAAATGGGAAGGCACAAAAGGGAAAAGGGGTAGGGAGATGAGAGCTGGGCTCAAGGAAACAAACCGAGCAGTGGCAATGACCTAAAGATGAAAAATTATTTTACTATAATACTGGAATGCAAGATAATACACTATAATACAATCTAATTGAAGCTGAGGCTAATAAATTAAGTAAAATAAGAGAGACAGAGTTTTCCGAATACCAAGAAGCCTACTTTGAAACTGAAAGTGCATGGCTTGGAAGCACACCCACACCCATTACCAGGCAGTGAGACAGAGAGAGAGCAATAGTTACTTCCTTGACGTATTTTCCTCTCTGACTGTGAGGTCCTCTGGGATGGGTCTCTGTGCTCCACATGATGTCATGATGTGGAATACCAATAGCAAAAATTACAAAACCATGACAATGTCCAAGTGAATTTCTAAAGATAAATTTTCCCTGATACTCCTCTCAGTATCTGCTACAAAATAAGTCTGGAGGAGTGGAAATACAGACCTCTCCTTTTATGTTAGCAGCGATGAACTTTCAGAAATTAATGCTGTACCATAATGATCCAACGTGACTCCATGGTTGACCCCTGAAAGAATTAGATACCTGGCCTGTGTTTGACTGCACTTTGCAGCATGCGGAAATAAATGGAAATGGTAAAATCTGTTCTTAATGTAAGTTGGGAGTGTTGTGACTCATAACTGACAATAAAAGTATCCCTGAAATAAGACTAGGGCAAGACCAATCTTATCACTGAGTCTCACTGTGGGATGTTAACAACTATCTCTCCAGCAAGAAGGCCCTCTGGACTAAATAAAATTACTAGTCTATGTAATAAACTAGTGTACACTGTTTATCAGGACCTTTCATCTGAATTCTTTTTGCTCAAAATTAATTACCACGGTCCCTCTCATAGCAAAGAAAACAAATATTTGGTGAGGGTAATGGAAGAAACAGAAAAAAATTTATACCCCTTATTCCAGAATGACTGCACTTGCTTTCTCAAGCATTGCTTAATTTACATTTCAAAAATTGATTTTGAAAGATAAGAAATGTTGCAGAGGAAAAAAATACAAATAACTTCTATAAGACTGTGAAATTATCTGTCATTTATTATCCTGCTAACTGAGGGGTAAACACAAGTTTAATGGTAATTAAAGAGAGACTGTCAACTCTTTCCCAATCTTGCATTCATTTTTAATGATTATTCAAACAGAATGCAGTATTATATATAAAACATTTAGCCAATGAATTTTAGTCTATAAAATTTTATCTGACACAAAATGTGAGGTTTTTACCTTACATAATTTTCACCATGATCTGTGTGACATCTGTTCCTGAATTCACATATTCTATTACATATTTATTTCATGATAAAATTAATTGTATATAGGAATGGTTACATTCTCTCAACAGATTGTTCAAATAGCATACTCCTATTAAATGTAGTCATTTTAGAGTTAAATAATTTTACTCAGCATGTCTGAGCCTTCTAATAAAGTACATTACGGAGATTCATGAGTCTACCTCCAACCAAGACTGTACTGTTGCAGAAAGGAAAAAGGAATGAGTTCTATAATTTATTTGGCTACAGAGGAGAGCAAGCTACAAAGAGAATTTCCTTGAAGTTTTAAAATGGCAGCAACAGCAGCAACAAAAATGGTTATTGATTGTTCTATCAAATATAGCATATCATGCTTGAAAATATCAACTTAGTTTTCTGTAAGCCATTAGAATACATAACCAAAAGTTCACGCACAATTTCATCCTAAATATTTATTGCAGAAGCTTTATTTATTCCATTATTATCACCTTACATTTTCTTATCATAAAATGACTAGGAAGCACAATGAGACCCTTCAGTGGCCAATGACAGGAAATATAGTTATGAAGAAATATGTGTGATTTCTAAAATAGTGTATATACCTGCTAATACTTAATGTATGACTTTAAGTTATGAAGTGCACTACAGAGAGCCATATAATTTGATAAAGAATTATGTACACAAATCTGCACATACAGTGTAAGTAATTTCCCTAAAGAGACTGGTGACATAATAATGAAACTTGATAACTCAGTTTGATTGATTTTTTTAAAGTCACAAGTAGCCCCAAATGGAATTACAGGGTGTTGGGTTTGCTTTTTTTTTTTTTTTTTTTTTTTTTTTTTCACACTACAAGTGTACGCAATTTTTATAAAGTGATGTAAAAGAAATCATTTTTTTCTGATCAACACTAGCAGTTAAAAAATAAATGAAAGCAATATTTTCTCCTTGCCTTTTCCTCAGACTTCTCCCCTATTTCTTCTCCCCTTGATTTCCATTATTTTCTCATTCTGCTAGTTCTTCTACTTCTTTTTCCCTGTCCTCTATACTTCTCAATCTTCGCTTGCAAATAATATTTTCAATCAAATCTACTTATTGCTATGAATTTCCCTAGGGAAGACTGTGAATCAATAGCAGATTAATGTTATTCAGAGTGTTCAACAAGCTTCGAATAAACCAATTGAACACTCACAAAAAAGAGACATTCCTTTGCAGTATCAAATGTATATAAGAATATTGTACCTGAGATCTCTTTCCCTCCAAACCTCCAGTGGAAAAAAAAAAAAAAAAAAAAAAAAAAGTTACTCTATGGTATTCCTTCCCTTTCCATCAATTATTTCTTATATGAAGCCCTAAGAATAAGAACAGATTTCTCTGCCACAAGTTTCATAGTGGAATACACTCTGAACTCTCTCAGTTCACTCTAAACAGGCTAGTTTTCTTCTTTTCATAAACAATAACTAAAAACATCACACCCTAAGCTATTACTCAATATTTGATGGGTTTATTTATGGTAGTATACTACAGTATTTGAAATGGAATGTTTTGTGCAACAGAAATATTTTTGCTCCCAGTATTTTTTACCATTTAAATAATTTCTTCAAATGTGGAAATGTGTGGAAAAAACAAACAAAAACAATGACAACAACAACAACAACAAAAACACCTAAATGCAGACCATTGCATCTGAGGTATAGATCATCAGGTTCACCTGGCCTCACAAATCTCATTGCTAAATCATGTGCATTAGTGCCAGATCTCCGTGTCTCCATATAAACATTAAGACACTTCTATGTGGCAATTCCACCACTTCTCTAGGATATCCATTCCACTCTCTTTATATCATCTTTTGTGAGAAGAAATTGGTCATAATACCCAATTTAAACATACTCTACTGCAACCTGAGATCTCATGTCCTGTCAATGGTCCCCAGACAAAGTAGACTGACACTTTCTTCACTGCAACCTCCTTTCACATAGTTGAAGAGAACAACAAAGTTTCACCTCAGCCTCATCTTCCCCAGATGAAACTCCAGTTCCTTCAGTCTCTCCTCTTAGGGCATATTTGCCAAGACCAACAAAAGCCTTGTTTGAATCTGTTCCAGCACCTCAATGTCCTTTCTGTACTGAGGTGCTCAAAACTGAATAGGGTACTCGAGGTGAGTCCTCACCAGTGCCGAGTACAGGCACGGGATTAGTTCCCTAGCCCTACTCACCACACCATTCCTGATACAAGCCAGGATACCATTGGCCTTTTTGGCCACCTGAGCACACTGCTGGCTCATATTCAGCTGACTGTCCACCAGCACACCAAGGTCCCTTTCCATCAGACAGCTTTCCAGCCACACATCCCCAGGCCTGTAGGGTTGCTTGGAGTTGTTGGGACCAAAATTCAGGACCTGACACTTGGCCCTATTGAAACTCATACAGTTAACCTTGGCCCATTGATCAAGTCTGTCTAGATCTCTTTGTAGTGCTTCTCTCCTCTGGCATGTCAACACTCCCTCCCAAAATAATAAGAAAGCTTGGAATATTTTTGAACTTAATTTTCTCAATTGATCAAAAAAATAATATTTAAATGGAAATTTTTTAGAGCAAAACCAGCTCCTTAAAATATATTTAATAATTAATACTTAGCAGAATAATTGTATTTATTTATTTGTTCCATTACTCTAAGCTAAAGCATGGTCAATTTCAGGAGCCATACGTTTTGGGGTTTTGTTTGTTTGTATGTGTTTTGCTTTCTGTATTTGATTTTGTTTTTGAAAGTAAAATTTTAATTATTTTTTTTTTCTTTGATAGCTGTTCAGCTTTTTCGAGTAGCTTGAGAATGTAGTTCAGTCACAAAAATTATGGTTTTCTCATGTTTACTTATTCTTGTCTATTAAAAGCCTTTTTAATGCAGTGAAGCAAATTTTTTCCATTCATCTTAGTTACCTAGATTATAAATAGGTATGTTTTCTGTTTTGTTTGGGTCTAAATTCATACTGGTGAGGCAAGTATTTTATATCACCTAAACACTTATTTGATTATTTGATTGTTCCAACAAAGTTAGCTAAGTGTCTGTTTTTGTCATGATTTAAGTTGTCAGCACAAGCTACTCATCCACAAGAGACAAAAAGGAGGAAAATACTTTTGGAAAGAAAAGGTATTTGAAAGCTTCTCTTTCTGCAGGCGTAAAAACTGAAAAATCAGCAATGAAAGTATACACTCATATGTACTTTTCTTTTTTAGATTTTTTTAGACTTATTCAAGCTGGTGGGTAAAAAGTAGAATAATTTGAAGACCTCGAAAGAAAATCCATGAGCTTTTTTTTTTTTTTTTTTTTTTTTTTTAAGAAGTTCACCAGAGAGTATCTTCTTCAAAATTCAATTCATCTTCTTGAGTGCTGGTGTTTGCTTTGGGAGTTCTACATTATTGAATTGTGTGGTATATGTTTAAGGGTATATAACTCCCTATCTCCCTTGTGTCTCAAGAGTCTACACATGATCTGTTCTACCTAAAGGCACATATAACTTTCACCTTAACTTGTCTTCTAAGTGAATGTCAGAGTAGGAGAATCTGATTCAGGGAAACAGACAAAATAACATCCAGTATTCTTTTAACTTGCTATCTTTTTCAGTTGTTTATTGTTTGTGGGTTTTTTTTGTGTTTTTCTTTTTTTTTTTGTTTTGTTTTGTTTTGTTTTGTTTTTCTTACAGAGCTAGATGATGTCACCTTGAAGAAGAAAAAAAATAAGACTTCAGAACACAAAATATTTTTAATCCAGAACTCAGGTAATGTTCTGAGCAAGGAGGAAAAAGATAATTTGTAGAGGATTTAGTTTAATCTGTATATAGTTTTATTAATTTACCCTAGTTTGGGAATTATCTAAATTTATTTTACAAAATACAAGTCTTCTGAAATCAATTCCATGAAGAAAAGTTGTTTTTCTCTACTGCTAGCATTTGGTCTATGACTCAGATTTCTCCTTTCTCCCTAGAGTAGAAATCAAAATAAATGGATTATTTTTCTCTCCTTAATCCCAGTATTCAATACATAGTCTTAGCAATTTATAGAAACAATTGAATGTCCTACCAACATATTTCATTCTTCAGTGGACATTTGTATTGTGAAATGAAGTGAATGAAATGGTCCTCCCACTATACTTAGCATTGCTGTGGCTTCACTTGAACATTGTGTGCATTTTTGGGACCGACATTATAAAAATAATATTAATATGTTTGAACAGATATGTGTAAAAATAATAATAATAAAAAAAAGCTGGTAAAAGTGCTAGAAGACATGTTCTTTGAGGAAATGCTAAAAACATTTGGATTGCCAAATCTGGAGAAAAGAAGGCTAAGATATGACTGTTTTGTTCTCTAAAACTTGCAGAATAAGGGAAGTGGAGAGGGATGTGCCAGTCTCTTATCCCAGGTAACCAATAACTGGACATGTGGGAATGGCACAAAGCTGCACCAGGGCAGGTCCAGAGTAGGTAATTAAAACAAATGAATAAATAAATGATAATTTTTGAGAAAAGTAACTGTGAGGATGCTGAACTGGTCAAGCTTACTAGAGATATGGTGATATAGCCTTGTGCCTGTGAATGTTCAAGAATCATTTGGATAAAGACATTGGGCAGTTGAACTAGATGATCTTTGTAAATCTCTTGTGACTGAACTATATTATTCAACTTCTCTCATCCTGTCTCCTTTCCTCTGCTCACCTCTCCTTGCTTCACCTCACCTCGCCTCTTGCATTCCCTTGTGTTCTATTTTAATCATTTTATGTATTTTGCAAAATAACTCACAGAACATCTAAAATGATAAAACAAGGCATTCAAATCACCAATATTTTTTAATAACATAAATATCTTTATATGTTTGTATGCAAAAATGTTTACATACACATAACTATATAAAATGAAAAGCCATTCTTTTTAACAGATATCTTTAGAATATTAAGAGGTTTTAAGAGCTGGGGCTGTTTACAAGAATGCTCTTACAGCACTCCAGTACATAAAGATGACCTACTAGAAAGATAAGGAGAGACTCTACCAGGGTGTGTAGTGATAGGATACAAATGATAACGGGTTATGGTTTTAAACTGGAAGAGAGTAAATTTAGTTTAGATATTTGTAATATCTGTCTTTACACGTATGGTTGCATCCTGGAACATTTTGTTTAGAGAGTTTGTGGATGTCCCATGCCTGGAATTTTTCAAGGACAAATTGAATGGGATATTTCACAATCTGATCTGTTTGCAGGTGTCCCTGACAAAAGCAGAAGGGTTAGAACTAGACGAATTTTTAACATCCCTTCCAACTCAAATCATTCTGTGATTCTAAGATTCTATGGTGCTATGATTCTATTGCTGTGGAGAGTATGGATCCTCTGAATATGAAGTATTTATAATTTGTTCATAGCTTGCTTGTTCTGGTCATTCTAAAATATTTTCTGTTGCTTACATGAGGTTGGTAAACTCCATTAATCTTTCTGAAGTCACATTTTGTGAAGAAAGGGTGTATATTGATGCAGATTTATTATTGTTTTATTGATTATTTATAAATTGAAAAGGAACACATTTATTTGGAGTGTGAGAGATTACATAATGATTAAAATGTTTTTAAAAGTAACATAAAAATTGACATCAAATTAGGAAACATCAAGGAAAGAGCAGAATCTCCCATTCTTTAAGAATTTTTGTTATTCTTTTTCTTCTGAAGGTATTGGTGTGTAATTTGACTATCTTAAGTTACCCACAAATACAGTCAGATTTAGTTAAACGCTATTTTATCTATTATTTCTATGATATTAGTCTTCTTTCAGGAAAAAAAGTATTTTGCATTCAATTCACAGTTTTCAAAAATTGTTTTTAATGAACATCAATACTTCTATTGATTTGTACATATATTCTTTTACATTAAGGCCAACGTAAAATTAATCTACTCAGTATATTAGGAAATATAAACTTAGAAACTCCTGATCTACCCAGCAGAGAAAAAGAATGTGAAAGAATTCACTATGCCTAGAGCACTTCACAGAGTGGATCAGTCTTCTCAAATTCCCAAGAAGACTAGCACAGTTACCATGTCTAGTTAGAAAATTGATCTTGTACAAAGATGAAAAGCTTTGATTGGCAGGAGACAGTTTATACAGATTCTGAAATGTCCTCAAGAAACAAAGAATAATGTGCAGATTTTTTTATTTTTTTATTTTTAATTTCATTTTTTTTTTTTTTTCAAGTCTGCCTTTCCCAGATGGTGGCAGAGGAAGAGAAATCCATAAAGAAATCAATATACTAACTGCAATTTTAAACAAGGAGTCAGTTTTGACACTGTACATTTTTCCTGAGATGTGGTGGATGCCCTTTCCTTTGTGACATTCAAGGTCAGGCTGGACTAGTTTCTGAGCAACATAATCTAACTGTAGATGTCTCTATTCAGTGCAAGGTAGTTGGACTAGATGATCTTTAAGGGTTCCTTTCAACTCAAATGATTAAATGACAGTGATACACACATTAGTGTTGCAATGTACTTCATTTGGAGATTTGCTAGCTGTTATAAAATATTCATAATAACCTTATCTTTAGCTTTATATATTGTTCTAAATGCCTCAAAACTTCTGGATCTTGTAAATCTCCTCACAGAATGAATTCATAGTAAGTAACTGAGAGCAAACATTCAATTCAAAAAGCAGAGAGTGGAAAAATTAAGTAATGTCAACTGTAGAAGATTGGTTGTGAAACCATCTAAGGAACTTGAATTTTAAAAGTCCACAAGAGCTGATGAGATTCATCTAGCCGTCCTGAGGGAAGTGATGAGCTATGTTACTAAGCCACAATTCATCTTATCTAAAAATCATGGTAGTTCAGCGAAGTTCCCAGTGACCAGAAGAGGGAAAAATTAACTCCAATTTTTAAAAAGGCAAAAAGACACAGGGAGCTACAGGTCAGACAATCTCATCTCTGTGCCCAGCCAAATCATGAAATAGATACTTCCATAAACGATGTTAAAACACGTGGCAAACAAGGAGGTAATTTATGAGTGCCATCACTAATGGCAAATTGGACCTAACAAATTTGGTGGCCTTATACAATGGGGTATACAATGTAGTCAGATAAGACAAGACGCACTGACATTATCTACCTAGACTTTTGCAAAGCATTTTAATGTTGTTTCACACAAAATCATTTTGTAAAAAAGGAGATACATGGATTTGACTGATGGATAAGAATTTGACTTGGTGGTTGTAATGAACAGCAAAATGTCCAGATGGAGACAAGTAAAAAGGATTAGAAGCATATTTGTCAGCAAGGTGGATGGTAGGGGTTGAGTGTACACTCAACAGAGTTACTTGGCAATAATTGCCACTGCAAAAGGCTGAAGTACATTTTAAAATTTTGGGTAGAAGCTTAGATACATAAAATATTATCTATCCAGATAATTTCACTGCATTTATCAATTATCATTCTTTCATATTCCACAGTATTCCACAGTATTTGGAATATTTTGTATTCCAGAGTAGCTGTGAGATCCAAAGATATCGGCCAGACATTTTTGTAAGAATAAATAGTGTTTTTATACAAGATCTAATAGTATGTTTGGAAATAAGCAAGTAAAAATTATTACATGATCTTCTTCAGGACTACACAAATATGTTACCTTCCTAAGATGTAGAAGAAAATAATAACCTTTCTATACAAACTTTGTTCTAAAGCATAGGATCAAAGAATCATAGAGAGATTCATATTGGAAGGGACCTTTAAGATCATGTAGTTCCAACCCCCATCCTAAAGGCAGAGACACCTTCCTTTAGACCAGTTTGCTCAAAGCCCCATCCAGCCTGGCCTTGAATTCTTCCAGGGTGGGGGCATCCACAACATCACTGGGCAACTTGTTCCAGTATCTCACCACCCCCACAGAAAAGAATTTCTTCCTCATTTCTAGTCTAAATCTGCCCTCTTCCACTTTAAAACCATTTCCCCTCATCTTGTCACTGCCTGCCTTTATAAAAAGTCCCCTCCCTGGCTTTCCTGCAGTCCCCCTTCAGGTACCAAAAGGCCTCTATGAGATTTCCTTAGACCCTTATCTTCACCAGACTGAAGAGATCCAGCTCTCTCAGCCTGTCCTCACAGAGGGGGTGCTCCAGCCCTCTGAGCATCCTTGTGGCCCTCTTCTGAACCTGCTTCAACAACTCCATGTCCTTCTTGTGTTGAGGACACCAGAATTGGACACAGTACTCCAGATGGGGTCTCAACAGCAAGAGACCTGTTAACATGCTGCATATTTAAATATTTTAGCTACCTTGAAAACTTTATGAGCACTTATTCTGTGTATAAAAGTAAGATATATCTCATACAGACTGAGTTCAAGCAATATTCTATTCAGTCTTGTTGCTACCAGTTGCCCTGCTGTGTTATCTATGACTTTTCTTTGTATCTAGTGTCACTCAATTTCATTACAAGGAATTCAGCTTTTTTGTGCATTTTTGCTTCTGTTATTTCTTTTGTTTGTTTGCAAGTTTTTCAACTGAATTTGTTAAGGCTTTTGCTATAAGTCCAGAGTTTAAACTAATTCTTCATTTAAAAATGCAGGTTTCTTTTCTTCAAAATGAATCTAATGGTGAATCCTAAAAAAATATAGACTGGGCTTATAATGAATATATCTCTAAACTTTTCTATTTTACATATCAGAAACATTTTACTGAGGTAGTTTATTATATAAATGCTCTTAAATAAACTGTAATCAATTTTAAATCTATAGAAGACCATTTATTATTATTATTATTATTATTTTATTTTTGTATTTTTTTTATTTTTTTATTTTTTTCCCTGTGTGTGCTTTGACTGCTGTAGAATTCACAGCACAATATTGCATAGACATGTTTGATATCTGTTGCTATTTCTGAAACTGCTACAGACAAATTCGGATTTGAATATAATGCTCTGAACACCAGATGCAAAATTTAGATTTTGTATTTATTGCAATATTAACTTGACATCTGTTTGAATTTGTACATATTCGAATATATAGCATTAGAAAGCCCTATGCATTTGATGTTATAATTCACGTAACCACTACCCAATACTTGTAATCATGTAATGACAGTTCACCAGTTCACTGTTTTTATTATGGTCAGTAATCAAATCATAAGTGTCTGTATATTTTAAGACATGAATCATTGTGGATTTTTTTTTATTTATTTTTTTCATTTGTGAACTTAATTTGAGCATTTTCTATTGGTTAATATCATCCAGAGTTGCCCTTAACATAGGTGGATATATTTTCCTTTAAGATTTCTTTTCATGTACAGTTTAAAAAATCATGTGTATATTCTGTCTTTGTTTTATTTTCCTCATTTCACCTGAAGAAATAACCACAAGAAGTAACCACTTGACTATAGTATTTCAAGGATCAACTTGTATTAGACCTTATTTAAATTAAACTTAAGCCCACGGTTCACTAGAAATACGCAAGGGCAGAGCTGATTCCAAAGTCTTGAACTACAGACTCAAAATCTAACTTACTTGACATTCAGTATCATACTTGCATGTCAACAGATGGTTTCAAACTGTTACAGAGGTTGAATTTCTTTGACATTTGAAGCACTGCAGTCTTTAACATCTGCTGTCCCCTGATATGTGCTTGACAGCTCATTTCAGAACAGGATACACAAAATCATATAGGATTTTTTTTTTTTTTCTCTGCATCTAGGAATAATCTGATTCACAGTGTTATACCTTGCAAAGTGTTTTTTACTGTCATATTTTATCTTTAGTTTTTTTTGTTGGTCTTTTTTTTTTTTTTTTTTTTTTTTTAGTGTTTCTCCCGATTAAACATCTTCTACCATTTACAATTAAAGGTCTAATCTGTTATAGAAAATAAATAAATAAAAATTCACAATGGCTTGCCTTTTCCAGTGTTCAAAAACTGTTAATAAATACAGATTTTCCTGGACATATCTCAATTATTATGAAAAAATTATTGTAGCAATAATGTTGATGGAAGTAAATAATTCTGACAGAAAATAATGTTAATATACCAGTTATTGAACTATAATTTCTTCCTCTTCTCCTTTTCACTCAACAAGAGGGTGGATCCAACTAATTTAAAATAGGAGATGTTAATTTTTAAAACTGTATTATGTATTCATGCCTCGGTGCAAGAAACTTATGCCAGTTCTGATGTCTTCATATTCTCTGGAGAACATAACTATGTGGTTTCCTTGAGGTGGTCTAAGACAGTTCTGCCATTTCCTTACCTGTCTTCGCTTACAGATCCTTGTGAAAATTCCCAGCTAGGAATGAATTATTTTTATTTTTTTCTTGCCAATCACTGAACTGCTTCAACTCAAAACAGGGATTGCATCAGCACTGAAGGTGTAACAAGAGATACAGAGAGAATGCATGGCAAGAGCTGCTGAGAACAAGATTATATTTAGACTTATCATTTTAAGCCACAAAGCCATGCAATGGATTTCTACATTATTTTGTTTGTTTTGGAAAATAATCTTTCTGTTGGTGTTTTAGAGCTGTTGAAGGAATTATTTTATGGTTTCTGGAATAATAAAAATATTACTTCATTGTAGCTTAGCTTTAAAGCAGATTTTATCTGCCACTTGTAAAGACATCAGCATTTGAGCTTCACTTTTACCTTAGCTTACTTTAACTTCAGAGACATCAAATGTTTAATGTTCAGAAGCAAAATGTCTGAGTTTATTGTGAATTCAGAGATTCTTATAATCTCCTGTAGATTTACTGAATAGGGCTAAAGTCACCCCTAGTCCTGTGCTTGTTTCTGCCTCCTCAGCTTATGCACTGCAAGAATGAGTGGAGTTGTGCTGTAAGGTGAGACAGAGAACACTTCTGATAAGTTGTAATGAAGTCTTAGTACCCAATCTGGCCTGCTTTTGATGCAGCCCAAGATACAGTGTGGCTTTCTGGACTGTGAGGACACACTGTGGGCTCATGTTCAGTTTCTCATTCACCAGTACACCCAGGCACTTCAGCAGGGCTGTGCTCAATTCATTCATACTGACAGTGGGGGTTGTGTTTACTTTTTCACACCTTCTATTTCTATTTTCAAATAAACTAATTAATATATGAAGAAAGAAACAAGTATTTTGCACAATAGTTTGCTTATAAAAATACAAATACCTGTAATGTAGACAGAAACACACAGATAATAAACCAGCTACAGTTACATCTATAGTCAAAGCTTTTTTTTTTATTTTATTTTATTTTTTTAATTATTATTATTATTATTATTATTATTATCAGAAGTCAAACATAAGGGAAAAATATATAGATTGAAACTCATTAGGAATGCAAAGCATTAGATTATATTTCATGATAGCTGGGTTACTGAAAAGGAATAGGAGAGCTGATCAAGAGTTCAAAACATATGAATTTAAGAAACTGGTTCTTGTGGAATTTTATGGATATTAAAGAATAAAAGAAGGAAACACAAAGATCAGCATATCTTTCACTTCCCATTACTACTCCAGTCTGCAATGTTACCAAATTCATTTGATTAGCTTCTTTCATCTGAAGAAAACTTCTTCCTCTTTATTTAAACTATTTTTATGACTTCCATTACTTAATAGTTTTCAGTGATCATAATCTAAAATGGCAAGTGACGTTTTACAGAAGAATAAGAACAAATATATCCAACATAGGAAACCCACTAAGATTAAGAAAAAAAAAAAAAAAAAAAAAAAAAAAAAAAAAAAAAATTGGATTTTTGTTTGTTTGTTTAGAAATAATGTTCTTACAAAAGCAACAAAGCTTAAAAGAATTCCAGAGTCTCTTTGTTTGACTGCAGGGTTAACAACTAATGCCCTAAGCTTATTTAATTCAAGGCAAGTTCACTGATGAGTGTCCATAAGAAATGAACCATGGCATAAGACAGTCCCCTGTAGGATTAATCTCTCAACTCTATGTCTTAATTTTAGCCACCATGGGGCACTTCAGATAGCCCTAAATATCAGTACGAGTGTAATTGCAGCCAAAAGTACAACCAGTGCAGGCTAAGAGCTTATGAATCTTACTGGCAAGGTATTAAATTCTATGACCTAATCACTGATTTCTGTTCACACAAGAGATATATGATCTGAGCAAGGGTGGCTCTTGTCTTGGGCATATTGGTTCCAGCTGCATTGGAACTTTGTATCTTGCCCTTAACTCTTTCTGAGCCTTTCTGTCTACTGCTTAGGCGACCACTACTACATTGCAGTAGAATGGAAAGTTTAATGCACTTGCTCAGTAGCCCTTGGTGTGGCTACAGACTAGATCAAAAACATTAGCACTGCCTTTGCACTTGAGGGTGTCTTCACCTGTGGCAACCTTTGAAGAAAGTCATTAGACACTTATGTACCCTAAATTGTCTGCCAGCTTCATGCAAATGCCACAGATCACAGGAAAGAAATTCCTTGAGGAAGTTTCACCTAACACATACCAAGGTATTATCATGGAAATATCCCATTAAACTTTCCAAAGTATACGGACAGTTAAAAAGACATGCAAACTGACATGCAGGATTTTTTTATTTTTTTTTTTAATATAATAGCAAAACAACAACAACTAGTACACCTACTACAAAACAAACAAACAACAGCAACAAATAAACTGATCTTGATAACCAGTATTTGCCATAAGACATACTACAAACATTTACTTTTTTGTGTATGGGAGAAATAAACGTCATCCAAATACTATAAGATTTAATCCATGACTTTCTAAGTCTGCCTTTGAACACAGTGAATGAAGACATCCAGCATGCAGATACCTTAGTAAACTGAAAATCTCAGCTCCTACATTCTCTCAGAAAGAATTTCATAAATAAAGACATTTACTCTGCCATATCAGACTTGCTAAGCTCTATTATTGTTACATAGAATCGTAAGGCCTTCAATAAATCAGTTGTGCTGTCTTTGAGCTCATTGTATCCACATCAGAGTTTTTACCCACAGGGTTTCAAACCTAGTTTATTCAATTTCTTACATGAGTGAATAAAGTTGACAAACTGCTTCAGTGTTTATTACTTAGTTTCTAAAGCACTCATTTTCTATGAACTACGTTATGAACATTCAGCTTTTTAAAATACAAGTGTCACAAAAATGTAAGTAAACATTTGTTTCACTTTGTTCATTCCTCTTTTTTTTTTTTTTTTTTTTTTTTTTTTTTTTTTTTTTTTTTTTTTCAGGTCAGTCCCACAAATATAGCAAACTGGAACCTCAACATTAGAAAACAGCTTTATCACTATTTATATATATTACATATCACATATTATACATTATTTTTTAGTAAGTATTTGCCTGTTTTTTTATAATCAACAAAACATTAACTACAAAATTAACATTAAGCATGTTAAAAAACAAACAAAGAAACAAACAGAAACCCCTTGATACTGAAAAACAGCAACCATAGGTGAAACACAAAAACAAAAAGAGTGAAGTCTGGAAACCAATAACTCTTGCTCTTGTACTCATCTCTTTCTTCTGTGCATAGAGAAATGTGGATAAACAGGTGAAATGTGATTCTACTCTTTGTGCCCCACCTTTCTTCCCTAATGAATTCCTATGATTAGGAATATTCAGAGAATATCTGCCTTCTCTGTGAATTTCCCCAAAACTTCCTATCTGTCCTTTGCACTAAAGAACTTGTTCACTGAACATGTATAAGATAGCCTTCTGAGAGTCCATGAAACTTTCTCCCTCATGTATTTCTTTCTGCACTGGTCTTAAAATGTTACAGTGCTTCTATTCTTCAATTGGAATATAGTCAATTGGTAGCAAATGTCACTGTATTAGAATAGCACTCTGTCTGAGTCATGTAATTTACTGAAGGGACAGAAGCCTTTAGTATTTCTAAATGTGAATAAAAATGTCATCATTATTGTCAGGGGGGAGATAACACAATGAATCATCACGTTGTATATCTGGTAGATAAATTCAGAGTTGTTTGAAATAATGACATGGCTTAGATCACAAACCTAATAATGGTATTCTGCAACAAGGCTTTAGACAATTTAAGCTTGCATGTCTTGTCATTTTCACTTAGCAGGTAATTTTTGAATTTGAAAAATGAAATTATTTTTCTTTCCTTCTTTTCTTTCTTTCTTTCTTTCTTTCTTTCTTTCTTTCTTTCTTTCTTTCTTTCTTTCTTTCTTTCTTTCTTTCTTTCTTTCTTTCCTTCTTTCCTTCTTTCTTTCCTTTTTTTTTTTTTTTTTTTTTTTTTTTAATTCTTTTCAAATTAACAATGAAAGTACTGTAGATTCTCCTGGGATTTTATGAATAACAAAGGATTTTTAAAATATAATTAATTAAAGCACAATCTTTTATTTCTTCAAGTATTAAGGGTAATGTAGATACTGATAGCATATCTCTATCGACCAGGAATTATTTAATATACTAGAACAAAAATCAGAAAAATTATCCCTGGAACCTCTCCTTCTTTTTCCATTTTTTCCATTTTTTTTTTTTTTTTTTTTTTTTTAAATCATACTCCACTGAATTAGTCTATAAATTGCAGAGTTATAAATTCATGAGATTCTCCTGGGCCCACAGCTTCATCTTGTCTAGGTCTCTCTGAGGCATGCTGAACACACTGCAGAACTTGGTGTCATCTGTAGACTTGCTGAGGGTGCACTCAATCCCACCACTGAAGTCATTGATGCAGATGTTAAATAGCACCTGTTTCAGCACTGATCCCTGAGGGATGCCACCTGTCACTGATCTCCATCTGAACAATGAGCCATTGACCACTACCTTCTGGATACAGTCTTGCAAGAAATTCCTCATCAGTTGAGCAGTCCACCCACTAAATCCATATTTTTTTTATCTTTTTTTCAATTTGGAGAGATGGATGACCATGTCAAAGGCCTTACTGAAGCCCAGACAAATGACACCAGTGTCTCCTTCCTTCTACTGATGCAGTTATGCCATCATAAAAGGACATATGTTACACAGGTAGGACTTGACTTTGAGCAGCCTGTCCTGGTTTATCCGTGCTGGACTCTTGACTTCTTTTCCTGACTTCCTACACCTGGAAATTGAGTACTTCCTTAAAGATCCTCCAGCTCTGCTACACTTCCTTGTCCCTGAAGGCTGTTTCACAGGGGGTGCTGTTAAGTAACTCACAGAATCACACAGAATCACAGAATTGTAGGGGTTGGAAGGGACCTCTAGAGATCATAGAGTCCAACCCCTCTGCCAAAGCAGGCTCCCTACACCACGTTGCACAGGTAGGCATCCAGGCGGGTCTTGAATATCTCCAGAGAAGGAGACTCCACCACCTCCCTGGGCGGCCTGTTCCAGTGTTCCGTGACCCTCACTGTAAAGAAGTTCTTGCGCACATTCGTGCAGAACTTCCTATGCTGAAGTTTCAGTCCATTTCCCCTAGTCCTGTCCCCACGCACTACTGAAAAGAGACCAGCCTCGCCACTATGGCTCCCACACTTCAGGTATTTATAAACCTGAAGAGCTGGAATTTGGCTTTCCTAAAATTTAGCATTCTGATTCTACACTTAGTCTGCCTCATATCCCTCAGGAATGTGAACTCCACTACTGCATACGTACAGTCCAGACAGCTTCCAATCTTGATTTCACCAATCAGTTAACTTTTACTGGTAAGCAACAGGCCTAGTACTGTCTTCCCACTGGTGGTGCTCTCTATCATCTGGTTGAAGATGTCAGCTTTGATAAGATCCAGGAGACTTCTGGATTGACTGCAGCTCTCCATGCTACTTTTCCAGCAGATGTTGGGGTGATTGAATTCCCCCAGCAGGATGAGAACCTGTGACTGTGATGCCTTCTGTAGCTATAGAAAGAAAGTTTCATCAACAGATTCCATGTGTTCAGAAGGTCTGCAGAAGATACAGCCACAAGGTTCCCTTTGCTGCCTCGGTCTCTAACTCTCACCTATAAGCTTTTGACTTGCTTTTGGTTGTTCTTCAGGGGCAGTTCTTCACATTCTATTCCTGTCTTGATGGAGAGGTCAACATCTCCTCCCCTTCTTTTCCTTTCTGAACAGTTTGTAGCTGCTAATAGTCACACTCCTGTCACGGGAATCATCATACCAGGTTTCAGTTGTTTTCTAATAGCATGATGTCTTCCAGCTCCTCACATTCATTTCCCAAGCTGCGTGTGCTGATCTAGAGGTTTTCAGTTGGGTACAGCACTGTCATTTTCTTAGAGGATAACTGATTCTTTTGAAGCATTTCCCTTGAGTTTCCATGTTGCCTTCTTCCATTGCCTCAGTTGTGCCTGGCTCATTTTTCTAGTATTTCAAGTATTCTGCATTGTTTCCAACACATTTTAGGGCAGCATCTTGAGGGCCCGCACTAGCACTCCATCCCTCCAACCCAGCCATGCTGTACGAAAATTTATCAGGGGCAGGCTCACTATTAATCCCATCTCCCTTCAAACAAAGTTTAAAGCCCTGCTAGCTAATCCCCAAGGACTCATTTCCCCCTCTGAGAATTCTGAAACACAGATGGTGCCTGCAGGTCTCATATTATAAAAGCCATTCTGGTGCTCAAAAATCCAAAGCTGCGACAGTGGCACCAGCCGTGAAACCAAGTGTTTATAGTTTGGACAATTCCATTTCTTTCAGTGTCCTTACCCAGTGCAGGAAGCAGAGAATAAAAGATGACCTGAGCACTCAATTACTTCAGCAGATGTCTTAAAGGTCTGAACTCTCTTTTGATGTCCCTTGAAATACTCGTAGATGCTTTGTCACCCTCCACATGAAAAAGCAGTAATAGGTACTGATGTGCTGGCCATACCAGGCTTGGAAATTTCCCGGTGACCTCCATCACTTAAGCCCCAGGGAGGCAACAGACTTCTCTAAGAAGAAGGTCTGCACAGCATATTAGACATTCAGTTCTATGCAGGGGGTAATGCACTATTAAATTTCAATAAATAAAGCAGAGAAGATGGAATTGAATTTGAGAATCCAAAATGGCAAAAGTGAGTGGAATTACTATTTGACAGACAAGACTTTGCTGTCTTCCATAACTGAAATATATTCCTACTTCATATTCAGTTCTCATGCCCTGAATCAGTCAGTGAAACTAAGTTGGAAAAAATAACAACGCTACAATGATAACTGTAGCAGCTTTTACATGTTTTTCTTCTGGATTTTATACTGTTCTTTAGATTAAGATTGATTCCACGAGAAAATAAGAAGACACATTTATAAATAAATTGCTTTTCTGCTGCCAAAACTGAGCCCAAACAGTCTGTGGATGATGTTTTTATTCATCATGCATCTTTTGATTACTTCCGTTTGTGGGATAGTAATGCTTATAATTACTACATCAGAAATCTAGCACACCAATATCATAATGAAATGCCAGAATATATATATTATTACAGTAAATAGTTGAAAAAAAAAAATAGAAGTATAAATAAAATCCATATATTTTCTTAATTTTATTTTAGATTTCAGAAAAAATATATATATATTTGTTTGAGTCAGAAACTAGTTTATTTGAGAACAAGAGAGTGGTTGAACTGAAAGACACAGTCATAAAGTTATAAAGGGGTCAGTAGAAGGATATGAAATAAAATTCAAAACTCTGCAATTTAAAGCATGAAAAATAGATTTGAGCTACTCTAAGTAAGAAAAAATCAATAATTGAATAGGAAACGAAAATGTTTTAAAGTCTAATTCAAGACAGTTCATACATTCAGAAATGAAAGCATAGTAAATTAAAAGTTAATTGTGATATCAAGTGTCTTGTTGAAGGGTACAAAAATAAAACAAAATACTAGTAAAATGATCTCTGTATATAGCAATTATATTCATTTGTATATATGCATATATGTATGCAGGAAATGAACCACTTACCAAACTGGAAAGTTTTCTATTTTTGATTCAAAAAGTATTTTAACACTAAGAGTTAGGCTTGACATAGAATACTTAAGCATGCAAAATAAGTTATGTTAAATGAACAGCTTTACAACAACAGCAAAATAACTATTCTCTTTCACAAGAGATACTTTTTAGACATTTAGTTTTTTTCTGATTCACTCCAATGTTAACAAATTTTCAGAAACAAACAAACAACAACAAAAACAAAATCTTTACATTTAAAAGGAATTAAACAAGTGGTCATTTGAGAATAGAAAATATTATTGTAAAGAAAGGAATATACTATTTTCTTTTCCCCTCCAGAAATAGGTTCAATTATAGAAATAATTTTATGCACTCTTATAACTTCAGCGCAACTTAAATCAAATTCATCCATTCATGAGCATTTCTGTATCAGTGTTTTCAGAAACTGAACTAAATCAATGAGAAATTAAAGGAAGTTCTTATTGGTGGCATGTCCATAGACATTGTTTTGATTAAAGGTTGAGTGGTATATAATAAGTCAATTCCAACGTAATATTCTTTATTTCCAGGGTTATGGAAATTCTTACAAATTATAAAAGATTTTACAGGAGAAAATTCACTACAGAACCATACGTAATTCATAATATTTATAGTCAATATAATAAAATACTTTGGGTAACTCATTTTATAAGCAGGAAAATCTAATATATGCTCCTAAACTAATTAAGAATGCAGTATTTCTTCCAGTGGAAACTCTCTGATGAAGTGGTTTAGCTACCTTTTCAGTCAGTGTGCAAAATTAAGCAGTCCATAAAATACATCATTCCGGGGTACCACTTCATAACTAATATAAAAATAAAAATGATTTGTAAAGGAAAGGGCTTCAAAAATGTAATAACCTATATTTAAATTTAAATTATAGTTATTTTTATTACTTGCATTGATTTCAGAGTTAAGGCACTTACTACAATTATCTAGATGGTGATATATATATCCATGATGCTCCAAATACTGTCACCCAGCTTTCTAGTGTTTTGTTGTTTTTTTTTTTATTTTTAATATTTTTTTTTAGTACTTTGAAGACAAAGAGTCTTATAATTCCACTATTCCAAGATAAAAGTATAAAAAAATCTCTTAGTGACATTTTCTTTGTTGTTTTTTTGTTTGTTTGTTTGTTTGTTTTCTTTTGTTCTGTTTTGTTGTGTTTTGTTTTTCTGGAAGCTGAATGAACATTAAAAAACTAAAAAAAAAGTAAATATAATTCTTCATATTACATATATATAATTGTGAGCCCATTTTTATTATTGAAGCAATATTTTTGTAATTAAAGACACAGTATTTTTTCATTTTACATAGGCAAACTCCATCTCAACCATAAAAATTCTTATAAAGTCATCTTATAAACATGAGGGAGAACAGCTGTTTTTGGGGGTGGATAGTGATAGGACAAAGGGGAATGATTTTAAACTGAGACACGGGAGGTTTAGGTTAGATATTAGGAGGAAGTTTCAAACTCAGAAGGTGGTGACACACTGGAACAGGTTGCCCAAAGAGGCTGTGAATGCCCCATCCCTGGAGGCATTCAAGGCCAGGCCAGATGTGACTCTGGGCAGCCTGGTCTGGTGGTTGGTGACCCTTCACATAGCAGGGGGGTTGAAACTAGATTATCATTGTGGTCCTTTTCAACCCAGGCCATTCTATGATTCTGTGATTCTTATACAGTTTGCAACAATGGATGAGGCTCTGAGGAAACAAACAACTCTGTCCATTAGGACTCCTTCCATTCTGTGTATTGCTGAGGACCCTGTTCTAACCCACAGGGACATTGGTCCCTGCCTATGTGATGCCACAGCAGGGCCAGACCTCAGCTACCCACATGCCAGACCTATCTAACCATTGGCCTCTCTGAGTTTGGCTCACTCACATTCCATGTTTTAGACCATTTTTGATTAGTCCAAATCCTGAGAGATTCTAGGTGCTCAGGTTTGGGGTTCTCCAGTACTTTCCTGGTTGTATTGGTAGTACAGGACCCCGGCATGATGGATCCCATTGTATTCCACCTTGGATTCCTTTCTGTGTACTTACATTGATGTAAGTCTTAGTATTTTTGGTAGTACTAATTAGTTCTATGACCATTCCACAGCAGTAGCAAAGTAGAGATTTTTGAACTGTGCCTGTCCTTTTTGACATGTAAGGGCAATGTGTACATTTAGATTGCATAGAAGAGAGAAGAGAGGAGAGAGGAGAAAATGGTTCAATAGGAAGGGACCTAAAAATATCATTAAGTCCCAACTGACTAACCTTTTCAGAGCTAACTGAAAGTTAAAGCATATTATTGAGGGTATGGTATATATGGTATCCTGGGCTCCATCAGGAGAGGGATGGCCAGCAGGGATAGGGAGGTGATTATCCATTTCTACTCTGCTCTTGTGAGGCCCCATTTGGAGTACTGTGTCCAGGTATGGAGTCCTCAGTACAAGAAAGACAGAGAGCTGTTGGAAAGGGTCCAGAGAGGGTCACGAAGATGATCAGGAGGCTGGAGCACCTCCCCTGTGAAGACAGGCTGAGGGAGCTGGGCTTGTTCAGCCTGGAGAAAAGAAGGCTGCAGGGTGACCTCATGGCAGCCTTTCAGTACCTGAAGGGAACCTATAATCAGGAGGGGAGTAAACTCTTTCAAAGGGCTGATAATAGCAGAACAATGGGAAATGGTTTTAAGTTGAAAAAGGGAAGATTTAGGTTGGATGTTACGAGGAAGTTCTTTACTAGGAGAGTGGTTAGGCCCTGGAACAGGCTGCCCAGGGAGGTTGTGGATGCCCCGTCCCTGGAGGTGTTCAAGGTCAGGTTGTATGGGGCCCTGGGCAACCTGATCTAGTAAATGTGGAAGTTTGGTGGCCCTGCTAGGCAGGGGGGTTGGAGCTTCATGATCCTTGAGGTCCCTCCCAGTCCCAGTCATTCTGTGATTCTGTGATTCTGTGAGGGCATTATCCAAATAATTCTTGATCACCGAGAGACACAGGACATCAATAATCTCTCCAGTAATCCACTTTCAATTTTTGGATTGACCTTCAAAGTAAACAACTTTTTCCTAAACCTAATATCAAGTCTGAAACTCCACTGACACAGCTTTATGCTGTTGCTGCACATTCTGTCATCATTTACTAAATGAAAAGATTGACACTTCCCTCTCCTCTCCCTCAGGAAGTTGCAGAGAGCAATGAGGGAATCTTTTAGTTTCCTTTAATCTATACCAGGCAATCTGGGTATCCTTAGCCCTCCTAATATGGCATGCCTTTCAGCTCTTTTAATAGCTCTATTGCCCTCCTCTGGCTATATTCAAGTGTCATGCTTTTCATGTTGTGAAGTCCCAAACTGTACACAGTGAGGTCACATCTATGCTAAATATAGTTGCAGAATCACATACTTTGACAAAATGGCTATGTTGTTTTCAATGCATCTTTAAATATGGTTTGCTTTTTTGGCTGAGTGTACACAGTGCTGACTCATTGAATCTACCAATCAGTCAGCATTCCCAGATCATTTTCTGCAGTTACTATCTAGGCGCTCAACTGTCAGTCTGTACCTGAGTCAAGAATTATTGAATTCCAGGTGTAGAACCCAATATTTACCTTTGTTGGATTTCATGGTACTGATGACTGATGTTCCTCTGCAGTGAGCTCCATCCCTTCATAAAGTCAACATCTTTGAGTTTGATATCACCAACAAACTTGTCAAGGATGCATTCAACTCCTGGGGAACTCAGCTAGTAACCACCCAGCAGTCAGACTTAGCACTGTTCACTATAACATTCGATCTCTACCGTCAGAACAGTTTGTTACCCAGCAAAGTGTGAACTCATTTTTCCCATAGTTAGTGAGTTTATCCAGAAGGATGCTATAGGGGACAGAATGAAAAGCATTAAAAAAAGGCATAAAGTTTGTATTCATCATCTTCCTTTTATTCACAAGGCAGGTGACCTTTTCATAGTGGGAGATCAACTTACTGAGGCAGAATGTTACCTTTATGGACCTCTATTGATTATGTATTATAGTAGACTTACTTTTTAACCTTAATATATCAATATCCCCTAGGATAATCTCCTCCATAACTTTGTCAAGCGCTGAAGTTAGACTAATATTGTTTCCTTCTCTCAAGGCCTTTTCTTTATATGAGTACGAGATTGTTTTGTTTACAGTCAGAAGGAACTGCATTGGTTACAAGACTACACAGAGAGCGTGTTGACCACTGACTCAGTGTTCAAATGGAGATCAGTGAGGAGTGTTGTCCCTTGGGGACTAGTACTGGAACTAATATTCTTAAATTCTTCATCAGTGTGCACCCTCAGCAAGAATGCAGGTGACACCAAGCTGTTTGGTGCACACAACACACCTAAGGGACAGAATGCCATTCAGAGAGACCTCAACAGGCTCAAGTAGTGGGCTCAGAAGGTCGTCATGTGCTTCAACAAAGCCAAGTGCAAGGTCTTTCACCTGGGTGTAAGCAGCACCCTCTATCAGTACAAGCTGAGGGACAAAAGGATAGAGCATAGTCATGTCGAAAAACACTTGGGGGGACTGGTGGATAGTAATATGACATGAGCCATCAACATGCTCTCACAGACCAGAAAGTCAACCATATTCTGGGCTGCAACAGAAACAGTGCGGAGAGAAATTCTAGGGAGGTGATCCTATACTGAAGAGACCTCATCTGGAATACTGCAGCCAGATGTGGAGTTCTTAAAACAGAAGTGACATAGGCCTGCTAGAGTTTGTCCAGACAAGGGCTATGTCAGTGATACAGGAGATGAAAAATCTCCCCTTTGAGTATAGACTTGAGTTGGGCTTGTTCAGCCTGGAGAAGAGAAGGCTCTGAGAAGACCTGAGAGCAACTTTCCAGCATATAAATGGGGGCTATAAGAATGAAGGTGACAAACTATTTAGCAAACTCTGTTGTGACAGAGAAAGGGAAAATGATTTTGAATTGAAAGAGGAGAGACTGAGACTGAATACAGGGAGAAAGTTTATCAAAACAAGGTTTGAGAAGTTCTGGGATATGATGTCCAGGAATGTGGATGTACTGTCCCTGGAAAAATTCAGAGTCAGGCTGGAAGGGGCTCTGAATCTGATCTAGCTGTAGATGTCCCCGTTCATTGCAGGGGTACTGGACTAGATGAAATGTAAAAGTCCCTTCCACTCAAAAAATTACATGATATAATGATTCTATGCTTTCCTAGACTCCGAAGATGTGTGATGAATTGTTGATAGAAATTCAGATGTAATATCCACTAACTCCCTCAGCACTCTGGGGTGAATCCGTCAGGACCCATGGACTTATTAATGCTGACCTGGTACAACTGTTCCCCCAATTCCAGTAATCACCTATACAAAGTCACTGTTTTCTCCTCACTGACCCCTCACTGCTTTTCACAACCCTCTTATTTTGAGAATTGGGCAGTCCAAAATCTGATGGTAAAATGAAAGCCAAAATGCCATTAAACACCTCTACATTTTTCTCATTAGTATTTCATCATATCATAGTATCATAGTATTGTGCGAGTTGGAAGGGACCTTAGAGATCATCGAGTCCAACTCCCAGGTTTCAAGCCCCCTGTGTAGCAAAGCAGCACTTCTACCCCTGCGCCACAGGGGGGATTCGAACCCAGGCCCTCCAGTGCCGCAAGCAGCAGCTTATACCACTGCGCCACTGGGGGCACACAGTTGTTAGGTGACTAAGAAGTTAGGAACTAGAAAACGCCTTTTGCAGATATATCATAATTCTTCTAATAGAATTTGGTATCCAGGTATCAGTCACTAAAGTATTTGCTTGACTACAGATCTGTGTTAAGTTCTTAGGACATCATGTGTCTACTCACAGTTAGCTTCATACATTTGTATTTGGAAACATCTCCTCAGCTTATACTGAAGATTTCTTCAATGAACTTGCCAACTCGTTAAAAAAAAAAAATCTGGAAAAATACAATGCAAATCACATTGCTTTCATCTCATGTAAACTAGCTATGCTGTATTTTCTGACAATCTCTGTATCTTTGTTCTTTAAAGGTTTAGAAAGGAATCATGCCTGTTCCCCTACCAAAAGACGGTATATATTTCATAGTTACCTCCTATGAGTACCTTTTCTGACATAAAACTTCAGATTGGTTTTAGGACACTCAAACTTCAGTCATCACAAGTTGATTTCATTAGGACATACCATAATCCCCAGCTAAAAATTGGTGCTCTTTACCAAGTCTGTTTAAATTTAGCAAAACAAAGTAGATGTAAAGCTTAAGTATAAAAACTTCTCGCTCACTGTTTCTACTCTGGAAATGTTTTGTTGTTGCTTTGTTTGTTTGTTATCTTTTTGGCTGCACTTGATTTAGCATGATTTGAAAATCAAGCCTTCTCGGATCATAGCATATTTAATGCTTGATTCAATGGAAATATACAAAAAATTTCTTCTACAGCCATCCAAAATTTCCTGATGACATCTGTAATTTCTGTTTAGAATTCTCACCTTGATAAAGGAAATAAGAACACGTCTGATCTTTGGATATAGCCCCTTTATGAAACTATGTGCCCAATGAATGATTAATATATTAGTTGAGTAGTGAAATAAAATGATGTTAATAAAGAGAAATTATCATGTATCTAGATATTTTGGACTTAGGATACCCATTAGGGAAACAGTATATGACACTTCTAAACTTCCTAAGAACAGGCATACAATAGGTTATATTTTCAAACTGTATGTATTTCCTTGTGTAAATAAACATAATGTTGTTTTTGAAATTACTGTAAATAATATATTTTCTTGTTTCTTTCTGTTGGCATATTCTTCTCTAAAAGTGTTTGTGGCTTTCAGCTTTTACAGTAAATATATGATAGATAACTTTGTCAAAAAAAGTAGCTGGATTCCACGTTCCTGTTACTACAGATCAGCATCTATGGTCCCTGGATGCCTAGGACCATAAGGGCTCTCTCAGCATTCCCAGGGAACAGATTGGCTATATAAACAACACCAAACAAGCACACATAGAAAAAGAGAAACCCTGCTGCTTCATTATTATTTTTTTTTTCTCTGCAGCTGTATGGGTTGTCTCACGCCTCACTTATAGTTTTATAGGGAGTAATCATATTGAGAACACCTGGGGTGACATGTAATTACAGCATGATTGTGTGGAAAAATGTAGGTCTATTCAAATTTCTCAGAGGCTATAGACAGCTGGTTCCTTTTAATTCTTACTACAGCATGTGTTCTCTAACAGCTGGAGATGCATTTTTCTATTCAGCCTCATTTGATGGATTGATCATGAGGCAGGTTGATCAGCAATTTCTAAACTGTTATCCAAATTCTGCCACAAACTTGCAGTTATCCTTGGGCAAACCACTTAGGGTCAGATCCAGATGAAGTATTTAAACACACTAGAAGAATGATCTAGGTAGAAAACATAAGAAAATGGAAAATCTCCACCTCAAAATCTGTTGACAAAATTTCAAACTACTAAGACTTTTCATTGTTGTTTTTTACATCTACACATCCCTTTAAAATTTTATAAACATTAATCAGATCTCCCCTCAGACTTCTTTCCCCCACGCTGAACTGACCCAGGTTACTATATCTTTCCCCACAAGGTAGCTCCAGGTCCTGTGGCCCCTTGTTGGACTCCTAGGAAATCTCTGTCTTTTTTGAACCAGGGAGCCCAGAACTGGACATTCACTTATTTGTCCACAGTTCTGTGTTTGCTAGGTTTAAGCTTCCCTTCCCTTAAGGAAGCTTGATGATGGTCCAAGGGAGCTGGGCAGAATGTCATATACGCTGTGCTACTGCTCACCCTATCCCTAGACCAGAATCTCCGTCTACACATAACTGATTATAATAATTATAAATGAATGATTCAAAAAATATCATTATTGTTTAATCAAAATGCTAAGAAAATTATAGCTAGCCCATACTCATTGCAGCTAGGAAGCAGGGGGGTTCTGCTTGAGAACTGAAAAGTTCACCTACCCACCCACACATAAAGAATTACTATCTACTGTCTGTTAACATTCAGAATCTAAAATATTTATTTGCCTAAAACAGGATAGAAGGGAAACTTCTGTCATATCTTTCAATATGTAATTATAATTTTGTATGGAAAAAATAAAATAAACATTCTTGGATCAAAGTTTTTGATCCCATTCTTATACGGAATTTGAATTGTATGCTTATTAGCATTCTCTGTAATGCGTACTGTTAACTTTTTAGGATCGTTATCCCAGTTCAGTCTTCATGGAGAATTTCATGTCATTTCTGAATTCAGAAACTGGGCATCTAGAGAGATTTGTTTTGATCTAATTTAGTGGGCTTTATTATTGTTTTCATGATTTTGGATAAAACAGAAATTCAAATTCACACTCAACTGTAATGTCAAATATTTCTTAATCAACTGTGGGAAGCACACTTACTGCCAAGGGAAAAAGGGAAGATATATGACATTTTGAACTAATATTTATATATATATTTTTCAATGTCTATTCAAAGCAACCTGATTCACTGAACCTTGAAAGACAGCATGTAGGTACAAAAATGGTTTTCTGCATGAATAACTCATATATTTCACAGAATGGCTGAGGTTGGAAGGGACTGCTGGAGTTAAAGAAGTCCAGTTCCTGTGATCAAGCAGGGTCCTCTAGAGTACATTAATCAGGACCACGTCCAAACATCTTCCAAGCATGTCCATGGAAGGAGACTCCACAAGCACTTTGATCAACCTCTTCCAGTATTTCCTGTGTTTCTTTCTGAGCTTGTTGCTTCCTACCCTATTGCTGGGCACTACTGAGAAGAGGCTGTTCACATCCCCTTGACACACTATTGTAAGTGCATCTCTTTAACTAATATGATAATTTTATTCAAATAACTGCATCTTGGTCCTTTAGAATTTTTATTTATTTATTTATTTATTTATTTATTTATTTATTTATTTATTTTTTATTATTATTACTTTTAGTTTGAAACCAGGGAATCTGAGTCCAGGTGACAAAATTCTCAGAAAGAAAAAAATACAAACCAAAAATCATCTTTCGTTTTCCACCTTATACTGAGATTCTTATCTGCTGTATTATAGTAAGTCCAAAAGAAACTGTCTTCAGACTGGATTTATGTCAATTACTATTCATATAGATGTATCAAATTACTTCTGTTTGTATAGTGATTATAATTCTATAATTTTTTGGTGTTGTTAATTCTGATCATAGACTTTGACCTTTAAAATTAGCAGCGCAGCAGATTAATGGTCACAACTATACCAATGATTCTGTGACTAGAAATTTTTCTCTGATCAACATATCCAAAAGAAGTCAAATCTAATTCAGATGAAACACTCTCATATAATGACATCCATAAATCTATCATTCAGTTTTTCAGAGAAACAAAAAAATAAGAAAGTATCTTACAATTTCCAAGCACTCAGTGGGAGTCTGTATTAGAAATCCTAAATGTAAAAGACTAAATACGCAAACTATCCAATATCCTAACTATTTGATTTAAATACAAATTAGGTATTTATTATTGTGATTTACTTTACATGATGTGTGAAAATAATGTTTCAAAGATCAGTATCATTGCTGGAAGTGTGGTACAAACCCAGCATATATGCAAATGAATCATTAAAGTAGAGAATATTTGACTAAAATATAAGCTTTCCTAATTGCACAGAGAGAATAAAAGAGAAAGTTAAGTAGACAGACCTAATGTATGAAATAAATTTCCCCGAAAAGTGGTTAGAGAATCGAATGAAAATTTTTTGAGTAATTCAGTATAATACAAAATCAGAGTTGTGTTAGGATTACATTTAGAATTGATTCATTCAATAAATATGTCAGTGTGGAGCTAGAAAGGTAAAGTGTGTGTAGCTCATGCTTCCTGTTGCCTACTAGGCAGTTTAAAACTTTAAACATTAAAATGTACTAATGCTTTTTCTGAGTGTGAAAATTAATCATAAAAGTGCTTTGTTCAAAGTTATAGAGAAATTCAACACAGACTTTCACGTTAAGGCAAAATTCAAGCTAGGATGAAGAAGAAATCTCATACAACATGAAATATTTACAGCCTCAGTGATCACTATGCAGGTTTTTGCCTCATTTTGTCAGTAATGTTCTTCCAATCAGAAGCAGACACTTATTTGTTACAAGGCTCATAATTATGTCTACTGTGTCAAAAGCTCAGTTTGAGAAATAGGAACTAAAATGAGAGAACATAGAAAAGAAGAAATACCACATAAAAATAGTTCATCAGAATGTGATTTGACAATATAACCTAGTATGTCCAGTATATATGAATTTCATTCATTGAAAAACAGAAAAACAAAAAAAATCTCAGTTCTTTTTAACTAACTATGATTGCACTTCTGTGCTATCCTCTCATTTTATATTTATATGTATGCATCTGCATTTTATGATAGGGAAACTTATTTCATTCTACGTACAGTAAAAAACTTATTAACCCTGAACTTTGGAAATTCCTGAATCTCAAATTATTATTGATAATTTTTTAAGATGCCAGAGCTTAGCACAGATGAAAATAATCTTCTAAGTAATAAATATCTCAGAGAATTTTGTTGCAGTGCCCAGAAATTTTTTGTGTATCTGCTGGATGTATGTATGCATGCATTACCTTCGATAACACTACTTTATTTATTTATTTATTTATTTATTTATTTATTTATTTATTTATTTATTGTAACTTCTTATTTGACTGTTTGCTCATTGTGTGCAGCCCTACAGAGAAGAATTTCAGGGTCCTGGACATGAATCAGCAGTATGCTCTTGCAGCCTGGAAGGCCAACTGTATCTTAGGTTGCATCAAAAGAAGGGTGGCCAACAGTGTGAGGGAGGGAATTCTTCCCCTGTACTCTGCTCTTGTAAGACTCCATCTAATGAATCCAGGTCTGTTACACCCAACACTAGAAAGACATGGAGCTATAGGAACTTGCCCAGAGGAGAACCCATGACACTCTGAGGTGAGGAAAGATTTTGTGGGAGCTGGGCATGTTTATCTTAAGAAGTCTTCAGAGAGACCTCTGTGGCCTTCCAGTACCTGAATGGAGCTTATAAGCAGGAAGATAAGGAATTTCATACTCTTACAGTCACTATACAATAGAGGATTTTAACCTTAGATTTTAATAGATTTTCAATTTAAAGATAAATTTGGTTTAGATGGTAGGAATAAATTTTTTACTTGAAAAGTGGAGAGGCACTGGAACAAGTTGTCCAGAAAAGTTGTGAATACTCAATTCCTGGAGGCATTTAAGACCAAGTTGGATGCTGCCCTCCTTAGGGGCCTCCCCTGTTGCTCCTGGCCCTGCCTCTGTCACATCATTGGAAGAGGGAAGCAGAGACTGATATAGAGGTTTGCAGTCAGTTAAACATTATAGTCTCCTTCTCATTGTTCTCCTGGATGATTAAATCATGATTATTCTATCCTTTGAAACAAATTTAACTAACATGCTCTAGTAGAGCCAATAGTGGTAAGGAAAATCACGTTATTGTCACTTTTGTTATTATTGCCAATGGTATTCCTCATCATTGGTAATAATTCTAAATTATTTTTAACCAGCATATAAAAGAAAATAAAAATAAAAATAAATCTGTTTTTAAATGAAGAGAAAAATGTACTATAAATATGTACACTGCTTCAAGAGATTATGGTTTCCTAACTGCTTTAACATTCAGAATATCCTGTCCCTTTGTGAAACACTTTAAAACTAATCCATGAACACTCCCATCTTTTGATACTTCTGTAAATTCTCATTCTGTTGCTACCAGCGCTTCTGTTATGCAGAAATATGGAAAACTTTCATGTTTTCTGATCTACCCATAGAACAGGTCATGTATTCAATAGAGAGTATACTTTGGTTAATATAAACAACAGATTTATTTTTGAAAATGTTGAGCAGTTTTATAGTTTGTACTAACTAACTAACTCAGGTTGAAGCTCAAATTTTTGGAAATCACATTGCCATATTTAAGGCATTCTATATTTAGGCTTTTCTTCTCTAACACTTCAGGACGGTCTGTCTTTCTACTCATATCTGTAATACTTTCTTTTTTTTTTTTTTTGTGATTTCTATCACTGAGACTTAATGAATTGGAAACAGTTTTTATTTTTTATTTTTTTTAATTTTTGTGATGTGTTGTGACCATTTGTTTGTTTGCCTAAACTTATTTTTCCTCTACCTGTGATCTTCTGCAAGCATTTTAGCCATAACAAAATTGTTTCTTCTCAAGATCTCTGTTTCATATTTAGAAATTGAAACATTTTCAATTATACTGTAGGATAAATAGGCAAGATAGGAGAACTGTATTACTCAGCAAATCTCAGTTCCATGAAAAGGCTTATTGAACAGCTAGTGAAGCACAGGCTAGGTTAAATAACTCACTGTCAGGTACCAGCTGTCATAAAAGATTAGACACAGTCATTGGGCACATTGAACTGTTAATTTGATTCATCATTTGTATTTCTTTCTGGTAAAAGATTCAAATTTTTGCACTTCAGCTGGCACTGAATGATGAGATTTCCCTTTATGAAACACTGTTATCACTAGAAAGAATGTAGCAGCACAGACTACTGTCTTATAGAAGGTAGTAGTTATTCTGTTTGCTTTTATAATATTTCCAACAAAATAACAACAAGAAATTCTTATACAATTGAGGATATACCATAAATATGTTTTAAAATACTCTCAGACTCAACACAGACAAAATGTTAGAATAGGCATTGATGGACCACAACTCATAGCATGATAACAGACTCATAGCTACTAAATTCAAATGAAAGAATGGGTAAAAAAAGACTCCTGTCCATATTATTACTTCAGACATCAGTGGGAATTCCTTGTTCAGTCCAGAGAAACTGTTCAGTATGTAAAGCTATTTAATGACCATTTATTCACCAAGTCACAGGTACTATGTAGCAGAGGTACATTTAAGGTACTTTCTAAAATCTAGATTAATACTGATGAAAATGCAAGCAAGCTATCTTGATCTTCCCTGTGCAGTAAAAGATCTCACAGAACACAGATGACCTCCAGTATATTTTAATAATGATTTTATATGTTTTTACAACAGAAATGTGCCTTCTTTTATTTTTACTAGAAATAAGATTTTAAAATAGATATTGAATTATAGTTTATGAATTAATCTGCAAAAGCACAACTAGTGAAACACTTGTGACTAAGTGTTCTCTGACTAGGTGTCTAGGTGCCTAGAAAAACTATTTCTCAGATTTTGTGAAACTTGGAACCATAATTGTAGCTGTCTGATAATTTTAGAACCAAAAATGCAGCACTTCCCTTTTGCATTCAGAAGCTGAAAACCTTTTTTTTTTTTTTTTTTTTTTTTTTTTTGAATAATTTATATGCCAGACTGCTCCTTTCCTTTCATATTTCCTTAATGACACACAAGCCAAAGTAAGAAAATTCATATTTCAGTTCAAAATCCTGACATATTCTGTTTAGTAGGACTACAAGGAGTTTGTCTAGTACAGGAAAGATTAAACTACAATTGAAAATATTTATATAAACTTGAGGAACTAAGATTATTTATCCAGTCATGACAACAGATGTGTGATAAATTTAGAAAACTTTTTTTCAAATTAGGCAAATAGCAAATTGGTATGATAATGAAAGATAGGAAATTAAATAAACATCAACGTAGATTTTTTAATTTTTTTTTTTTTCCTTAGAGATTTTAATTTGGTAATACCTCAGTAGGAACTCACACTTCTGCATCAGAATTGTGAAACCTAACATGAGTAACTGCAGCCTAGCAAGTGGTAGAAGGAATACAGAGAAAAGAATAAAATTCAGTCAAAGATACTCCAGAGTTATTTGTGAGTCATAATGTTGTCATATCAATAAGCATTCTTCATCAATAGAATTTCTGTGGAGGCCGTCAGAAAGATCAAAGCTGATTTCAAACACTGCAGTTGAGTGTTTGCCTGTAGGGAGATCATCTGGAAGTAGTGAATATTTCACTGTTAAACAATTCTAAAGATGCCAGTTTACATGCCTTTTCCCTTTCTCCTTCTGCCCTGCCTGATCTGAAAACTGACTGCATAAATCATCAATGAAAAATATTGCACAAGAATAATTTTCACATACATAACTGATTAAAGAAAGTGCATCTTCCCCATACCTTGAAATTTGAAGCAAATAAATTAACAAAAAAATCATTCTTCATTTTTAGTGAAACTGAAATCTTCCTAACAACTTATTTCACTGCACAGGACAAATTACGTGCTGGCTACTCACCTGATATTATGTCTGATATTATATCTTGAATCTGTCTTCTCATAAAGTTCATAACTAGTAATCTTTGTGTAACGTGGTTGATTAATCATCTACATTTGGAAGCTTTGCTATGTCTTTCATCTTAAATAACCACATGAAGTTCATTTTGTTTAAGCTGTGTTTAAAAATCCTATAGTGATTGCACTATGAATTCAAGATCAATGAATTCCCCTAAATATCATGTAGTTCCAACATTTCCTTTCTTACTTAAGTTAGATAGCTCATAATTAAGGAAACAATATGACCTGGAATAGAAATATTAAAGTAGAAATTGTTAGAGTGTGAAAATAGAGCAAAATGTTTTAATGGCTTTGGAGGTAATTGGAGGCAATAGTTTTCTTTCAGAGATGCCCCATATTGTTAAATTTTTTGTAAAAATTAGTATCGCTATTAAGAATGTAGTTGTGATGTATAATTTACACTTTGTGTTATGACAAAAAGTATCTTATTTCTGATAAAACAAATGAGTAAAAAATATTTGACAGTGAAAATCTTCAGCTCAAAACATTATTTTCAACAAAGTCACCACATCCACTATTCACTTTCACCAGTGATAAAGTGCCTGCATGCCGTGCTCGTAAAAATCTGCAGCTGCAAAGTGACACCATTGCTGCCATCTCTGCTAAAGTGCATCACCCATCACTTCACTGCACTCAAATCCACTGTCTGGTCAACATAAATGTTCAGCAAGCATCAATGGATATCAGTGGGTGCATTTTTTTTCTGCAAGGAGGAATTCATTCAATCACCTTTGCTTTATACGCACTTTCATGACAGATGCCACTTTGTCAGTCTACCCCTCTGCTATCAGTTGTCACATGTCAATAAAATGTAATGGCAAATTGACAGAAAGGTTGAACCTCTACCGGCATATCACAGCTATCTGCCTCTGATGTTATGGGGCATCATGACAAAATAGGAGGCATTGCTTTAAAAGTAACCCTCATACATATGTAATATTTCTATGGTGAATCTATGCAACAGAAACAAAGAAGCATCAAAATATTTCTTCCTCTTTGAAATAAAGGTGAAATGCCTCACATCATTTTTGTTGTATATACAAAGAACCTTATTAAACTTCTACTGAGACTTTAGTGTAGGAAAGTTAGCAGCTCAGATTTGTTCCTTTCATTATGTTTGTTTTAACATTTCATTTTTTAACATGCTTATCTTTCCAGAAATCATTTTCTGTATTTATAGGGAAGTGTTCTTTCTGAAATTCATCTACAGAAGTTCATTCCCTCTGCAGAAACAACAGATTAACTTGGTTTGTAAAATATCTGTGCAATATCTGTCAGTCTGAAATGAAGATTTTTAGTTACAAATATGCATACATACACAAATAAGTTACAAATAAGTTAAAAATGTAATTGTAGCATTATCTTTGTAGTTAGTCTAGAGCGCCAGGCCACAACCCCTCTTTACTTACCAATATCTTCTAAAGACATTATAGCCTATTGCAACACTCCAGTCATGAGAAATATCCCACCATGTTTCGGTGATGGCAACTAAGTCATAATCTTCCTATCACAAAAAGTTTTTGTCATGATTTAATGACTTTTTGTTATCAGTATTCCACATCATAGCATCATGTAATGTACTGGGAGTAAAAGAGCTAATGCACTTGTTCCATGGGCTGCCAGTACTTCTGGGTGGCTGAAATTACTTGGTTTACTAAGCATAGAGAAGAAATTTTTGAGAGTAGAACACCAGTCTCTTCTCTCTGGTGACAGTAATAAGACCTGAGGGAATGGCATGCAGTTGCATCAGGAGATGGACAGCTCAGGGATTAGGAAATGGTCCTTTGCCAAAAGGTATTTGGGCACTGGAATACGTTCCCCAGGGAACTGATCATGACAGTATGCTTGTTAGAGATCAGTAAGCCTTTAGCCAACACTCTCAGATATTTGGTTTATTTTTTTTATTTTATTTTTTTTATTTTTATTTTTATTTATTTATTTATTTATTTTTGGTCCTGAGGAGCCAAGACTTAGACACAATGATCCTTGTGGATCCCTTCCATCTCAGGGTGAGTCCTCAAGAATAAACTGTCTGACATATCCTGATAAGAAACATGTTTTCTCAGTTCTTCCTTCAAACAGAAACACTAATGGAATCAGTAAGTAGAAGTTAGATGATTACATATTCCGATATGCATAATTTATACTTTTAATATGAGCATGGCATACACAACATTAGCTTATGAAATTTTCCAGGAATATTAATGTACTGTGAGGAAGGACTGCTTCATCATTTTTCCTCAGTCTGATACCTTGAAACTTACTCTATTAGCTTAATTATGACACACTAGCTAATATCCAGGAAAGGAAAGGAAAGGAAAGGAAAGGAAAGGAAAGGAAAGGAAAGGAAAGGAAAGGAAAGGAAAGGAAAGGAAAGGAAAGGAAAGGAAAGGAAAGGAAAGGAAAGGAAAGGAAAGGAAAGGAAAGGAAAGGAAAGGAAAGGAAAGGAAAGGAAAGGAAAGGAAAGGAAAGGAAAGGAAAGGAAAGGAAAGGAAAGGAAAGGAAAGGAAAGGAAAGGAAAGGAAAGGAAAGGAAAGGAAAGGAAAGGAAAGGAAAGGAAAGGAAAGGAAAGGAAAGGAAAGGAAAGGAAAAGAAAAGAAAAGAAAAGAAAAGAAAAGAAAAGAAAAGAAAAGAAAAGAAAAGAAAAGAAAAGAAAAGAAAAGAAAAGAAAAGAAAAGAAAAGAAAAGAAAAGAAAAGAAAAGAAAAGAAAAGAAAAGAAAAGAAAAGAAAAGAAAAGAAAAGAAAAGAAAGTGGCATAGGAGATAGATTGTAACAGAACACATGTTATGAACAAGAAAGTAATTCTTTTCAGAAATGCATTTGGTAAACTGCTTTGGTGGATTAAGTGCTGTGTATTCCTTGGAGGCTACTGATGATAATAGGTTATGTGCAACATTTACAGTATTTATAGTATAAAATAAAATAGTAGTATCTTTATAGTATTGCTTTAATTTATGGCTATCTCAAATGAATGACGCAAGATAAGATGTATGTTGTATTCCAAATGAATTTAGGCTATGCAAATCCTATTTGCTACATTTTAAAGGAATTCATTCAAATATACTTACTACCTTCTGGTGTATGTCAGCCAACATGAATATTTGAAAACCTAGCTTAGAAAAACTTTTGCTCAAATGTCATGAATGGAGCAAGCACAGGATCTGAGACAAAACATATTCTACATAGAGACATTTTCTATTTATCAGTAAAATATATAAGGAAAAACATAAGTAATGAATTCTCAAATATGTTTAACGAATTTGTTCAATGTAAAATTTCCTCTTGGCACTTTGAAAAGTAAGATTAAAAGTAGATGTACCTTATGATAACATGATAAATTATTTCTCTTGACATATGTTTGTCCCAGATTTGGTTAAGATAGAATTAATTTTCTTAATATATGGTGGAATAGGATCATGTTTTGAATTTAGGAGGAAGATATTCTTGAGAACACACTGATGTTTCAGTTATGGCTGAGCTGTGCAGACAATTTTTTGTCTTGTCATATTGCTTGCTAATAAGAAGGCTGAGTTGTCTCAAGAAGCAGGAAAGACTGATGACCTACACTGACCAAAGGGATATTCTGTACTGGATGTTAACATGCTCAGCAATAAAACTGGATGGATCTGGCCAGAGGACTATTGCTTGGGTTGTGGCTGGGTATCAACCAGCTGGTGGTGATTTATTTATTTATTTATTTATTTATTTATTTATTTATTTTCTCTCATAATCTTCTCCTTCATCTCACTTCTGGGGAGTAGGTGAATAAACAAATTATTAATTGTTCGGTGCTTAGCTACCTGTGGGTTAAACCACAACACCTACTAAACTCAGAAATGGGAAAACACGTGTAGTAGAAATAAAAATAATGTAACCATTTTTTTTTTCAATATCTGTATTAAAAAATAACTATAACGAGCATTCTGATTTGAATAAGAATTAAAATAAATAAATAAATAAATACTAATTTTTATTCACAAAAGCCAGATATATTGTCAAGGCAATGTTGTCTAAACAAAGATAAACTATTTACAGATTTAAGTGGTCACAGTAATCAAGAAATCATCAGATATTACTATTGTTGTTCCTTCTTTCTGTTTTCTTAAGTCATTGTCTTTCCTTCCTTGACATTTTAAAATATCTTTATTACTATATATATTGCTATTTTTAAATGAGAGAATTAATATACTGCATGAAAATAATTTATTGTCCTTAGGTTTTCTTTTTCACAAGAAATAATTTCATGATAGGTAATATTTCTACAGAGCTGTATTTCCTTTCGCTTTCTTACTCTGTTATACAATAAAACCAAACATAATGATGGTGCTTTCTTAATAATGAATTAGTATAATAGCTTTGTCATTGTTGTAAAGCTCATTGTTGCTTTAGAAAGTGATTCTGTGAAAGGAATAAAAAGGAATAAATTCTCTGGAGGTACATGTTTATTTCCTGTGAAGGTTTTTGTATATCACATTCTCTCATTTAAGTAAATATTTAGATATTCTCAGCCATGTATACTCAGCTTGTGCTTTGAGAATCAAATTGGCTTCTTTTCATCTCATCACTTATCACCAATACTAAAGGTTTTGCAGGCCAAAATAGTCCCTTGTTTGCACCTATGCTCCCTAATATCATCACTGAGTTTGCACAGCTGTAATTGCCTTGAATATAGTAAACAGTTCAGATGATGCACAAGGTGGAATCAAATCTGTACTTCAATCACTTTGAGCTATGTTGACTGTAAGGTCAACCAGAGTGAAAAAATAACTTGGCTTATTGTTATGTCTGGAGTTGGTAGATGTGATTTTCTAGGACCAGCTCTGTACATTCACTGCTTGGAACAGAAATGCATTGGATACACAGTTGGGATAGTTAGAAGAAACTAAACTGTTTAGCCTTTACACACAGAAAACAGAACTGGAATTTACTACTGAGTTGTACTTTAGATTTCAAATATAATAGTAGATTCATGCTCAGGTTATCAGTGTGGAGCTAAGGTATGTCATCATCTCTTTTGAAAAGTAATAAGAGAAATGTACAGTGACTAGTCAAATGTTTCCAGATAGATTCATAAATGGCTACTGAAAAGAGTAAATACTTCCTCTTTAATCAATAGGATTAAAATTAATTTTAAACTCTTTAATTCACCAGAATTTAATTCCTTCCTTCCTTCCTTCCTTCCTTCCTTCCTTCCTTCCTTCCTTCCTTCCTTCCTTCCTTCCTTCCTTCCTTCCTTCCTTCCTTCCTTCCTTCCTTCCTTCCTTCCTTCCTTCCTTCCTTCCTTCCTTCCTTCCTTCCTTCCTTCCTTTCTTTCTCTCTATTTATTTTCTTTTTTTCTTTTTTCTCCCTAGCAACCGTAACACAAAATTTAGCAATGGTAGGCCTAGTTGAGATGTTTTAAAATTTCTGGCTCTTTGTTAAATATAATCATTCATGGATAGTATAATTATTTCTCTATTATGATGATGAACAGAATTTGCAGTATTAAATGTTCCTCCTTGTTGTATGACAGAGAACATAAACACAGAGGGACAGAAGCCCTTAATCTCTAAGACAAACCTCTCTGGCTTGGGGATAAGGGCATCTCAAGTAGTTCCAAAACACAGTTATTTTCACTCTATCTAACTAATATTGAATTCCCTTTTATAACTGCATCACCTGTTGTAACAAGTACCTGATCCATGCAGAGCTTGATCCAAGCCTTCAACGACAGAAAGATTTTCATTCATATTAACATTCATTTTAAATTGGTTCAGAAGCTTGGGAAGCAGATGATATTTGAAAGCCAACTACCTAACACTATATTTCAATAGACTAATATTTCTATTTCTCCCAGGGCATAAAAATTAGACTTTTATAACTGATTTTTATTCCTTTGTATCTGTTTTCACTTGATCTCAGGTTGCAAAGTGCTATCTACAAAGGCATCTCCCCAGTCATTAAAGATAGACCTTTTGTGATATTTTAAATTAGTTTTAACCTTCTTCACATCTTCAGGCATGGCTATGGACACTCATTGATTTTAATTACCATATTGATGGCTTACTGCTTTGCACTCCTTATTAAAATGACCCTCTAGCATTTCTTTTGAATAGGCCTACATTAGATTATTACTTTAAAAAAATGATTTAAACTTGTATGGATTTCTGTGTTAAAAAGTTGAGTGTAGAAGGAATTAATGACAAATTTATCAGTTTGCATAAACAAGAATTTTGAAGAAAGACAAGAACTTTTCAAAACATTTTATTCTAAGTAGTTATTTTGAGTTTTGTTAGGAAGGAGAGTGTTTGCATGTTTGTCACGTAAATGTGCAGCTTATAAATTCATTAAATCCATGAAAAGAAACAGAAATCTGTTACCAGCAGCAGTGTCCAATATTAATTCTCATTTGCTAGCTTCTGGCTAATCTCACTAGGGTGTTTATCACCTAGAAACCAAATTTGTATACAGTAATACCCCTTATAAAACACTCCTCATTAAAGTTACATGCACCTTCTGTTCCAAAGAGAAGGAATTTTCCACTTGACTGCCAGAACTAAATCATATATTTTCCCAGTTTTGCAAATGCCCACATTGCAGTTCTCTAAATCCTCAGTCACAGTTGTAGTTTTCTACATAAAGATGTGTAGAATTTAGGCAGCATAACAAATGTTAACACCACTGTCATATTTTTGCATTTTATTCTTCTTATATAGGTAATAGAAACTTTATAAATTCCCTACTTTGTTACTGATAACACTTGTTGAATAAAGGTCTTACTGTGCCCTGTATAAAACAAACAAACAAACAAACAAACAAACAAACAAAAAACCCTTGGGAAAACACAATAGAAAAAATTACTTTTTGGGGAATCATACAGTGATAGAATGGCATGAGCAAGACCCCTGGCCTTGGCGGAGCTGCCACACACTAGATCAGGCTGCCCACGTCTCCATCCAAGTTGGCCTTGAACACCTCCAGGGATGAGGCATTCACAACATCTATGGACAACTCATTTCAGTGCCTCACCAACTTCTCAGTAAATAATTTCTTCCTATCATTCAAACTAAATCCTTTCTCTTTTTGGAGAGAAGCTATCAGACAGTGTAAAATGTGTGCCTCCATCTTTTTAATAAGCTCCCTTTAGGTACTTGAGGGCTCCAACTAGATCTCCCCTGAGCCTTTTCTACACCAGACTGCACAATCCAGTCTCCCTCAACCTTTTTTCATAGGAGAGGTCTTTCAGCCCTCTGATCATCCTTGTGACTCTTTTCTGGACCCATTCCAACAGATCCAAATCTTTCTTGTGTCAAGAGCCTGCAGTCTGGACACAGTCCTCCAGGGAGCAGCACATCACAAGGGCAGAACAGACAGGGTCTATCACCTCCCTCATCCTGCTAGACATATATTTTTATTTTTTTTTAATTCAGCCCAGGATGCCATTGGCTTTCTTGACAAAAAATGTACATTCTTAGTTTATGTATATCTCAAGCAATTAGATTTCATAAAATAAACTTTTAGTTGTTCAGTAGCATTTTGACAGCCAAGAGACCTTTATCTCAGGTGAGAAAAAACCTGTATATCAGAATACCTGACAGTTCTTCAGTGGTAGAGAAATGGCTAGTTGAAGTACACCAAAATGATTGCAAGAGACCAATAGCATTCCATGCACATAAAAATAGTATTTCCACTGTATTTCAGGGGAATTTGCCTATTAGTGGGTTTAGACAAACTATTTATTATTATTATTATTATTATTATCATCATCATCATCATCGTTATCATTATCATTATTATTATTATGACTTGAATATTTTTATGCTGTCAGTAACTATTTTCCATAGTTTTGTAATTTTTTGCCTTCTGTGTTTCCTCCAGTGTAAACTCATATGGATACACAAAGCCTCAGGAAAAGATTACCCTCTTACCATCTTCTTCAACTCAGAATTATTGTAAAATACTTCTCTTTATAAATTTAACAGATAATTCTTCTAGTTAATTAGTAGGTTCTGAATACTGTCTTAAATCAATAGAAGCTAGCTTTAATTCAGCAATTAGGAGTATGTCCAATAAAAGTTTATTCAAGGGTCAAAAAGCTGTATCAACCAGGTATTTCTGAATATTATACAGTACAGAAATATGACTAGATGGTTGTGATCTACTGTCTAGAGCCTTCATTTAAATTTTCTTTCTTTCTAACTGGGATGTGGTAAATAGGCTCAAGCAATGTTTATGTTATATTTAGAAAAATATGAGCTATTCTTAGGCTTTTCCCAAGTTTCTCTCTTTACATTAATATTTATTTATTTGTTTGTTTATTTCTCTAGGGCAAAGAATAATTTCTACACTTCTGAAGATCCAGGTGGTACTACATGTAATTGAAATGATTTATAAGTAACTGAACTTGACTTTCAGTATCTAATATTTCAATTCTCAGAAGACAACCTGTTAAATTGTATCAGAAAATAAGAGTTATGGTTTGTTTGTGTGCTTTTTGTTTGTTTGTTTGTTTAATAGAGTAGTTCTTTTAAATTATTACCACCTTAGATTTTACTTGCCTTTTCATAACATATTTTTTTCAGTGTGTTAAATAGGATGTTGTTTCAATGCCAGTTTTCATGAGATAATTGCTTTAGCATTTTAGGATATCAAAACACAAATATGTTCATGTTCTGTAAATAGTTATGTTATTCATAACTTTCCCTGTGGTGTTTGTTGCTGTAGATTGGACTCTGTGGAATTACAATTATCACTATACTGCATCTATCACGAACAAAAATGAGACAGTTCATCAACTAGAAAATCTTACTGAATGCTTCATTATTTCAGTCTTACCTCTTACCATGTTCTGTTACTCTGCAATATGTCTCAAATCTGCATAAGAACTATAATAAAACCAAAGGAAAGATTGTGCTTTCTTGCTACAAGGGCTGTGAATCCTACAGAAAGCAGATTTTTACAGTTGAAGCTGTGTCTGTAAGCAATAGTCCAGCAAATGAAAAATTCTTCCTCTTCCTGAAGAGAACTTGAAATAAAGAGGGTTGAGATAATAATTTATATTTCAGCAGTGTTGCTCAGTAATGAAACTGAAATTAAACTTTGCAAATATCACGATTAGAAATTCCAGACTTAATTAAAATGTATACATATAATTTCAGTTAAAAAAAAAAAAAAAAGCTGTGGTGTTATTGGGCTGTTTATGAGTATGAAATACATATTTCTTATGCTGATGCTTATATGTAAAAACAAAATAAATCAGAAGAACCACACTTTGCAGAATGAAAACCTTTTAGCACATAAAATGTAAGCCACTTTCCCTGCTTTCCATATTTACCAAACAGAATTCTCTAGATACATTGACATAAAGTTGTGAAGATTGTTGTCAGTAGTTAACCTTTGATGTTCATGTACATTAGCTCAGAGTTTGCTTAAACAATGTTTAAAAGTGATGATTCACTAATGAAAACAAAATCTTGTTTCACTGACTGAATTGAAAGAAAATCTGCTGAAACTATTTGTGCCTTAAGATGGGAAATATTGGATGAAGACCGGAGCCTACTTTGACATATACCAAATAGAATCATAGAATTGCAGAATTCTTAGATTTGGAAGGGACCTTTAAAGGTCATCTAGTCCAACTCTCCTGTAAGGAACAGAGACATCCACAACAAGATCAGGTTGCTGAGGATCTGATCCAGCCTTTCCTTGAAAGTCTTCATGGAAAGGGCATACCTACCATACCTCTGATCAGTCTGTTCCAGTGCCTTACCACTCTCAATGTAAAAGACTTTCTCCTAACTTAAATCTACCCTTGTAAGCTTGAAAATACTTTCCACTGCTTTTTCACCACAGACCCTGATAAATTCTGCCCCCTTCTTTCACAAATCACAGAATCACAGAAATGTAGGAGTTGGAAGGGACTCCTTAGCGTACTCCTTAGACCGGGTTGCACAGGCAGACATCCAGATGGGTCTTGAACGTCTACAGAGAGATTCCACAACATCTCTGGGCAGCCTTTTCCAGTGCTCCATCACTCTTTCCATGAAGTTCTGATAAACATTTGTGCAGAACTTTCTATACTTCAGTTTGCGCCTGTTTCCTCTTGCCCTATTACCATGCACTGCTGAAAAGAGTTTGGCCTTGTCCCTTCCTGTAGCTCCCCTTCAGATACTGAAAAGCCTCAATAAGGTCACCTCACAGCCTTTTCTCCTCCATGATCAGCTCTTTCAGCCTGTCCTCATAACAGAGGTGTTCCATTCCTTGGATCATGTTTGTGGCCCTCCTCTGGATACACTTCAACAGGTCTATGTCTCTCCTGTGCTGAGGACTCTATACCTGGATGCAGTACTCGAGATGAGGCCTCACCAGCACAGAGATAGGATCACCTCCCTTGACCCTCCGGTCCCGCTTCTTTTGGTGCAGCCCAGAAAACAGTTGGCTTTCTGAGCTGTAAGGACACAATGCTGTCTCATGTTCAGCTTGCCATTCACCAGTACCTTCAGGTCTTTTTTGGTAGGGCTGCGTTCATTCCTTTCATCACCCAGCCTGTATTGGCAGTGGATGTTGCCTTGATCCAGCTTCAAGACCTTGTACTTGGATTTGTTGAACCTCATGAGGTTCACCTAGGCCCACTACTCAAGACTGTCTAGGTTCCTTTGAATGGCATCCCATCCCTCTGGTGTGTGGACTGTCCCCCACATCTTGATGTCATCAGCAAATTTGCTGAGAGTGCATTCAACCCCACTTTCGATGTCACTAATGAAGATATTAAAAGAGTATGAGTCCCAGCACTGACCCCTACAGGATACCACCCATCACTGATTTCCACCCAGACACTAAGCCATTGACTGTCGCACTCTGTACTCAAGCCTGCAATCAGTTCTTTGTCCATTGAACTGTCTACCCATCAAATACATGTCTTTCCAGTTTGGAGAGAAGAGTGTAGTAGGGTACCATTTCATAGGCTTTACTGAAGCCCGGATGGATGACAACAATGGCTCTTCTCTTGTCCACTGATGCACATCATAAAAAGTCACTAGACTGGTTAATCAGGATTTGCCTACAGTGCTCTTGTAAACATTTAGAAATATTCTCTTTAAATGTTCACTTCCAAGTCACTGAAAAACAAGATGCATGTTGTCAGAGACCATTGGTATAAAATTTATTCCCAATTGATACAAATTTTATCATTATAGTTATGACAGGATACTTTTTTAGTATAATTAAGTTAGGAAATAACAGCCTAGCATCAGAACGTCCATTATAATTCCTTTTTCCCTCAGATATTTTTCCTCAGCTGTTTATTCTAGAAATAAAATGATCTGTTAGTCAACTCTAATGGTTTCCTTTCTGTTTATCCACATAATTGTACAGATTTCCTTTTTAAAGGTCATCTCTACACTGTAGTAAGATGAAGAAATAGAACTGGATGGCAGAGTACAGGAAATCCAATACAAGATTTAAAGAAGCTAGAGAAGTTACTGGATATAGTCCAGTCATATAGCCTGGAGCACTAGCTCAGGTAATTTATTTTATCAGGAATTCATCTTATTAAGAAGTATATTTGAGATAATTTGCCTTAAATGAATCTGAGCTGCAGTAGCTGCAGTAGTCTTGGTACCTAAAGTACCTTGAACTTCTTTATTCTGTCCTACAGTGTCTGAAATTGATGTGGCTGTACTAGTTTTGTTAGAATGGGGCAAAAAGAAACGGGTGTAGGTTAATAGAGTCATAAGCTCCCTAGACAATTTTAACTGTCAGTAAAAAGCACGCAACACAAGTCTTAGCCTTTTAGTGAATGAGAATGTTTGCAGAAAGTTGATTTAAGAAAATACAAAATTGAGAAATCCATTATTAAGTAGAAAATCTCTACTGATACCTTCTTTCAGTTTGCCTACTCATTCTACTGTTTCAAATTATTTTTTCCCTCTCTCCTCAAAATAAGGAGAAAAACAAATTATGATGGTATTACTTTTACTTTCCATATTTTTCTTCTTGTACAGTTATGCTACCTTTTCCTGAAGCCGGACACACATTCAGATGCTCTGTGATTTCCCTTCCCTAAAGAACAGGTGGAACAAAGTTGGATGACGAAGTTCTTGAGTCAAGATAAAGACAAGGATACAACATACCAGTTGCAAGTGCAGATAAAACAGACTCAGTTTGGGGAAAATAAATATTTTCAATTAAAGAAGGCTTGGATAGTGAATTTAAAATTATAGAAACTATCCACCTCAGCCTCTTTCCTGGCTTAACTTGACTCCTTCATTCCAAAATTCTCTACTTCCTTCTCCCTCCTAAGATGTGTGGTGGAATGGAGAATAGGGTTTTGGTCAGCCAGTAAGAGTTCTTCTCTGCCACTCCTTCCTTCTTATGCTTTTCCTTGTTCCAACATGGATTCTTCCCATAGGCTGTACTATTTCACAGACTACTATATTGTAAACTTGCCAAAAGCCTCATTTTCTTCTGTTTCATCAGGAGATATTCACTGTTTTTTTCAACCTGGAGAAGAGCAGACTAGCAAATAAATAACCATACCAAATTAATCTTAAGTATTAAAAATTCTTAGCTGTTTATTCATATGTGCCTCAACATAAAGACAGTAAAGTTGAATGGTATGTCACTTGAAAATATATTTCACTAATCCAGAATGAGGAACCATAACTCTATTTATTTTCCTCACATTTTCAGTATGCAGTTTGGCTGGTCACAAGATGATGATTGGTGTTACTGGATTGTTATCATGTATGTAACAGAGCTAGGTGTCACCTATTGTTGGACAGGAATCCAGAAATGGTTTTATTCAAGTGCTAATTTTTATTTTGCTACCTATTATTGCTGTCATTTTTTTTTTATTTGTTTGTTTGTATTTCTTGCTTTATTATAGGTGAAGTTTTCTAAAATATCTGTACTGTGTACTGAATTAGATCTTAGTTAAAGTACATTGTTTCTTTCTTTCTTTCTTTACAATCTATGGTTAGATAATTTAAAAAAAAATAAAAAATGCAGAATTTACAAAAATATTTCACATAGGTAATATAAATAAGAGCTAGATGTTTTCACACTTTTTCAGGCATGATAACTAATTACAGTATAATAAACTAGCACATTTTGAATAACAAGAAATGAAAATGTTGTGGAGTTATCTAGATCAATCTGTGACCGTGAGAGGGGGCATCAGGCCTGAGGGCCCCCAGCCCAATAATGGGAAGGAAGAAGGGGAGGGATAGGGAGATGGGAGCTGGGCCCAAAAACAAAAGAGTGGCAACAATATAAGGAGGAAAACTTAATTTTACTAAATATGATATCAGAATGTAAGATAGCACAACATAATACAGTATAATCGAAACTGAGGTTAGTAAATCAAATAAAATGAGAGAGTCTGAAACCAAAAGTCTTATTTTGAACTGAAGGTGCATGTCTGGGGAGCACACCCACTTACTGCCAGGCAGCAAGCAAACAAGAGAGATCCTGTGACTTCCTCAAATGACTTCTTTTACTCTCTGAACATGAAGTCCTTTGGGATGTGTAGTTCTTTTTTTCTCTTCTGAGAGCTGAGTATCTGGAAAGTTGTCATTCCATGGAAATGGACTATTAACTCTTTAATTCCCCATGCTTTACATGATGTTATGATATGGAGTACTGATAGTAGAATTATAAAACCATGACAGAAAAGGATAGTGCCTACTATCAACTTTGATTCTTTCTTATTAATTAAGTTTAAGAAAACTTAGCTACCTGATCTGCAAAGGAACACAGGAAGAAAATGCCAAAGTTCAGGTCTTCTTATAGAACCTTTTGTTCTTATTATACCTTAGTGCAATGCTATTTGAAGTTCTTTACAGCAGGCTCTAAATGTCTACAGCTTAGGAGATATAAATCAGCTTGAATTCTGATAATGCTAAGATCTGCAATGATTAATTCAGAGTTCAGTCCTAGCAGGATTTACTGGATTTTACAAGCATTTCTAAGCCTTGCTACCAATAGAAAGCGCGAAATTCCCTGAAAGCAATCAAAAGTTATAATACTGCTTCCATCAAGCTCTTTTTCCATTATTTTCTCCTATTTTTATCCAACAAATTAATACTTGGAGAACTGCTTAGAGTATAGATTTTTGTTTATTATTATTATTATTATTATTATTATTATTATTATTATTATTATTATCAGTATAAATTCTCTTGCTGTCCTTCTTCTAAGGTTATTGTCTTTTCATACAGTGTCTACTAAGTCTGAGAGACTGAAGGGGAAAATGATTCTTCAAGTTAGTGATTATGGCATTCCTTAAAAAAAACTGGATATCGTGATTCATATTCCTGTCCCAGTGAATGTTAGTGATCAAGTATATGAAAAACCCCACAAATTCTGCACATTTAGCTGCAGGGCAAAAATTCTTTGACTTTAACATCTTTACTGCAGTATTCAGGCATGTGCTCCAGTCTTCAGTGCAACAAACGTTGGAGATGCAACCACAAGCTAATAACATAATCTAGCTTGAACTTTGGCTGTACAAAAACATGTAAGCAGGGTGCCATGTTTCCTTGCAGTAATTTTACTCTGACCTAAAAATAGTGAAATTGCTACACAAGACAAACTTACTGAAGTGTTACAGAGATTGCTCTTTGAGAGATGTTGATTAAAAATCCAGACCAATTTGTATATAGCAAGTAATAAGGAATAGCAAGTTTTCCATTTTTTTCTGGGTCTTACTGTTAAGTCAGAAGATATTTTCCACTTGTTCCCTAATAACGCATTACCTTTTTAGGGAACTGCTTGGATTACTGAAATGTCAAGATTCTGGTATACAAACTCAGAAAACTGTCAGTATTACAGACACTAAGTTGAAAACTATGGAGTATGAAAAAGTGAAACACTGAGAAAAATTTTGACATAAACCCTTGTTAGCACATTCATTAGAATATCCAGAGGAAAAAAAAAAAAAAATGCTTTGGTACTCAGTGGGGCTAAAACTGGACCAAAGAACTGTTAAGGAAACAACAGTAGCAACAAAAGTTATCCTTACAGCTGGTATTTCACCATCTTGCTTTCTTATTGCTTTCTTACCTAAATTATACACATATTGATGACACCAAGCTGAGATATATGTACAATAAGGCTGTGGAGCTGCTGGAATGGGTCCAGAAGAGGGCCACAATCAGGATCAGATGCTGGAGTCCCTCTCCCATGAAGAAAGGTTGTCACATAATAGATCAGGCTGCCCAGGACTCCAGAACTACTTTCCTGCAATATCTGAAATAGTGATCACAAGTTTGGTATTCAAAATTTTTATTGACGCAACAGACTTCATATATGACACTATGGTATAAACACGTGTGTATTATCTTTGAATGCAGAAAAGTAGAAAGGAGATGAATTATTTTCTAGTGTATATTCTTTAGCCCTCTAAGACATTTATACAAGTTCTGAGTTTCTAGACAAAAGTTATAATGAAAAGTAATGTAGACAGAAATAGCTTGTCTCTAGCAAGACTAACGGCAAGGTCATATTACATCAGTTGAATTAGATATGCCTCCAAGATAATCCTTATGACTTCTCCCCTTCTTAAACAGTATCTAGTTTTACAATATAAGTCAGTCTAACTGTAAATTCACAGATCTACAATTGGAGAGTCAATAAAATTCTCCAAAAATAGGAGAGTATTAGTGTCATGGTTTTGCAATTTTTGCTATTGGCATTCCTCATCATAACATCATGTGGAGCACAGAGAAGAACTATACATCCCAGAGGAACTCACGGCCAGAGAGGGAAATACGTCACAAAGTGATGCTGGCTCTTTCTCTCATTGACCGGCACAGGAATGCACAATGCAAACTGAAAAGAATTCAAAAAGCAAATTACTTCCTGTAGCAAAATATATACAAATATATATAATAATAATAATTTAAAAAGAAAACAACTGAAAGTATCTTCTTTTCAATATCCACAGATGCAGTACAACAATCATCATGTTCTTAACTGTTAAAACTCTTATAATTTCTAGTATCATCTTTCCTTAAAAACTCTGAAAAAAATATTTGGAAATGGTGTTCAATAATAAATACATTCAACTAGGAAAAAGAATAACATTTCCTTTTTTGAAATATGTTTATGTCATAGTCATCTGTGAGAAAACTCTCCTGTTGCTAAAATCTAGTCCATGGAGAGATATCTTTAAATTGCACATCCTTTTCAGACAAGAACCTTGTATTTGAAATCTTTGCTTGTTCAATTTCAGTTTTAATCCTACATACAATATTTGCTATGTCTTAAATTAAAGGCAAACTGCTGTTCCACTAAACTCTAACATACAATTTGAACAAAAGACATCTTAATCTCATTCTGAAGGCAATCTACTAAGAAGGGTGGTGAAAAGTAAGCACCACTGTTGATGCCTGATTGTGGGTACAAAATCAGGGCCCTCAAAATTTTTGCAGACTATAATGAGACAGCTATTAAAGAAATCACAATTTGATGATAACTGTATGTGATACCATCACTCATCATTCAGAATCACAGAATGATATAACTATCAGGTTTGAAAAGACCTCTAAGATCATCCTTTCTTACAGTCTACCTGTCACCAATATTTCCCACTAAACTACGTCCCTCAGTACAAAATTTAAATGTTTCTTGAATATCTCCAGGGCTGGTGACTCCACAGCCACCCTGGGCAACCTGTTTGAGCATCTGACTTGGAAAAGAGGCATTTCCGATTGTCCAACCTGAATCTTTCCTTGTTCAAATAGAGGCCATTCCCTCTCAAGCTATTGCTAGTGGGGCTGACGCCCACCTTGCTGCAGCCTCCCTTCAGGTAGTTGTAGACAGTGATAAGGTCAGCCTTGAGCCTTCTCTTCTCCAGACTAAATAATCCCTGTTCCCTCATCTGCTCCTCATAAGAACTGTGCTCCAGACCTCTCACCAACTTCATCGCCCTTCTGTTCACAGACTCCAGGGCGTCAATGTCTTTCTTGTAATGAAGAGCCCAAAACTGAACATGGTACTCAAGATGTGGCTTCACCAATGCTGAGTACAGAGGGATGATATCATCCATGTTCCTGCTGATACACTATGTCTGATACAAGCCAGGATGCCACTGACCTTATTGGCCACCTGGGCACACTGCTGGCTCATGTTTAGGATTTTGTTCTCTTTTATCCGGATGGCCAAGTTGAATTCAAGTTGGGCTTTTGCCTTTCTAATTTTCTTTCTGCACACACTAGAAACTTCTTTGTACTCTCCCTGAGTTGCCTATTGCCTCTTTCACAGCAAGTATATCCTCTTTTTCTCAGGAAAAACTCTCTGTTCATCAATCTTCGTCCTCAACGTCACATCTTGTGGTACAGGAGAACAGCCTGCTCCTGCACCTTTAAACCTTCCTTATTGAGAAGTAACCAGCCTTCTTGGACCCCTTTACTCTTCAGGACTGAATCCCAAGGGACTCTCCCTACCAGTGTCCTGAGCAGTGCCCTCTGGAATCCAAAGTAGCAGTTTTTCTGCCCTCCTCTTGTCTTTGCCAAGAACTGAGTATTCTAACATTTTGTGGTAACTGTCCAAGATAGTACCCAACCTCCAAATCTCCCTCCAGTCTTTCTCTGTTTGTAAACATCAGGTCTAGAGAGGCATCTGCATCAGGAATTTGTCTTCCATGCATAATAGAAAACTCTGAGACTGCTTCTTCTCTGCTATATTATATTTCCAGCATCTATCAGGAAAACTGAAATCCCTCATGAGAACAAGAGCTGGCAATTGCACAACTTCTTCCAGCTGTTAATAAAATGCCTCATCTGTCTCTTCATCCTGGTTAGACAGTCTGTAACAGATCCTCATCAGCATGTTCACCTTATTGGCTCTCCCCCTGGTCCTTACTCATAGGGATTCAACCTTATCACTCCCAGCCCCAAGCTCAATAACATCAAAACATTCTCTAACATAGAGAGCCATGTCACCACCCCTCCTTACATGGCTGTCCCTTCTGAAGAGCTTATAGAAATCCATTGCAGCACTCCATACATGAAAGTGATCCCACCATGATTCCATTATGACAACTACATCATAGTTTGCCTGCCTCACAATGGCCTCCAGCTCCTTCTCTTTGCTGAAAGAAGAAATGTTATTTTTTTTTTGATACACGTAAGAGATAATTAAAATACAGTGACAAATATAGTGCAGTCTAAGATCTCTCTAAAAGGTGAAAACAATTAAACCATATCAATCAATCAACCAAAAAACCCTAATAGTTTATTACATCCATATCATCCAAAGCATCCCAAATTATTTCTTTTAGATGTTCATGATGTTTCTCTTCATTTTTTATCTCAGAAAGGCAAAATAATTATTTGAACATAGTCATAGTAAGAGTAATCATAGTAGATACATTTAAAATTACAGTAATATTTTGCTAGCATGAAGGCTGTGAGTATTCTTCCAGAAGAGTAAATTCAAAGAAAATGGCAACACTACTTCAAGAGGGAATTTCAGATTCTCAGAAGGAATAGGATATTTTATACTATGGTTTAATTATACCCATGACTTAAGAGGCCTGACAAAATGTAAAATGTTCATTGAAATGTGCCTGCAGCCACCCTAAAGAAAAAATTCTCCCTCAGCTTCTCCCCCCTGTGAATGATTCTGAATGCAACGGGGAAAATAATGATCTCTTGATGTTTTTAAAGAAATCAATAAAATGTATCACATGTTGAGTTACTCAGAAAGTAAAACATAGATGAAACAATGAATCTGAGCATGATGAAAGGGATCACTGGTGTAAAATGTGAGTATAAATCATTCACTATAGGAGATAATGTGCAAGACTATCAAAGAAGACGGAACACACGTAAGTCCACGGGAACTGATGAGACACACTGGAGGGTCCTGAGGTAAATGACAAGCTTAGTTGCTAAACCACTATCCATTGTATTTGAACAGCCATGGTAATCCAGTGAAGTTCCCTTGCTAGAAAAGGAGAAATATAATTCTCTTTTAAAAAGACAAAACAGGATTTCAATCAGTTTTGCCTCTCTGATTACAAAGGAAGGAGCAGATCCTATTGGAATTTATTCTAATATTCATACAGAAAACAAAGAGGTACCTGGAGACAACCAACATATGCTCACCAAGGTCAAATCATACCTGGTGTATTTGGTGGCCTTCTATGATGAGGTTATGGTGTTAGTGGATAACAGAAGACCAGTGGACAAAATCTGCTTGGTCTTGGACAAGGAATTTTATGCTATTCCACAAAAAGCAGTTGGAAACAATGGAAGTCAACATTTTTACTAAGAGAGAAGGATGAACAATGAAGAAAAGGCAGCCTATTCTGCAGCAGAGCAGTCACAAGAAGAGGAAGAGAAAAAGGCAGAAATCATAAATCACCTAATATTTATCCCTGAGGGAGCTGCAAGTTACACAAAATAATTTCAATTTTCATCCATGTGAGCATATTATCACTTGGTTGTTCATATGCCAATAGTTAAGGATTAGAAGGCAAGTAAATTTGGCAACTGTGACCTCTTACTACGGACAGGACCATCAATGGTTGGAAAAGGGGTTAAAGTCCTCAACCTCTGGAGGCTATTCCTGTTGAGCATGAAAGAATGGCACACAGTTCATGTGACAGAAATATTAGGAAGTACACCAGTATTATATACCATCACTGACAATACATAGCTGGAAAAACATGGAGGAGACAGCAGTGGGTTGAATTGTTAGTCAGCTTCATCAACTGGAAGACAAATTCTCTTCCTGCCTATGAGTCTGTGTGTCAGTTGTAGAGGAATGCTGTGGCTTTGTGATTATTGTTGTTGTCAGTATTCCATATCAGAACATCATGCAGAAAACTGGGAGTTATTCATGAAGAGGAAGTAGGGTATGACTACGGACTGGACCCCAGCTTCTCTCCACTTCTGGCCATCTCAGATCACCATGGAGAAAAGCACGTGCATCCCTCGCACTATAGTGGTTTGACTCATACATTGGGTACTCTTCTCTCTCTCATTTTGTTTGATTTGGTTAACTTTAGTAAACTACCATTCCTCCTCAGATCATTGCCATTGTGTTTTCTCTTTGTTAAAACTTTCTGCTAGCTCCCTCCTCTTCCCCCTCTCCCAGAGCACATGGTATTACCCCGTGACAAGGAATTGCTCCAGCATACCAAGCAACTCAAAGTATACCATCCTCCCTGTTCACATCAACCAGTATCTCAGCTAATAAGAGTCAGCCTTTTTCTGCTCAAGGAAAAGGTGTATTGGATACATGCAATCTATCAAGAGACATGTGGCAGCTATGGGGAAGGTGTGAGAAAGTGGATTGGAAAACATACCTCAAACCCTGAAGATCAGATTCATGATTTGCAAGAAGTGAAAACAGCTGAAAGTTGTCAATTTAGGAAAACTACTGTTCCAGCTGCTGTTGAGTAATTTCCCACACAGATTTTACTTCTGGCTCTAATGCAGGGACTTCTCATTTGCAGTTACAATGAATAAATAATCACAGAATCACAGAATAGTGGGGGTGGAACGGAACTTTGATTATGTCACCTGTGTATACTCTGATCAGAACTAGTTCTTATTGTCTCAGAAACTGTGTATCTTTGGCATGAGCTGTCTTAGGAGAAGATACTTCAAAGACCTAAAGGGATACCAGTGAGCTTTTGGTATAGTTTCTGGTGCTCAATGACTGGATGAGCAAAGGTCAGCTGATGGTGAGCAATTCCTTTTTTCAACACTTGCTTGTCACGTCTAAGTTTTCTAATTTTGACCTTCATATTCTGTTTTCTTAACTTGTTTTGGCAAGGTAGTGAGTGAGCAGATGTATATTGCTTAGCTGTCTACTGGGGTTAAACTCCACAGAGTCCTCCTACTTTTCTTGGTGCTACCTGTACTTTTTCAGTTTATACAAATAATACCTACTTAGGCAGGTATGGTCTTATAGCATATATGAAGCTTGGAAGTAAAGAAACAAATTTAGCTCTACTTTCTGCTTGTTTTGAAATAGGATATGAATCTGTTTCCTAGTGCTATTGAAGAATACATAAATACATATTTACATTTATACATATGCATGTGCACTGGTACTACTAATACGTAAGCAACCCTAACAAGTAGATTGTGGATACAGTTTGTCTTGAACACATGAACATTCATTATTCCTTAATGAAAGAATCTGAATAAAAACTGGATCAACATTCAGTTAGTCAGGTTTCTTAGCTGTGATCAGATTAAAATCAATCATGTTAAAACAGTGACTTGAATATAAAATTTTTGCTTTCCATCACCGTAGGAAATCTACTCCTTCGAAAAACTCTCTCTCCTCCTCCAGATCGTTATTTTCCTTTGTTTTAAACATTGAATAAATAATTGAATAATCTATTTGCATAAACTGAAATCTCAGAAAGCTCAGTGGGACAGTAAAATAATATCTATACATATCCGCACATTATTATTTTTATTTATTTATTTATTTATTTCCTGAGATAAAGATATGTGGAACTGAAGAACTTTTCTACTTGTAAAAAATAGCTTACACACACTACTAACACCTTTTCAACCAAACAATTAAACCTCTCAAATAAAATGGAAATATTGTGTATATGAAAATAGTCATGATTATTCCACCCTTCAATCATAAATATTTCACAATTTGTTTTATCAAAAAAAGGCTTTGGAGAGAAGAAAGAATCTCCTCATTTATGCAATATGATTACATTCCAAGTCAAGTTATAAAATAAAATTTAAAGCTCTACACTGCACAGTTAAAGTGTTGCTTTTACAATTGAGACAAAAATACCTAAAAGTCTGACTAACTAAAAGAGATTTAGGGTACCTTTTATGTTCAGAGTAGAAGAGATAAGTGGTGAATTACCAGTGAAACAAGTGAAAACTACCGAAGTACAGCTGTCTACAAACAATTACTTATTTTTATGGTATATATATTATGATGGAGTATATTGAAGCATGTTGAACATATTCTGTGTTTGTGAAACATCCCATAAATTCAAAATAAAATAAATTCTAGACTTTTAATCAATTTAATTGACCATGACGCATAGGAGTGTAGTATTGATTCTGTGATAGCCAATGCAAAATTCAGTAAGGAATCTGAATTTAAATTTAAATAGAAATTAAATGGCTTTTAAAGTGACTCAGAAAAAAGATGAATCTTATGAAAAAAAAAAAAAAAAAAAAAAAAAAAAAAAAAAGAAAGAAAGCAAAAAAAAAATCCTCACAAGTGCTTTTGAATTATTTATCACCTACTGTGGAATTAATCTTGAAGTGAAACTGTAGGGGCTAATTTGTACTGCTGAGCTAAAGAAATGTCCACTTTCCGCTTTCCACACCAACCTCTTATTTTCTTAAGTCATTCTTTTTAAGGAAAATCCTTTTTCAAATCTGATTTATAAATATATAAACATAATATATAAATATATAAACATAAAAATATAAAAACATAAACTAATGAACGAAAACAAAGAAAAAACAAAAACAAGTACAAAAACAAAAGTAAAAAAAAAAAAAAAAAAAAAACAGGAAAACGCTCAACAATTTTTAAAAAACAAACAACAATTATTTTGAAATAATCATTAAGCAGTCTTACTGACTAAACTTAAGGACAATGCTTATGACTTTTCTATTCCTACGTGATTTTTTTTTCAACACTTGTTCAATATTTCCAGTTAAAAATTCCTACAGAATTTTCTATTGAGACTGTTTGATTTTCTTCAGTTCTTGAAATACTGCTGATCTCAGAGATTAGTAGAAATCTAATCATCAGATTTGATAGTAGTTTTGTAGAGGTTTGTAGTTTATATAGAGACATTCTGCAAAATAAGTATGACAGATGAGTCATTTTCTTTGAAGATAGTCACATTTATTTTTCAGGTTTCATCCTTTAGGATGTCAAATAGCTAGTGCTTGCTATTTTACTCATGTGTATTTATTGGTTGCCTAAAAATATATACAGAAATATAAAGAATTAATATATAGCATAAATTAGGTTTGTAAAGTTATTTATTTTCAATGTTATAAATTCCTGATTTTCTTCTAAAGCAGCAGATAAAAATATTGTACGTATATTGAGATTTCTAGTTATTGTGCAGATTAGTCTCATAACAACTCTCAAGAACTTCTCCATGTCAGATGAGATTTCGCTTTTCTGTAAAAGTCAGATATCATTTGTCAAGAAAAATATTCTCGCAGAGACACAACAGTGACTGAAAGTGTCAGATTAACTTGAATTAGAAGGCTAAAATTCTAAGAGAGCTTGTGTGTTTAAAAATTATGGAAAAACTACTGTCATAGACTGATCCCTTTTTCTTTCAAGGCTCTCACTGATGTAATAGAAGTGTGTAGATAAACACATAAGTATTCTTTAAACAGTGTATTTGACAGTTCATTTTCCAACATTCTATAGCATACATTTTGATTTTACCTCCAGTACTTCAATTGCTCAGAACAATTAGATTCAAAATTGCATTAGACTTAAGGATAGAATGATTTTTTGCAACTAAAGACCTTGCCACAATTATCTTTGTGTTCTAGTGGTAAAGTTGATTAGTTTCTTGGGTTGAAAAGGAATATTTTCTTTATTAGAATTGTTCCATTATTTTTCTAAATACTCAGACATTTTTGTAAATTCAGGCTGAGGTTCTGAATGCCTTCATTACACGTCTTTCCAAGTCAAACCAGTTATCCTCGGGGTATTCTGCCCCCTGACCTGGATGTCTGGGATGGTGAACAGGATCAGTTCCCCACAGATCAGAAGGGAATAGTTAGAGATCTACAACTCCATCTGGACTGCCACAAGTCCATGGGTCTGGATGGGATCCAGCTGAGGGTGCTGAAGGAGCCAGTGGAAATGTCTGCCAAGCTACTTTCCATCATTCATCTATCAGCATTTCTGGTCAGCCAGAGAAGTCCCTGAGAACTGGAGGCTTACCAACATGACTCCCAGCTACAAGAAGGTTAGTAAGAATGATCTAGGGTTGTGAACCTGAATCTGTGCCAGGTAAGGTTACAGAATAGATTATCTTCTACAACTGGGTGACCAGACTGATAGATAAAGGAAAGGCTGTTGATGTAGTCTACCTAGACTTGAGCAAAGCCTTTGACACTGTCTCTCACAATATTCTCTTGGGGAAACTGGCTGCCCATGGCCTGGGCAGGTATAAATTTATTTGTGTAAGGAACTGGTTAGAGGGCCATTCCCAGCAGATAACGGTTAATGGAGTTAAGTCCAGCTGGTGACCCATTACAAGTGGTGTCCCCCAGAGGTCAGTACTAGGGCCCATCTTGTTTAATATATTCACTGATGACCTTGATGAGAGGATTGAGTGTACACTCAAGTAAGTTTGCAGGTGACACCAAGCTGGGAGGTGATGTTGATCTGCCTGAGGGTAGGGAGGCCCTTTAGAGGGATCTGGATAGGCTGGATCACTGGGCTGAGGTGAATGGGATGAGGTTCAACAAGGCCAAGTGCCAGGTACTGCACTCAGGCCACAATAACCCCATACAGTGCTGTAGGCTTGGGGTTGAGTGGATGGATGACTGCGAAGAGGAAAGGGACGCAAGGGTGTTGGTCGATGAACATGGGCCAACAGTGTGCCCAGGTGGCCATGAAGGCCAACGGCATCCTGCTCTGGTGAGACCACACCTTGAGAAAGACATTGAGACCCTAGAACATGTCCAGAGAAGGGCAGTGAAACTGGTGAGGGGTCAGGAGCACAAGTCTTATGAGGAGCACCTGAGGGAGCTAGGGCTGTTTTGCCTGGAGAAGAGGAGACTCAGGAGACACCTCATCACACTCTATAACTTCCTGAAGGGAGGTTGTGATGAGGATGGTCTTGGTTTATTCTCCCAGGCAACAAACAGGACTAGAGGAAATGGCTGCAAGTTTTACTAGAAGGGGTTTAGACTAGATGGAAGAAGGAACTTTTTCTCTCAGAGAGTAGTCAGTAGATGTCTTTCTGTGATCAAATGACTCTCTGGTGGATGAGAGAGAGGCTGTTGATGTGAGCTACCTAGACTTCAGCAAAGCATTTGACGCTGGATGACATAGGTATGTTTTATTTTTTCTCTTGTGGCATTTTAATAAAATAAGGATGATCAGTTTTCTGCACTTTGTAAATATACAATTTAAGTGCAAACTTACCACATCTTAGAGCCAAGAAGATGCATGGTACTACAGTGGACACAGGGTGTATAAATTTTACCAAGACCACTGCTACAAAACTGAAATCGTTTTTGTAATTACTGAATACTGGAAGAAGTAAAGAAAAGCAACAACCAAAATATCTGTTCACTTAAAAAAAAAAAAGAATATATTAAAATGTTTTTTTTTGTTGTTTTTTTTTTTTTTTTTTTTTTGTTTTTTTTTTTTTTGTTTTTCTTGATGCAGCTACTCCATTTCTGAAGCTGTTAAGCTATGAGATGTCAAACTCAAACTCAATCTGAGGTGTGAAGTAGTTCAGAAGTCTTTTTTTCCTTTGTCAATAAACAAGATTTTGCATGCAACAAAGTTCAGTATACATTAAGGCCCCCACAGATATTTGATGATAGATTTTAAGTGGGATTGTGTAAACAAAAATTTTAATGAATATGTTGAAGGGAGAGATAGGAATATAATTTTTCACAGAAAGTCCAGTCACTGATAACAGTGATTGGTGGTAATTACTGGAGAAATATCTCAGTAGGAGGTTGTCAGTAGGATGCCCAAGCAGGGGAACATAATGTTCAAGTAAAGCGTAGGTAATCAGTACAGGCAAGATCAGTAGAGGCAGCAGAAAAGAAGCAACACAGGAAATAAAAACAAATGCTAGTATGGGAATGGAAGGTGGAAATTCAATTCTTGTTAAGTGAGAGTTAGAGGGAAGTTGAAGAGAACACTCACAGAGTATGTTCTCAGCAACAGTATTTTCATACAGCTGTACTCACAACTGCTGATGAACAAACTCCATGCAGAAATTAGCCATTCATTTTAGTCATGTGATTTTTGCCTGCTGAATTTAGGAAGAATCTCTGCTGATTCAGACTTATATAAAGAAAAAAATGTTTTAAGCTACAAAAATAAAAATAAATATTTCTTCATTTTTCAGTAGTTTAGAACCTATTAATTCATTTTATTCTGACCTGGCCCTGTACATATGGCATATGTTGGACAGCTGGAGGATCAGGCCCAGCCAGCATGGAATCATGAAAAGCATGAAAATCATGAAAAGCATGAAAAGCATGGAATCATGAAAAACTTCTGACTGGACCGCATAAAGCGACACCACATAGTAGCAAATATTTCATTAGTATTAAATGTTTTTCAAATCACTGACTGGTGTACACCACGATCAGAAAAACGATACCAAAGACATGATGGATTTGAACATATGCATTCCACATGTGGAAGATGGCATTTTTATTTATTTCTTTTCAGTTGAAAGATACAAATAAAAAGGTGAGAAAAAATGGTTTAACAATGGAACGTGTGTTCTATTTGGTCAGTTATAATCAGCTTTGGGGAAGCAGTGCTGGCTTGTGTGTGCCTTAACATAGCTTCCAGGAGGATCTGATTCATGATCTTCCCAGGCACAGAGATGAGGCTCATCAGCCTGAAACACTCCAGGTCATGCTTTCTTCCTTTCTTAAAAATGGAAATGATGTTTTCATTTTTCCGGTCAACAGGGACTTCACCTGAGTGCCACAACATTTCAAATATGATGAAGAGTGGCTTGACAATTCTATCAAACTTTTATCCATTTGTCTCCAGGGAGACTTTTCCAAGGAATACCATCCACCATTTGCTTAAACAACCAGAAGTTCAGTCTCCTGAAATTCAAGGTCTTCACTCTGCTATTGGTCTGCGGTTGGACTTGATGATCTTCAAGGTCTTTTGCAACCTGGGTAATTCTATGATTCTATGATTCTATTTTCTAGATCCATATTCATCAAGGTCTTAAACTCAGCATAGTCCCTACCGGAGTGCCTCCAATCTTAACCTCTTTAATCATATCTCCTGTGCTAGGGAGCATCAGGTTCAGTAAAACTTCACCTCTGGTCTGTCTAATAACCAGACCAGAAATATATCCCTAGCAGGCTCTAGGAATCTCTTGGATTACTTGCTGCTCACTATATGGTTTTTCAACAGACATTCACTTGGTTGAAATTCCCCCCATCAGGATGAGACCCTGAGAGCATGACTCCCACTACAGATGAATCAAGAAGGCCTCATCAAGTGGCTTCCCTTTAGCAGATGGCATCTGGGATTTATTCTTCTCCTTCTTCCTGGGTCCCAGTATCTAACTAGAAGGACTGAGAAGAACACTACCTGTGTTCCCACTCCTTCAACATACTCTAAGGGACTTATTAAATCTTGTTAAATATTTTCTAATTTCCTAGTTTTCAAAAAACATTAAGTTGGATTCAGTTAGTAATTCTGAATTCCAGTAATGTATCCTCATTCAGGTGCTATCTTATTTCTCCATTGCCAGCTGTATTCTGTTTACCAATAGATTATAACATTGTGCTGGCAGATAAGTTCAAATTATTCTGTATAAATGAGGGCAATAGAAAGTTACTCAAAGAGGCCTACATTTCAGTTAAATGCACCTGCAGAAAGTCTGTTTCATGACATTAACCTTATAGAAAGTATTCCAATGTTTTTCATTTTCCTTATATCATTCCTATAATCTTTTTTCTTTTCCCAACCAAGACACATATTCCTTTCATAAATGCTTGAGATCCAATGATCCTTTTCTTTTCTTCCATAGAGCATTTACTCCTGAAAGGTATGTAACCCTTCAAATGGAGTGAATTTTTAAAGTTTCTACAGAGTCAGAGTCAGTAAAGGTGCCATTTTTCACCTTCTCTTTTTTTCATGGTCAGTACTGGGCTTTGCTTGAATTTTCCTCTAAATCAAAAAAGTGATTCCCTGTGGTCTTATACAAGGTCCCTAGGATCCGTTAACCAAAACCCAACCTTATCACCTGCTTTGTCATTGACTATTATATTTGGAGTAGTAGGAAATACTAAAATGAGGGCAATGTTCACAGCTGTTGGGGCTTTTTGACTTTTCCTATTTTTCTTAGAACTGAAGTAATGAGTTTTGCTACCATTAGATGGGCTGGAAAGAAAGAATAAGAAGGAAGGGTAGTATTTCTCTGCTCCTCTATTCAAGCTGTAAGAATATAGTTATATACAACTCAGCTTAGAAAAATGTAAATTTCTGTCAAAAAGCATTATATGATGTTTTGCATCTGTGATCATCTCTTTTTGCATATATTTTTATTTTAGGTATTTGTCACCAAAAGCATGAATATGAGATGTAATAACTAGACCTAAACTTGTGATATAAGCTCAAATAAATAAACAAATAAATTGAATATTTCACAAACCTAGTATCACTGGCACATATTACATACTCTGCATAAAGGATGAAAATTCTCTGCAGCATCAGTATGTGTTTACTTACATTTGCATAGGGAGAACAACAGCAGCCATCAGGAGTCATTGTAAGACTTTTCTGGTTGATCTGGCATCCTACTGCAACATACCATGTTTTCAAAAAGCTGTGTTTGATTCCACAAAACTCACGATTCACTGTGTTGTAAAAATCTGGAAATAACTTTCACATTTGGTCCAACTTCTTTGCTGTTTCATTTTTGATTCTATATTAATACTGGACCACATGCTTTCTATTCTAAATGAAAATACTCAGCCCGTCTGTAGATGAAGAAAATAAAAAATACCACTGTAATCCACAATAAATCAAGAAATTGAGTAAGGATAAAAGTAGTCATGATTCCTCTATGTAAAGCATGCCAGTAATCACAGGAAAATAGTCCTGAAGGTGTTGCTTTAAAATCATCCTGAGCATAACATCAGTAACTACTGGTAAACTAGACATCTTACAAAATCTCACCAGAAAAGGGCACAAAACAGCTTGCACAGTATTGTACTTACAGTACAAAAAAGACAGGGATCTCTTGGAAAGAGTCCAGCGGAGGGCCACAAAGATGGTGAAGGGCCTGGACCATCTCCCCTATGAGGAGAGACTTAGGGAACTGGGTCTGTTTAGCCTTGAGAAAAGAAGGCTGAGAGGGGACTTGATCCAGGTTTATAAATACCTGGGGTGTGGGAGCTATAGTGGCGAGGCTGGTCTCTTTTCAGTAGTGCGTGGGGACAGGACTAGGGGCAACGGGCTGAAACTCCAGCATAGGAAGTTCCGCACGAATGTGCGCAAGAACTTCTTTACGGTGAGGGTGACGGAGCACTGGAACAGGCTGCCCAGGGAGGTGGTGGAGTCTCCTTCTCTGGAGATATTCAAGACACGCCTGGACGCCTACCTGTGCGACGTGGTGTAGGCAGCCTGCTTTGGCAGGGGGGTTGGACTCGATGATCTCTAGAGGTCCCTTCCAACCCCTATAATTCTGTGATTCTGTGATTCTGTGATTCTGTAATACTAAAGTAGAGAAAATCATCATCTACACAGAATTATTTCATCTGAAAAATGCTGCAGTGAAATTGCACAAATTCAAACCAGTAAATCCATCAAGTGTGCTCTGCTTGGTGTCAGTTACCAAGTTCACTGTTTTAAGAAAAAAAAAATTCTAAAATAAGTGCCATCAAGAAGTGCTTTTTCAAGACAAGACTGTGATTAGACTAATAACTATTTAAAAGAGAGATTACGGTAGGAAATGAAAAGATAAAGTCCAAACAGATTGTTTTAAAGGTAATTGCTCTTTCTTCTCATGTACATAGGAAGGTCAAATATAGCTGAACTCTCAGAGCAGATTTGATTTCCCATATCTAATTTTTCTATCTAAATAAGTAGGTCTGTTAATGGAACTAAGGAATGTGCTCCAAACCATAGTGCTGAGGTTTATCAGGTAGGTCTGAAAGGAGAATGCTTTTCTTTGGAAGAAATAAATTGTAGACAGAATTAAGGCTGCCTATATTTTTGCACTTCCATATTGCCTCCTGCCTTTGAAATGTGCTACTGTGTTACCTCTCTGCTGAAATTCACTTAAATAATAATAATAATAATAGTAATAATAACAACAAATAAATAAGTTCAATCTTCATGAAAGAAAAAAATAACATTCTTTTATTTGAAACTTACATAGCAAAAACAAAGATTCTCTATCTGAATGACGATGGCAACAAAACAAAACAGCAGCAAAATTAAAAGTGGAATACAAGATAAATTTGAACAAAAGACTATCAAAGCAAATATTTTACATGCGTTTTGGTTCACTGAGCATTCTTGGTTACCTTACAAGTTACCTTGTAACTTTTATGCCTTATTTGAGCTAAATCCTTGAGGGACAGAAATATATTGTCATAGGACAATGAAAGCTGAACACATAGATAAGATGCTTAAAGCACATGTTAACTCACTTCCTTTTTTGTTGACGACCCTTATGATTCAGATTCATAAGTATTTCTAAAGAAATCTCCATTTCTTCTTATTTATTGTATAGTTAATTTTCTTAATTTAGACCTTAAAGGATATGTTTGGATCATTGAAAGAATAGGAGAGAATAGAAGGAAGGAAAGTAAATTAGATGTGTAAATTATATTTAATTGAAGAAATAGATACTAAGACCATATGGGAATATTTTTAAACAAAAAAATTCTTCCTTTCCTCTTGATTCTCTGCAGATATATAGGAATAGACTCCCAGAACAGTTATTTTAATATGCTGTTTGTTTGTTTGTTATTACTTTCAGTAAAATAATATACAATGAATTTAATACCAACATTCAGTTATGAACCAGCATGAAACAGTTCATTATAGAAATACTAATCCTTTCATTATTATGTTTGTTTGCTTGGTAGTATTATTTTTTTTCTCATGGTGATAAATAAAGAATGACAGAAATAGTTTAGAACTGACCAAAATGTGTTAAAGTGGAAGACGATATGCATGTATCCAAAGAGACAGACAGATTTATAATGCTACCTAATCATTTTAATTCTGACAGAGTTTCAAAATATGGCTAGACCAGATGTGAGAGGGAATTTGGGTGGCTGAAAGATGTTTCTGTTGTTTCTATTTTTCCTTATAGTCTGATGCCAATATGGAAGCTCTAAATTAGGAAGCTGTAATAGAAATGTATACAACACTACTTTGGTTAGTCAGTCATATCCATAAGTATGATAACTAGGAGTGAGTAGGATTATGTCACAGCTGGAGATATAATTACTGTATAAATTACTCTTTAATAGCTTCTGTGCTATGTATTAGGGAACATGTCTCTCAGTTTTACCAATTAACTTACTGAAAAAATATCCTAGTAAATTCAGATGTGTAACTAATAAGACAAAGTACTGCTCCTGTTATTTTTGCATAGTTCTGTCTGAACACATATTTTTCACTAATTAAGTCCTATAAATTTCCAGTGGAACAGAAAAAAAAAAATCAAAAAAAAAAATCATACAACTGCAAAATTTCCTGACACAAAAGATGAGAACATATTGCATTCCCTTGACCTTTTTCCTTTCAGAAATACTCAGCATGAAAATAAACATATTTCTTTCTACCCCAAACTGTCATTCTTCCGAATAACAACTGTAGAGTCGCACACTTTTTTTTTTTTTTTAATCAGATTTTGTAAGCATTCTTATCTCTAAAGATTTTTCCTGATACTCAAGTCAGATGAAACCAAAAGTAAATATTAGCAAAGTACTAGATGAATCATACCTTTTTTAATTTTTACTATTATTTTTATTGTTCATTTAACTTCTGTTTTTCCATGCTTTACTTTAATTTTTACTCTATCTTTGATGAAATCATGTAATTTAATTTTTGTTGGGAATTTAATCTATTCAGTCTCTCCATGACCCAGTAAATATCCTTCAGCAATAAACCACTATTTAATTTATTTTTAATAATTATTAGCTTAAAAAAGAAGTTCTTAAACACATCCAAAGGACTATATGAACTATGCTGAGAAGCTGGGTATTTCCTCCACTGACTCCGAATCTAATCTGAGGTGAATAGCACATGTGACTCAAGCCTCAAATCAGATACCCACATACAAATACCAAATAAAACTTGGGGTGCTGCAAGCTGAATCTACTCATTTAACCTAGGCATTCCAAGATCACTCTGGTTTCTCAGGTATATGTGTCACCACATGAGGATTTTTGATGTCTTTGCTAAAAAGTCTTCATGTGGACAGTTGAGCTGGATTCCATTTTCTTGAATCTGGAAACTTCTCTTGCTTCATTGCAAAGACTTTTAAGTTATGAGAGGGGGACACTTAGGAAGTTTCAGATCCATCAATCTACAAAAATTTATAAGGATGCAAAACAAAACAAACAAACAACAACAACAACAAAAGCCAAACATTACAGTACCTCACAGACCATCTGTAGATAAGGAAGTGAGATAAGAGGAAAGAAGGTCAACATGTGAATTTATCTCATTGTCATATCCGGGTTATTTGAATGCCTTTGATATTACATGCTCAGCAAATATGACATTTTTGCAATTACAAAAGCAAATATATTTTATTCTTTCTGGGGAAGATTGAAGAAGATTAATGGAATGGAAATTACTGGAAAAATACAAAATGGTGGGGAGAAAACTCAAGTTTACCTTGTGTTTATTGCTGCCACTAGAACTCGTGCTCCTATTGAACTTAATTGGAAGGAGAATCTTAGGAATCATTTGCAGACTTGTCATAGGTTAACCTAAAATCTATCGGCACCCATGACAGGGGTATAGACGGCCTGCAGGGCCGCTATCCCAAAAGGAAAAGAAAACAGGGAAAAAGGAAATAAATACAGCGGCAACGATCTAAGGAGGCACACTATTTTACTAAATACTATATCGGAATACAGAATAACACAATATAATGAAATATAATTGGAATTAAGGCTAACGAATCAAGTAAAATAAGAGAGTGTGAGTCCCGAAACCGAGAGGCCTACTGTAACTCTAGGCGAAACGGCTGGAACGCTCCCACACGGCTCTCCCCCTGGCTGGCAAGGTCCAAGAGAGAGAGTTCAGCACTGAAGTGAGATGATATAGAGTCCGTGTCATATGACTGACCGTGGTGTTCCCTGGGACATTCAGTCTTCTTTTGTGATCAGCAGATTCGTCAAAATTATACATGCTTTATCATGATGTTATGATGTGGAATACTGATAGCAAAATTACAAAATTGCAAAACCATGACAAGACTCCACTCAGACTTGATTTTCTGCTGATTACTAACTTCTAGAAGAAAAATAATAATACTAAAGAAACAACAAAGAGTTTAATATTTGCAGTCTTGAGATGAAGGTTGTCCTTTTTTCCAATCATATCAATAATCTCAGCTAATGTCCACATTATATCATAGAATAATGTAATTATAGAATCAACAGGGTTGGAAAAATCCTCCAAGATCACCCAGTCCAACTGTCCACCTACCACCAGTATTTTCTCTGTAAACCATATTTCTTCGAACAACATTGAAATACTTCTTCAGGGATGAGGACGCAACCACCTTCCTGAGTAGCCCTTTCCACACCTAATCATTCATTCAAAGAAGAAATCTTTCCTAACATCTGACCTGAATCTCCCCTGGCACATCTTGAGGCCATCCTCTCACACCCCATCACAAGTGGGAGAATCCAAGCCTCACCTTACCACGGTCTTCTTTCAGGGTATAGAGAGCAATAAGCACACCTCTGAGTCTCCTCTTCAGACTAAACAATCCCAGTTTCCTTAGCCATTCCTCATAAGACTTACTCTTCACATCCCTCACCAGTTTCATTGCCTTTCTCTGGACATACTTTGCACCTCAATGTAGTAAAGGGCCCAAAACTGAATATAGCATTTGGAGATGCTGCCTCATCATTGCTGAATACAGAGGTATGATCACTTCCCTTTTCCTCCAGACAACACTATTTCTGATACAAGCCAAGATTTCACTGGTTTTCTTAGTGACCTAGACATATCACCAGCTTATTTTTAGCCAATCAACATGCCTATGTCTGTTTCTTCCACAAAGTCTTCCAGCCACTCTGTTGGCTGAAGCATCGCACACAGTTCTTGTCATCAAAGTTCAGGATCTGGTTCTTGTTCTTGCTTAATCTGTCTGGATATGTGAAGTTTGAATCTAAACCACCAATTGCACTAAAAATATACAAATTCTGTTAATTATGTCTAATTATTGGATATAAATATATTAGAATATTTTTATTCTTAAAAATTAGTAAATTTGGGCCTGATTGTTGTTTGCATTTCTAACTTATATTGACTTTAAATATCAAATCAGTCTTCTGCAACAAGATTTGGCTTTATTAAGAGACTTAGTTATTTACCTGTTTATTTTGAATTAGAAATTCTCAGCTGTTTGGCATATTCAAATTATTTCCTAGAAAATCAAAATATTGGGATTTTAGTTTGCATTTAATCAGTAATAGTAATAGGTTACTTTGTAAGACAGTAAAGCAAATTTAATAATCATAAATCAACTTCAAATGACAGCTATATGAAAATTTCTTCTAAATAACTGTCATGGTTTTATGATTTTTGTTTACTGGTATTCCACATCATAATATCTTGTAGTGCACTGGGAGTTAAAGTGTTAATGTTCCAGTTCCAGGAACCTGCCCAATAGAGAAAAACTGCATTCCCCAGGAGGCTTTGCAGTCAGAGAGGATATATAACTCCTTGCAATGTCACCTGACTGGGCTCTTCTTTTTGTCACTGTTCTCCTTTGCTTCTCCTCACTGCTGCCCATCCTGACTGCGTGCATCACTTCAGTATTACTGTAAGGCCTACAGCTTTCAGATACTCTCTCATTATATTTCTTAGCTTCAATTATAACTGTACTTTATTAGTGCATTATCTTGCATTCTGACAACACATTTAGTAAATTAGTTAGTTTCTCCTCAGATAGTTGCCGCCATTTTTAATTATTTTGGGATCACCCATTTCCCTTTTCAAGAGGCACAGATTTTGCAAAGTCCATTCGCCCCACTAGACATGGAACTGGGCCAAAATAGCCCATAAACCGTCTGACAGTAATGCAGACAGAATTTCCACAACTCACAGAAAGAAAGGTCAGATTAGAAATAAGGAAGTTTTAGCTACTTGGCTTACTTCCGTTTGATTAGAAAGACAAAATGATTAAATAAATAAATAAATAATAAAATAATAAAAATAAAAAATGAAAAAAAAAAAATCCAGGATCACATCAATAGTTTGAATTTCTGCAATCCTATGTTGTCTATGTGATTTTGATACATATGTATGTATATTCTTTTTCTTGAGCAGAGTCATTTATACCCATTTGCACTTCATTAATGTTTGCATAGCTCTACTGTTCACTACCCTTCAGGAAACTGTACTATACAGTACTAACACTGTATTCCATTCCAGCCCATCTTGGTAGTGAAAACAGATTTAGGTAATAAATTATGTATTTGTACTTCGAAAGATAACAGGTGGTGCTAATGTGAATGAGAAACAGATCTTGGTATGTTGCACTGAAGAATGCTTAAATGATTACATCAAATTTGTTTGTTTTATTTTCCCAGAGGGTTTCCTGCAATACAACTGCAACTTTGTCCTTGCCAAAGGATGAATAGAACATTAACATTTAGAAGAGATATACTCTAACAACTGCAAATGATAGACAAAGCTAAAGCTTACCTGAAAATAATATAGATTTAGTAGCCTTCCAGTGGATTGAGAGAAAGCTATAAAGCTTTCTCTTACTGAACCCAGACAACTTTTCTCACCCCATGTGCCCTTCCTCCCACACCCCATTCCACACTCCCCCCCAAAAAAAAAGAAAAAAAAGATCTGTCAAATTCTTAATTCCTTGTGCGTTTAATGGAAACTAAGCATCCAAACAGAAGCTGTAATCGTATTTTAAGGATGTCAGTGACAGCATCAGAGATATGTAACTTCTTTCATAAAAACTTGGGCATGCAAATAGTTTATAGGAACTGTTCTTAGTACATTTCTACAATGTTAAAAGAAAAAAAAAAATACATGCATATTAAAAAATTCATTCAAGACAGGAAATGTAATGAATTTTACATTACACTGTTTGGAATACATCTAACACAATCAGTTGTCTCAAGAGACCTCAGACGCAGCACAGATCAAAAGGGTCATGGAGTTAGTTTTGGTTATTACTGGCATGTGGATTGCAAACATGGTATTTATATTGATCTAGACCTCCTACAGTCTAAAGTACAAGAATAGAAAAATAAGGCAACCAGGTGGTCAAAGATAATACCATTTCCAGATACAACAGCTTTGCCCAAAAACACTTTATATTTTATAAATTGTGTTAGAAAGTCAAGAATGCTCTATTCTATCAATACACAATTCAATAACAGCTTGGAATTGGAAGCTGAAACTTATCATCAACACAGAAGCCAAATATCATTCCATCACACATTCACTACAAAAGTGCAAGTTATTACATTTAACTAGAAAGGTCAAAAAGATTAATGATATACAGTAAGTGCATCATTCAAACACACATAATAAAATCTAGTTTCTGCATATATTTATAGAACTGGAAAATAATTTTGAACTCATTACAGTTTTCATTTCCAATGAGTGCATACAAACACTGTTTCATTGTTAATTTCTATCACTGGGATTTTTATGAATGCCTTTAAAACCTCTTTTAAAACAATGTTTTACTGTTGGGTTATATTTAAAACTAAATAACACAGTTAATTCAGAAAAATGACTATTGTTATGCTAGGTCTCTTAATCCCAAACTTGTTTTTATAGTCTCACATTTATTGGCATTGCTTATGTGCTTTAACCATTAAAGCAAATTAATACTGAATAAATGAAATCAGTTTAGCCTAGCATATTATTGATTTTACTCATGAAAAATGAAAAATATGTTTTTCCTGTCATAGTAGAAGTTTTGTATGGTAATAGATACAGAAAATACTGAAACAGTATTCATTTTTAAATCTGAGGATAATTTTAAGAGTTTACTTGCATAAATAGGCACCATCCCGTTTGCTGATATTAATAAGAAGATACATTAATGTGATATTAAATGGATATTAGTCTGGAATGAATTACTTTCTTGGATGCATTCAGAAGAAATCAATATCATTATCTTAGGCCAAGTCTCCAAATTATCTCTAACTGTAATTTCTTCTCAAACTGTTAATTCAGTGTTAGTTATTTACTTTTAACTTTCAAGCAACAAATCTCTAAATCTTCCAAAGAGAAATGGCATTATCAACATTATTTCAATTGAAACATTTAGTGATTAGAATGATATAATAATTAAAAAACAAAAGAAAAACAAACCAAACCAAAACAAAAAACAACAAAAAACCAAAACAAACCAAAACAAACAAACAAACAAACAAACAAAAACAAAAACAAGAAGTATTATATTGGTTGGAATGGGCAAGTTTTTTGTCATTCACCATAAGAACAATGTAGTGTATCATCCCCAGTTGTCTCAATACTGGATGACAAACTCAAAAATAACAAATTTAACTTCTTTCCATTGTAGATGTGACACCTATGTAATCATCACAGCTAATAATTTACTTGGTTTTCATCAGTGAAACTGTAGAAGTAGGCTGATCTTCGATGTTCTGAAAACTTGAATAGGCTTGAACTGAAAAAACAACATGCATTTACACATAAATGACTATGCAGTTTTCAGTGTATGATTAGGCTTTTAAGTCCCATTGTAATTCTGTCAGTGAGCCCTTCCTGGAACATTCTCCTGCTATACAAATATTATTTAACTGTGGAAGCATGAAATTAATTTATACAATTATTATGGTAATTTATTAATATAAGCGTTATATGACATATGGTAGAATGTTAGAATATTGGGTGTAATGAACATAATGTTTTTCCCAAAAAAGTGAAAGTTGATTAAGTGTACCACCCAATAGTAAAAACAAACAAACAAACAAAACAAACGAACAAACAACAACAGCAAAAAACCTCCTTATATTAATTCATTGTTATTTTAGGGCAAAATACTGTAGCACTTCTGGTAATGCTTTGTATTCACGTCAATCACAGGAAAAACAAACAAACAAACATATAAAAACACAAACTCCAAAAATATACGTGGTATGTATAATGTATCCACTGGCAAAATATAATATTTCAGTATCAATGACATGAATCTGTCCATATAGTATAATGAAGCATCATACCTACTGAAAAAAAAAAAATAAAATAAAAAAAAAAAAAAAATAAAAAAATCAGTGATTCTGTTCTTAAATCTGGTATATTTTTATATGCAGAATATGCCTAATAGAAAAGAAATAAGGAAAATATACAAGTTATGAACCTGTTGAACTAGTAGATAGGCAGTTTCTAGCAAAATCTATGTATCTATGTACATATTAAAGTAATAATAATTTTATTTGAACAATTATTAAACTGTGACAGGACATTAATGTTTTATATAAAGTAGCATCTTCCATGAGACTTGTTCTTTGAATAAATTCTCAAAAATGCATGGACCCAGACTGGAAAATTTACCAAAATACAAGTGACAATACTGTTATTCAGCAATAGAGAAACAAAACAAAACAAAACAAAACAAAACAAAACAAAACAAAACAAAACAAAACAAAACAAAACAAAATTTGGTTATCTTCAGATGTGCCAGTGGTGAGGTGCTGAAGAATTTTTACACTTTCCTGTGTTTAGGCTTCACTGCTTTTCTATGTGAGCATATCTTCACAACAGTTTATACTCAGCATAATTTATAATTAATGAAAACTGAGGAAAGCAATGAAGCATGCATTTTAATTGTGGAGAAATGTAACCCTTGAGAGAAATCATACATGAGAAAATGTAAGACTAATAGGCTTATTTTGGAATGTGTATTTGCATGTTTTGGTCCCACCCAGGAGACAATGAACTTGCAATACAAAGAGATGAAAATTTTCATGTGAGCAAATTCAATATGATTGAAGAATACTAAGTATCAGTATATACAGCTTTAAAGGAACAGATTAAGGTAGTGTGAGAGCAAAATAAAACAAATAAATTAGAGAACATGAAAGAAGAAGACTACAGAAGCGAGTTCTAATTTTAAGTGTTTGGCATTATTTTTTATTAATTAATTAATTAATTCATTTGCCTTTCATTTCATTTCAATATTTAATTTAAATATAGTAGTTCATTTATTTATTTTGCAGAGTTCAGTGATGGTTGAAAAATAACCACATTAAAAGCTCTACATTATTTGCAACTTAGACATACTGTGCATTATGCTGAATTTTACCTGTACAGAGATGTCATAAAAGATAAAATAGACTACAGTACAACTGTACATATCTAGTCTAATGTGCCTCTCTTTTTGCAGTAGGAAATCTGAATAAAATTTCGATTATTGGGTTCGTGTACAGAAGATCATGAACATAATATTGCTCATGGAAAATATACATTCCCATGAAAAGAGGGCATCTGCTTTGAGGACATCTGCTTTTAGTGCAAAATTTAATTTACAGGGTACTTAAATTGAGCAAATGTCTCTCAACATGAACACACTATCCCATTAAATTCTGAAAATTAAAACAAATGCTAGTTTACCCAGTCTATTAGTCATGATAATGACTTAAGAATTTCACAAAACTAAAAGTTCAGTTGCATACAGCAAAAGAAACAGAAACTATGATGATGGCAAGAAGTTAGAGGAAAATACTTTGACTATTCCCACAATATTACATTTGAAAGCCATAGATGATGACAATAATGATGATGATGATGATGATGATTAATGAGAGAATTCTACAAATAACCAACAGTCAATTTCTGAAAGATAGCTTTAATTATTGGGTGCTCTTTCTTTTTGATTTCCAGGCCAGGTTTTCCTCCTCATTTAGAGGCATCTAGCTGATAGTTTAAGATTACAAAATCCTTCTGAATAATAAGGCTCAACTGGGGATATGGTTGATATTATGGTATGACCCAGTTAGCCACCACTCTTCATCTAAAAATTCACAGCTCATCCTACTCATGGAGTCTGATGTTGCCCCTCAGGCGATTCCTCACTTTGCTCTTACCAAGGGATACAGAATAATAGAAAAGGTTGGAAGAGATCACTGAGATGTAGTCCAGCTGTCAGCACATCACCACCATGCTCATTACATGAAATATGCTTACTATAGGGTATGTAGGAAAGAACTCATACCAAGTACAGATATTGCCCTGGGCCAGACCACAAGTACTAGTTCTTAACCAAAATTTCTGCATTTTTGTACTGCAAGGGAAAGGACAGAGACATAAAGAGATGATGCATTTTCTTTCAGAAAACAATGATGGACATGGGCCTAATTCTGCTACATTTGTGCAAAAGTACAGAGGAAGTACTGTTGCTGAATGACAGGAGATTTCACTGTCTGTAGAACAGGTAAGATAAAGTTATACATAGTGTGTTCTATCTGCATTACAGTTAATATATTTGTTGTATAAGCAGATCTTGACAAAGGTTTTTCCAAATCTTCTGTTAATAAAAAATGTAAAACTAGCAAGTAAGGTTACAACCAGAGCTGGAACCAAAGATCATGTTATTGACATAGATTATTTGCAAGTGCTGGAAAAGAAAACAATTTAAAAATAGAAGAAATTAAAATGTCCACACCAACAGTATCAAACTTTAATCAGGAGAAGAACAGATAGGAAAAGCTGCTAGTCTCTAACCTCTGAATTTCCACTCAATAAATAAATAAATAAATAAATAAATAAATATATAAAAATAAAAAAAATAAATTCTTAGGAGGTTAACAAGTAGCCTTTTCAGTACTCTTTGAAGCTTAAAGCAGATATACCTCCCAGCTCACTGAATAGCAATATAACAGTGTTCTAACTCTGCATGTCCCAGAGGAAAAAGACAGAGAAGTTTTCTAGCAGTTTTCAAAAGCAACAGCTAGAGTAGATCTATATGTGAAACCTGGTATATTGTTAAAAGGGGTAGAAAGAGAAAATGATGAAGAGGTCAGTAGTTGTAAAGCAGAAGGTTATAGGCTGCCTGCTCATTTTGGGGATTTGTATCAAGAAAGAGACTAGGCTTGTTTAGATGGTTGACTGATTTCATCTGGGAGATGTGATTTTCTGTGTGTACTGGGTAGAAGAAAAGGGAAAATCAGGAATAATTATTTTTGGCAGAGGTAGGTAATTCCCAGTCCCAGTCATCTTCATTTAGTCACCAGATGCGACTGCTGAAAAGTGTTTTCTGTTACACAGTATTAATTCTCCATGTGTATCCTTCTTCCTGACTGGAATTGTTTTCTCTGTCGCTTTTACTCTACAATTCCTGGCTTTCAGAAATCTTGGTTGGCAAAGTACTGCAGCATTTCTAAATTGTTTACAATCCTTAATTTATTTATATTATTACTTCCAACTATTTTACATTCTAAATGTATTTTTGATCAGCACATATATTTCTATTTTTTAGTTCATATAATTAACTTGCTACAAATTGTGCATACTGCCTGCAGTTCATCTGGATGCTGAACACAAGTCTGAAATATCTGCACAGGGAAAAGCAAAATGAACCTTTGGCTGAAATATTAATGATGTTTTTAAGGTAGTCACAATTAAAATAAATAAATAAATCCCATTCTTTAGAATATCTGCAAGCAAATATACAAAAATAAACATAAAATACTTCAAATATCAATACTACTACTATTGCTACTACTACTACTACTACTAATAGTAATAATAGTAATAAATAAAAATCTGCACTCTAAAAACCTTTTTAGTCCTAAAAGATCTGGTAGCTCAGGCAGTAAAAGAGAAATTTAGTCCGAAAATCCACCAGGATAGGACTAAACTATTCTCCATACTCTATTTTAAGCACGTATTCAGATCTAACACCTAATTGTCCATATTGCTTACATAGTGTTTGCTCTTGGCACACAGACTGAGAAAATTGGTTTGGAGATGAGTAGTACAGAGTAAATGAGTCATGCTTACCAAAAGTTCATTCAGCTCTGTTTTCCTAAGGATTTCTCAGTAAAAGTCTTCTCATGTACTCAAGTTCAATATTCTAGCAATTTCATTAATGGAAGGATGCTTTGCATCCCTGTTTCAAAATGAGTGATGCTGCACTGATCCCTAGTGGCAAGAGGGGGGCACTCTAGTATTAGAGGAGTAGATAGCTTAGCTTGGGAGAAATAAAGTTACACAGTAATGCATAGCAGCTTCAAGAATAGCTTTCAGACTATTATGGAACAGTTAAACAATTCAAGTTAAACGTGAAGGTACAGCCAAGTGTATCTGATTTTTGACTTCACTAGTAAAGGACTCCAGTCTTTGTTGACCTGTTGCTGCAGAATTTTTGAACTTGTCTGTTCTGCTGTGACCTAAGCTATTTTCATCTTGTAACAGTTCCCTAGGGATCATGCTTCTATTGCTAACTGGCTGTAGTTGAAGCCCAGGGAATACCCTACAGAGTAAAGGTTTCATAGTCTTTCCCTGCTCTAGTGCATCAAGCAATATCCTTCTGTGTCACGTAAGCCTGACATATTGTACAATGTTCAGACTTTAACTGAGGTACCAATATGGAGAAAACAATCTGACATAAAATACACCAAGAGACTCTGAAGTTGATTTAAGACTGGGGAAGTAAAAATCTTTACCACAGAAATTATTCTTCTCTTAGTGAGAATTCTGACATGCTAATAACTCATCATAACACTTAATTCCTATCTCTTTCCTCCCTAGGTAGACTGAATCTCAGCTCCATGGAATAGGTGGCTGTAGCAGGGTAAGGAAAGATTTCTTATTATTTTTTTTTTTTTTTTTTTTTTTCCATATTATCATCAGCAACATGCAGATGATGGCATTTAAAATGAGTGAATGTATCAGACTATTTCTTTAATTCTAGTTTTCCGTTGTTCCTTAGCTCTTGGGGAAAAAAAAGATGATAGAGCACAACAGGCATGTGTCTTCCATTTCTTGTGAAGGGTTTTCATGTCATCCAAAACTGTAGGTTTCTGGGGAATCCAACAATGTGACATCATCACTCATTTCCTGCATATCGGAGGTTTAGTACTTTTATTTTATACTGTCTTCTGCTTGATTAATTCCTTTGTGGGGAAAAGGGAAGAACATAAGGAATCAGAGTGGAACATCTAGATTTTTCTGTATTATGTTTGAGCATCTGAGGAATGAGTCTTTGGAAAAATATGCTGGCTACTTGAAACAACTGTTCTACAGGTGGAGTAAAATAAAAAGTGCTGTGTAAGGTTAATACTTATAGTAGACAGCATCTGCCTCCATCCACATATCCCTTAAAGGAAAGACAAAAACAAAAACAAAACAAAACAAAAAAAAAACCTCCACTATGCTGTCAGTTAGTAGTTTCAGCAGCTGCAGCAAGTGTGGATGTATAAATCAGATGCAGTATTCCTTAAAGGCAAGTTGGACTATCTGACAATTTGGTGAAATAAGCTAGGAGCAAGCAGAAATGAGTTGAGACCATAGTAGCTGGCTGTTGAAGAAACCAGGTAGCTCTGGACAGCTGCTAGAAAGACCATGAGTCTTGGGGTCTCTAGGGAAAAGACCCACAGATCTTTATATGTAAACAAAAACAGCCATCTTGGCTTTATGTGAGAGACACTGCCAATCCCTAAGATTGCCTTAGGGAAGCTATCAAAGTTAGAAGGCAACAAATGAGGAAAACAAATCTCAAGGCTGTTCATAGATGTGCACAGAAGTTCAAAGCTGTGGAGAAATTTTGTCTTCAATGGAACCATGCCCTGTGATTCCAGTGAATAATCCAGAACCTGGACACATTTAGAGAATGGAAGTAATGTTCTGTTACCTTGGGTTTGTGATGTGGAAACCAACTAGATCAGATCTTGGCAAAGACCAAGGTTGGTATGACATTGTATCGTTTACAGAATGCCCAAGAATGCCATAAAATGGAAGTCTGAGAACAGAAATTGCTTACACTGTCTTACACACATCATCACCAAGATATGCATTTTAAATTTCATGTCAATGTTATTACAGTTCTGCCCTTGTGGCTACCTCAACTTCAATGATTTTCTCTGTGGTTGTCACAGTTTTATGATTTTTGGTTATTGGTATTCCACATGGTAACATAGTTTGACTTAATGCTCCAGTTCTGCTGATTGTGGATAGTTCTGAGTACTTGATTCTCAGAAGAAAGGAAGAAGGACATACTACATACCTCAGAGGACTTTGCACTGTTTGTGCTTCCATTTTCTGTTCAGAGGAAAAAGATAAAAAGCCCTTCACAGATAACTTTTCGATCACCTGGCACATCTCTTTTGCAGGTGCTGCTTCATCACTGCATTAGGGTAAGGCCTTTGGCTTTTGGACACTCTCTCATTTAATTTGATTTATTAACTTCAGTTCTAGTTATATTGTATTGTACTGTATTGTATTGTGTTATCTTGCATTCTGGTATTTTATTTAGTAATTCACACACACACAGTGATTCTGTGCTCAAATATGACATTGTCAGTGTTGTTAAAATATCTCTAAGAATACACATATATTAAAGGGAGTTGGCATATCACTTTGTCCTGTGACAAATGTAAGCATTCTTCATTGTTTTTAATATTTGATTCTGAATGCTGACACACATAAGGATGGCAGATTGAGTTCTTTCTGAAGATTTGTCTACTGTCAAGTAGTATAGAACCTTCTTCTATAGCCAAAATCTATTGATGTGTTGTATAAATCAACTCCTAAAATATGGAGTACAGATAGAACTTTGAATCCCAGAATCATAGAACCATAAAGGTTTTTTTTCAGTAACTGTTTATGCAGAGTGGTTTTAATTGTATTGTAATCAAATATTATTTGAGAAACATTACCTTCCATCTAGGAGGAAGGAAAACTTTTATACGTATATAACTATAAATATATATAATTCCTACTACACAATGGATGTTTTGCAATTGCTGCAGTGTTAGGCAGCTAAATGCCTTCTTTTTACACAAAAGCTTACAGTTTAATATATTAAAACACTACAGTTAAAAACAAACAAACAAACAAACAAAATACATTATTATTAGCATTTCAAATGTCCCTGTATCAAATGCTTGATAGAAATGGAGAAATTTTTCTCCATTTCCAACATCTGTGACTGGCCTTTTATTTTCTTTGTTTTTTAAAGTACGTTGTCAAACCTATTTTCATTTGTATACTAAAAAAGTACAAATCCTTTGTTATTTCCTTCCAAACACTATATTATTAGTAACAACTTATCATACATTTATGCTTTCAAGAAGAAAGAAGTGGCAGCAGTCCTGAAACAATCTATATTTATCAACTGAGAAAAAACAAAAACAAAAAAATAAAAACAAAACCAAAAACCATTAGCCATTATTACCAGCTAAACTTACAAGTTTTTTGATATGTGTATAATTGTTCAGTACAAATAGAATGAAGTCCATGTGTCTGAGGACAAAATAGAAGCTGCATAGAACTATAAGAATTATGCTTACCAGGGTATGGTCCCAGCATCAACAAGAATTTAAAGTGTGATAACATACAATGGAGCTAGTTCACCATAGTTTACTGGACTTGCATGAAGAACAATCATCTAATCAGAACATGTACCTCTCAGTTTGGGTACAATACGATTTATTCAAACATTCCTGTTAATTGACAGGTAGTTTAATAATTTTAATTTGAAATCTCCCTTGGTGGTGGATGAAATTAAGGATGAAATTAAAAAATTATACTGAGTTGAATGATAAAACAGACTTCACTGTCCATGAGCACTCACTGTGGGAATTTTCTAAAGTGATTATTAGGGGAAGGTTAATTAGCATTTCTTATGGGAAATAGTACTAGAAGACTTAGGGAAAGCCTACATAAAATATTGAAGCAATCTGAGAAAATGATCCAACAAACAAACAAAGATAGTTTTATGGAGTAGATGTCATGGATACAAAGTTGTTTCTGCTACTGACTCATGAACTGAAAACAAAGTCTTCCTTAAAATATTCCAAACCAACAATATTCTGAGGCAAGGAGTTCAGAGGAAAAACCTTCTGAATTCCAAATGGAAACCATAGAATTAAGCTATTTTGAAGAATCCAAGAAAATCTTCCCACAACTGAGACTCATGTGTAATTATAAAAAAATGGGCTTCATTTTTTCAGTAAGTCTAAATAAGTAATTATCATATTTTCATAAAACAAGATGTTAGTAAGATTTTTAAAACTAGTTTTATGCACCAAAAACAAAACAAAACAAAACAAACAAACAAACCAACAAAAAAAAAAAAAAAAAAAAAACAACAACAGAAAGTAATAAATAATTAAGTAATATATTAATATATTTATTATATTTTTATTTTATTTTTTTCCAATTCTCTCTTGCATGCCTGTGGGAGAAGTGTGTGAGCACAGGACTATGGGAGCTGACTCATTGCAACTTTGTGTCCTGAATTGTGCTCAAGAAAGAACAGATGTGTTAACTTTAGAGTTCAGAGGAATATTGCCTGGATTAACCTAACATCATAGTAAAGGGAAAAAAATATATATATATATTAAGATTTTTATTATTATTATTATTTTTTATTTTTTATTTTTGAAAACCAACTGTATTATTAGTGAAGCTTTCCCACATTTTTTCAATAACTCTGTCCATTTGACTGTTAAAATATTATTTGGACTAACAACAAAGTCTTAATTCCATGTATCTAATGTCACCTTTGCTTATAAAATTTGGAGTGCAATTTCAAAACATATCTGCACTAGCTCCTTTGAGGACACAGAAACATTTATGCAGTTTCAAGGCCCCACTGTCAGTTAAAAGACCTTGGGCACCCCATGGCTTGTACTGGTTACTTTAAAGCAGAAACAATAAGCACTGATGCTAAATAACTTTATATCTGAAGAAGTGTTGGCTTTGGAAAAAAAGTCAAGGACTATAGCTGCAATTTTTCCCACTCTCTGAATATCACACTCTTTAGATGAGCAAAATGAACTCATGCCTGTTCTTTTTAAGATAAAATTAATAAAAACATTTGATTTCAAGACTGCTGCAGCAGAAGGCATGTTATATAAACTTGTTGAGACTGCCACAGAACCTTTACCCCCTAAAGTTTATTACTGAGTTCTGTTAGTATCATTTTATGATTGTGCATAAAAATTATTTTTACCTCACTGTTTTTAACTGCACTGAGTTAAATTTGAATGTGTTAGGACAATATGATTACATCTCTTGGAACTAAATTATGGAATGATGAGTCTACAAGGACCTCAAGAATTCATCTACTGTGTTCCTCAGGCAGATTATTTATGTTTATACCATTCTTGACAGATACATTTGAAATTGTTCATTGAGGACTTTGAGTGATAGAAACTTAAATTTTTCAGGAATTCTGTTTCACCATTACAATGCTTCTCAGAAAAAACTTTGGAATATTTGTGAGGTTTTACCATTCTGTTTCTTTCTTTCCTTGTTTCCTAAGGTGAGACAGTTTTTATATACTGCCATTTGAACTATCACTTCCTGTTTCATATGCTGTAAATATAGAATATGAAAATTCTGTGAGGATTCCTTACTGGAAATTAAGTTATCTCAGCTACCTTGGTATTTAACATGAGGAACATCTTGAGTTACTTGGCCCCAGAATAATATCTATTTCCAGGCATATTTTATGGTCTGATTATTACAAGTCTGACAGAAAAGATCAGTAGGAAAAATTAGTGAAGACAGGAAAAAAAAAAAAAAAAAATGCAGGAGGGAAGAAGTTAGAAAAGGGTACTGATTGAAACTGAAAAGAACTAAGGAAAAGCAGAGTGAGAAAGAGAAAACATGTGGGACATATACAGTGCACAAAAGAAAATTAATATTATGCAATCTTGTCTAAATATGAAAGGAATTTCCAGAAGTAACAAAGAAAGAGCTTGTTGCAATATGCTGAATGTCAGGAAAGATAGAGTTAGAATGAGAGTAGAATTATATACAAAAATAAAATAGAATCATGAAACAGAATAAAATAGAATAGTGTCAAATCAAATAAGGTAAAAGTTAAAGATTATGTGAGGAAAGATAGAAACTTCCATAAAGGCTGAGAAAAAAAAAATAAATAAATAAATAAAAATGCTTCAAGCACAAGAAGAAAAGAGGTCACTAAGACTACAAAGCATATAGCAGAGAGATATTTCATTTTCCTTGTATAACACCATTGAGGTACAACTAATCTGCAGGTGAGGTAGGGCTTCATTTTGAAGCAAAATTTGTCAGGAGTTAAAGGTACTGGCTCTCAACATATAATGTTTCTCACACATCCTTCTGACCAAGATTCAGTACAGTAAATAACTCTCTTGAATTTTGTTTATCTAATTATTAACACAAAATAGCTGGAAGGTAGAAGGTATTGTTCTCTCTGATGGTACTTTCTGCATGTTCACATTTAGGGTTTTTTGTTTGTTTGTTTGTTTGTTTGTTTGTTTTCCCCACTGTCTTACTTTGCTAGTGTTTACATTAAGTACTGAAATAGCACACCATTTTTTTTTTTTGAGCTTTACAAGAAAGAAGCATGAAAAATAAACAATGTTCAGTGAAAACTTTACAGCCAGATATTTATCATTTCTAGGTGAGATGGAGTAATTTTCTATTTTATTTTTATGACACTATCATTTTGATATTAGTCACTGAGTGAATTCATTGTCACATTGAAGAAAAAATGTATAGAGTAAGCACTAAACAGGTTTTTAGCTCAATTCTATGTATTTCTAGGTAGTGGTTTGCTACTCTATCAACATATGCGGTCAAGCAATTTTGTTCAGAAAATCTTACAAATATATATATATATATATGTCCATAATTTTGTGGAAGATACTCATCCTACTGAATGTATGACCCTTGCTTTATATTTATAATGAGAAACTCTCATTTCTGTCATCCACAAATGCCCAAATTTATAGTTGAAAAATGATGAAGAGATGAATATTTCTAAATTGGACAGATTTGGCTCAAAACCAAGAGTTAGATATTTAAAATATATTTTAAAAAATAAGATCATTTTACTGCTAGCAATTAATTTCAGCCAACAAAACAGTTACACTTAATCTAATAGAAAGAAATACTTTGAGTATTGCTAATTCCAGATATTACACACTTCAATTTTATATATTTTTACTTAAGTATATATATGGAGAGAGGGAGAGAGATAGATCTTATTTCAGAATATCATGTAAATTTGCTTTTAACTATATTAAAATATTTTAATAAGTAATTTGATCATGTTACAGTTCATATTACATTTCTACTGACTCCATATGTATTTTTTTCAAGCACAAGGTACTATCTAGGATGCATGTAAATTAGTGACAAAATTTCTTTGCATGGTCTGGGATTTATTTAAACACATTTATTGCATTAACTTTAGAAGCAGAAAGCTTTTTGTGGAAAATTAGATCATGAAATGAAAAGAATTAACTTTCCACCAAGAACATACATGGGAAAATCACTCACACTGTACAGACCCTTGCTTGATTTTCATTCCTTGAGTCTGCAATCCTAAAACTGTTTGGAAATTTCTCTGTGATTTTTTAGGCATGGAATGTTCACATGTGAGTATGTACTTTTATGTCAGCATAAAAATATTGTTATTTCTTTAACCAGGACACGATGAAATATGTAATTCATAAGTTTAAAATTTAGTGGCTTGCACTCTCACTTCTATACTCCTGAATCTCCATTAATTCAAGTTACTCTCAGATCCTGGAAATATTTTGTATAAAGAGAGTTTTGTAACATTTCTACTTACTGAGATAGAAAAAAGAGCTAAGTAAGTGGGAAAACACAAAGCATTTGGGTCTAGCCCAGAACAACAACAACAACAACAACAACAACAAAGGAGCATAGCTTCTAATGATAGCTTCTAATGTAAATGAGTTACTGAACTTTTTTCTTTTTATTTATTTATTTTTTTATATTTTCCCCCAAATTACTTTAAAGCTCAGTAAACTAGATATAGCCAAGAAAATTATTACACTCCAGCAAAGTTGACTTAAAATATTTACCTTCAAATTATGATTGGAAAAAGAGATGCTTATTCTAACTATTATTACTATAGTTTCTTTTTGTTTTTGTTTTTGTTTTTGTTTTTGTTTTTGTTTTTGTTTTTGTTTTTGTTTTTGTTTTTGTTTTTGTTTTTGTTTTTATAGACACTGTTTACTAACTTCAGCACTGATAGAACATTGTTTAGCTCTACCTTATTTTGTGTAACTACACTGAAACAAACTTTACTAGAGATTTTTTTTCCTATCTTTATTCTTACAGTTAATCTTGTTTCTGCTGTTGAAATAAATTTACAGTAATACTGAATGTAGAATCACATGATGTTATTAAAATCTTAAAGTTACCCTGATTGGCATTTCTCATAATAATAGAGTATTATTTTCGTAAGTCTGTAAAACTGTGCAAGCTAAATGACAAAGCAACAAAGAAAAGAGAAAATAACAAAATGAGGAAAAAACGAAAAACATATTCTATACATTTATATTTCAGTTACTGATAATTACTTGAGAATGGACTTACAAAAATTATTTCTCATTTCTTGCCCACAAAAATCCATTTCATTTTTAATGATAGACTTCATGTTCTTTTTTCAGGTATAACTCATTACTCAAAAAGATCTATCAAACTTTTTGAAAGAAGTAAAGAAGTAAAGAATAATTAGTAAAGAAAGATCTTATTACTCATAGCTATTACAGTGTTAATAATAATGGTCCTTACATCCTGGAAGGTTGTGAATCTCTGGAAATTATTTGTATATGCTCATTCATCACTTTGTATTTTCCTTTTGATACAATTATACAATTCTTGGGGGGCGGGGGGGGGGGAAAGTAATATTCTGAAGTTCATCCTACTTTCACCAGTATACTCCAACTTGAAAAAATCAAATTATGATTTGTCGAACTGTGACAGTGTAACTCACCTGTAGTGCAAATCCAATGTATACTGTGAGCTATGCTAAAATAAAATCACCTATTTAATTATCTGTATGATCTGAGCCTGTACTAGAATGTATATCTCCATAGGGCATATCTGGTACAATGAAAATTAAAACATTGTTATTTCACATCTCTACTTCTGTCTTATATTTGAAGTATTTTTACATGAAAATAAAATAATAACAACGATTTTAAAATTATTTTATCAGGACACCTGGCTTCTATGTATATTTTAATGGATAATATGAATAGTGTATTGGAAAAGGATAATATTTATCCTACAAATGTAGAATCATAGAATGGCCTGGGTTGAAATGGACCTCAAAGATCATCTAGTTTCAACCCTCCTGCTGTGTGTAGTGGAACTAACTACCCTACCAGGCTGCCCCGAGCCACATCCAGCCTGTCCTTGAATGTCTCCAGGGATGGGGCATCCACAGTCTCCTTGGGCAGACTGTGTCCTTGGGTTCCAGTGTGTCACACACCCTCTGAGTGAAAAACTTCCTCCTAATATCTAACCTAAGCTTCCCCTGTCTTAGTATAAAACCATTTCCTCTTGTCTCTTCGCTATCATTTATTTCCTTCTGCTTTTCAATATCAAATTTAAGGACATTATATTCATTTTTAATAGTTATCAGAATTCATATCTTAAACAGCCTTCTGATAAGCAAGGCAGGATATAATTCTCTGCATTTCTTTGAAAGCTGTTGAATTAATAAAAGATGAGAAGTAGAGGAATTCTTGGTTTTGATATTAACCGAAAGTATTTAATGTCATCACTCATTCAAATATGTCTACTAACAAAACAGAAGAAAGAAGAAATAAAATTATCATTATAACAGTAATGTGTTGCCATGCATCTATTAATGAATATAATATAATGTTATTTTAAAATATTTTACAGTCTATGTTGATGTTAGTGGCTAAATGCATTTGGTTCATCTTGCTACTTAGTAATTTATTAAGATTTTCAAGAAATAAAATGTCCAAGTTGAACAGATACTTCAAATGATTCCCATCCTATCCCTCTTTCCTTCATTTTCTTCTTTCTATTCTCTGCACTGCTCTTCCCATTATTCTTATTATGAACTGTAGATACATACACATACCTGTTCAGTTCTGAATAATCATGTCCGTATATATATCAGATGTTTTTGTAAAAAACAAACAAACAACAACAAAAAACTTTCTACATCATGCTGACATGTTTGTATTCTCACACTGCTAAAGATCATTACACAATATGGATGAAACAAGGATTCTCCTTGTCTCTGATTATTTCATCTGCAAAACATGCTTTTCTATATTAAATTGCTCCTTAGCAGTTGCACTTCACTTGGAAATGTATTAGAAGTACTATTACATTTTTTAAAAGTAAAGTGTTATTTATCTCTCTCTTCCTAAGGACTGTAAATGTAGTTGTCTGGCATAAAAATTTCTGCTCATTGGATGAAGTCTAAAATAATTGTAGATCTAAAGAACAATGATAATATTCTTTTATGGAAGATTACAGATTTTGTTCATTTGTATGTTTGTTAATAAGCTCTCCTGAGTTTACTTTCATGTTTCCTGATGCTCTTATAATGTATTGCAAGTATATATTCTTACATTATCCTTCTTGGTGCTCTGAAAAATAGCAGCATGAGTAACTCCTATCACTGGAGAAGATCTTTTGTTTTAAGCCTGAGAATAAGAATCAGCTCATTCTCTCTATAGTATGGACTTCCCAGGAATGTGGAAAAAATAAAATACAAATAAAAATAAAAAAGAAATTATTAAAACTTACAGCTGATGAGTTTTAAAATCTAAAGACAGCATTATTTATCCCACAGTGAAGGCTAGATTAAATACTTGAAAATTATATATATTTTTTTTATTACAATTTCATAAATAACATAGTTTTGAAAGCATTGCAGAATTTGAAAAAGTGTTTGATTTTCATTTTGCAACTTCTGAGGAAAATTCATTGGTCAAAATCTTGCTAAAGAAAAACAAAATAGCTAATTTAAAGTTTTTGAGAAAATTAATTTACTGAAGTCTGAAATGGCTAGCAGAACTCAGTTAGGCTTCCACTTTCTTTTTTCCTCTATTTGAAGTTCTTTATAATCTCAAAATTTCGTGAGTGGGAGGCTATTTGTCATTTGTAAAACTTTTTGCATATTAATACCTTATTGAAAGATATTACTTCTGACAACTAGTTCAGCTGTAATGGTTTATAAAAGAAAAAGAGATAAAAGGGAGAGAGAGGAAAAGAGAGAGATTTTAATTTATCGAGCACTTTTAATGCCATCATAGCACACTGCTGGAAATTTAAAAAGTCCATTTCCACAAGAACATCTGATCTTGACTCATCTTTTATGTATTATGAATACATTTAAATCAGTTTTCTTCTACTTCATCGTGCAGGTCACTGATGTTCAGAAAATGGCATCTAGATTAACACTGTCAACAGTTCAATTCCTTTAGTATTCTACCTGTTCAACAGAGAGGTAATATGCAAAAGACAAATGACTGATAAAATTTGGACACCTAAAGTAAGCAGTAAACTCTGGAACATAAATAAGATATAAGTAAGTGGAGCTTGATAGAACTTCCTTTAAGGTTCTTTGGTTTGGGGTTTTTGTTTGTTTGTTTATTTGTTTGTTTTTTGGTTGTTCTGTGTTTGGTTGTTGGGTTGGTTGGTTTTGCTCCTTTTTAAGTCTAGGTTGTTAAATCATTCCACAGTCCCTCATTTCACTAGAACTGGAAAGTGAAAATTCATGTGATCTACTGTCTCAGCGGTGTTTTCTCATCTTCTGCTGAAAATATGTTGAGGATCCTTCAGTATGGTCTCTTTTACAATAATAAAATAAAAACATGTAATCGCTTGTCTTATAAGACATCTGAAAGTGTCACATATCAAAAGAGTTGAGAGTAAGGTACTCAAAACAAGAATGAAATACTTTGCCTCTAACAGAAGCTTAATTCTAAATCCCTGGTTGTGATATAAGCTTACCAGATCCAAGAAAGATCTGTCTCCAACCAGTTTTTTTGTTTTATTTAAAGAATATGAGCTTTGATCTAACACTGATAGAACTCTAATTGTAATTGTCTGTTTCATCAAGATGCCTTTAAGACTTATGCTCTCACATACTTCTTGATCTAGTTTTGTTCTCTACAGTATTTTTGAAAAAAAAAAAAAAAAAACAGAAACAAACAACAAAAAAAAAAAACAGTCTTAAAAAAAATCTACTTTAGGATATTTTAATTCGTATAAGCAGGTTAAGATGCAGGATAAATTCACTACCCCATGTACCCTACAACATATTGATAGTCTAATAACACAGGGAACTAATAAGGTCACTCACCTGGAGTACATGAAGTACATGACAGACAGCTAGATACACTTATTGTCTTGCTATTACCCACCATTTAGCAGTGAGACACTAGATTCCAGACAGCTACTGAATTATGTAAAATATTAAATAAATAAATAAATAAAAAATACTGGACTGTATTTATTTTCACAGAATCACAGAATCACAGAATTGTAGGGGTTGGAAGGGACCTCTAGAGATCATCGAGTCCAACCCCCCTGCCAAAGCAGGCTCCCTACACCATGTCACACAGGTAGGCATTCAGGCGGGTCTTGAATATCTCCAGAGAAGGAGACTCCACCACCTCCCTGGGCAGCATGTTCCAGTGCTCTGTGACCCTCACCGTAAAGTTCTTGCGCACATTTTTTGCTTTTGATTTAAAAAACGTTTTTTGTTTGTTTGTTTGTTTGTTTGTTTTTAATTACAAGAACATCCACATCTTCAATGAGCCTCATTGATGTTATGTTCTGTGTAGTATCTCCTCGACCATATTACCTTTATTTTATCAGAAGTGAATTAAAACAGTAACTTTTTTGCTGGTCTCTTAGTAATGAACCTAATAGTTATAGTTGGGAGCTATATTATTAGAGTGTGGAAGAAGACATTCTACTGTTATCAAACACTACTGATGAAATATGACTTCATTTCTTTAAGATATTTCAAAAATAATTTAATTTTAAATTGTTTTCTTGAAATTACATTGTATTATTTTAGAAGTATCATTTACTTTACCTAGAAACATATATATAAATAGCCATCGAATTATACAGGACTGAATGACAAGTAAGACATATATCACCTCTAGGAATCCAAATTCATAAAATTTAATATTTGTTAAATGCTGTGAAATGTAGAAAGTTTTTAATCTTTTAGACTTAAGACTTTCATAAATGTTAATATTTTATCTTCTATGCCCTAGAACTCTTTCTACCAAACAGCATACAGTTGTGATGTTTAAGAGCTGCTTGATACTTTGGCATTTTCCATGCAGCATGACTCCTGTGGGATTCATCAGGGAAAGCCATTAGTGCACTCCCTGGCTTAAAAATTGCATGATGATATAAATCTTTTACCAAGCAGATTTGGAAGATATTTTTGTGAAGGTTACTTGTGTAAGGAAAGCCACATTACATGAACCTTAAATGTGCACCTTCAACATTACACTCTCTGACATTTAATAAAATAGTGATTACAAAGAGCTGCATCCTCAGAGGTCTTATTATGCCAATACCAGCATGAAGAGTGTACCCTCAAACTGTCTTCTGTGATTTATTTGCAAAATAATGTTGTATTTTTCTGAACTATGTAGTAAAACCTGCTTACTGATAATAGTTTTCCTTTTATCCTTGATGATTTTTTTTTTCAAGTGATGTCTTACTACATTCAATACAAATGTGTATTTAACTTAATTAAAGAAGATTTATATATGTGAACCAACACTGAAAATCACATTGAATTACTTACAGTGAATTTATACGATAAAGATGTCTTTGTTTTGATTTTTTAGGTTAACCCATGACAGACTTTGATAGTCTTTTAAAATTTTCATAATTTGTGAATGTCAGAACTCTGATTTAATGTGTCAGAATTGTCTTCTTTGAAGAATAAAAGGTTATGCTTTTATCTACAAAACTATTATTATGTAACTGAAAAAAAAAATGACATGAAAAAGTGAAACAATCTATGTTATTATTTTTTAATTTCATTAATAATATAGAAATATTAATTGAAACATTAAAAATGTTTTATTACTACCTACTCAACAAAAATGAACTGCATTTTTAATCTAATATCTTGTCTATAAAGTAAGTTAGTCAATACTGGTTGCTTCTCACAATTTTCTTATCTTCCTCTTCTTCTACATATAGCTTGATAAGCTCTGTTCTCATTTCTCTTTCCACTTCTGCAGAACAAATCTAGACAAACAAAGTTACTTTCAACTGAATTTATTACATACCCGTTATCACTTCAAGAAACCATATACTGGTGAAAAGACTGACAAGACTTTTATTTTTGACTACTTTTTTTTGACAAAAATGAGAAGGAAATAATGCTCTAAAATGTATCACATTTCTCCAGTTTAAAAGTAAAAACAAACAAACAAAGAAACAAACAAAAACTTAGGAAAAAGAGATATTTAGTTCTGTTTTGCTATGGAATTTATTGACCATGTTGCTTAACAATTTTCTTTGTGTAGCTTCCTGAACAATTCCACAGAAGTGTTTTAGTTTGGATCAGGTTGCTTTTTCAAAGCAATCTTCCCAGTCATCTGTGTGTGCTGAGCTTTCTCTGTCTGACTTTATTGAGAATTTTCAAGTCACTGCTGGAGAAATTGGGGTGGAGGGAGTAACCTATTCTAAAGACCCGTTATTTATAATTATTACCATCATTAATGGATGAATAATAAATGAACTTCAGTCTTGAAAAATCCTGTGATATCATGGTGTAGCAGAATTAACACTGGAAGGATATACAAGAATTTATCTCTTTAAATTGCTCTCAAATGCAGTACTCAAATCTTTCTCAATCTCGTTTCTTAAAAACTTATGTACTGAATAATAAGTAAAAGATTATGAGCTGTCAATTAGTCTCCAGAGAATTATATTCTTTCTTGGACAGATTATTTGACTATTTGATTATAATATTCATTACCGTTCAAACATACTGCAGTTAAACACTCCACACTATCAGAAATATATGTATATATTTTCATGTATTTAGGGTTGCTGTTATCAGGATTTAAGAGGAAAATAAAGTGAATCATTTAAGAGTCACCTAGCTCCTGGGTGTCGGCTACTGGAGAATACTGTGAATCAAAAAATATAAAAACAAGACTGCTGAGCTGCATCTCTCAGTTAAACAAAACTTCACTGTGTTATCCAAGGTTTTTAACGGTCAAATAAGTGCTGATATGTTAATGTTTCTTTTTCAGGAATGAAGACACAGCTCCTTGATATCTTGACCTACTCTGATATTTGCTTTGAGGTTTCAATGAAGATTGTCAAATAGTACACTGGATGGTGTAATTTCATGTTAATCATACTCATTTGACTGACTTGTAAAGGCTATAATTAAAAATCTTTCCACATTTTTTCTCGATAGGCAGAAGACAACGGTGACATTTTCTAATTGTTTCTTTTATGCTTGTTTTAGCTATGAAATGTGTTTTCCTTGTTTTCTGTGTTCAGACTAACATTTTATCTACTAACTAAATATTCATTTTTAATACCTGCTTGAACACTGTTGCTTAAATAAGAACTCTCTTCCCTTATGTAAAAATATTATCTAATAACATTTAGCTTTAAACAGAACAAAACAAAACAAAAGAACCTGATGCTTTTCACCTTTAGTGCTGTGCTTATGCAGCACATATGCAGCACTTTTTATTTTTTTTAACCTGAGTGTAGACTCGCTGCACAGAAACAACAGATTACTTCTCATGTAGGACATGATACATGGTGATTTACTGATAATATCCAAACTCCCATTTTTAATTAACCTCCCCAGGCAAGTTTAGAGAAAGAAGAGAGAGAGATTCAGAGAAACAGTCTGCTTTTAATAGTACTTTTAATTTACTAGCTAAAGCATCTGAAGCTTTTAAGCTAGCAATGCAGAGAAAAAAGAAACAACAAAAACAACAACAACAAAAAAAACGACAAACAAACAAAAAACTAGCTTTACCTAGCTTTTTTTTTTTTTTTTTTTTTTTTTTTTTTTTTAATACATATCTTTCTGCCTTCTGTTTACTGCTTAGTGATTTCTTGGTATTCTTCTCATGTTGTTGATGTGTGTAACATGAATACTAATGGAGATGTGTAAAGATATTAATAAACATGACTCATACAAAAAATTGAACTGAAAAATAAATTGAAAACTACATGACTATTGCAAAATAAAAAAAAAAAAATGGCAAGCTAATAGGTAACAGTATCACAATTTTACTCACATTCTTTATCTACATGTATTACATTTCAGTTTTTAGATCTATAGTTTGCTGATGACACCAAGCTGAGTGGTGCAGTTGACACAATGGAAGGAAGGGATGCCATTCAGAGGAACCACAACAGACTCAAAAGGTTCAGGTGAATCCAATGAGGTTCAACACAGCAAAGTGCAAGGTTTTGCACTTGTGCCAGAGGAATCCCAGGCATATACACAGACTGGGAGGAGCAATCTTTGAGAGTAGCCCTGCAGAGAAGAACCTGGGGGTCCCGGGGAATGAAAAACTTAACATGAGCCAGCAGTTTGTTCTACAGCATAGGTAGTCAAAACTGTAAAGGGTGAGGTTGATGACAATACATGATTTAAACACCTAATTTTAAATATCTTCTTGTTTATATATATATATATATATTTATTTTATTTTATTTTATTTATTTTTTTTTTTTTTTCTATGTACCTGTACATTCTTCAGTTGGGAATAACATTATCAAATAGTCCCAGTGTTAATAAACCTAATATTTATTGATAATATCCCTTTGGCTAGTTTAGATCAGTTGTCTTGGCTCTGTCCCTTTCCAGCTTCTCAGCCCTTACTGGGTAGGTCAGTACAAAAAGCAAAGAAACAAAAATATTCTTGTCTCTATATAGCAGTGTACAGAAACAACTAAAACATCGTTGTGTTATCAACATTGTTTTTCTTTTTATAGCTAAAATATAGCATCATACCAGACACAACAAAGAAAAAAGAAAATCAGGACACAGGTGAAAGCAAGATACATTTCTACTGAAACTCCCTTTATTAGTTCTTTGTTAAAGGATGTAAATAAAAATTTGAATTATAGATTTTACTTTAAAACATAAGTCCCTCTGAAATTAATACTTACATTATTTCTATGGAAACTACAATATATACAAAGGCTAAAATAACACAATTAGACAGAGCAAATTCTTCACTACAAAATACTGGTTTTCAGCATAGTGACAAATATTAACCAATTTGTGTGGATGGGCTGATCAAGATGCTCTTCACTTTGTGGTGAGGCAGAAGAACACTGCTTGTCTTTCACACCTCTGTTACCACTGCTGAAATGTCCTCATTGTGCTCATATCCACTGTTGGGTTTCCATAAACATTCAACAAACTTTTTTGTTGAATGTTTTTTTGTTGTTTGTTTTTCTGCATGAGGAATTCAATTCCACACCTTTGCTTCATATGCACTCCCATGTCAGATACCATTGTTTCAGACTGCCCCTCTGCTGCCATCTGTCACATATCAACAATCTTGAATGGAATATCGGTGGGAAGATTCAGCCTCTACAGCTGTAATATGAACATCTGCCTCTGACATCATGCATCAACCTAATAAAATAAGAGATATAACACAGGTGTGACAAAAGTTATTAACATGTATCATGTATGTAAGGGGAAGAGGGTAACATAGGAATGGATTAAACACTTTTAAGTGCTCAAAAAAAGTTAATCTCTGGGAATCTTATCACAAAACCTGTTTTTGTTTTTGTTTTTTTTTTTTGTTTTTGTTTTTGTTTTTTTTTTTTTTTTTGTGTGTGTGTGTGTGTGGTTTTTTTCCTGATTAAAATGAAATGCATAAATATCTCCTAAGCTATGCTTAATGCCAAATCATTTCCTCAATATATCTTCAATACATGTTTGTGTCAAGTTGCTTCACCCCAGAGAACTTGAACCTCATTCTGTAGTGCATGCCTCTATTCATGTCCTGCTATCCATGCCTGAGGCACTGACTTTTCTAGCACTTCTGTAAAGCTGATGCCATTTTGTATAGTGCAACACAAGGGAGAATTATCATTGACAAAGAAACACACTCAGAATGCCTTTAAAAATATGTATATTTTAGTGTGGTAACTTTCTCATTCTGCATACTGCTTTGTAATTATTTTTGATTCTAAAAATAGACTTGTAGATTTATATAATATAAGCACATTTTTCTCCTTCCCTGACCGTCTTTGAAAAGTTATCCCTTGCAGTATATTTATCAGTGTCTTCTTTGACTTACTTGTCTGGCAATCTGTCCATTGGCATCTTCAAAACATCTGTCATGAATGTCTATCTGCACCATTCTCTAAGTCCTTTATTTGTTGCCTTGTCTCTTTGCAGTAATTGCCACATTTATCATAGATACTTCTTTTCAAGTAGAAACAATTTCATTCTCTGATGTTTCATTTAGTGTCTTCTTTGCAGTTCTTTGTATTTTATTTCTTTTTGTGTTGTGATATATCTCTACTCAGCCTAGAAATATTCAAGTAGTGCCAATAGAAATGTTTTTATCACTTCCTTCACATGCTGAGTTTCTCATCTTGTCTTATGTAAGGAAAAAAAAAAAAAAAAAAAAAAAAAAGAAAAATAGCTGCTGCTATTTACAGATCTAAAAAATGGTGTTCCTATGAACCTGCATTGAAAATAATGAAAAGTTAAGACCAAAGAAGAAATTAGCTGTATAATGCCACACAAAAATACAGCTTGGTATGTAAGTTCTGCAGTTAATGTGGGCCCAGTGCTCTTGCTTGTTCAGATTGCTTTGGATGGTATATTTTCCTTCTGTCATATCAACAGCAGCACAACTTAGTGTCATCCATTAATTTGCTGAGTGCACTTGATCCTGCTGTCCATGCCATTGATAAAGATGGTGAACAGCACTGGTCCCAAGACAGACCCCTGAGAGACACCACTCCAGCCTTCATCTGGACTAGGGCTTTTGACCACAATCTTCTGACTGTGACCAGTTCTTTATCCACTGGATTTTCCAGCCTTCAAATACATATCTTTTTTTATAGAGAGATAAGAACTTGGTGTGGGGTCATGTCAAACACCTCAAACAAGTCCAGATAAATGACATCAGTTTCTCCTCCTTTGTCCTCTCCATCATAGAAGACCAGCAGACTCATTAGACATAATTTGCCTTTGCTGAAGCTGTGCTGTTGGTCTCAGATCACTTCTTCATCTTATATGTATCATCTCTTTCAGAAGGATCTGCTCTATAATCTTCCAGGTACAGAGGTAAAGCTCACTGGTCTATAGTTCCACAAGTTTTACTTTCTACCCTTCTAAAAATAGGAGTTATATATATATATATTTCCCATAAAAAGGAGCTTCACCCGACAGACACAAATATTTTCAAATATGAAGAAGAGTGGCTTGGCAAACATATCAGCCAGTTCCTTCAGACCCTGGGATGTATGTCATTGAGTCTCATAGATTTGTAAAAGTTCAGTTTCATTAGGCAGTCTGAGACTTGATCTTTACTTACAGTGAGAGAGATTTTTCCCCTGCAATCTCTACCTGGAGATTTAGTGACGTGAGAGATATGTGAAACCTGACATTTTTTGCAGTCTTCACCTTATCACCTCTCAAGTGTCTAGAGTGACTGATAGATAGTTCTGGACACAGGAAACCCCAGTTTTTAAGCACAAATTGTGGTAAATTAACCACATTGCATCATTTGGGTTTACAAAATTTAGCTGAAGAATCCACCTTTGCAAGTCACAATATAATTCAGTGAGTGATTCACTCTTTAAACAATTTTCTTATCCTTGGAATAATGGCATAAATAATATCAACTGCAACACTAACTCTGAGTTGTAAACATTTGTCTGAGACCACAAAGTCTGCTGAACAACAATCAGATAGTAATGACTTATTGGTTTGTAGCTAATGATGCAGAGGTTTAGCAAACCCATACATGATTATGTGTGCAGGGTGGATGGTGTGCCGTTAATGTAATGTATAGTAATGATAGATTAAGTAGAATAAACATAAATAGATCAGCTACCATATTCTCTTCACGTTGAATGTGAAATCCAGATCTTGTGCAAAGGTTTGCACTATTCTCCCAACAATTAACAATTAAATCCTCATCATATATTTTATGTGGGACGAGTGTAGACTTTTTATTGCTCTTTACAGTGAGAGAGCATTCAGATGAGAAACTGAGTTGTTCAGACAAATTGTACTACATGATCACATAGATGCAATCACCTGTCAGCATTTAAACATAACAGTTGGGTTAAAGTTGTATGATTTATTTATTTATTTATTTATTTATTTATTGGTCAATATCTAAATGATTCATTTTGAATCGAAGATTTTATTATTTCTCTGTTTCCATTTCAATTTTACTTTATTTTATCTTTGTGTGTGTGTGCATGTGTGTGTGTGAGCATTTAAGCTTGATTTATTCTGATTTAAATCTATTATCATGTGTTGCACAGCAAAGCTGCCTTCGTGACCGTATTAATCAAAAGTCTTCCTTTTGTAATCAGTAACTTGCCATTTAATTCAGCAAGATCATATCAACATAATTTGACATAAATTTGTTTTCTATGACTAGTCCATCACAAAGGTCTTTTTTGCTTAGCAATAACAAGTATGATATACCTTTTGTTTCTCCACTGGATCTGTTAACAGATGAGTAGATCTGTCTGTCAGCTGTTATGTTCAGACAAACCTAATCTAAAACATTATTAGCAATATAATTTCTCTGCTACTTAAATACTCCCAGAATTATATGATTCACTGTATATTTATTTCTCTGAGATAACATCAGAATCTACACATAAATATAGTGCTATTAATCTAAATCAGACTGCCTGCAGTGTTAACTTTGAGATGATTCTTTAACTCCTTTAGTACTCTATTCCAAATTATCTTTCCAATTTAATGTTTGATAGTCATTTAGGTATTTTCTATTTTTTTGTTTGTTTCTTTGTTTTTGTTTTTCTTAATATTGCTTATTTGTTTAATTGTTTGATTGCTTGTTTATTAAGAAGACTCTTGTCCAGTTTTAACCCTTCAGATTTTTTAATTCTTGAAATTTATACATCATATACTGTTTTTATGTGCAGGTTAAGCTTGTTTATTTTTTGTAGTCAAACAATATGAAAGGGAAATGGGTACTCCAACAAGTTTTGCTGTGGACATTATTAATTAATTAATTTATTATTATTATTATTTAAATTTTATTTAGGTAACTAATCAGTCTTCTCACTTTCTGCCTCAAAATATAAGGTAAGAAGTGGAGACAGTACTTTCAAAACTGTTTATGAAAAGGGATATGCATTTTAGTAAAAGTGAAAGAAAAAAACAGAAGTGAGTTTTAAATAAACACTAATGATTCTCTTCTATTAAACAAAATGAAATAAAATATTTCTCTCCAGTATCTGAGAAAAAGCAAGGAAAATACCAATTCCATTCTCAAAGGATTTCCAACACTTGGTATAAATTAAACATATCAAACTCTTAAAGGGGCTCTTCTAAGAATTTCTTTAACATTTCCCTTCCTGATTTGTTCTTGTGAATAGGCAAACCATATTTACTTTGAAGAAGCTGGTCTGAGTCATTGCATCTTTTAGGGGATCACCAGTTCCAAAGGGAGGAAGTCTAGAATGGGCAGACTCTTCTGTCTCTACAGGGAATTAAGGTGAGAAAAAGAGATGCTGCATTTCTACTCAAAAAAGATGGAATGGCAATCTGAGAAAAATGCACACACTTGATGTTTGAAAAACAAATAAACAAAACAAGCAAAGATTCATTTTTTCTGTTTTTACCTGAAAAAAAATAATCCTTTATACTTCTTTTGTAACAACGTACATTAACTTCCTGATGTATTTCAATCCCATAAAATCCTCACATATGTTACAATCAAAAGGAAGGGAACTGCATACTGTCCTTCACATTTAAGTTTAGAAGCAGAATACTGGCAAAAAATTTATCTGTTACCACGTTCTCCTCCCTTCTCAGGTCTTTTTCTCCTGCTTTTTCTTTTCCTTATTATTTTTCCCCAGCTACAATAAGACATTAATTGTAAATCTAATTCATTTTTCAATAAATAAATAAATAAATAAATAAATAAATAAATAAATAAATTGTTGACTTGGTCATCACTGAGTGCCCTGTTTTAAAGGGATGGATTTTTCAGTTGTAGTTTAAGTAATAATTGATTTTCTTTAAAGCAGATGCAGTGTGGTTACTTATTATTTAAAAATAAAATTAAAATAACATATCAGAAAATATAAATGTGTTAATCAGTTTTTGTCAGTTTTTAAATGAAGAAACAGAGATAGATCTGGTGATCAAGATCTTTCTTATGGAAGAGGTTGTGTCTTACTGTGGATCAGTGGATCAGTTTGGAAATCTGCATTTTACCTTATTAGCCAGCACAATGGAATAAAATTTAAATTATACATGCTCCTAAGAGTATCAAAGAAATATGACATCCAGAAAGATAAAGAAGCACAACAGAATTTTACCAAGCCTACAGACAGCTGAACAGATGTCAAAGCAGCCAGCAGCAGAACTAATCAAGGAGTCAGAGAGGGGAGTGTGCCAAGGGAGCAGACCCAGGCCCAGATGCCAGCACTAGAAGAATGCATCTCTTAGCATCTGGTTGTACCAAACATTCCCCATATGTGAGTATATGTATTGGCTTTGGGCCTAGTTCACATAAGTAAAAAAAAAACAAAACAAAACAAAAAAAAAAAAAACAACAACTTTCAACACTGCCAGGAATAAGCAGAACGTCTGCCAAATCTGTGCTGAAATTCAACAGATCTGACAATTGTTTTTCCATTTCTAAATGTACAATGTGCCTCTGTGGTAGCTTTTCTTGTGTATATGCTTTAGACTATGAAATAAGTTTCAACTTGTTTAGGTAAAATCTTACCTAACAGCTTACTGGAATGAACCCAAACTGGCAATATATCTTAAAAACAAACAAAACAAACAAACAAACAAACAAACAATCCGATAAAAACCAGATGTAACAACAGTAAGCACACAGAACAAACCAAGCAGATAGCAAATGAAACAAAACAAAGCCATGAGCAAATTTAGCCTAACTTAAATAGGATCTTAATGGTACATAACTCATCAGATCTGTGACTGCCATTCCAAAAAACTTGTACCTTCTCTTGACATCTGCTACAGACAACATGAATTACCGAACTTTATGGAAACTTGTGAGACAAGGGACAAGGACCTACGTGCAGTGAAATGTGACACTGCTAATTAATTTTTACCTTCTAAGCTTCTGCAAGTTTCTAAGTATCTGCTGTCTCTAGTAGTATGGCAACTGAGGATTTTCAGAGCTTCACTGCATAGAGTATTCTCAGATATTCAGCTACATCAGGGCGGTAAATGGTCACATAGGCTCTAGGACTGCTGCAAAAGCTAATGCCATCTCAGGCCAACACAAGCTCAGATAGGTCCTTGGAGCCCCGAAAACTTTCAGATCACTACTTAATGCTACAAGGGTAAAATTATTTACTAGACTACAAAATGTGGAGCTATGGAGATGTCACATGTTACCTAGATCTACCTGTGCCTGTGACAGTGGGCAGCCACCCTTTAGGGACCCCGGCCCAGAAAGGAAGGGAAAAGGGGAATGGGAAAACGAACAGCGTCAGCAATCTAAGGAGGAAAAACTTATTTTACTGAATACGATATTGGAATACAAGATAACACAATATAATACAATATGATTGAGGTTAATAAATCTAACAAAACAGAGAGACAGAGTCCCCAAAAACTGAGAGGCCTACTGTGAACTCTAGGTGACACGGCTGTAATGCTTCCCGCTCTCCTTTAGTCCAAGAGAGAGAGAGAACTCTCTCAGCCTGGGAGCGAGATTGTGACTTCTTGTGACTTATCTCTGGCTGCCACATCCTCTGGGATATGTTCCAAGAGATGAAAACTCTGGACACCGCTATTCTACAGAACTGGAGCATGAATGATCCATACTGCACATGATGTTATGATGTTGAATATTGACAACAACATCACAAAACCATGACAGGAGAGAAGGTTGTTTCGGAAGAAGACTCTCCTAAGGACTAGTATACATTCTGTGCCTTCCTGGAACTCACCTCCTGGAGCGCTTCCATCTGGAAGGAACCAAGTTTTACTCTTCAGGTTTGTGCTTTATAATGGGAATATATAAGGTGAGGCGGTGGGAAAGCTGGGGGGTGATAGATGACAATGGAGAGACTTATTTAAAAGTTTATACCTGACCTAAAATGCTAATATAGAGATATTCTAAGTGCATTGAGAGTTAGTGCATTTTGAAAAGTGATTCTTCACATATATAGTTTAGGCTGCTAGATGTTTGGGTCACTTTTGAAAAGTACTGAATTGTACCTTATAGTTTTTATTGTAAGGCTTACTTGAGTGTCAGGCTACACCCCTTGTGTATTTTTCAAAATATTTTCCCAAAGGCACTACTTTGCACCAGCAGACACAAGATATTTGCAATTCTCAAACTGCAAAACCTGGTTGAACTGCAGAATGGTACAGATGATCTGAGTTTTTGTAATTTTTAATAGCTTTTGTGGCTGTAGGCAGATATCTCCTCTCAAGTGTTTCTGAAGGAGAGAAAGAGAGTCCAAAGGCCAGAAACACACAACACCTCTTTCCCTCCTCATAATGAGATGGGAAAGACTGAACCCTCAGCTATCTCTTGCAATGTTTTTTTGTATCTCACAAAAAAGAAGAAAACTATATGCTTGCTACAATCTCCAGTTTGTTCATCCCTTCAGGCACCTTTTGCAATTGTTTTAACAGTCAACATGAAGTCATATGACTGACTTTCAAGAATGGAATACACAGAGCTCAGATTTATGTTTGATGTTAGTGTAAATATGAGGTACTCATTTGATTGTGATTGTGTTTATTACTGTTTTTTTTTGTTTTTTTTTATTATTATTATTATTTAAAATTAGTTTAATCTGCCATTTCACATTTAGCCTTATCTAACAATGTCTCGCGATTAAACCAATTCACAGTTATATTATGGTCCCTGACAAAGAATTTAGGTAAAACGAGTTGAAAAACACCCTGAAGAAATGAACCATCATTGGTACCTTCAGAAATTCACGTTAACAGTATTTTCAAGACTGAAATCTTAGTTTCTCTCTGATTCATCAAATTAACATTATTCATAGCATTATTCTAACATGTATAATTATCATATGTATCATTTTTTTTCTCATTTAAAGAAAGAAAATGTTTATTCTTTTTTTCTTTTTCTTTTCTCATTTTTAGCACCACCATTTCCCGCCACCCCAGCCCCCCCCCCCCCCCCCCATATCCCTTCACCCCCCCCCCAGACATGAAAACTCCCAAGAAATACAGAGTTCCTAGGATGTGTAACATTGGTACCATCAAAATGTCAGATTGTTTCAAGTTTTTCTTGGCCCAGCTCCAGAAGCACTCTCATCTCTCAGCAACAACCAGTGTTCTATTAACATCGTCTGGGATGAAATCAGAACAAAATGGGGGAGCAGTGTAGTGCTAACTCAGGTGATGGCAAATAATTTTATGCATTTTTATTCATTGGATAAACACAGTTCTGTGAGTGACAAAAAATACGCAAACATGCTTTCCATTCTGATAATGGAATTTTAAGTATAGAGAGTGCACTGTTGGCAAAAATGCATAGCAATTGACAGTGACTATGATGAAAAATAGTGTTTTGTGGCTGAGAATGCACTCTATTAAATAGTAACATTGTGTTATTTGTATCAGTTGTGGTTTTTATAGAAACAAATAGGAAGCAATGCATTTAGTGTGAGCTATACATATGCAGCCCAAGGAAATTTCTCTTCATTCAATGCAGCCTAAGCAAGTGAAAAGGCTGGACAGCCATAACAAAGAATGAATCCAAATATAACATATTTAAATATCTAATATTCAGTATCCATTTTAGAACATAAGCTGCAAATATTTTTACACAAATAATTAAATAATTGCCAATAATTTAAAAGACAGCACATTTGGTAGTCATGTCACTGAAAAAAAGTCTGAGAACAAAGTGTTTTTGTCTTGTTCTTTATTCTGTCAAAGTATTTAGCATATAATATAACATAAATTGTTTCTCACTTTTCATCTTGCCTGCATCTTTTACTTAATCCATTAAGGTGAGAATCCCTCAGGACAGAGGTAATTTGGTGTATGCTTAGATAGCTGCAGATACAGTGCTTATGCATTCTGAAGTTTACCTTGTAGACAAAATATCAACATTTTCTAATTCTGATCATGCTATTTGATGCATGGTATTCCCTTATTGTTACCTACTAACTTTAATTTCAGATATGTTCCTTGACCATCAATCTCTCTTTATCCAAATGACACTGCAAGTTACTCTGGTCCTAACATCCAAGTGTTTATGTACATCAGCTTAAAACACATATGTCAGCTTTAAACCCCAAAACTCTGTAAGGATTTTTCTCCATTATCTAAAAGCAGCTATTTTTGCTTATCTAAACAGACTGTAAATTGAGAAATTAATTATATTTCTTCTTAGTAAAGCAATTTAAGATATATTTTGAGACATTTACTTCAGAAAATGAAAAGAAAATCACTTTTATCTCTATTTGAAAATAAGAGAAAAAGAAATTTCTATTAATCCAATTTTTGTTCCCTTTGATGGTATTAATTCACAGCTCATTGGACTCCCTCTTAGCCATGGCAACAACATTTTAATCATATGTAATTTTGAAACCCTAGATGTGCAACATGAAATTATCAAAATTTCCACTGTCACTGATAAGTTCCTTAAGTAACAAGTTTCATTATCCACTTTAGCTCTAAGAGATAAAAGTACTTTTAACTAACATATAAAGGTTGGATTATTTAGGCCTTATTGGTTTCATTTAAGCTGATGATCAGAATAAGAAGTAATTTTCTTTATTATCACTAGCTTTCAGAGAACTGAAAAGCATCAAAGCATAAAATTTAATCGTAAATCATCCAGCTACTCTTTAGAAATATTTATTTCTCCTTCAAGTGTTTCCACTATCTTCCCTTTTCCTATGTAGCACACATTCACTTTAATAAAGCTTTTCCTTATGTTACTACAAGTAATAGCAGCAAATCATAAACTAAGTAAAATGGGATCTTTATAGTGATTACACATCAAGTATCAAGAAATAAATTTAGAGGCCTTGGGGAGTTAATCTATTAATTGTTTGTTGTCCTATATATGATATTTAAAATATTCCTTTGCAGGGTCACTTTCTGTCCTTTGAGTCTCACAAAAGTGTAGATGAATCTTTGTACTGAATAAACAACAACAGCAAAATTCTGATATGTGATAAGACAAGAACAGATTTTGAGGTGAAACTTCCATAGGTATGTCTAAATAAAAGTGTTTTAATCACAGCAGAAGCAGGAATCTTACAGGGAGTCTGAATAGGAAACAGGCTGTTCTGTAACACAAGGACCATTCATGGAAAGAAAACTTTTGCATTATTATTACTGAGGAAGAAAATTTAAGCTGAGGAATTTATACAGGAACTGTATTACAAAATAATAATGTAAGGATATATTTAGAATAAGTAAATGAATGTAACTCATTCTATTTTTTTTTTTTTACAGCAATTAATAGTTTGTTTGAAACACAGATTTACTTATGAGTTCTGAAGAAAATTACCTAGAAAACTCTTCACTAGGAAGATGAATTTAGAAAAGTCACCAATTTTTAAATGTCAGCTAATATGATAATGTAAAAGAGGATCTAGGGAAATATAGAGAATTATAAGCAATTATAAGCAAGTTTCACTGCTTAGAAAATGTTACAACAAAGATTGAAGTAAGTTAGTGGAGATTGTGCAAATTATAAAAGAGTTAACAAGAAATAATGTTACAAACTATTAAAGTTCTTCAAGGGAATTCATAAACATATCAGCAAGAGTAATTCGCTAAGCAAAGTTTATTTAAAAAAAAAAAAAAAAAAAAAGTTTTTGATGGCCCTTTCTTAGAGTCCCTTACCCCAAAAAAGTGTTATTCAATATAAATGATAATCACAATTTAATGATTGCCAGTGGATGGGTAGGAACAAGATTACCACTTTTCACAGTGTGAGATACAGGGAAATTTTATAGGACTTGTTGTTTTGAACTATAAAAATCAATTATCTGGAAAAAACATAGTAATGGTAGTAATCCAATAATGAAAGCTAAAAGTGACAGTCAGGAGTTAGTTAAGAAACACATAATAGAAAGTAATAAAATGGCAGATGAAACTGTTAAGTAATTTCTATAAACTTAGGGTAAAAACATACAGGGAGAAAATTAAGTATATCTGACAACTGACGTGTTGTTAAATTAGCTGCAATCACTCAAGTTTAACTCTTGCAGGTAGGCTCGTGATCCAAAACTGAAAAGGTATGATGTCCCATGAAATAAGTGTAAGGAGGGCGGGGGGTGGGGGAGGAACCACTTATTAGCCTGCACACCACAAGTTAGTAAAAGTTTATCTATAGAAGGAATGCATGCATATTCATGGAATTGCTAAGAAAAGGAGTGGTTATTACAACTACTTCTGGAAATACAATAGAAATACAATACAATATTCCACTCCTATTCTACAACCCAAACTCCAACTCCAACTAATGTTTCTATGCATGCATGGTGCCTCCTGGTGGTTGCTCCAGTGGTCGTGGGGATGAAGGCCATATGTCGTCCTCACAGTGTACTTCTAACCTCAGAGTAGTTTGAGGAAGTATTGCAGCTTCAACTGGTTTGGTTCCTAGAATGAATTCCAGGATGTGGCTCCTTGGACCAATCAACAGGCTCCTTGGGTTACGGTTGAGGTATCCCATCTCATTTCCATTCTTCGTGCTCAACTACTTTTGCAGCTTTAAAATTAGCTCTTCACTCATTTATTAGCTGGACAATTATATATATATATATATATATATATGTCAGTATTGCTTAAGCGTTACAAGAATTTAGAAATATCCTGCACTTCTTGCAGTTATCAAGTAAAATGTTCCTGCTATCAGAATATCAGAAGATATTTTGGACATTCATCTCTGTAGAACCGGGGCTACACGTTCTTCATGCTCTGCTTTGTGTAACTGACCAATTACCAGGTTTCCTTTTTCTCTTCCACCCCAGTGGGAGGGGGGAGTGAGCAAAGAACTGTGTTGTGCTTAGCTGCTTGCTGAGTTAAAGCACAACATAAGATAAAATGAGATTGATCCTTTTTAATTTAAAGACCTTCATAGGCCTCATGCATGTAAAAAGCATACAGTGTAATTTCCTGGGTTCTTTTAATGCGCCAGTTAATTCTGAAGTTGAGACACTGGTAATCTTAAATATTAATGAGAAAAATACTATTGGACTTATTTTTGCTATTATTATTATTTTTTTATTTTATTTTGATAAATACCCAAGTTTGTTTTGGGAGTTACAATTAAGATAGAAAAATGACCCCCCCCCTTTAGCCAGAAAAACTCATACAGTGTGGCTGTTCTCCACAGACACATTATTTTTGTTTGGATTGGAGAGCTTTTTGGACAGTGAGAGCACAAGGCAGAGTACTCCAAGGAGAAACATTTATGAAGTAGGTTTCTCTGAACCAGGAAAAAATGATTGAAAAAAAGGTACAGGTTTATAACATAGAAGACAGAGGAGTTGCACCACTGTGGTATTGAGTAGAAGAAGCTTTCAACTTTGAGAAGTAGAAAAAACTATTAGAAATTTCTTGCAGTTAAGCTACTGAAAGTAAACTGAAACATTCTCAGATTTACCCTGTAGCAAGAATGAGTTCCCATCAAAGCAAGAAAACTGTCAGGCCATGCTAAAATTTGTAAATATACAACTGCCTTAGTGATACACCTCCTCACCTCTTGCCTTCTGCCATCCTACTCGGGCAGTTTAGAGAGAGCCTTGATTCTGTGCCAGCGCTGCTCAGAAATAGACAAAACATTTGTGAAATATCACTTCAGTTCTAGCAATATGGGCAGAATGCAACACTGTACGGAATACTGTGGGGAAAGTTCACATCATCCCAGCCAAATCTAGTAGGGGGGATTCATATGAACAAGATTAATGAAGAGTCACAATATCTTAGACTCATGGTGTCACGGGGTTACCTGTAGATGTAAGTCCATGACAGGGGGGGACAGGCCCCAGGAAAAGAAAAAAAGACAGGCAATGGGAAAAATTGACATGTGCAGGCCATGCACTCTGGGTGAGGGGGAAAGGGATAGAGCTAACAGATTTTAACAAGTATTAAAAAAGAGAAAACACAGTGGCAATGATCTGAGGAGGAACGGTAATTTACTACAGTTAACCAAATCAAACAAAACAAGAGGGAGAACAACACCCAAAGTAGGAGTTAAACCACGACAGTGTGAGGGAAGCACGTGCTTTTCTCCGTGGCAAGCTAAGACTTCCAGAAACAGAGGGAAGCTGGGGTCCGTTCCAGAGTCCCACCCCCCTTCCTCTTTACTCGAAGCAGTCTGGGGATGACGCCCCTCCCATCCGTGAACCCAAAATTCCCAAAATGGCGGTAACATGGAACCAGGATGTTAACACTTAAACTGCCACTGTTCTGCATGATGTTCTGATGTGGAATACCAACAACAGAAATCACAAAAACACAACACATGAAATCTTAGAATCATAGAATTGCTCAGATTGGAAAGGACCTTAAAGATCATCAAGTCCAACCACAACCTAACCATACTACCCTAACAATCCTGAGCACCTAATCCAAACAGTTTTTAAACACATTCAGAGATGGAGACTCAACCACCTCCCTGGGAAGCCTACCCCATTGCTTAACAACCCTTTCAGTAAGGTTGTTTTTCCTGATATCCAAACTAAACCTCCCCTTTGCACATCTTGAGGCTGTTTCCTCTTGATCTGTCACTTGTCACCAGTGAGAAGAGACCAGCCTCACTCTAGCTGCAATCACCTTTCAGATATTTGAAGACAGCAATAAGAAGGTCTCCCCTCAGCCTCCTCTTGCCCAGACTAAACAGCCCCAGTTCCATCAGTCCTTCCTTGTAGGGCATATTTTCCAAGCCCCTATCAAGCCTTGTTGCTTAGAAAGAAAATATTTCTAAAATCAAATGAATAATTGCTATTCTACTTTAATTTGACACTGAAGTTTGAAATCATTTGAAAAATCTGTGATCCTACGTCATGATTTTTCTAAACAGACAGAAGCTTCAATATTCTTCATTCGGAAATGGTGATACATTATGCATCTTCTAGCTAAGTATATTCTTCTTTGTAGAGAAAGTTTACAATAAAAATCAGGAGTATGGAGATTTATTACAACATCTAGAGCTGTCCTATTATTATTATTATTATTATTATTATTATTATTATTATTTCTTATTAGTATCATCAAAGATATCTTAAGAAATTCAAGGTGATCTTCCCCATTTACTCTGCTCTGGTGAAGTCACATCTCAAATACTGGGATTTCAGTTCTGGTCTCCTTAGCATCTCCTCTATAAGGAAAGCCAGAGACACTCAGGACTTTTCAGTCTGGAGAAGAGAAGACATGGGATCTCATAACTACTTATAAATATCTAACATATGGGAATCAAGACAAGGGAGATGGACTCTTTTCAGCAATGTGCATCAATAAAACAAGGGACACAGAAAATTTCATGCTAACACAAGAAATAAATTGTTCATTGTGAGTGATGAAGTACTGGAGTGGGCTACCCAAAGAGGCTGTAGAGTCTCATTCTTTGGAGATATTCAAGGCCCACCTGGATGCCTAACTGTGCTACCTACTATAGGGAACCCCCTTCACCCCCTTCAGCAATGGGATAGGACTTGATGATCTCTAGAGGTCTCTTCAAACCTCTACAATTCTGTTATTCTGTAATTCTGTAATGAAATCTTTTCCTTCTGTTGTATCAACTTCACCACTCAGATTAGTGTTGTAGGCAAATTTTCTGAGGCTACACTTGATCCCACTGTCTGTGTAATTGATAAAGATTTTGAACAGCACTGGTTCCAAGCCTCATCCCCAGGGGACATGACTCACCATAAGCCTTCACCCAAACATAGAAACACTGAACACAAGACTCTGGCTGTGACTATCCAAACAATTCTTTATTCAATTAATATTCCGGCCTTCAAATCTTTCTTATTTAGAGACAAGAATGTGGTGTGGGACCTTACAAAAGACCTTGCAGAAGTCAAGGTAGATGACATCAGTTACCCTCCTTTGGTCCACTGACGTTGTCACTCCATCACAGAAAGTCATCAGATTGATCAAGCATGGTCAGCCCTTTAGGAAGCTGTGCTGGCTAGCGTGTACCTTATCATAGCTTCCAGGAGGATCTACTTCATGATCTTCCTATGTACAGTGGTGAAGCTCACTGGCTTGTAGTTTCCCTGTTCCTCCTTTCTCTTTGTATTAAAAATGCGAGTGTGAAATTTCCTCTTCTCCAGTCATGAGGGATATCACCTGACAGCCACAATTTTTTAGATATGATGGACAGTGACTTGGCAAATACATCAGTCCATTCCTTCAGGACCCTAGGATGCCTGTTATCCAGTATACACAAAGCACAATTTTAGCCCCATGAGATGGTCTTAGGCTTGCTCTTCTCTTAAAGTAGGAGAGATTTTGCTTGACCAACACCCATCTAGCAATTCAGTGATGTAATTGGGAGACCTTCACATGGGTGAAGAGCAAGGCAAAGAACTCCTCAGCCTTCTCCGTGTCTGTTGAAGCCAGTTCTTCCTTCTTATTTATTTGAGCACTGATCAAAAACCAAGCAGCTAAGGCTCATGTTTCAACATTGTTACTTGGCAAAACAACTGAATTTTACTTCTGCTAAATTTGGAAGGAAGATTCAAACACTGAAATTCTCCATGGCAATGTTTTTGTAAGTAGTCATTTTTTAAATTCTGATCACACAATGAAGACACTTGCTACTTCTTCCCCATATAATTTGAGCAGAAAATCCAGTTTAGTTTCATGCAAGCAAACCAAAATAATTCTGCAAATTGAATCAATACATAGGAAGTAGGGACAGTCAGAGATGTACTGGAAAACAGAATACCCCTCTGAACAAATGCCTGAGATAAAGGAAGCCAGAGGGATTCAGATATATTGCTAATATTTATATCTTGATTAAAAGCTTCTAGAAGCCTAATTCCATTGTAGGATAGGTAAGGTAGGATAGCTTAAGGCACTCAAAAGAGAATAAATGAGAACAGAAATCACTTTCCTACTCCTGAAGTCTCAGAATGAAAAAGATAAGATGATGTTTTGTGTAGTGTGGTAGAAATAATTCTCTTCAGCCTCCTGTTTCACTATCAGTGTTTTGTTAAATCAGTTTTGAGAGTATATCCTATATCAGATCATCCTTCACCTCCTGTACAGTTCTTGTTTCTGAATCCACTAACATTTTTTGTCTGTACAAACTCTCTGCTTTGTCTTGAGAGTGTACTACATTTTTGAAAAGTCCAAACAGTAGCATTGTTAAATTAACCAGCAAGCTACAGTGATTCAAAGCATATACATATGTATTTTATTTATTTCTAACAATAAATTTCTATTTTATGTGACAATGTAAAATGTGTCTGTGTAAACTGTCTCTATTTAGTTATCAGTAAGTCATAACATATTTACTACTCTAAATTCAAATAGTAGCTGAAATGAAAAATATCAGGTATAAATTACAATTAAATAAAAGAAAAAAAAAAAAGTTATGTTTTTCCGTTTCAGTTTATAGTCTCTGTACTGATATAAAAGAAACTGAAATATTCTGCATTCATATTTCCTTTTTCCCAGCCTCTCTTTTCTCTCTACTTTTTATTCTTGTGTTGATATGTAGAAATTCACTAGGATGAGTTATTACTCATTGAAGTGACATCTTAAAATTGACTTTTTAGTACTAGCATATATGAGGCAGATATCTAATGGAAAAAAAAAAAAAAAAAAAAAAAAAAAGAGAAAAAAAGCGCCAATGTATGTCATTTTTGCAGAAACATAAATTTTATATGTTAAAAGTCCTAAGAAAGGGATTGTTGTAAGATGAGTTATTTTTCATGAGCTAGAGATTAGTTTAACATGAAGAGTAACCAGATGCTGTTATGTTTTTAAAGTCATCTAGTAAACAATAAATATTTTAAAATTTTGCCAGATCCTTAAATACAAATAAATATTGCTAGCTAAAGAAAGGAAAATAGGTTTTCCATAGTAGGAACTTGCATCATCAGATGCTAGAAACACAGTCTTTCATTTTTGGTCGATAAATACCTACATAACAAACGACAAGCTCTCTAAGGGTAAAAGATTTTATTATTATTATTATTATTATTATTATTATTATTATTATTATTATTATTATTATTATTATTATTATTATTATTATTATTATTATTATTATTTCCTGAGGAACCTATGCACAAGAAACTTAGACTGAATATGAAGATATATTGTAGAATCCATATACTCTAAGAGGGAAAGAGATAAATTCTGTGAATCTGTCAGTTTCAAAGAAGTCTTTGAGACTTGGGGCAGTGCAAGCAAGAAAGGTTTAACATCACGATGATTCTTATATGATACAATTTTAAAAAATAAGATGTGATTTTAAATGCCATTTTTTCCAATATTTAATTTCTTTTTTCCATTTTCACTTTAGCTGATTAGCAGAGCTCATGACTGTTATGTATTCAATAATGCTAAGAATTAATTATCTTGGGTTACTAAGTAAATGTATCAGTTATTATGAATATAGTTACTTTCATACGAATACCGTGTTTGCATTTCTTTTAGCAGAAAATTAAAAGAAAGTCATTTTAAAATGTGTTTTTCTCACAAGTAAAATATTTCCAGTCTTCTCTCCCAAGGAACAAAAATTTCCAACATTTTATATGTTGCTACATATGTAGTATAGTCGGGACTGATTCAGCTGTCTGGAAAGAAAAACAAAACAACAACAAAAACACATACTGTTTTTTTGTTTGTTTGTTTTTTGGTTTTGTTTTTTTTTTTTTTTTAATGGGGAAGAGAAAATTACATTACTAAATACTTTTGTATCTCTTGTTCTATTTCTAAGTACATTATTCTCAAGCTTAGGAGTAAAATTATTGATATTGAAAGAAACTAAGAATAAATCATTATCTGATTATCACATACTGCTCTTTAAAATAAAAGTCCCCTTTTACGTTTTCTGTTTTCACAGAGGAGATATTGAATTCACTTCTTCACTAAAATACATCAGCCCTTGTTTATGGAATAGAATTTTGAAACACCTATTTGCAGTTGCTTTTAATGAACTATATCCATTTGTTTCTCAGCATGAAATTTGAATGGTGTTTTATGAACTGAACTTTTAAATACATACGATCATAAGAATGATCCTCACTTCTGTGAGAAACATTAATGATTACGTGAATGCAAACATGAGTAATCACAGTTTCTTTGAAACTGTTATTCTGAATTTATTTCTCTTTGTCAGGGTAAAAAACCATCACACTAAGTTCAAGTCATAGTCATACACAAAAGGACGTTACATTAATGTTGCATTATATAGTGATGCTTAATGTAACTGCCAACACCGAGTACTATAATTTGCTTTTATTTATTTATTTATTTTTTTCTGAGAGTATCAAGAATATTTCAAAATCAGTGTTAGTTTTCATCAGGGAGTGAGATTTCTATAGCTTTCTCCATTTGTTTTGCAGAGGAATTCTAAAGGTAAAACTTTCTCTATACTGTGTGGAACTTAACCAGAATCCCTGCTAATTACTACCAATTAGCAAATTTCCTTTACAGCTTGAATCCATTAAGTCACTCTTTCCATATTTATATGCACATGTATACTGAAAAATGTTATGCAAACCTAAACCAGAGTATCAATAATATTAGGAACCAATGAATACTAAGGGGATCCTCTGAGATTCTGAATAGAATATTTTGCCCCAGAAATGAGCAATAAGTGACAAAGTATTTTTTATTATAAGACGTTTCCAGATTTATTTATTTATTTATTTATTTATTTATTTATTTTTAATTAGGCCAGAAGAAGTTTGTTAACCATCTTAGATACTCACATTTGAAATTTTCTTTGTACATTTTAATTTGTAAGTACTACTACTATCCCATTGCCAATCTCATTAGTTAAGTTTCTTGTCATCTTTGATTTTTCATGTGTTTGAAATAAAATAAACTTAAATAAAATAAAATGGAAGAAAAAGATAGATAAAAATCCTTGCTTCCTTATTTTCTTCCTTCTTTGCTTCCTTCCTTCCTTTCTTCCTTATTTAATGTTACTTGGTATTCTGGTCCATCATTTTAATGTATCTTACTAAAACATACTTCTGGTTTAACCTGGCAGGTATCAAAAGAAAAAGAAGAAAAAATAGAGGTGATAGTAACAACACTTGTAAATATATAATACAAAATTACATAATTACAGAGCAAATGATGCACTACACAATTGCTCATCACCCCGACTAATGCCCAGCCCAGCTAGTCTCCAAGCACTGGTTGACAACCCAGTCAACTTGTTACTTGTTTTTCAAGTATTTCTCAGATGATTCTATTTGGTAAGAAATAACTCTTCAGTTTACATCACTTGCCCTTGTTCTGTCCCCTCTCAGCTTCTTGTGCCCCCGCATCATTCCTCACTGGCAGGATAGTACCAGAAGATGAAAAACAGAAATGCCATTGGCTCAGTACAACACTGCTCAGCAACAACTAGAATATTGGTATATTGTCATATTATTTTTCTCCTAAGGTCAAAATGTAACATGATACCAGACACTATAAAGGAAAAATAAGCTCTGGGGCAGTTGAGACCAGAATAAACATGCTTTAATAATCCAATCTCAGATCACTAATTAAATATCATACTTACTTTCTCGGCATGCTGTGTATAATGTTCCATATAAAAATCCGCGTGTTTTCTAATCACATTATTTTTATATTTGTACGTAGCTCTAAAACAGTAATCCAACATAGCAATTATTTTAGTAATTTGCTGGTAGGTTTGAATGACATTTAAATGCAGTGTACCTACTTCTTATATATTTCAGAAAATACTTTTTAATAAAAATAATTTCCAAATGTATTATGACTTGAATTATCTATCTATCTATCTATCTATCTATCTATCTATCTATCTATCTATCTATCTATCTATCTATCTATCTATCATCTTTCTACCTACCTACCTACCTACTATACCTACTTATTTATATAAAGAACATGGCTAATCTAGTTATAATCCTTTCTTGAAATTAAATTTTGGCACTATGTGACAGGATAAAGTTAGGAATTAAAATAATCTTCATATAGGCAAACCAAATAATTACCTCAGTCTTCTGATCCATCTTAATGTTCACACTTATTAAGAAATATTTAAATGTAAAGACTATGATTCATTTGATGAGGATTAATTCATCAAAGATAATACAAAGTACAGCAGTAGTGGGTTGATATTGCTTAGCTTTTAAGATACAATTCAGAAAACTAGTTAAAGGCAGACTTTTTGATAAAAAATTTATCTTGCAAATAAATGTAATGAAGTTAGGAATAAATACTAAAGAGATGAAACATATATATAAATGTTTGGAGTATCTTAATATAGTTATTTGAATATAGTTATTTGCAATGTGTGGTAATACATAGACTCTGAAAGTAGGTAATATATTCTTTTGTATTTTAAAGGGAGAAAAATCCTGCTAGTTTACATATGTGGTGAGGATGAACATAGTCTGTATGGTGATGGCTATTTCACTGGTGGTATACTTGATACATTAGAAATATCTTATCTCAAAAAGGAAAAAGATTATGTTTTAAGTATTTAATTGTCACAGAGCATGCTGACATTTGTTTCTTAAAGGATATCTGAAATATAGTATCATAAAATTTCTTGAGTAGGAAGGAACTCACATGGATGTCATATTAAATCATATATCTGTCCAAATGCTTCTTGAAATCTAGCAGGCTTGGTACTGTAAACACAGCCTTAGGAACCCTGTTAGCCATCCTCTATTTGAAGAATATTTTCCTAATATCCAACCTGACCCAACTCCTACACAGTTTAATGCTGTTCCCTCAGGTCTTGTAACTTGTCACCAGGGAGAAAGAACAGTGCTTGCCCCTTCACTCACCCATGAGGAAGCTATAGGCCTCCATGAAGCCTCAACTCACTCTTCTCTGAGATGAACAAATCAAAGTGACCTCAGATGCTCCTCATGTCTTTCAGACCAGAACCTTCAACATATCTGTTGCCCTCCTTGGGACAATCTATAATAGTTTTTATATCCTTCTTATATTTCAGTACAGTACTTCTCATACTGCAGTATAGTACTTGTGGTGAGGCCCCACCAGCACAGAGTACAATAGGAAAATTACTTCCCTCATATGGCTGGCAGTGTTGTGTCAGTTGTACCACAGGATATGTTTAGATCTTTCTGATGATGAGGCAAAATATTTACTTAAATTCAACCTACAGTTGACTAGAATTCCTAGGTCTCTTTCCACAGAAATTATCTCCAGCTGCTCCTCTTCATCTGTATATATATCCAGTTGTCTTGTTCTAGATGCATAATCTGGCTTTTTTTTTTTTTTTTTTTTTTTTTTTCTTTTCCTAGCTTCATGCAGCTGGTATGCCCAGCTTCTAATTTGTCAGGATCTCTCTGAAAGGACTCTCTGAAAGAATTACCTACCCTTTAGAGTTAAAAACTCCTCTCAATTCAGTACTACCTGCAATTGTACTGAATACACACTTGAGTCTTGTTTAAAAAACATTTCTAAAAACATTAAATATTAAAATTTACCTCAGTGGAAACCCACAAATGGCAGACCAAAAATCTGAGTTAACCTGATTAACTGCAACACTATAAGCCCCAGCCTTTAGCATCATGTAGCACACTGGGACTTAAAGAGTTAATGCTCCAGTTCCAGTCACCTGTACAGAAAAGAAGAACTACATTCCTCAGAAGACTGTTTGCTGTTCTGTTATCATTTCTACTCAGGGGGAACACATATAAAGTCTCGGTAAATCACCTGATGTCCCTCTTTCCAATATTTAGGCTCTAGCCACTGCTCATCCCGACCACATGACAGTGTCAGGTCTTCAGTTTTTTCAGACACTTTTTCTCTCATTATATTTGATTTCTTAGCTTCAGTTCTAATTACGTGATATTACAGGGTATTATCTTGCATTCCAATAACATATTTAGTAAATCAGTTTGTTTCTCTTCATATAATTGCTGCTGCTTTTAATTATTTGGGGTCCCCTGTTTCCCCTTTCCGGAGGAGTGGATTCTCAAATCCCTTTGCCCTGCTAGTCATGGAATCAGGCCAAACCATCCTGTATAGCACTGAGATTATCTTTTATTTATTTATTTACTTTTAATTCTTACAGCATTTCCTGTTTTATTAAATGTAGTTAGAATTCTGAGATTTTTTGGTGGTTCATATATGAATAGAAATGTGTTTACCCTTATTACTTAAACATTCTTATTTTTTATTTGCAATACGAATTACAAATAAATACATTGCCTGTAAACTTCTGCTTAACAAAATGCTGAACAAATCAAGTTAGATATGATATAAATATTATTAAATATGTAAATATGCATATGTATATGCAGATACACACTAGACATACACGATTCATAATGAGATGCAATATATTCTTAAATTCACTTTCTGCGTATCTTTGTAACATCCTGTAATGTTATGTTTGTTTGTTTGTTTGTTTTTATGTACTGATTATTTATTCCACCAACAACCTAAATCAAACTTAGATTTCTTCCATTTTACCTCCACAAGTAAAATACATTCAAAAACTCATGACTATACAGAAAATTTCAGGAGGTACATTTATATATAGTTTATAGTAGGACAGAATACTCTTGAGTTCTCAAGCCTAGGTTCACAGCCTGGTAGGTAGCAACTGTATCCTTCAGTAATTTCTAAGCACATAGAAGACTCCATCTCCATACTTTCTATGGGGAAGAAATTCAGCTTTGTGGTTCAGATGATAACAGTAATGTTATTGGATAATGATAGGACTTATCAATAAATACACTGATTTGTGAAAATACATTATTATTATAATATATATATACATATATATATATATATGCCCCTTCTGGATTGCATGGATTGCAAATTATTTAGCATCTTATTTAGCCTGGATGTCCTATGAGAAAATACATTATACCATTGAAAAATATACTAATCTGCCTGACTTCAAGTTTGCTTGCAGTTGGAAACTTACTACAAAAATTTAGATCTTGGAGTTCTAAAAATATATTTAATTTATACTATAAAATTGTTGGAAGTGACTTCTGGAGATCATCTGTTCCAAACTCCCTTCTCAAGCAGGAATTCCTAGAACAAGCTGCACAGGATCATTTCCAGGCATCTTTTGAAGATCTCCAAGGAGAGAGACTGTCATGGGTTAACCTAAAATCTACCTGCACCCATGACAGGGGGCAGTCGGCCCGCAGGCCGCTGGCCCAGAAAAGAAAAGGGAAAAAGGGAAAAAGAAAATAAATACAGCGTCAACGATCTAAAGAGGCACACTTATTTACTAAATACTATATCGGAATACAGAATAACACAATATAATACAAATATAATTGGAATTAAGGCTAATGAATCAAGTAAAATAAGAGAGAGTCCCGAAACCGAGTGGCCTACTGTAACTCTAGGCGAAACAGCTGGAACGCTCGCACACGGCTCCCCCCCTGGCTGGCAAGGTCCAAGAGAGTGAGTTCAGCACTGAAGTGAGACTATATTATATAGAGTCCTTGTCATATGACTGACCGTGGTGTTCCCTGGGACATTCAGTCTTCTTTTGTGAGCAGCAGATTCGTCAAAATTATCTATGCTTAACATGATTTTATGATGTGAAATACTGTTAGCAAAATTACAAAATTGCAAAACCATGACTGAGACTCCACAGGTTTTTCGTGAAACCTTACAAGCATTATGTCACCTACACAGTAAAGTGCTTCCTGTTGTTTAGACAGAACCTCTATATTTCAGGTTGCACCCATCTATAGCCAGTGGATACCACTAGAAATAGCATGGATCTATCACCTATGCACCCTCCATTTAAGTATTTATATACATTAATTAACTTACTCTTGAGCCTTCTCCTCTTCATGCTGAGCCATCCCAATTCTCTCAGCCTATCTTCATATGTTCTTCAGTCTTTTGATCATGGTGGTAGCCATAAATTGGACACATCCATATTTCTCTTGTAATGGGGGTACCACAGATGGGCACAGTACTATATTCTTGGCTTCAGCAATGCTGAATAGAAGGGAAGGATCACCTCTACAGATTTACTGATAATGCTTTACAACCATGGTCACTCTTAACCTTAGTAGCAAAGGCACATCTTTTCTGCAAAGATGGCAAAAATCTGGAATACTATAATTCAAATAAATTGAAGAACTTGAGCTATTAAAAATGATATTTTCAGTAGGGAAATTGACTGCTTAATTAATAATTTCCCTCTAGAAATGAATAGCATTCTGCTAATTCCAGCCAAATATCCATCTAAATCAATTGTGGATGTCTAGGGGAAAATATAAGGACCCAGAAAATACAAAGCTACACATCCCTAAATACTTTTCCCACTTTCTATAGTGTGCTGCTTATAGATTTCTAAAACTGTATATATCTTTTTACTTAAACCATCTCAGTAAATTCTAAATGACATTCTAGGATGCTTCTATATGTCCTTGTGGAATTTTAGTTTTCAGTGTCTAAGTAACTTTGTATTGTTGTCAGTGTTTTACTGGCTGGTTCAGTCCAGTTTTGTGACTAGTGGAGCAGAAGGATTCGTGAATATGTGCCTCCAGAAATGGGAAACAAGGGACCCCAAATAATTAAAAACAGCAGCAACTATCTGAGGAGAAACAAACTGATTTACTAAGTATGGTATTGGAATGCAAGATAACACACTGTTATACAGTATAACTAGAATTGAAGTTAAGAAATCAAATATAATGAGAAAGAGTGTCTGAAAGGTGGAAAGACCACACCAAAATACTGAGGTGAGATGCACAGTCAGGTTAAGCAGCAGGGATAAGAGACTAAAAAGGGACATCAGGTGACTTTGACAGGGACTATATCTCCTCTCTGAACACAAAGTTTTTTGGGGTATGTAGTTCTTCTCTTCTGGGACAGATACCCGGAACTGGAGCATTAACTCTTCAACTTCCAGTGCACTGCATGATGTGATGATGTGGAATACTGATAACCAAAAATTATAAAACCATAATAATTGTATAGACAAGTATTCCCATTTGTTTGTTCTGAAAATTCCATTTGTTGGTTTCCCCTGAAACTTCATTCTGTTTCCTGGGAGTGACGGTGAGTTATTATTCAATAATTATTCTCACCTGAATTTGTCATTCTCACCTACTTTAATAATCTCCTTAAAAACAATAATAATAATAATATATCAGGAACTAAAATAAAAGAAGAAATCAAAGCTGAAGTGGATGTGGACATTCTAAGGAAAATATTTTCACTAATTTTGGTCACTGATTTAACTGTTCTTAATGCAATATTCATAGCAAACAGGTTATAAACATACAAACAAAGTACACAAGAATTATGTGATTTATGTTTTTTCTCTGAGTAGTAAAAACTAATTTGGAACAAAGAATTATAAAATCTATAGGATGAATTTGAAATAGTAACTTTAAGAGAACAGGAAAGACTCCCCTGGTTTTAATTTGAATAGGATTTTTGGTAGCATTATTTTCTGCAACAAAATTTAGAAAATGAGGCATGCTTTAAAGTAATCTTAACTTTATTTTCACCTGGTTGTTACTAAATAACACTGTATGTAGTTTTAAAATTAAAGGTAATATTTATAATTATTGTGACAGTGCGTGTCTTCTAATCAGTTCCATACTCAATTAGAAAATACTTTGAATTGCAGATATATGCAAGGATTTCTTAGTGACATAACAACTCTGTTCAAGTGTTCAGCAAGCATCCATTTCTACTCACAAAGTTTCTGGAATCCGTAATGCTTGAAAACAACTTGAGACAAAATGATTGGTTTTGAGGGGAATCAATTATTAACAAGGGTAGATACTGATAGGAATGACTTTAAACTAAAGGAGTGGACATTTAAAATATGCATCAGGGGGAAGTTTATTTTTACTGAGAGAGTGGTGAGGTGCTGAAACAGCCTGTTCTAAGAGACTGTGTATGCCCCATCCCTGGAAGTGTTTAAGGCCAGGTTGGATGGGGACTTGGGCAACCTGATCTAGTACTTGATCTAGCAGCTGTAAGTCCTGCCTGTTCCAAGGGAGCTGGAATGTGATGCTCCTAAAGGCCTCTTCCTACCCAAAGCACTCTAGAATTCTATGGTTTGTCACACTAAAGTGATTAAGAATAATTACTATAGTTTTGAGAGTACAGAATACAGGCTTTGTTTTCACTTATGTAGTCTGTGGAATGTATCTGTCTGTAATTATCTGCATGAAGGAACAAAGGACTGACTGACTGCAGTAAGAAGCTACTCAGATGCTGTAGGAAAATCTTTATTTCTATATTACTTTCTTTTTCTGCATTTTCTGCTCTAGATTGGATGAAAAAGTCACAATGAATTGAATTTTAGATTAGGTAAACATCCAAATAATTATTTATTACCTAAAAGTTATAATGTTTTATTGTTTCTGAATTATAAGATATTCTTGTTTAGATAAATTTCTGGTATTGAGGTATGTTGAGCAGAATATAGCACTGGGTAGGAAAAGGGATTTATTTTTTTCCTCTCAGATGCTGAGTTCTGCTGTTTCAAACCATCATGATTATATGGGCTCTATAGACAAGGTAACATGTAGAAATAATTTTGTTGTATAAGGAACAGTGAACAGACAAAAATTTCTATTGCACATTAAATTAGGACAACATATTACTAATATAAGGAAAGCAACACAAAAGAGTCCCAAGTTCTTATCAGCAAATTCAGTTACACTAACAAAAATGAGAAGGTGAGGAGTATGCATCACTATTTCTTTCTTTCTTTTTGTAGTTAACTTTTCATGGATCTCTACTCAAATTTGATGAAATAAATAGGAATAAAAGGAAACATCAAATATTCATTACCAGAGCACATATGTTAAAAATAATGAAATTGCTCTGCTTACCCAGCAGATTGTCACAGCATGCACTCTCCTTAGGATGTCTGGTTGAAGATTACATTCCTGGCATAACATAAAAATGAAATAACCAGGTGAGGCAGGCTATTCTTGTAATAAATGTCTTTCAAAAAATTGTGAAACTTTCATAATATATACATAGTAACAGTTATTTAAAACACACTTTAAAAATCTTCTTTAAAATAATATTAACTAAAATGGTTATCTATATGAAACAATGGAACAATGGAACCAGTGCATAAAACAGTAAGAGAAAGAAAGAATAGGGAAAAATAAAAGAGAAATAGAAATGAAGGTATTTTTTTGTGTTTTTGTTGATGTTCCTGTTGTTGTTTTTTCCTTATCAATAATGCTTTGTTAAAAATTTAATGCAAATATACAATAATTGAGCATTTTATCCCCCTTCAATTATGGTATTCACTTTCACAGAGACCCTGAGAAGTGAGTAACACAAGTCCCTTCTAAACAAAATTGTATTACTAGATGTTGTAGTTGCCCCTTCAGCTCCTCACAGTAATTGTATGCTTGTTTTTCACGACTTGTTGGGTATTTAGTTTGCTTCATACCATTCCTTCACTATTTATTTAATTTTAAATACAGAGAAGAAAAAAAAAAACAAACAAACAAACAAACAAAAAAACACAAAACATGCTGTAATAAAGTGTAAACCATCCCCTACTAATGAATATCTGCCTGACTGGTGTGTCCTAAAGTCCATTTATATGTGTAAACCATCCCCTACTAATGAATATCTGCCTGACTAGTGTGTCCTAAAGTCCATTTATATTTTTACTCACCGACAGAATGAAGTAAGCACAGATTGATTCTATGAAGTTAGAAGATAGAAACAAGGTGCTCAAGATTGCCTGAGCTTGTAGCAGGTGATGTTTTAAGTATCACAGTATCACAGTATCATGCGAGTTGGAAGGGACCTTAGAGATCATTGAGTCCAACTCACAAGATTCAAGTCCTCCTGTGTAGCAGAGCAGCACTTCTACCAATTGCGCCACAGGGGGGATTCGAACCCCGGGTCTCTGGTGTTGCAAGCAGCACCTTATACCACTGTGCCAAATCTACTGTTTGCCTTTTCCTGTCAGCTAGAAGTTCCTGAAAATAAGAGATTATTCCAGTAATTGAAATAAAGAAGTATTTTCAAGGAATTTATCTGTTTCACTATGAATGCTATCAGTGAGAAAAGACTTCACAAATTTCCTTCCTGAAAAATCCTAATTGTGTTCTGCAAAGTATATTGAAATCCACAATCTCATTTATTTTAAAACTGGTAGAAAATATTCAACAAGACGGGAAACAGTAGGAAGAGAAGAAATTTGCTAAAAAAAAGCCTATAATCTTATTAAATAAGTCTGAGTTTTCTCATTGTTCTTGTTTGTGCTCAAATAAAGTATGGTGTCAGGAGAAAAAAGATATTTATGCTTCTGCAGTGCATATTCAATAGATTTTTTTTTTTTTTTTTTTTTTTTTTTTTTTTTTTTGTAATTCTAATTTCATGTAAATCAAGGAAGATCAGATTCATGACTACATGGAGAACTTGAACATCCATAATTTTATGATTCCAGATGAGATGCATCTCAGAGTCCTGAAGAAGCTCGCTGATGCAATCATCAAGGCACTCTCAACAATATTTGAAAAGGTATCGTGGTCAAATGAAGTCCCTGGTGACTGGAGAAAAGGCAATATCGCATCAACTTGAAGAAGGGTAGAAAGGGTGTGGTCTTTGTGGTCTTTGAATCTGTCGTAGTTTCCATGGAAATATATAGGAGACATAGGAGGAACCTACATACATTCAGCACTCTTCACTCACTGTGTCTCAGGCAATATAAAATGCCAGACATTCATCTGTTAAGATATTGTGATGCATAGAAGTATCTCAGAATATAAACAGGTACATTTAGTGTGTGTCTTTGTTTTATCTGAAGCAGCCTGGAACTGCACTGTTGATGACTACATCTAATAGTTATTTAAAATAAATAAATAAATAATGAAAAACAAAACCACAACCATTTATCTCCAGTTCAGAGAAAGATACACATCTATGTACTATCTCTTTCCTAGAATAAATCATTTTTATTCTCTGCACTTTTGTATATAAATAAATGTTTATCTATAAATAAATTGGTGTTTCTGTTCAGTGTAACTACTGTTAGACACTTTAATGATCTATAAAAAATAGGTATCTATTCAGCTAGTTTTCTCTCTACAATAGTCAGTAGAAACAACAAATACCTCTGAAGTTCTTGCATGGTTTTGGAAGAAATTTATCTAATCAAATGAAGATATTTATACCAGTTACCCTTATTTTCCTTAAAAGGTATTTTCACAGTATCATACACCTTTTGGTGAAGAAAATGTCTAATATAAGCCATAAGATATAATAACCTAAATGTAATACGTTCTGAAGAGACATCTATTTCTCACAACATATAGTCAGGAAAATCAAATGATGTTTATATATCTGCATTTAGTAAGATACACCTCATTCAGACTTCTGATTTTTTTTCAATGATTTTACCAGAACAATATTCTTTAGCAAAAATAATCATGTGAGAAATTAGAGCCTCCAAAAACTTTCCCACAGTGTACAGTTAAGTACTCTACCAGATTCTTAAGAAAGCTGTACCCTAACATTCAGTGTTGTATTTTAGTAGGGCTGATCAACTTCCTCAATGTGCCATATTTGCCACAGCCTATTCTCAGCTCACATTATTTTAATTTTGCCCATTGATCAATTAATTTACTGTATGGTTTGAAAGATAAAGTTTAAAAAAGAAGACTTACATAATATTCTAGTGTCAAGTCATCTCTAGAAAGGAATCACTAAGAAAGAAATTACTTGAATTTGAAATATAATCATGATAATAATTTGTGTACAATGTAATTTTTAATGTAATTAGTTCGAAGTCTTTTAAAATACCAATGTTCACGGCATCAAGCATTTCTGCAATAATCTGGCTATTCAAGTAGTAAATAACATATTAATTATAATTTCAGATTATATCATAAGCCTCTTTATATAAGCCTCTTTACCATTTATGGTAATACATTTCTTATAAACCAAAAAAGAAAAAAAAAAAAAAATACAGTATCCTGTGCAATATCTTCACAGAAGGCAGATATAACTTATTTTGGGTGCAGATTTAGAAAATTAGTATTTTTACTAGATTATTCTGTTTCTAGTAATGCAACTAATTTTACACTATAGGCATAAACTCAGCAGTCTCCCAGATGTATACTACTATATATATATATTTCTGTTTTAGTAAAATTTATATTATCATCTATTAAAATAGTTGCTTCTGGAAGTAAACACCACCCATAAATACTGACCTCACACTTCAAGGTGCAATAACATCTGGCATTTTGAAGCCCCCAGAAACAGAAGATTCCCTGATGTTCCACATTTTAATGAAGTTTAGATTGTACTCAGTGCAAACTAAAGATCTTGTTATTTTAATTGCCAATAATGCAGTATTTGATGTGTTTATTAGGTACAAATAGATGTGCCTAAGGCTGTTAACTTAATGAACTTAGAAGAATCTGAAAACTGAAGTTTTAACTTACGCTGTGACATAATAAAATAAAAATACCTAGCTGTTGTGCACACTGCTTCAGATGTCTCCTACTTTTGATTGTGTTGGCTACTTTGACCACATCCATCCATCTAGAACCTGAACAATTACCAGTTGTTTCAGTTAATCTGAGATGGTACATAACACATATTTTTTAAAAGAACAATATCTAACTCAGCATGAAGGCAAATTATTTTTACTAAATTGAAGGTTTATTTTTTTTTTTTTTTGCTTGTTTGCTTCTATATTGTTTAATAATTATGACCTGCAATCTAAGAGCCACAACACCACACTGATATGGTGCAAGTCATTCATGTAATTACATTTTTACTTATTTTAGAAAGCCAAAAGGAAATATTAGAATTAGAAGGAATATTATGCTACTTCTGTAGTATATTTTATGTGAATGGTCATGGATTTATTCATTTGGATATATTCATATCGTGGATATATTCATTTATTCATTCTCTTGTTACTGTCCATGTAATAATTTCATTCACTGTAGAGATGGGAATTAAAAACAAACAAACAAACAAACAAACAAACAAACAAACTACAATTATTCTAAAGAGATGATACTTACCAGGAATTTCTCAAATTACAAAATGTCAGTCATAGTTTCTGTTAATATCATTTCTGGAGATTAGCATTCATTTTGTAATGGAGGAAGGGACGCCATTGCTTGCCTTGCTACATCCAATGAATGTCAGAAATATCTAGTAGGCTCCTCTCTATGTATTACTTTTTGTAATAACTCCACAGTACTTCTCTAGAATGATATGATATAGTGCAAAGTTTCTAAATAGTTGATTTAGTCATGTCCAGTCCCATGTACATCAAAGTGAATTTGTTTTAAACAAGTACTTTTCTCTAACGTGAATAATCAGGTCAGGTAAATTCTACTATGTAAAGCCAATTGCTAGCTTAAATATGTTATCTCTCCAGGAATCTCTCCTGCTATCTTTTCAGCTGAAGTAATTAGGACTGACACACACATGCCATTCAGCATGGCAGAAATTTCTTTCCAAACCTGCATCTGAAACAATAAAAGATGTTTTCTCTTGTGATAAGTTTAGACAATCAAATTAAAAAAGAAAATGCATGCATATACTTAATAAAAAAAGGCTGTCATTTGTTACAATGAAAGGATTATTCAACCAGACTCCCTGGTAGTTTTAATTCATTCTTCCTCACTCCTTTAGAAACTAAATTAATATATCAAAATTTTTAACAATGTTGAACTTTTGTAGCACAGGAACAGTGATGCTTTTCAAATTACATTAACAGTTTGTTTCCACTACCTTGTTTTATTACTTGTTAAATAATAATAATAATAATAATAATAATAATAATAATAATAATAATAATAATAATAATAATAATATAAAATAAAAAGAATTGCTTGACCAATTGCTTTCTGCAGCTCATTAAACTGATTAGTGTACATGTGAAATTATCAAATTTGTATTATTCAGAGATTTTTGTCATTGTGCTAAAATTAGATCTGATGTTTTCAATATCAATAGATGGAAAGTTCCAGCCATGGCTGACAATTTATCTTCAGATCCAAAACCAAGAAAGTTATTATTAAACAGGAAACAGATTTACAGACCTATTCATTATTCAAAGTCCATACACTTTTTAGATATGTTAGTACATACTCTATAAGGGAAGACTGGTGTCTTTCATTTAAAACATTTTGTTCAGACTCTCAAGACAACATTATTGTTTTTGTTTCATTCAGTTTTTTTGTTTGTTTGTTTTTGTTTTTGTTTTCTGCACCACTGAAATAAATAGACAGTAAGTCCCAGAGTTAAGAAAGAAATTACCTTTGCAGCAAAAGAAAAAAAAAAAAATGGCAGACAATGCTGAATAGTGATATATTTTTTAAGTATTAATAACCATAAAATGCAACAAGTGAAATGGTAGCCTATCACATCACTCAGTTTATGGTTTAGCAATCCATTATACAAATATCTATGTATTTTTTTAATCCTAGTTTTTTATTATGTTGTTTGTATACTTGTACTGGAGAAACATGAAAACCCTAAAAGCAAAAAGAAACTGGAAAACTTTTGATATAGTGACTGAGAGAAAAGACAGTATAACTAATTATGACAGAAATTTCCTTCTTCTTCCTGACATATAAAGGAAAAGGTGATTCTGTGGCCTTATGGAAGATAAGATTGATAGCTGAGCCTGAGAGTGATGACCTCTCCATTTCTAATTGCTTTTAAAATCAGTTTGCTCTCCCCTCTGTAATTGTAATTCTGCCATTTGTCATTTTCTGGAAGCTTGTATTTTCCTGAAGAGTCTTTTCAGTGTAATAACTACAATAAAGGGGGTTATATTATTATAATAATATTATATTATAATATAATATATATTAATAATAATATAATATAATATTACATATATATATATATATTATATATTATATTATTTTGTGTACACCATTTTGGAGGCACAGGAAGTGTAGAGATAATAGGTTAAACAATAATAAAGATATAAGATATTTGTACTTGTTTGTAGCATTCAGACAGTAGATTTGGAAGTTTGAAAGGACTAAAAATAAATAAATAAATAAATAAATAAGGAAAATTTAAGGAACACACAGTCATAGCAGGAATTCTAATAATACTAAGAGAGAAAAAATAAAAAATATATTTAAAAAATCCATTCCTTCTCATAGAGGCTGTCTGATTAAATCTATTAGGGTTAGTTTATGGAATGGTTTAGGTAGAAATTTGTCCATACTCTTTTCTTTGTTTCATGAAGTTCTTGTTGAGCTTCATCTTTTTTGCTGATCTCAACAGCCTGTAGTCAACTGAATGAGTATATAGCATCCTAGAGAAGCACTATAAGCAACTGAGCAGTTATAGCCCACTGCAAATATTCATGTACAAAGCAGCAATGAACTTTCTGTGCAAAAGAAGAGTTAAATAAAGGAACAGATTTCTAGACAACAACCACTGGGAAGAAAGAAAGATATCTGAATAAAATGTATTTTTATTTTTTTATTTTTTTATTTTTTTATTTTTTTCTGGTTAAGTGCAGAAGATGAGAACCGGAATGGGGTTACATGAGCCAAAAAACTGGTCCCAAGCTCTGAAAAAGACATCTTATATTCTTCCAGAAAGCACCTACTCAGATCTCCCTTGTTCTTCAATATGGCACTGGCACTTCTTTGTCCATACCATTATCCAGAGCTTACAACGTTTGTAGCACTTTGGGGAAAGTAACAAGATATGTAACTTAGAAACTCAGAAATTTTGCAGTCAGGTAACATAACTAATACATGAAAAAGATATAACAAAGCTGAAGTGTACTACTGATAAACCTATCCCTCTAATGTTCTACTAAAAAAAACCAAACCAAACCAAACCAAACCAAACCAAAACAAAAACAAAACAAAAAAAAAAAACAAAAAAAAAAAAAAAAAAAAAAACCAGTAAAATGGAGAGATTAAAAAATGCTGTTTTGCTTATGTCTACTACACAGGATTATTGAGGGAACGAGGCATGTGAAATGACAATATTTAAAATATCCTCTCAAACTGAATCATTACTTAGCAAGTCTTGTGATTCATCAGTCAGAAACACACGTTTTCAAACTCTTCACTAGTTACTGTGATATTAACTTGAATAAGAAAATTGCTGTTTATAGTATAACCTCACTAATTTTTCTATGCCAGTAGACATCAAATACCTGTGTTGAGCCATACATTACTGACAATGGTAAAACAACAGAGTAAAGTACTGTGTCATGGTCTTGATTTGTACCATACCACAAAAGTTTCTGACACTACTGAAAAGGCTGACTTAAACAGTATCTGTGGGTATAGGAGGAATAATCTAATTTTCATCCCAGAGCTACACAGCTACACTAAAAGTCAGCTTTTATCCACTTTTTTTTTAATTCAGACTGAAGCACAGTCCCTACGAAGATGGAGGGAGCTGGGACTTTTCATCTGGAAGAAGAGTAGGCTCAGAAGGTATCTTATCAATGTCTATAAATACCTGCAGAGAGAATGGAGACAGGATCTGTTCAGTGGTGCCCAGTCACAGAGCAAAAGACAGTGGCTACAAACTGAAGCACAAGAGGTTTCATCTGGACATCAAGTAATACTGCTTTACTGTGTGGACACCAAAGCACTGGCACAGGTTTCTCAGAGAAGTTGTGGAGTCTTCTTCATTGGAGACAGTCAATAATTATCTGGATACATGTTACCCTGGGCCATACAACCTAGGTGGCCCTACCTGAGGATGGTAGTTGGACCAGATGACAGCTTAGAGTTCCCTTCCAACCTCAGTCATTCTGTGATTCTAATTATTAAATTACATCTACATAGCAAGATATAATATTTATCTCATGTTTTATAGAAAAGATATTGAAAGAAGTAACTTCTGTTGTTAATAAAGAACATATTTTACAGATGATATATATAATGAAGTCTAATGTTGTAATTGAACATGGGAGTGTATTGTCAGTGTTATTGCTATTGTTATAGTCCACATTTTTCAGCTTTTTACAGACTATGTTACACTAGAAAATAAGTTTTGCATTGGTGTTCTCTTTGTTCTCTTCTAACTGGAACACTTTGTTGATTTACTGATTAAAATATCATAATAAAACTAAGATTTTTCTGTTTTGTTTTCTACCAAGGGAATTTGGACTGGTGTAAAATAGATTACATTATGTAAATGAGCTGCTGTGCTAATAATCCTACCTAATTAAGTTTGTAACTATGAAGTATAATTATTTAAACAAATAAACCTACACCACTTCTATTGACTGCAGAATATAAAACATTGCTTACAAAAAAATTTGAATGTAACATCTGAATATTTATTAAACTTTCTATACTGTAGTATTGATTTTTTTCAGTTATTTATTTTATGCAGTAGGAATTTCTTTGTTGATCATAAGGAAAGATGAGTTCCCTATAGAAGTCTTATTTATCTTACATCCATGTAAGAAATAAATTTTATTTAAATTATACAGGTAAATAAACAGTTAAAGCTCTATAAAGTTCTCTTTATTTTTATTTTTTTATGTTATCATTTAAATAAATGAATATTTATGGAGTAAATCTTGAAAAACTTCTTCTGTAGACTGTAGCAAAGATAAATTGGAACTTCCTGCATTTTTTCTAATGTTTAGTAGTCTGAAACTAAAATTTCTTCCAAGCTGCATAAGTATATGAAGAAAAGCCACATAATTAAGATACTCATTTGTTGACTTATGAATACAGTAGCAGAATTTTTACAGACTGATCCTTCATTTACCTTCTGGGATGTTTCTTAGTTACACTGGACCCTGCAGTGCTGACTACTGAGATTGTTTGGCTGTGCAGAAATCCACATCAGACTTCAAAAAACAGCCATCTGAATTCCCTCTTTATGGAAAACAAGAGATGTGGAAGACAAGGGATTTTACCCAGATAGATCTCAACACCACATACTTGGACTGAGAATAATTCTTCTTGTAGTAGACAAGGCATAATTATATTTAGTATTAAATGCAACTCTAAGTTGAATGCTGCCATCTGTTCTTGCTGGTCATGAATTTTAGTGAGAGATCATTCAGTGTAAAGTGATACACTTACCAGACCATGCACCTTTGTCTTCAGCTGATGTCAAATGAACAGTTTAACTCACCTTGTAGAATTTCAGCAACAACAATAAATAATAATAATAATAATAATAATAATAATAATAATAATAATAATAATAATAATAATAATAATAATAATAATAATAATAATAGGAGTTTAAAGATTTGGCAGCCTTTACAGATTTCTCTACAGAGAAACAATATCATTTTAGAAGTATCGAAGAATGTCTGTCTGAACAATAAGTGAAATATTGTGCAAGTAATAGCAGGTCTTAAACTTCCAGGAAAATATATGTACTGATAAGAAGTGCTTCTGCTAGCATAATAGAAGTGAAAATGTTTTACTACTTGGCTAAATAATTGGACAAATATCTTCAGTATCTAAATGATGCTGTGTCTTAAACTTTGTTTAAATTGACCTTTGAAAAGGATCTGTGAGTTGTGAATTTCATTGCTGTGAGACCCAACTACAGAAAATCTTGTTTTCCAAAATTTGAAGTATATATATTTGTCCCACTAGAATCAAAATAACATTCAACTTTTAATTTTGATTTTAAAATTTTGATTTTTATTTAGTCATGATGTCCTAATCATCATTTAACCAAGGAAAACAATCATTAAAAATGCATTTAATTACAAAACAACATTTACATAAGGAACTAAATTTTACCTTTACAGGGAAGAAGTTTTGTTTCCATGAGACAGCCTAGACAATGTTTTTCCAAGATGATTTAAAGATACTTATTATTTTGTCTTGAAGACAGAAGCTTGAAAGAATAGGAAAAATATGGAAAAAAAAAAAAAAAAATCACTCTTGAAAATTAAGAATAACTAGGTTCTTCAATGATAGTGATTATTGACTTGTTCATTTCAATTAGAAATTGATTATTTAATCAATTTTATATTAACCTTGCTATAGATTTTGGTTATTTTCAATGCATATCAAACACTTGGCTATTTCAAAGTTGTGGGGTTTTCTTTTGCTTTGAAGTCTGCAACACATATCTTCAAAGATTTTTTTTGTCATAAGAACTTACACTTTAAGGATTTTTATTTCTGACTTATTCTTTGTGGGGAAAGGTAGAATTTCAAAATAAAAATAACCCATGGATAGCAAATGTTGATGAAAAATCTTAATGTACTAATTAGCTATCTGTACATATATATGTATATATATATATATGTATGTGTATATTTATAGATAGATAGATAGATAGATAGATAGATAGATAGATAGATAGATAGATAGATAGATTAACCAATAAAAATATTTTATTCTACTGAATAGGCCTGGATACAGTTTACTTAAAATGTAACCTAGGCTGGGATCTTCAGTCTTACTTTAATTGTCAATCTTGTGCTCATGAGCAAAGAGTGGGTGTTTTGGGTGAGACTGATCAGAGCAATTAAGGCCTGTCAGTGCACTCATTTCTTTCCAGCCACACACAACAGAGAACAAACAAACAGGTTTTATAACTGGCTTTGTTAAATGTCATGACACCTCTATAAAGCTGACTATCACAATTAAAAATGAAAGCAGTCAGAAATCGCCAGAGGGGATAGATTTTATATCCAAGGTAATATCTGATGTCTCACAAAATAGGGCATGTTCAGCAGAATGTACAAAATTACTTTGCCACTTTAATGACACAGCCAGTAACACTAAACATTGGTGCTGAATTGCTTTGTTCTTTTTTCAGTGGTTGGTGACTTTTCTTCCTGGAGCAAACAATCTCAACCACACCATGTTTTATATATCACTGTATGATGACCAAGAGAAAAATAAAATGAGAATAATTTGAAAAGGCTGTAGTGGAAGGCAGAATGAAAATAAAATTATCTGTTTGCTTCTTCTGATGTTTTCTATCCCTGTCTCTACTCACGGTTAGTATTTCAGTAGTGTAAGGGATATTACACTAATGGAGTATCTAAGCTAAGGTGTTTTTTATTTAGTTTAAAATTGCTTGTCTCTATGTTTAGTACATTTTGATGAAGATAAATTCAATAAAAGTCTATGATACACCCTACTACATCACTGAAGAGAGGACATAATCCTTATAGGATTTTTCTTATTATTAATATTTATTTTTTTTTTTTTAATCAAGATACAGCTCAGGAAGACAATGCTTTTATGCATATTAATGAAACTAATACACAAACTGTTTTAATCAGACTGAATTCTATTTTGGAAGTCCTTATCAGCAAAAGACAAGGTTTAACTGATCTGCCCGTGCATTTGAGCAGACAAAAGCTCAATGGCAGGTGGAAATGTTCCACATTCAGCAGGTTCATGCAGTGACTAGTGTTGGGTTGTCATGCTCTTTCAAATATGCAAGCAGCTGAATATTTTTCTACTGAAGGATTTTGTTACAAATTTTTGAATAGACCTACAATGAACATGTCTGTGCAGAAACATAAAATGAAGAATTGATTAATAAAAATATGGAGGCGAGATTCCAAATGTTCTTTCTTATCGCAGCTTTTATTACTGGGCATGATATCACATCATACAGACTGGGATAGGCTTCCCAGAGAGGTGGTTGAGTCACCATCCCTGAATGTGTTTAAGAGATGTTTGGATTAGGTGCTCAGGGATGTGTTTTAGCAGAGGGTTGTTAGTTAGGGTAGTATGGTTAGGTTGTGTTTGAACTTGATGTTGAACTTGATGATCTTTAAGGTCCTTTCCAACCTGAGCAATTCTATGATTGTAAATCTAAAATGTCACTATCCTAGCCAATATGAAGAACATAATAAATAAATAAATTAATTAATAAAATAAAATAAAATAAAATAAAATAAAATAAAATAAAATAAAATAAAATAAAATAAAATAAAATAAAATAAAATAGCTAAAACTAGGAAATGAGGAGAAGAGAAAGTCAAGTGATCTCCATAGAACTGTCAGACTAAAAGACAGTTATAGATTTCTGCTGAATGATGAGTGCATGAGCCAGGACTGGCCTCTAAGAAAATACTGATAAAACTCCTACTTCTTTATACCAAAAATACTTTTCAACACTTATCAACAGTCATAGCTATCAAGTTTACTAGAGGCTAATAAATGTGACATCCACCTACCAGAAATGAAAAAATGACCTAGGGAACTACAGGCATGTCAGACTGACCTCAGTGCCAGGGAAGGTTATGGAGCATATCTTTCTAAATGCTATCACAGTGCATGTACAGACCAGCTAAGTGATCACTCCCAGACAGCATGAGTTTTTGAAAGGCAGGTCCTGCTTGACTAAACTGATTTATGGTGATCTGCTTAGTAGATGAGGGAAAATCTACCCAGGCATCAGTAAAACTTTTGACACTGCTTTTCACAGTGTTCTTCTGTAAATACCAGCTTCTTTTGGCTTGAATGGGTGAATACTTTGCTAAGTAAAAATGACTGGCTGGGTAGCTGAGCCCAAAGGGTTGTAGAGAATAGAGAAAAATACACTTGGAGACCTTATTCCTCTCCACAACTACCTGAAAGGATGTTGTAGCAAAGCAGGGTGGGGGTCAATCCCTTCTCCCAAGGAACAAGCAATCAGAAAAGGGGAAATGGCCTCAAGTTGTGTCAGATGGAGATTAGGTCAGATATTAGAAAAAACTGTTAACTTGAAGGGTTGTGAAGCATTGGGATAGGATGCCCAGGCAAATAATTCGGTAATTATCCCTGCTGGTATTTAAAAGATACGTAAATATGGAACTTAAGAAAATGGTTTAGTAAAAGACATGGCAGTGTTACATTAAAGGTTGAAACTGATGGCCTTAGTTGTCTTCCCTAACCTACACAGTTCTATGACTCTACATACAAACATATTGCAGTTGCTGAGTTTAAGAGCCTGTCACAGCTCCTTTGTCTATCTATCTACCTAAACGTGGTACATGTATTATTATTAATAGATGTGATAAAGGAGAATGAAGCAAAGAAGTGAGCAAAGAATGCTTGTAACTCTGTATTTCTTCCTGTGCTTCATGGATTCCTTAGCACCTGTCATTCATGTATCATTTAAATAAGGGCGCTTTAAAGGGTTCTAATGAAAATAAAGAGCAAGGGTTTATTGTCATGTGAGATCTTCGTTGAGATACTTTGTTAAATAGTTGGAAAAGACCGGGATAACTTGATACATATTACTAAATATTTATGCTGTTACTTGTGGGGCATTTGCATGTGTCTAAGATGTCTAAGAGCTGTGTGTACATTCAGAAACAGTGAAAAAAATGAGATTGATTTGGAGAAAATAGTTACTGTGGTGCCTAGCTACCTACAATTGCTAACGCTGAGGGAGACAAGTTCCTAATTCCCAATGAGAAACATATGAATCACAATAGTCATAAATTCAAACCTTAATTTAATAGAAAATAAAATACAGGCATATTAATGTGCAAACATATAAGTTTTGTTATGTTTGCTTAAAAAATTAGTACTGGTAAAGCTAGGTTTCTACTATGTTAAATAAATAAATAAAGTACAATTGTTATTTAAGCAATCCTGTCACATCAGATAAGAGCTATATCCCCAGGAATTCATCTGACAAAAGGCATCTCCTGAATCTGGGAGGTGACAAAATTACAATTACAAAAAATGAGAAAATTTTGAATGCTCTGTTGCGGGAGGGTAAAGAGAAGGAGGAGAAACTATTTTCCTCATATGAATACAGTGAGGACTGCATCTACTCTTAAATTCTCAGTTCTACAGCTCACAAGCAGTGGCTGACATTTTGCAGTTCAGTTTTAAGTAAGAAACTAATTGCATACTGACACTTTATTTAGAGAAATAAGTAGGCATTAACGTATTTAAAGGAAGGAATCATTGTCACTTTCATGTTCTTTCTACGAAAGTAATTTTTGTGATATTTAGTAATTATAGAGGGAAATAATAAAGAAACAGTGAAGATTACTAATGCATATCACAATCACATTCTTCCTCTTGTGATTTGATTAATTTAGAGACTTTTTTACTTAATGGATTGATGACACCTTGCCATATATGTAGAAATGTCTATGATCTTCTGGTAAAAGGTATTATATTAGCTGAAATAAAAATATGTTCAAGGTTAAACATGGTGAACACTGCAACATTCCTCATAACATTCAGAAAAAATAATGGTCTACATTATTAATTCATAAAGGCTATGTTGTAGATATTTCAGAATCCTACGACATATGATATTCAAAGTATGTGGGAAGGTTTCAGTTTTTCAGAAAAACACTCCTTTATCTTGACCCAGAATTCCATTTTGGAATAAAACTGTCTTTACAAACGTAATTTTGAGGCATGGCACCATAAAAATACTGTATAAATCTTTATGACTTTTTATGCATTTATACGGTAAAAGCTTACTCAAAGCAAGTTCTATTCAAATTAATAGTGGAAGAAATGTGAATATTTTTCCCTCTTCTAGGTGACTTCCTTTCAGTCAGCTCTTTAAAATTCATGGAAACATGTCTGTCATTAACACAAGCTTCCAAATTTGGACTGCAGTGTACTTCCATCAAAAGAAGAAGTATATGTGTCTCTGAGAGTAAAAATCTACAGCAATATCTGACGAGTTATTCTTTAGAGGGCAAATTATCTTCATGATTTTCCATAGGAGTAATGACTGGCCATCTGCCATTTAATTTTGACTGCAATAATTATCTATAACAATGTTAGATAAAATGAAACACTGGACATTATTTTCTCTTTGAGTACTACATAGTATCCTTAAGAATAAAAAATAAATAAATAATCAGTCCAATTGTTTTTGTCAGAATTTAAAAATAATTTGTAAAAAAAGGTTTATTATTATTATTATCATTATTATTCATGCTAGTGAATGCAGAGGAGGATGAGAAATGGATTAAATTCAAAGTCAAAGTGTTCTTATGAAGCAGAGTTCATTATTTATGGTCAGTTCTATAGAAAGAACAATAAAATCTAATTTAAACTTTAAAGAAGATTTGGAACTGAATCATCCTAAGTACTCACAAAATAAAAAATTTTTAATTAAAAATTCCTTTAATTATAAAAATCGTTAATTCATACAAGAGAAAAAAAAAAATAGATGAGGTTATTCATTTCAGTCTTTTAAAGAAGACATGGAGAACTTCACCAAGATCTGTGCGGGATTTTCCATTTCTCTGTGCAGTGTGTACAGATTCTCACTTTTTCATTGAACATGCACGTGTGCAGAAATCCACTTTTGAACCTAAGCTGTTCCTTTAGAGTGTACAGATATGTGCCCTGCTAGGCGCTGTTAGTGAATGAGAGAAGACAGGGTTTGCCCTGGCCCACATATTTGGAGGTATCACTTAATGACTGGTGGATTACCCTGCTCCTTTGGCTTCTCCCTGGCTGGCAAACCTGAATTGTGTTTTTTTTCTTAAAACCTAGAGTAAGGATGAAAGGGGTATGTGTCAGACTTTGGAACTCTTTAGGCTGAGAACAGTTAGGCACACAAAAATGCAGTTTCTTTAGGATTTGTATCACTTACCTTTTGACTACAGGTAAACAATCCAACTTTTCTTCATCACTTGAGATAAAATAACCTATTTTAGATTGAGATTCATTTAATCCATGTTAAATAATGACTAGAGGGAACACAGACAACTGATTCCAACTGACCATATGTATAGTGCATACTATATGAGACGATGATATTTTGGAGAATAAAGGAGAGGGGATATTTGGAGTTATGGTTTACTGTTTATCTTTGCTGGTAGAACCATAATGTTGTACAGAGAGCAGTGATAAGTAGTTATCCTGTACAGAGTGAGATGTTTGCAACTGTCGCAGGTTAGCCAAAAATCTACCTGCACCTGTGACAGGGGGGCAGTCAGCCTGGAATGGGCAGCTAGCCCAAAAGGAAGGAAAGGGAAAAAAAGGAAAATAAATACAGCGGCAATGATCTAAGGAGGCACACTTATTTACTAAATGCTATATTGGAATACAGAAATAACACAATATAATACAATATAATTGGAATTAAGGCTAATGAATCAAGTAAAATAGGAGAGAGTGAGTCCCGAAACTGAGAGGCCTACTGTAACTCTAGGCGAAATGGCTGGAATTCTCTCCCACGGCTCCCCCCTGGCTGGCAAGGTCCAAGAGAGCGAGTCCAGCACTGAAGTGAGATTATATAGAGTCCTTGTCATATGACTGACCGTGATGTTCTCTGGGACATTCAGTCTTCTTCCGTGAGCAGCACATTCATCAAAATTATCCATGCTTTATCATGATGTTATGATGTGGAATACTGATAGCAAAATTACAAAATTGCAAAACCATGACAGGAACCATGACTTTTAAATTTAATATACACTGACTACAAACTCCTGATGTACTTCTGTCCTACAGTGTGGCCAGTTATTATTATTTTACAATTTTAACTCTAAACTTCATGTACTACCATTGACATCTCAGTAACAGAAAGACACTTCCTTAATCAAGTATTGTTTAAAATAGACTGGAATGGATGGACAAATAAATAAATAGGAAATCGAATGTGAATTAAGTAGTAATATAATTAAAAATACATTGAGTGCAGAAGGAAACTTCTCATACTAATGAAAGGATAGTTCATGGAATGTTTTGTAGCAAGTCCTCTGTGAAATATCCCAGTCCTCTGATTTTATTAGGTTTTCCAAAGAAAACTAAACTTCAAGAATGTAGTAAACTGTCTGCTTCTACAAATCAGATAACTTGAAATCACTGCATGTAGAAATGGATTTCTATACCGTGATGGAAGTATAACTTCCAGAGTTTTGGGAAACTACCATTTGACTACACCATATGTAAGGTCAGGAGGAGCTGCTATTTGGAAAGAGATTTTCTGCTGTATGAGCTATGACTTGCACATCAAGAAGACAGAAAGACCCTTCCAATTGTTACTTAGAAAATATTTTTTTTTCCTCAACTGTCAGAGCAACTTGAAAAAGGAAAGAAATAGCAGTTATTGATTCTGTTAAAAGGAATTTTATGTGTTTCCTCCCGGGAGTTCTTCATGGACAGAAGAGAATGACAGGAAAGCAGAAAAGAAGTCATACAAGTATCTATAAGGACATTTTTTTCCAGCTTGAATATCAAAGTACATAGGTGTTCATTTCCTGCTATTCAGTTAACCAAGGCGGTATTTTTGTTGCTGTTGTTGTTGTTTTACCATATGTATTTATTTACTTAGGAAGTTTATTAAAGCTTTTACCCTGGGTTTTTGGTCCAATAAACCAAGTTCTCTGTGATAATTTTTTTTGTGCTATATTGTTATTAAATATGCACTAAATTTAGATATTCTAGTCCAGTAAATACACTGCTAAAACATAAATTACACAAGAATTTTTCTCACTCTTTTCCATGTTATGGATTTTTACCTTTTTTTCTTAAAGGAAAATTATTCTCAATAATATTCATACAAAATATTTTATTGAAATGCTTGAAACTAGGAAATTTGATTGAATTAAGGAAGCTGTGTTGATCTCTTTGAGATAAATGACAGCACTTGTGAATGAAAACAGTGATGACCCACATGAAATACTATTTCCATTTGCCACCTGATATGATTCTCTGAATATCCAAGTGAAATATCAAAGTAGACAGTGGGAGAATAGAAATGAGATCCATACTTACTGTATGAGAGCTTAGCTACTGAGTCATAAACATCGTGCAATTCCTTTTGTTCACTTAAAATGCATAGAGGATCTTCTTTATCTTTTATTTTTGAGTTCTTAAATGAAAATATATTATTTATTTATTTATTTGATTTATTTTGTCAGTATGTTTTTAGCACACCAACTCACCCTGAACCATAATAATTTATCTTCTACTTAAAGATATGGCATACAGATAAGCAAAATTATGAGGCCTTATTTTCAGCCACATGAGGACCACCCACATTATTCTACAAATTAATGTACTGATGTTTAACAATAAGTGAGGAATAATTTATTTATTTGTTAATCATCATGATTGTCATGGTTTTGTTATTTCTGCTAACTTCTATTCCATGTCATGACATCATGTAGTGCACTGGGAGTTAAAGTGTTAATGCTCCAGTTCTAGGTACCTGCCTAGGAGAGAAAAAGAACTACATTCCCCAGGGGGTTTTGTGGTCAGAGAGGAGATATAACTCCTGGCAAGGTCACCTGATCAGGCTTTTCTCTTCATCACTCTTCCCCTTCACCTCTCCTTCCTGCTGCCCGTCCTGACTACACGCATCACTTCAGTATTACTGTAAGACCTACAGCTTTCAGATACTCTATCATTATGTTTGATTTATTAGCTTCAGTTCTAATTATATTGTATTATAATGTGCTATATTGTGTTCAAATACCATATTTAGTAAATTAGTTTATTTCTCCTCAGATTGTTCCTGCTGTTTTTAATTATTTTGGGGTCCCCTGTTTCCCTTTTCCAAAAGCACGGATTTTGCGAAATCCTTCCGCCCCACTAGTCATGGAAGTGGGCCGAACCAGGCCATAAAACGTTGACAGTCATCATTATTTATAATTGTCATCATATCCGTGAGTATTATTTGTAATTTTTATTTATCATTATAGCAACCAGTGAAGTTCTGTATGAATATTTATATTCAGTTTAGAAAAAGCCTCGTGTATATCTGTAAAAGAACACTTTGAAATACTTCTCTCAATATTCTAGCCTTACTGGGTTTTGATTCTTAATTTCATTTATATAGAATTCTATTTCATGAGAATATAAATACATTAATTATAAAATATACAGAGCTAGCAATATGGAAGAGATATTTCTCAGTATACATATTTTTTTAATTTAGAGACCAATTTGATATTTTCTGAAGAGTTTTATAGATATTCTGACAACAACTATAAAATATACATGGAGCTGAAAACATATTCTATGAAGTTTCAGTACACCATTCACCAAAATGTAGATGTTTTCTGGAGGAATAAAAAATGACAGAGTGCTAATCATGTTATCCATGAGCATAAAACCGCAATCAAGGAAGAAACAAATGCCAGTCAATAAGAATTCCTTTTTCTTTATAAATGGATTTACATCTGAAGGCAGCTCTGACCAAATCCATTACCTGAATTTCAGAACTAAAATATTGTTCCAGTTTTGGCTGGCATAGGCTTAATTATCTACCAAATAGCTAGTATGGCATTGTGTTTTGAAGTAAGGATGAACATAATGTTGATAACACACTGATGTTTAAGTTGTGCTATGCTGTTCTAAAACAAAATCAAGGACTTACCAGCTTCTCATGCTTCCCTGCTAGCAATGAGGCTGTGGGTTTACATGTGCTGGAAGGGAACAGAACTAGGACAGCTGACCTAAACTTGACAAAGGAATATCCCATATCATAGATGTAATGCTCCTCATTAAAACTGAGGGCAGATCATCAGGGTAGGTTCTGCCACTATTCAGGGACTGGATGAACACTCATCAGTGAATGGTGAGCAATTCCATTTTGCATCACTTGTTGCATATTTTTTGTCATTATATTTATCTTTTCTGACTTACTATGAGTTTTATGTTTTTACTGAATCACTCACACATTCCACTCTGGGGACAGAGAGAATGCCTGTGTGGTGCTCAGCTGCCTGCTTCACTAAATCAAAAATCAAAGCAAATACTTTATAATTAATCTGTGATAAGAAACTGTAAACCAGACTGCCTATTTTAGGCAATGTGGCTTTACTTATAAATTTTGTGTTATGCAGCCCAGTGTAAAATCTAGGGATAAGGTCAGAAATTCTCAATAAATTCTTACTGTTATGAATACCTGAACTCTCTTACCTTCTCTTACACTCTCAGTTTGAAGTTGCACCTTTTTGTGCAGCTTCAGTATTTCCTCCCATTTTCTTAGGGTATTCTCTTCGAATTTAGGACCTAAAGTGATTATGTTCTGCATTCTGGGACAGATGTAGGATTCAGATGCTCAATGCCTTGAGAAGGGTTAGAACTACTAGGTAATTTTACAGGGATTGCTGTCTGTACTCAATATAAAATAATCACACAAGATATCAGACAATGGATTTTCGCATCTACATTCTTAGATTTTTCTGAGACGAAGAGTGGGTTGTTTTGGAAATCCTCTTGTAATACGTAACTAACGTTGGACTTTAGGAAATGTCTAGATAACTTTTTGCTCCTTCTAAATGTAAATTTCAACCTATATGTTATATGATTATCACAAAGGTATATGTGATTTTTATGTAGTTAACATTCAGTACGATCTGAAAATCATATTAAATATGATTATATTGTGTGATTGTTATATACTTCTGAGCTTCAGATGGTACTGAGAGGTAATTATTTTGGGTTGCTATTTGAGATTTCAATGCAGTTTGAACTTCCTAGGCAGAAATTTGGTGAACCAAAACTTCTGTTTTTATAGTTGTTTCTTTTAATGTCCAATTTAAGAGCTCACTGTCAAGAATCACAGTGATCTATTTCAATTTTATAAAATTATCAAATGAATAATTGTCTGTTTAATTAAAATGTTCTTTGAACATAACCATGTATTTCTTAGGACTCTGTGGTAATGTCTAGTTTATTCTTTAGTCCAAATGCCATTACTTCAATGCACTCACATTTAGAAACAGAGTAGCCAGTGTTACTACATCAGAAAGTTTTAATGATAAAACACAAACCAAAACCGAGTGAAATGTTTCACTAAAAATGAATTTATCAACCGATTAAACATCAGATTGGAAGTTTTTCTGTAGAATTTCATCATCTATGAATTATTGTCTTCTGTACACATCATTACTTTCCTAATGGAGATGGGTTTTCTATCATAACCACTGTTTGCTTATCTTCTTTAAGAAATAGCTATACAGTACTCTCAGAAGAAAAAAATGCACCCATTGACATTCATTGATGTTTGATGAACATTTATGGAAACCAAGCAGTGCATGTGAGCATAGTGAAGTAGTAAGTGGTGCATTTCAGTGGTGGTGACAGTTATGTGGAATCATACGACTTGACAGGGAGTCACATATAAATCTGGTACACATTTATACAAGCTTGGCATTTAGACTCTGGTGGACAACAGGTTGACTGTGAGTCAACAGTGAGCCTTTGTCATCAAGAAAGCTAATTGTGTTCTGGGATGATTTAAAAACAGTATCCATCACATTGGTGAAGGTTATCTTCCCCCTCTATTGTGCCTTGGTGAGGCCAAATCTATGGAGAATTCTGGGCTCCTTACTTCATCTCAGAGAATGTCCTGTTGGGGGCCACAGGGACCAGGGGCCTGGAGCATCTCCTATATGTGGAAAAGCTGAAAGACCTGGGAGCCTTCAACCTGGTGAAAAGAAGACTGACAGGGGATCTAATCACTGGAGTCAAATGGATGGGGCCAGGCTCTTTTCAGTGGTGTACAGTGACAGTACAAGGGATAGCTGGCAAAGACTTCTACATAGGAAGTTCATTTCAAATATGAGGAAAACCTTTACTGTGAGGGAGACACAGCACTGGAAGAAGCTGCCCAGAGGGACTGTAAGATATCCTTCTCTGGAGATATTCAAGACCTGCCTTGACATTTTCCTGTGTAACCTACTCTAAGGACCTTCTTTAGGAGGGGGACTGGACTTGATCCTTAGAGGTCCCTTCCAACTGCCTAGGATTCTGTGATTGTGATGTCAGTTGTCTTTTTATGAGGAAAATAAGTGATAAGAATTTTCTTAGTAGGTTAATTTTTCATCATATAACGCGTTTTCTAAGAGGCAAATCAAAGCTATTTCAGATAAAGTGGTGGAAGATATATGATTTTACATATTTAGGCATCACTACATGAAAATTACAGCTGCCAAGTTTATCCAGGAGCTACATTCAAGAATAGTTTACTACACATTGTCAGCAGGCATTGTGATAAACAGTCTTTACTGATATAAGTAGCTGTGAATATATGGAGTAAATATGAATAATGCCTGTAGAATTAATAACATTTTGATGTATTTTACAGGGTGCAATTAAACAGAGCTAAATTAGAACAAATGCTCTAAAAATGCTGGCTATCTGTGATTCATGGAGACTATCACTAATGAAACATTGCTAAAATCACATTTTAATTAGTTTAAATATACATTTTAATTATGTTTTCTCCTACTAAAACAATATGGCATTATAACTCATAATTCATACTCATACAAGTACCTTAGTAACATCTCTTAGTTAGGAAAATAACATGTCAGGAAGAAGTGTTATTTTGAGCTAACTTCTCACCTAAGATGAAAATTCTAAATGTGCTCATTGTTAAAGGTACAATAGTTAAAACAGTCCGGTAATAAATAATAATAATAAAAAAAGGGGACAAATCAAACAGATGACCCAGTACAAGTCAGAGAATGGAGATAGTTGTATTATGAAGCCCAAAAGCATAGACACTGACTAAGATCTTTAAAGTATAAACATTTCTTACCATTTTATAAAATTTTGGCTGAATTAATCAAGAAAAGGTCAGAATACTATCATCACATCACTGAAATATGTATATACATAATGTTAATAATAATTGACATAAATAAAATTAATTATTTTAGTTATTGATAAAGACAGAAAGAGCTGATTTCTCCACAATCTATTTCCAATGAAAATTTCTACAGATCTTCTCCTACAATATTTTTCAAAAGATTTGAATAGATTAGTAATGTCTTCTCAAAATACTCTAGCTTATTTCTCAGCTGACTTCTTTTGTGAGCCTAGTGTTTTTTCAATGCAAAGCTCAAAACACGGAATTGTATAAGAAGATTTAACCTCAAAAGCAAAGTGTGCTTCTTTGACGAAGAGCCGCAGTGATAGCAGCAGCTGCAGTTTTCTGGAAGAGGTGGATTAGCTGAACAGTGGTGACTTCAGTAATGATTGTATGAGGCATGATAGGAATCTGGCCCAGATTTCACTGAACAGAGGCATATGCTATCTCTAAATTTCTCTACAGGCAGCTGGTGCTAAATGGTGCACTGGTGCAAAAAAGACCATGTTGACATAACCTTGAATGAGAATATCAGATAGAAAGATCTCCTTGTGTCAACTTTATGTTCAAATATTGGACACAGAAGGCAACCATAATTTGATCCTAAATACATTTAAATTATCTTAGGATTTAAGACATTTTGTTGTTGTTGTTGTTTAAAAAAAAATATATATATATATGTATATATATATATATAATATAGATTAGCTGCCACAGTTTCACTCAAAATATATCTACTATTTTATTTATTTATTTACTTCTAATAAACTGGCTAAAACTCTTCTTAATAGGTCAAATTATCATTTTAATATAGATGAACTACAATATCCAGAATTTCTGAATAGAAAGATATTGCCCAAAAGCCTGAAAAAGTGAAATATTACAGTCAATGTTGTACAAGTATTTAAGTATCAGATATTTAATTTATTTGCTTATGTTTGGTTGTTGTTGCTGATCCTGCAGCAAAGCAGGAGAGTGTGTGGAGGAGCCTGAGTGGGAGAAGTAGGTTTCTCTTGAGTGCACTGTGCAGTATTGCTCCTTTAGAGGCACTGAGATCCAAGTTCCTCTTAACTATACAATGGTGAGGTTCAAGAATAGATTTGAGTGATTCCTGGTGAATTCTGCGAGTTATAGGAAGAAAATGGCAATGGAGGGAATAGTACTTGGCTGTGGTGCAGTTCTTTGTCTGCTCTTTATGGCTTGTTTGTTCATTTTTTGTTTGTTTGTTTGTTTGTTTGTTTGTTTAATAACCAGAAAAGTACTGCTGGTCTAGGGTTGCAATAATTTTTGAGCTCTTTATATGTTTTTCTTTGGTTTTTTTGTTTTGTTTTGTTTTTGTTTTCTTCTGTTTTTTATTGTTTTTTTTTGTTTGTTTGTTTGTTTTGTTTGTTTGTTTAATACAGATTTGAATTAATCCTAGATATTCCTGGAACTTTAATTAAAAGGAAAGAAACAGAATAAACAAATGAATAAAGTCTTTCCACATTGCTCTTTTTAATCTACTGTTTGAGGTTGGTAACACAGACCCATGAATTCACAAAAGAGAGGGTAATAACACAGTTTAAGGAGTTTGGAGAAGAGTGGAATTTATTTTATTTTATTTTATTTCCTCTTTTATGGAACACTTAGAAAAAGATTAAATAGTAAAGCATTTACCGAGAATTTAGCGGCAAAAACTTGTGTTTCAGATCGGAGAGCTCCAGGAGAGAGAAGAAAAGGTACAAAAGTAAGTCACTAAAAGAAGATAGAAGTAACTGTATTTTTAAAGCAAAACCAAAACTAATGAATCAACAAAATAAACAAGCAAACAACAACAACAAAACATAAAATCATAAGTTTATTACATGGCAAAGTTTTCAAAGCAGTTTATAAATAACTTATATATAAATATCAAATTTGAAATAAACAATAAAATATGTAAAATAAAAACAGTAAATACATACTTTCTGTAGTAATCTGGGGAGAAACAATCATGGCAGTCCTAGCATTTTTGTTTTTTTGTTTGTTTGTTTGTTTGTTTTGTTTTTTTTTTTTCCAATAGATGCTGATAGATGACTAAGATTAGCAATAGTAGCTCAACTTTTGCAAATGAATGTAGAGAGTTCTTCAGGTGTGGAACTGGTCTGGAGAAAGAGAGAAAGGAGGGGTAGGGAGAATAAGGTTCTTGTAATGAAGTTGTGGTGTTAATGCCAAAAAGTTAAAGGTAAAATGTAACAGTTTGTCACAATTATACTTCATATTGGCAGGTGTTCTGAACTTTCTGTTTGATAACTAGACATATAAATTTTAGTTCTTAAGCTTTGCAGCCAATTTAAGGGCTCATTTATTTCACTGACAGCAAGATATATATGCTGCCTGGCACACTGGATGTCTGGGGCCAAATCCACCACTTTGTTACTTGCCTGTCTCATGAGAAGTAAATAGTAGCAATTTTTCAGCATAGGCATACCAGCACAAGGTGTTTAGCAAATAAATGAGCATAAGATGACCTGTGGTGTCCTGAAATTACTAAAATTCATGAGTAATAAAATGATCTATAGATTGTTATCAAAGGGCTATAGCAAAGGCTAATTTGCAGTCATTGAAGCTTTACAGGATAATTTGTAACTTTTGAAAATTTAATGTCTTCATCAGTTTTTACCTATTATTTTTAACAATATAATTGTCTGAATGCTACTTACAGCAGAAATCTTCTGTCTAAACAAAATCAGTCTCTTAAATCATCACATTATATGAACAGACACTATCTACAGAACTTTTCATTCACCTCTATCTCATGGTAGCAAAAATATGCATTTATCCTTCGAAGAGATACTTTCAATTTTGTTAATCTCGATGTATAAAACAATTACAAGTGGAGAAATGCAAAGGGAAAAGGAATCTGGAAAGTTATCCAGTGAGTAAACTAAGACAGCACCCTGAAATAATTTCAAAGACATCAGAAGAAAAATTAAAAGGCAATAAACATACTATCATGTAAATTCTATGTCATTTCACTAAGGTTTTGAAAAGAGGAGATGGATGATTTTGGATCCTTGATTATACATACATACATACATATATATTTTTTTTCCTACTTCCTTTAGGTTAGTTACTAACACAAACATACTGAATCAACCAAGAGAACAAGGGCAAAGAATAGTTGCTCTCTCCTTCACATACATGAAATGTTCTTTGCATAATACATTATTCTTTTGTTATATATGACTTTTTCACACTTTCTGTCTCCAACATACTCTGAAGGAAGATGCAACTTTGCATTATCTTGGGTAACATTTCAGGAGAATTAGATTCAAGGGAGTAATTCTGCAAGGCAAGAGGGAAATCAGCTTTTTACAAGAGGGAAATAAACTTTTTAGATGATAGTGATAGGACAAGGGGGAATGATTTTAAACTAAAGGAGGGAAGATTTAGATTAGATGCTAGGGGAAGTCTTTCACTGAGAGGGTGAAGAGGTGCTGGAACAGATCGTCCAGAGTGACTGCATCCCTGGAGCTGTTCAAGGCTGGATGGACCCTGAGCAATCTGATTCAGTACATGATCAAGCAGCTTGCAACTCAGCCTGCTGCAGGGGAGTTGGAACTAGAGGATCCTTGAGGTCACTCTTCCAGCACAAGCCATTCCATGATTCTATGATTAGGTGTAGTACAAACTCCAAAGAATTTTTGGTTTCTTTTCTTTTCTTTTCTTTTCTTTTCTTTTCTTTTCTTTTCTTTTCTTTTCTTTTCTTTTCTTTTCTTTTCTTTTCTTTTCTTTTCTTTTCTTTTCTTTTCTTTTCTTTTCTTTTCTTTTCTTTTCTTTTCTTTTTCTTTGTTTGTTTGTTTTGCTTTTGTTTTTATTTTGTTTATATACCTCTCAGCAGTATAAATATAACTATGGGTTAATGTTATCTTACTTAACACCACATTTGAAAAATAAGAGATTCATATAGTACTAATGAATAAATTAACCCACACTAATATTTATCAGGGAATAATACCTCTTAATACCAAATGAAAGTATGGATAATATTCTACCCTTAGTAATGACAGAAATATACCAGACACTTCTATCAGGAAACATCTGCTTCTTAATCTAGAAAACAGAAAATAGAAGCACAACCTATGTAATCTCTACTTTCTTTAAAACACATTCTTAATTAAATAAGATGACTTTTCAAACTATTTAAAGGGTGTAGCTAATAATGCCATTTTGTCATTGCAGAGACATAGTGACGTTTGACAGATAATTGAGTGCTTCAAGTGATATTTACAATGAGAATATTAAAAAGAAAATAGAAGTGCAATATAAATGTCTGGAAAGTACTATTCATCCATTTATTCAAAGAAAGAAAAGGAAAGATAACATAAATGAAACTAGTATGCTTATGTTACAATTTTTAATTGCTTTTTAAGCTTTGTAATACATCTGAAGGCAAATAAAATATAAAATATATTCATGTATGTAATCTTAAGGGGTTTTTTTTGTTTTTTTTTGTTTTTTTTTTTAAGATACTTCAGTGACAATGCAGAAAATAAAATCTCTTTTAAAATGATTTTTGAGTTATGATTGAAAATGTATGTGTGCCTTAGTAAGCATGATTGCATGGAATAGTTATATTACACTTCAAGTTATATTTAAAAACAAAATAAAATAAATAATTTACAGTGATGAGTTTCTCCAGACCTGGATTAGATTTCACACAGGTAATCACAGTGACCTTGGTCTTTATAAAAGTTGTACATAATGTTTATTATAATCAGAACATATGGACCATCTAATTAGTCCCAGAGCTTCAGAGTTGTGGTTTAAAACACAGTAAGTGAGAATTGTTCCTTAAAAAGGTCAACACAAATAGAATACCTTGGGGCCTTTTATTTTTCTACCTCTTTATTTATTTATTTATCATCTTATTAGTCAGTGAAGTTGCGTGTCCTTATGAGTTATCTTAGGCAGAGTGTCTAGAAGAGTTTAACAAACAAACAAACAAAACAAAACAAAACAAAACAAAACAACAACAGCAACAATAAAATGTTAGGAGTCCTGATCATAGAACCTCAATTAGTCTGTTACTGAAAAAACTGAAAAATTCTGTTTTATCTTCCATTGATCATGCCTTCCCAGGAGCAAAGTCCATTTGAGCTGACAGTAATAGAGCAATGAAGCAGTTTAATACTGTTTTTACTTTGTACAAACTAATTTTTCACTGTTTCTCTGTATATTATATATTTTAAATTTTCCTGTGATCCTGTGATATAAACATGAAGATCATGTGCTACTTTTTTTTTTTTTTTTTTTTTTTTTTTTTTTAATAATATTTAGAAACTAGCTGGAACCTAACAGAACCTTTGGATAGGTTAAGAGTAGCTATGAATTCCCCAGCAGAGATCTTGTGCTCACCATCAGTGTAATGCCAGGGAAATGTGTGTGCCCTGGTGGTGCAGTTGGTAGAAGTGCCACTTGCAACACCAGAGGCCCGGGTTTGAATACCCCCTGTGGCGCAAGTGGTAGAAGTGCCGCTCTGCTACACAGAAGGCTCGAATCCTGGGAGTTGGACTCGATGATCTCTAAGGTCCCTTCCAACTCGCATGATACTGTGATACTATGATACTGTGAAATGACAGTGCTAATGAAATGTCTGCAAACTTGGTCATACTAATGTCGCAGAATGCTGGTTCTGACGATTTGGCACTTAGAGAGTTAAAACTGCATATGCATATGAGTCTCTGGAAATTACCTTTTAGATAATAAATAAGCTTGAACATAACTTGACTTCCTGGTTGCAGAAAGTGCTGTCTGAATTTGTACAATTGTTTGATGACCACATTCTTTATGAAACTGCTTGGAAAAAATCAAATACTAGGAAGATAGAGAAACAGAAATTTACTTTATCTACCAGTATGAAAAGAGATCTCCATAATGTAGTATAAACATGCTCAGTTATTTTATTTTTGTTTGTTTTTGACATATTGATCTAGGAGAGATTTTGTTTAATTTAATTTAATTTAATTTAATTTAATTTAATTTAATTTTATTTTATTTTATTTTATTTTATTTTATTTTATTTTATTTCAATTAAGTACATTTTATAATTAAGAACACATAGATACTATTAACATCTTCCCATAGCCACTTTCCAAAAAATATCGGAAAATAAGTGATTCATGAAGTATTTTAAGAACTGCTTGGTATTGATCATGAACTGAATTTTTTATCATTTATATATATCTGAGTATAGTTTACTGGATCAGATCCTTAATTGCATTTTAGTTACGCTTAATGATCGTAAGTAAGTAACAGAATCAAAGAATCATAGAATTGCAGAGTTGACAAGAGATCATTGTATCCAGCACACCCCAAATCAAAGTAGGTGCCCTACAATACATTACACACTTGATAACTAAGTGCTAAAATTAGAAATGCTGCACCAGTGAGTAGAAATTAACTTTACAAATTAAATTGTCCAGAAGAAATACAGTCTTTGGAAGTATTAATCATTTTAATAAGCTAAATTTTATTTTTACATTTTGTACAAAATACAACATACAGTGTCTGTGCAAAAAAACTTACATGATATAGCACACTGACAACCTTTGTCTGAGGAAGTCTCAGGACATCTGTAGTAGAATGCAAATGGGTGCAGTGGCTTTAGGGTGCAGCAGAAATCTATATAGAGAAATACCAATATTTCCAGTTCTCAAACATAGACAAATTCAGAAATTAAAACAGTAGCAGATATAGATTTTAAATTTGCAAGAAATTAGATCTTGTAGAATGTAGTCCTTTAATATTAAACACTGTTTGTAAGAACTTCCAATTAATCAGACCAATAAGTAAGAAAGGGAAGTGACTAAAGGAAAAGACACAGAATTTAATCAAAGTAAAAGGCAGCCAATTTGGCACCATTATGTGTTGCAGTATGAACCACGGTAACAATCTATTTCTGTCCTGAAGCTGACTGACTTCTATGATCTCAGTCAGATTAATGAGGGCCTAATTCTGTCAACTTTAGTCACAGTGATTAGTTCTTTGGGATGTAATTATTTGGGAACAACTTCTTGGGAAGTACAATGAGTCTTTCATGAATAGCAGAAGGCTGAAACTACTCAAAAGTTGATCCCTCCTAGTGTGAAGTGTATATACTGATTTTCTCCTATTCCTTAAAAAGCTCTGTGTATAGAACTGGAATGGGAGATGAGTGAATCAGTTATTTATTTTATATTTTGATGGCCAATTTCAAAATTAACTATCTCTGTCCAAAAATGCCAATATTGGCATTTGACTTAAAATATTTGTAAATTACATTGTCTGATGGGTTGCTTATGTAAATAACATAATTTATGTAGGGGACTTTAATATAGCAACCTGACAGTTAAAGCTGCTGCAGTCTCATTCCCACATCTGATCTGTAACAAGAAGCATGTTGTCCATAGGCACACATACAAAGAGCACAGATATATATCATATTCAGGCACAGTCCACATGTGGCCTGACATGGCATGCAGTATGGCCTGCTTCTTTGCAGGGGCTCTTACCCATTAAGTGTGTGTTTGTCTCTCCTAACAACAGTGGTGTGTGATCAGCACTGTCTGGGTTGAAACCAAAGTATTGAGAGGATGTAGTGAAGTTTTTATTCAAGTTATGACAGATAACTTCATGCATTTTAATACACTGGCCAAACACAGTTGTGTGAACAGCAAAAAAACATGCAGTCATGCTTTCCATTTTGACACAGAAATTTGAGAATAGGCTTCAAGATTAAAAATAATAATAATAATAATAAAATCATTATTTTATGTTTGCAACTCCATTTTCAGTAGACATGAATATGTTACCTGAAAACTTTCAAATGGAATGTATAGAGTTGCAATCAGATATTCAACTCAAAAATTTGATCATGTCTCTTTAGACTTCTCTTAGCAGAGAAATATATCCCTCTCTTCAGATTCATGTCTTATTCATGTCATCATTTTTGGCAGTATGCACATTTGTGAGGAACTGTTGTCAGGGATGAAGTACAGGAGGAGTAAAATTTCATTAAAAAAATATTATCACCTTGAGAACTTGCTCAGAATTTCAACCGCTGCCATTGAACAATACTAATGGATTAGTTTCACAAAAACAGGGGCAAATATCCCACTTGTTATCTGTTACATCTGCTTTCACTATTTTTTACAGATCTGCTCCGAAAGTGATGCCTGCTATTTTATTATGCTCACCCACAACATGAGAGGAAGATGCTGATGGTATGGCAGTAGAGGCCCTGTATCTTATTGCTTTAGGTGCCATGTGACAGATGTTAGAAGAGGGGCAAAATGATGTCTGACATGGAAATGCATATGAAGTAAGTGTGCTATTAAATTCCTATATGGAAATAAAATAAAGTAAAAAATAAATAAATGCCCCCATTAACATACATCAACACTTGCTGAATTTTTATGGAGATGAAACAATAGATGTGAGCACAGTGGTGCATATTCCTGGCTAGTGCTCACATACTCACTTGCACATCTACTCTCTATGTAGTTAAAGACCATGTGCCTCTGAGTCCAGTTGCTATTCCCAGATTAACCCACTGCTTCTCCCCCTCACATAGAATAGAGTCCTTCACCCACTAATGAGTTAAAAAGGAGTTTCCCTGAGTCTTTAATTTGTGTTCCACTTGCTTTCACAGAATCACAGAATTACAGAATCATAGGGGTTGGGAGGGACCTCTAGAGATCATCAAGTCCAACCTGCCTGCCAAAGCAGGTTCCCTACAACATGTCGCACAGGTAGGTGTCCAGGCAGGACTTGAATATCTCCAGAGAAGGACACTCCACAACCCCCCTGGGCAACCTGTTTCAGTGCTCTGCCTCCCTCAGCGTAAAGAAGTTCTTGCGCATATTCATGTGGAAATTCCTATGCTCTGGTTTCTGGCCATTCCCCCTTGTCCTGTCTCCGCACACTGTGGAAGAGTCTGGCCTTGCTACTTTGCTCCCCACACCTAGGATACCTATAGACCTGGATTGGACCACCGCTCAGTCTTCTTTTCTCAAGGCTAAACAGACCCAGTTCACTTAGCCTTTCTTCACAGGGGAGATGCTCCAGGCCCTTCACCATCTTTGTGGCCCTCTGCTGGACTCTTTTCAAGAGGTCCCTGTCTTTTTTGTACTGGGGAGCCCAGAACTGGACACAGTATTCCAGATGAGGCCTCACCAGGACAGAGTAGAGGGGGAGGATCACCTCCCTCGACCTGCTGGACACGCTCTTTTTAATGCACCCCAGTATGCCATTGGCCTTTTTGGCTACAAGGGAACACTGCTGGCTCATGGCCAACCTGTCGTCCACCAGGACGCCCAGGTCCCTCTCAGCAGAGCTCCTCTCCAGCAGGTCTTCCCCAAGCCTGTACTGGTGCATGCAATTATTTCTACCTAGGTGCAAGACTCTACACTTGCTTTTGTTAAACCTCATCCGGTTTCTTACTGCCCAGCTCTCCAGCCTGTCCAGGTCTCACTGAATGGCAGCACAGCCTTCAGGCATGTCAGCCAATCCTCCCAACTTTGTGTCATCAGCAAACTTGCTGAGGGTGGTCACTATCCCCTCATCAAGGTTGCTGATGAAAATGTTGAACAAGACCAGACCCAGCACAGACCCCTGGTGGACGCTGCTAGTTACAGGCCTCCAGCTGGACACTGCACCGCCAACGACAACCCTCTGCACTCTACCAGTCAACCAGTTCTCGACCCACTTCACTGTCCACTCGTCTATCCCACACTTCCTCAGTTTTGTTATAAGGATGTCATGGGGGACCGTATCAAAAGCCTTACTGAAATCAAGGTAGACTACATCTACTGCTCTCCCTCCATCCACCCAGCTAGTGACATCTTCATAAAAGGCCACCAGGTTGGTCGAACACTACCTCCCCTTGGTGAACCCATGCTGACTACTCCTGATAACCTCCTTTACTCCCAGTTGTCTGGAGTTGGCATCCAGCACAAGCTGTTCCATCACCTTCCTTGGGACAGAGGTGAGGCTGACTGGCCTATAATTACATCGTTCCTCCTTCTTTCCCGTTTTGAAGACCGGATGAGCATTGGCTTTCCTCCAGTCTTCAGGCACCTCCCCTGTTCTCCAGGACCTCTGAAAGATTACAGAGAGGGGCTCAGCAATGAACTCCGACAGCTCTCTCAGCACCTGTGGATGCACCCCATCAGGTCCCATGGTTTTATGAACCTTAATGTTTTCTAGGCACTCATGGACCACCTGTTGCCTTCCTAAAGGGAAGTCTTTCATTCCCCAAACTCTCTCATTAATCTCCAGGTTACCTCTGAGATTCCTGAGGGAGCCTTTTCACTAAAGACAGAAGCAAAGAAGATGTTCTGTATTTCTGCTTTCTCAGCATCCCCAGTTACCAGTACGCCCCCTTCTCTTATTATGGAGACCACATTCTCCTTAATCTTCCTTTTGCTGTTAACATACTTTAAAAAGCCTTTTTCACTATCCTTTATTGCCTTAGCTAGATTAAACTCCAGGTGGGCTTTAGCCTTCCTTGTTGCGTCCCTGCAGGCCCTGACTACATTCTTATATTCTTCCCAAGTGGTCAGACCCTTTTTCCACATATCATGAACTTTCTTCTTTCCACGGAGCTTGCACATGAGCTCCTTGCTCATCCATGCAGGTCTCCTGCCACCTTTTCCCGATTTCTTAGTCACAGGGACACACCGATCCTGAGCTTGGAAGAAGAGCTGTTGAAATTCTAACTAGCTCTCACAGGCCCCCGTACCTTCTAACACCCTGGCCCACAGGATATCTCCAAGTAGGTCCTGGTGAAATCAAATTTGGCTCTCCTAAAGTCCAGGGTAGCAATCCTATTTATTGCTTTGTTCCTTGCACTCAGGATCTTGAACTCCACCATCTCATGGTCGCTATATCCCAAGCTGCCCCCAACTTTTACTTCCTTAACAAGACCTTCCTTGTTGGTGAGAATAAGATCCAGTAACACATCAGTTCCTCAACCACATGCATCAGAAAGTTGTCTTCAACGCACTGCAAGAATTGTCTGGATCGTGCATGTCTGGCCATGTTGGTCATCCAGCAAATATCCAGATAATTGAAGTCCCCCATAAGTACCAGTGCCCGGGAGCGTGACACTGCTTCCAGTTGCTTATGAAAGGCCTTATCAACCTCCTCCTCCTGATCAGGAGACCTGTAGTATATACCCACAACAGTGCCACCCTTACCATCCTGCATCACTCTCCCCCAGGTGGAGTTCAATACATTCTAGCTGCTCTCTCACATAAAGAGCAACTCCACCACCCCGCCTTGCCAGCCGATCTTTCCTAAAAAGCACATAGCCCTCCATGACAAAATTCCAGTCATGCGAGCTGTCCCACCATGTCTCCGTGATCACAATGAGATCATGGCCTCGTGACCGCATGCAGAACTCAAGCTCTTCCTGTTTATTTCCCATGCTTCGTGCGTTAGTATACAGGCACTTGAGAGAAGCAGCATCTCCACACCCCTCTCCATGCCTTTGAACTCCATTGTCTCCACCCATCAAGCTCTGTTTTAAGTCTCAAACTGCCACCTCAGACCTAACGGCCCTCATTTTGTCTCCCTCCCCCTTCCTACCTAGTCTAAACACCTATCAATGAGTCCCTACAGGAGACAGGCCACTTCCATCTGCAGCCGACATGCCAGGTGCCGAGTAAATTGCCCCGTGATAAAAAAAAACAAAACTTCTCCTGTGTTTGCACCAGCTCTTAAGCCATTTGTTAAGCCATTTGTAAAGATAACCTAACTACTGCTTATTGGATATAATATTTTTATTTACATAGTGAGTCATTCTCTAACATTTAGGAAACAGAGGCTGAGATAAATACTGGTAGGAAAAAAAAAATACAAGAAACAATAAAAGGACAAAAATATAGAAATGGAGTGAGATACTAAGGAAAGTAAATTGTTAATCTAACTGAGAAACCTTGAAAACTGTAGTGTACAAGTTAATGCAGCCTTGGACAATCCAAACTTTGTATTTAGCATTTATATAGTCAATAACCTCATCTGACATTGACCTTGGGAGCAAAATGGGACCATTTTTTCACTTGGGTGAACTGTTATTGCAGAGTTTCTCTAGTGTATAAGGCACAAACATTCATTTCATCAACATCAAGTACATGCTATCTTTTTTCATCAATTTTGTTTTGTCCTAACATTGTGGTTGTGGTCAGTACAGGGAAAAAATACTTTGTCTGAATGTTAACTTCATCTCTGGCATAGTAATACTGAAATCGTCTGTCATAGCTAGATATTCTCTTTGCAGGAAAATTTGTATATATTTATTTTACTGCTAATAATAAAAGCACCTCAAATTAAAAAAAAAAAAAAAAACAACCATTTTATTGTAATATAATCAAGAGTGAATTTCAGGTTGAAAGCTTCTGATCACAGACTGAAATGTTATAGATTAATTGCAACTAATGTGCATTTCCAAGTATTCTTCCAATAAAAAGGAATACTGATTGAATATCCTAACAGATACAACCTTTACTTTGTTATAGCTTGCAACAAGGAACTGACAGCAGAGGTTCATACCATCCAAATAGCCACATATATAAATCAGTAAGAGTTAAGAGATCGTAATAGCTGTGTTGTAAATATTTATACTGTGACTGGGTTCAAATCAGGAAGATCTGTTTTGTGCAAATTACTATAACTTACTTCTAAAATATATTTAAATTGCATCTAGGTCTGCTGATTGCACTTAAGGTCTAAGACTTCATGTCAGATTTCCATTTAATTTCAGGAAAAGCAATTCATGTCCACAGGAAATTAATTCTGTGGTGCAGGTACAGATACACACTGAAGCATCTGAGAATTAACCTTACCTGTCTATTTTCTTCTGAAAATGTTTACCCCCTTTAAAACTAGATGAAAGAAGAATAAAACCGGTTTACTAAATGTACTAGAATTAAAGTGAAGGTGTTGCTCAATTTCACTCAAATTGGATTCACTAACTCCATTCTATCTTGCATTTTGATGTGTGCAACTGAACATATTGATTTTGCTTCTGCTTACGTATTTGTCAGTAACAGGCATGTTACCACATTTCAAGGAAGTATTGCTCAGGCAGAAAATAAAATCAGATTAATAAAAAATAAACTTTATGTATGTCTGAATATCATGAGGGGAAAAAAAAAAAAAAAAAAAAAGCAAACAGTGATGTAATATATATATATGTATCCATGTGGAAGTACAGTGTCTGAAACACAGACTCAGATATGAATGAGCCAAATAATTTATTACAGGTTCTAGCATTGCTTATATACATTCACAAGTTTTATCTTTTAACTTTCCCACCCCCCCTTAACATGCCAACAAAACACTCCTCAAATCACAGAATCACAGAATTGTAGGGGTTGGAAGGGACCTCTAGAGATCATTGAGTCCAACCCCCCTGCCAAAGCAGGCCCCCTACAACACGTTGCACAGGTAGGTGTCCAGGCAGGACTTGAATATCTCCAGAGAAGGAGACTCCACCACCTCCCTGGGCAGCCTGTTCCAGTGCTCCGTCACCCTCACTGTAAAGAAGTTCTTGTGCACATTCGTGCGGAACTTCCTATGCTGAAGTTTCAACCCATTACCCCTAGTCCTGTCCCCACGCACTACTGAAAAGAGACCAGCCTCGCCACTATGGCTCCCACACTTCAGGTATTTATAAACCTGGATCAAATCCCCTCTCAGCCTTATTTTCTCAAGGCTAAACAGACCCAGTTCACTTAGCCTTTCTTCACAGGGGAGATGCTCCAGGCCCTTCATAGTATCATCATCATCATCATCATAGTATCATAGTATCGTGCGAGTTGGAAGGGACCTTAGAGATCATCGAGTCCAACTCCCGGGTTTTGAGCCCTCTGTGTAGCGAAGTAGCACTTCTACCCCTGCGCCACAGGGGGGATTCGAACCCGGGCCCTCCAGTGCCGCAGGCAGCAGCTTAAACCACTGCGCCACTGGGGGCACACTGGGGGCACACTGGGGGACCACCATCTTTGTGGTCCTCTGCTGGACTCTTTCCAAGAGATCCCTGTCTTTTTTGTACTGGGGAGCCCAGAACTGGACACAGTATTCCAGATGAGGCCTCACCAGGGCAGAGTAGAGGGGGAGGATCACCTGCCTCGACCTGCTGGACATGCTCTTTTTAATGCACCCCAGAATGCCATTGGCCTTTTTGGCTACAAGGGAACACTGCTGGCTCATGGCCAACCTGTCGTCCACCAGGACGCCCAGGTTCCTCTCAGCAGAGCTCCTCTCCAGCAGGTCTTCCCCAAGCCTGTACTGGTGCATGCAATTATTTCTACCTAGGTGCAAGACTCTACACTTGCTTTTGTTAAACCTCATCCGGTTTCTTATTGCCCAGCTCTCCAGCCTGTCCAGGTCTCGCTGAATGGCAGCACAGCCTTCAGGCGTGTCAGCCAATCCTCCCAGCTTCGTGTCATCAGCAAACTTGCTGAGGGTGGTCACTTTCCCCTCATCAAGGTTGTTGATGAAGATGTTGAACAAGACCAGACCCAGCACAGACCCCTGGGGGACGCCTCTAGTTACAGGCCTCCAGCTGGACACTGTACCGCCAACGACAACCCTCTGCACTCTGCCAGTCCGCCAATTCTCGATCAACTTCACTGTCCACTCATCTACCCCACACTTCCTCAGCTTTGTTATAAGGATGTCATGGGGGACCGTATCAAAAGCCTTTCTGAAATCAAGGTAGACTACATCTACTGCTCTCCCTCCATCCACCCAGCGAGTGACATCTTCATAAAAGGCCACCAGGTTGGTCGAACTCTACCTCCCCTTGGTGAACCCATGCTGACTACTCCTGATAACCTCCTTTACTCCCAGTTGTCTGGAGTTGGCATCCAGCACAAGCTGTTCCATCTCCTTCCTTGGGACAGAGGTGAGGCTGACTGGCCTATAATTACATGGTTCCTCCTTCTTGCCCTTTTTGAAGACTGGGGTGACATTGGCCGTCCTCCAGTACTGTGCTCCATAACTACATACTCCATAACTGTGCACACAGGCACTATGTCCAATCAGAGACATGAGTCATTCCTGGCTGCATTCTCTTCTTCCAATCAGGGTCATCATCATGCAGCTATTATACATCTTACTTGACTTGGCATTTCTCCTCTTCTGGAGATGTCTTTGGTTCTCTGGGTTGCTTTCTCATGTTGTTTATCTTGTTCCACAGCTTCTGCTCTGAATAGTCTTCCTTGGATTCCCACATAGAAGAGATATTGTGATCCGGAAAAAATAACTATGGCATTCCAGTATATAATATTTATTCTAACAGGGGAGAACTCAGTATATATGAAGAAGTACTACATTAATATTCTAATTTACTTTTCATATTTTCTTATTCTGGAGAATATGTCCACAGGCATCAGGAAATGGCACTTTAATTGCTGCCCCACAGTGGCAAAATGGGACTGAATTTGCTGAATAATAATATAAAGTTTCTCTCTTGAAAAAGGTATTTTTTACAATGCCCTGTGCAGGCAGAAGGTGCTTCAAGAAGATTCTGTTTTGTTACTGTCACATTATTTTACAAGGAAAAGATTCTATTTACAAATTTTGAGGGACTGTCAAGTATCTGTTTTTGTTTTTGTTGTTGTTGTTGTTGTTTTTTATATATGTCTCTCATAACAGCTTATGTCCACAAGTGCATCAGTGATCAGTTTGATATTACTCAGTGATAAAACTGCCCCAAGGCCAGATGCAGGAGGTGTCATTGTCCCTGTAGCCTTTTCAGGCAGTCACCTTGTGTCAGTGTTTCTTATGCATACTAAAATTCTAAGTCTCACAGGTTTGTTGTGAAGGTATATGTTTCTCCTTCATAAACAGTGAAAAGCAAAGCAGAAAATGCAAAAAGAAATGCCACTTTGCAATTTCTTTTCATATCAAGGAAGAATATTTTGGAAAGCATCTCTTCCACAGCCAAAGCTAGCTTATTAACCCTCTCTATAATCATTGTCTTCCAGACTTTATATTTTGAGCACTCCTTCTCCAAATGCTTCTTCATTTAATTTGTAATCATTTCCAAAACCTTCTCTTTCTCTTTAAGATGGTCAATCTCTTTTTTCTTTTACTCTTGCTCTCTCACTATTATTTTTTACTCTGCACTTACTAGTCCTGTGCACATCACTGGAAAATAATAATAATAATAACTCAGAAAACAATAGACTCAAAAAAAAAAATATCATTTTGTTTTCCTCCATTTCCATACTATTATTTGATATTAATAGAATGTAACACATTCTACCATCATCTACTCAAGAAATATAAAGAATGGTAATTCTACTTTCTGATTTAGAGAACAGGGATAAAAATAAAGCTCAGTAGGTACCTGGCAGGATTCAGGTTAAGCCCATCCTCCAGATCAGAGAAGAGTTGCCAGCTTCTTATTTTCTTAGTCTTTTATTAAGTCTCTTGACCATGGGATGGTAGACTTATGTATACCATTCCCTTCCACAGTACACATATTTTTGAGACTGGGTAGGAGTTACAGCAATCAATGATTTTCAGTGCTTAAATTTTCACTTCCTAATCATTTCAGAAACAGCAAAAGCTGGTTAAGCAGAGAGATGGATTTCATCAGTAAATTGTCAGCAGAGGTTCCCAGAGTTCAGAAATTCTGAATTCCCCTACAGTTGGGATTTCCTGATGGATAAGAAATCTTCCAACCTATCTGTGTTTTATGAGTTGTAAAGCTATGTGTCTGAGTTTGGAGATGGCTTTTTCAGCCTTGAAAAGACCCTGGGGAGACCTTGCTGTGGCTATCTAATGCACAAAAGCTTGTAATCAAGAGGGAGACAGATATTTTACGTGGTCTGAGAATGACAGAACATGGGGAAATGATTTTAAATTAAAAGAGATGAGGTTTAGATAAGATCTCAGGTGAAAATTTTTCACTTGGAGGGTGACAGGTCATGCTGCCCAATATCAGTGGCCAGTCTGTGTTCAAGTTGGGCTTTTGCCTTCCTAACTTCCTCCCTGCATACCTTAGCAACTTGCTTGTAATGTCTCCAAGTAGCCTGTCCCTTCTTCCAGAGGACATAGACTGACTCTTTTTCTTCCAGAGTGCCAACAATAGTTCGTAGTTCATCCACAGTGGTCTTCTTCCCCTACAGTTCGCCTTACGGCATTCAGACACAGCCTGTTCTTGTGCCTTTTGTGTTCCATCTTGAGGAGTATCTAGGCTTCCTGGACCCCTCTACCCTTAAGTAGTGACTCCCAAGGGACCTGTGCTACAAACATCCTGAACTGGTCAAAGTCTGCACTCTGGAAGTTCAGGATAGCATTTTTGCTAGTCACCCTTCTGACATCTCCAAGAATAGATAATTCTACAATTTCATGGTTGCTCTGCCCAAAACAGTCCCCAACCTTCACATCTCCCACCAGTCCTTTACTGTTAGTGAAGAGCAGGTCTAGTAGGGCACCACCCCTGGTAGGTTCTCAAACCAGCTGCTTAGGGAAGCTATCATCCTGTCATGGTTTTGTAATTTTTAATATTGATATTCCACATCATAACATCATGTGGAGCACAGAGAAGAAGAACTACATGTCCCAGAGGACCTCATGGTCAGAGAGGGAAATAAGTCACTGAAGTGTCACTCTCTCTCTCTCTCTCACTGCCTGGCAGTGGGTGTGGGTGTGCTTCCAAGCCATGGCGCCTTCAATTTCAAAGTAGGCTTCTCGGTTTTCAGAAAACTCTCTCTTATTTTACTTGATTTATTAGCCTCAGTTTCAATTAGATTGCATTATATTGTGTTATCTTGCATTCCCATGTCATAGTAAAATAAGTTTTCCTTCTTAGATTGTTGCCGCTGCTCTGTTTGTTTCCTTGGGTCCAGCTCCCATCTCCCTATCCCTTCCCCTTTTCCCTTCCCATTTTTGAGGCCAGGGGCCCCACAAGCCTACTGTCTCCTGTCATGGACATAGATTGATCTAGGTAATTCCATGGCACTTCCACGCACTCTAGAAACCTCTTGGACTGCTTCCATTGTGCTGTATTATATTCCCAACATATACCAGGTGTGTTGAACTCTCCCAAGAGAGCGAGTGCTGGTGACCGTGCAAATTCCACAAGCTGCTCGTAGAATGCCTCATCCATCTATTCATCCTGGTTAGATGTTCTATAACAGACCCCCACCAAGATGTCAGCCCTACACACCTTCCCCCTGCTCCTTACCTACAGATACTCAACTTTATCATTCCCTACCCCAAGCTCTTCAACATCAAAACAGTCTTTAATATAAGGGGACATACCACCACTCTTCCTTCCTCATCTATCCCTTCTAAATATCTTGTAGCCATCCATCACAGCATTCCACTCCTTTCTGTCATTCAGTTCACTAAAGTCTTCACAATTCTCTTTTGTGTATCAAACAATGTGGGGCACTGCAGTATCAGACTGAGGAAATGATTCTTCAGACAAAAAGCATCTAATTGTCATCACTAAGTGCACACCTTGGACCCTATAGAATTTGGGTACAGACCCTAATTCAGACTGTAAACAAGTGACACACATTGGATTAGAAGTGGCAATATGCTGTGAAAAGCTGTAACTACAAACTATGAAGAGTTAGTTATTCAAATAAGCTCTTGTTACCTGTTACTGGCTTAGAATGGACTTCTGCAGAACTGTGAAAATATTCCTCAAACTAACGGTTTCAGTTACTTGTAGGTTTTCTGACAAAAACAAGCAATTTTATTATTTTTTTAAAGACTTCCAAGAAAATAGATGTTTTCATTTTGTGAGTTATTACACCATGAAGTAGATATCCAGGTTTACTTTTCCCATTTCATGTTTACTTCTCTTTGATTGTTGCAGGTGAATGTGTTTAAAATATTAAGTTTTGGAGACATAAATCCCTGTAGTTCCATTTCTAGACTTACAGAAGATCATTAAAAAAAAGAAGAGTATTTGGTCAAATCACGACAAACAGTAATTATTTCTTAATACATATCCGTAACACCTTTATATTCCACAACAGTGACAGACTACTTTAACAACAGAAACCTTGGGAAAGTGAAGTGTTGCTACCTTACTATATTGTAGCAAGAAAAAGTCAAAGTTAATTATTTTCTATTAGTCTGCAAAAATTGATATCCTCATTATTTTGTATTAATTTTAGCAGAAGTAAGATTATTGAAGTACAATACTGTTTTGGTTTAACCCAGCAGGTCACAAAGCACCACACAGTCATTTTCCCACTCTTCCAAGAAGTTGGGTGGGGAAGAAAGATTTAAGGGAAAAAAAAAAAAAAAAAAAAAAAAAAAAAAAAAAAAAAAGTAGATAAACTATTTACTAAGATAAAGAAAAGGATCATAGTTATGACTTTATGACTCCATGTATGGATGTATCTAACAAGTGATGCACAAGCCATTGCTCACCATCTGCTGACCAATGCCCAACTATCCCCTCAAGCAGTGAAAAAGAGCCTGGTTAATTTCCACTCCCTTCAAAATTCCTTCTGCATGATGTCATATGGTGTGGAGTAACCCTTTGGCCAGTTTAAGCCAGATGTCCTAATTTTGTTCCTCCCAGACTCTTGGGCCCTTCACTGAGAATGGCCTTGGTTCTGTACAAAACTGTTTAGCAGCAACTATAAGCATTGGTATGTTTTTCTCCTAGAACAAAAACATCATACCAGACACTTTGAAGAAAGCAATTCTATCATCTCAGCTGAAATTCAAACAAATGGGCTTAATATTGTTTATTTTGAATTTAATATTTCACCACATCATTTGGTCTTCATAAATATTCTGTACTTCTTCATTGTTGCTACCATGTGATGAAAATTATTTTATAATATTCTGAAACTGTAGTGTCTGTAGCCAGTACTACTACACAAGATCATGAGAAGAGAAATAGATTTCAGTGTTTCCTCAGATCTCAAACACTGCTACGTTAGTAATAGAACTTATTTCTAAATAGCCAAACTGCCCATCTACAGATGATATTAGAAAATCAATAATATTTTAAATAAAGCATTGGTCTTAAAAAGTATCTAAAGTATCTAAAGTATCACATTCTGTGTAAACTCTGTAAACAGTTTTATTGCTTTCTTCCCCCCCCCCCCCCCCCCCCCCCTTTTTTTTTTTTTATATTATTATTATTATTATTATTGTGGAAAACATATATTCAACAGTAATTAGAAAAAGACAAAGTTTCACAACTGTTATGAAACATGCTGGAAAATGAAACAGACCAAATATAAGGTAAAAGTGAATATTCTGAAAAAATATTCTGAAGCAACAATGGATAATGATAATGTACCAGGAATGCATTTACAAAGAAGGAACAAATGGCAGAAAAATCTCATATTTTGGCTCAATTTTTATGAATAAATCACTTTTCTATTTTGTTTTCTTTTGTTTCTGCATGGGATTTTTTATTTTGAAGACAGTATGCTATGGGACAGTATGCAACAGTACATGTAAACAGATTTCTTCTGATCTGCTACTTCATGATATGCATTTTTTGCATTCAAGTCATAACATTCCCATACTAATATCCTATGTATACAATCTCTATTATTTTTAAGTAAATAGAATCAAACACATTAGATAATAGTGATAAATTCCATCAAGTCAATATAGTTATAACAATAACTACTGTTAAAAAAAAAATAAAAAATCTGATCATACTATTTCTCATATGAAAAAGTATCATTTTAAATTAATATGCAACAATATTCAATTAAAAACATTTTTATTTGGAGAAAACTGGGAGAGGCTATAAAATCAGCAAGCTTTGCTCCAAGAATAAGTTTTGCTAGAGAACACTGGAAGAGAGCAACATCTGTGGCTCATCTAGGAGGAGGCGCATGCAGCACATAATTTCACCACAGTCAGTTATGCCTTTTTGTCCTCTTGCATCCATCTAGAAGTGATTAACTATGGAAAATAATAGTAAATAATGTTTTCTGTATGAACAAGAGTATATATATATGTATTTTTTTTCCTTGATCCCTAAATGTTTAGAAAGAGACTGAAGATACTTGGGAGAGCACAGTATAATTTTCTCAGCCAGGAGATATGATTACAGGGAGAGTAAAAGAAGAGGAAGGAACTGATCAGGCATTCAGCATTTGTTATCTGCCTCACTGGCATCTTTAGAGGCCTTATCTGAGCACAGTGAAGTAATAGCAATTCCAAGGCTCTTTGGCTCACACTGTTGTTAGTCGGTCTGCTATTATACTTTCCAGCATCTGTTATCTATTAGTGGATGGGGTGTTCATGAGGCTTGGTAAGAGCTCATTCTTGTCATTACTCAGCTAAGCTTTAACCATGCAGTTTCTCAGCACAAATGAGTATAAATAAATAAATAAAAATAAAAAATCATAGAATTTAGTGTCTGACCTTTTTGAATTTTCCTCCCATATAAATTAAAGTGTACTCTTTTAGGACAAGATGGTCCTGAGAATCAGCTTTCTTGAATAGCAATGGAAATGTTATAATCTCCTGATGGATCTGGCATTGGAATAATCAAGAATTCTTCCACAAATAGATTTGTTTGTCCTTTTTGTCTGGAGCCCATTAGTTGTAAGGTTATTTGTGGTTTGCTGTCTGTATTAGACTGTTCTGTATTCTCTGGAAATAAGGATGTTCAGAATGTAAGTCTGCGCCGTGACTGCATAATTTAACACAGAAATATATCAGAGTTTTGATTGTTTTTTTCCTAGTGTGTAGTAAACTGCTGGATCTGCTTCAGTCAGTCCTCAGAGACTGATAAACAAGTTCTCTGATGTTCCAGGTACTTTCACCACTAAATAGAACATTAGATTTGTCTGAATATTTCCACCCACCAGCCCCACAAAGCACCAAATCTACAACTCATTGCTACGCTTCAAATAACAAGGAAGTCTTCATGGAGTCATTAGACTCCAATTAGGAGGATGTAACAAGCAATGTGGAGCCAGGGATTTCTTGTATATACCAAACTCTTAGATAAACTAGTGGGATTTAATAAACAATATTATTTAACACTGATAGAAGATAAGCACAGAAGAAAACACTGACTTTTAAAGAAGAATCTTTGTATATTTACGATTCAATGAAATGAAAAACTAAATTAATATTAGACAACATGACAATGAGAGCAAAGTTGTATCTCAGAAAAGAAACAGAAAGAAAATAGGTCAGTTAACAAATGAAGAAACTGAAATTAATGCTGAATATAAGATGGCCTAGATGCTTAAGCTGTTTCTGTTTTTTGGCTGTTTTTCATTCTTTCTTTTATTTCTTTTTTTCCTTTTTTTTTTTTTTTTTTTTTTTTTTTTTTCAATAACTTGTCTTCAACAGGTGAGCTAGAAAATGAATGTTGATGTGATTAGCAACACCATGAAGATTTAGTACAGTGAAGACTGGAAACATAAGCATAAGCAGCACTTTGGAAAGTTCTGTATATAAACAGCAACTCATCTGTAAAGAATCATGGACTAGACTCCTGAAAAAATGCATTATTTACAGTTCCCATTTAGGTGCCTGTACAATTAACAGGCAGTGAATGTATCAGAGCAGCAGATAAGCTAGTAACCATGTGTCCCAGTACACATGTGCCACAATGAGACCAACTGACTCATAAACTCTTCTGAAAAGTTTAACAATTCATGTAGCTGGCAAAATGGGAATTTCAGTGCTTTTGAGAATCTGGCTTTTAGAAGGCAGATTAAGGCAGAACAAGAGTTAATTAGAATACTTTTCAGTCATTTTATCTTTAAAGCTAGGCTATTAAAAGACAATAGAAAAAATACTTAACATTTAACAAAACATTTATTTAAATGCTACAGTTGGTAAACTTGATCCTTTCTGTAATATAGGGCCAAAACATTTTAGGAAAAAAAGAAAAAAAAAACACAAAAAACCACAAAAAACAACAACAAACAGGAATCCTAAAGGGTACACTAACATCCCTCCTAGTCCTAGAGTTGCTTGTCCAAGACCATATTCAATGGGTTTTTGAATCTCTTCAGAGGAGACAGTCTGCAGCCTCTTTGGGTAGCCTTTTCCAGTGCTAGGGTATAGTTACTATTAATATATATATATACATATATATATATGTGTGTGTGTGTATATATATATAAATTTGTCAGCTCCACTCAGGTGTTGACAAACACCAATGAGATCACAGCTGAACTTTGGCTCTCTCACAGCCATTCCTCACAGAAGAGATGAACCAGCCCCTTCACTGTCTTCATGGCCCTTCATCGGACTCTTTCCAGTATGTCCATCTCTCTCTCTCTCTCTTTTTTTCTCCTTCCTTTCAGGAATGCTCTGCTTTTGTAACTGAATTTTTGAAAAAAGCTCATCCATACAGTGATGAGAAAATGCAAAAAGATATTTTAAAGTCAGAGTTTGACTGTGCATAAAGGTCTGCAACTTGCCTGTTTCATTCTATATCATATTTTCTGGTGTTTTTTGTTTGTGTTGTTTTGTTTGTTTTTGCACTTTGCACCACTAAATTAAAAAGAAAATATAAATAAAAATGGCGTGCTATGTATTTGTGAAAATCATATCTGTAAATATATTTAATATCATGATCCAATGCTTTTTACTTAGGAAACTGGTTTTGCACAGGGTACAGAAAACAGGTGGGTATGTGTCTTCATCAGATTCTCAATGTAAAGCACAGTATGTTTTTCTATTGTTCATCAAGAAAAATGTGATATGCTTTCACATGCTCCTTACTTTGTTCTTATCTCACTCATGAAGCAAACACAATAGATGACTTTTTTTTCATCTGTTTGCTCTTAATTTCAAAAGTTTAATTAATGAATGTTAAATAGGAAAAGGTGACTTTATAGATAAAATAAATACTTATTTTCAGGTCAACATCACAGGAAACAAAAAATAATTCAATGCAAAATGTATGCAAATATTTATAAAGCTCAATGAGAAACTGTAGTTTAATGTCTCTGTAATTATGATCAGTTTGTGTGCTCTACAGGGAGATAACATGGAATTACAATATAGAATTACAATATAGAAAATTACAATGTAGAAACAGCATCACTATGATTAAGGCAATTGAATACAGAAATAAGGATTAATTGTTTTGTTTGTTTGTTTGTTTAAGAAAAATAAATCTAAAACTAGCATCCTACGTGATTATGAAATGCAATGTAATGGCTTCCATAGATTTTAAATATCTGCTATCTCACACTTGCAGGACACTTAGAGTCCGGATCTCAGAAACTATTTTTCTCAAATGTAGATTCATTAATATGAGGGGACATTAGAAGGGGCTTACTCGTTTTGAAAGGTATTTCTTGAGACAGGTTTCCTTACTATTGCATCTTTTCATTTCTAATTAGTACATTTAACAACAATTTAATGTTGTTTTTATTATTTTTTCTATCATGAACATTTTACTGTATTATTGTTTTTAAATATATACCCCTTAATGCCACTAGATGGAACTGAAAAACCTTGTAATTTCTCAGTTTTCCTGCCTATGCAGATGCATTTGAATTTCATCCGTATATAAAATATTGAAAACAGTCCAGAATTGACACTTACATAGTTAAGTAGTTTTGTGGTTTAACCTGGCAGGTGGCTGAGCACCACACAGTTGTTTGTTCACTTTGTTCACTACCTCCCCCTTCTCAGTGGGATGGGTGAGAGAATGAAAAGAAAAAATGCTCATGATCAACGTGCTGTGACTCAGGATACCTAGGTTCTTCTCTGAACAGCTCAGGAAAAGGAAGACAAAAAGAAGAAAATAAAAAATAAATAAATAAATAAAATAAAATAACTAACTAACTAAATAAATAGAAAAATAAAAGAGAGAAAAGCAAGGTAATGAAAAATACAACAATAAATGAAGACAAAATATCATCATACTATTATAGTTTCTGAAATGGTAATAAATCAAACTCAAATTGATATTAATTGTTTTTTGAGAGATACTTTGAAGACAAACCAAGGTAGATGTTCATTTTCAATGTTTCTGATGCTTAACTGTAGAATGCCATTTAAAAATAAGATACAGTTTCTGTTTTTGTTTTGTGCTGTTCATTTGTAAGAGTTTATTTGTTTACACATTTTTAAGGGAATAAGCATTTCTTCTTCAATGTAAGTTTACAAAACTGCTAGTTTTGTGGTCTATTCAAAATTAAAACAAACAAACAAAAACAAAACAAACAAACAAACAAACAAAACCAACCACAAAGTATACCACAAAAATACCACAAAGTATTTGATTATCATTTCATTTTTTACAGTTCTGTTGTCTATTTTATTGTTCTGGTATGTTGTTTTTTTGTTGTTATTGTTTGTTTGTTTGTTTTGTTTTGTTTTGTTTTTTCCCTGTGGCAGGATGTTAGCAATAGAATAGATCTTTCTGTGTTTAGTTCATCTGCACTTGAATCAGGTATGGAGGCAAAAAAAATGAATGATTTTTAAGACATTTTTATTAGCATAATTTTTCATGGATTTTTTTCCCCTGTCTTCTGACTCATTCCTCTGTATCCATATTTCTTAAACAAGACACTACTTCATTAAATGAATAAGAAATTGACAGTTTCTAGCATTGTTCTAGAATTTTCTGGTACCTTAAAGTATTTGCCTTTCAGTTAGAAGTTTAGGATTAACAAATCCATTATATGTATTTAAAAAATAAATGTATTTTTACAATGTAGTTGCATTACAAATTTCAAAATAATTGTATTAAGCACCAAACTGTCAAAACTCCTCACCAGGCCATTCTCTGGACATGTTCCAGGGCTTTCATGTCTTTTTTGTAGTGAGGAGCCCAAAACTGCACATAACACTCGAGTACAGGGGGATGATTACCTCTCTGCTCCTGCTGGCCACACTATTTCTAATGCAGGCTAGGATGGCATTGGCCTTCTTGGCCACCTAGGCACACTGTTGGCTCATGTTCAGCTGAGCATCAACCAAAACCCCTAGGTTCCTTTCTTCTTCACAGTCATCCAGCTATTCTGCCCCAAGCCCATAGAGCTGAAATTGTACTAGTATGCTAGTTATTTCAAATACTGTTGAGACCTGCTGAGATTTTACGTGGCATGAATCAAATATCTTCATAGGTTAGGCACTAGTCACTTTTTACCAGTTAAGGATAAGACAGAGAAACAAAGCACATTTCAATTTAAGTTATAGTGCCTTGTGCAATCTAAAAAATTTAACAGTTAAGTAATTATTCATTATTATTATTATTTTCAACATTGCTGCTTCAACAGTGTTGCAGTTCATACTCTGAAAATAATAAAATAAACAAGAATGATAAACCCAAGTAATTAGCCAGTCTTGAATATAAATTGTTATTGCTTTTTACTTATTCATTGCTGAACTTTTGATAGCTTAGCTGTTCAACAAAATTTATATCAGAGGGAGATTAGGAAACATTCTAAGCCCTCTGTTTTTGGTTCCAAATATGTTACATTATATACCCAATCCTTCAACAAACAGTTCTTGAAGAAAACATTTAAAGACCATTTTCTGCATCATTATTCAGCCTCTGTTCAGTTAGTGAATACTCTCTAATAAGATGACTATGGTTAATAACAGTTTGCAAGTAAATTTGGTCAATTAGTTAATATCAGATATATTTTTGGTATGAAAATTTATGCACTGTTGTTATAGACACTATACACTTCAGTGTTGTCTTACACATCCATTTTAGAGAAGTTTCACTAGAACTAAAGAATGATTCACCCATGTTGCTTAACTTTTTTGTTAAATGCAGATTTTGTTTCCCAGCTTCAAAAGAGCTCTTCTATCAAGTAAGGATGGGCAAAATGCTTTGCCCTGGTTTCTCTTTGCAAGTCTTGGACTATTCTTGCACTCTTCTCATTTGAAATGTATCACTTACTCCTCCACAATTTGATCTGGATTTGTTATTTTGGGAATCAGTTGAAATTCCAGATTCAGCATTGATTGAGACCCAAGGAAATATTTATAAATTTATTTAAAATAGTTACAAATTAATATACAGTTCCTGTGTAGGGTAAACTAAGAAAAGGATTGTCATAAAATAATAATATTGTTTTAGTCTCTCCTCTATCGATACATTGTTTACTCTGATGGAAAACACGATTTTACATAATCTCGTATGTTAATTCTGAAACAACTAACCTAATCACTCTAAAAGGAATTTAACTTCTTTGAAATAAAAAACATAGAAGTGAAAAGACAAAATCAGTTACCAAGGAAAATCTACTTCCTTTGAGATATAAATGAACTTAAGTATGTAATTGATCAGTTAATACTTGGAAAGATATCAAAACAAAACAAAACAAAACAACAACAACAAACCCATACCCACTAAGCATGTTGAAAGAGTGAGATTCTCTGGAAAGTCAGTTCGAGCAGCTAAGCTGGAACTAGAGAGAAAGGGGCTCTTTTAGTGAAGAGAAGGTTCAGAAGACTCTTTTCAATGTCTACAAATATCTGAATGAAGAAAATGACATACAGAGGCTTCTGTCTCTTCTGGGATCTTCTCTGTGGTGTGTGCTGAAAGGACAAGATTCAGTGGATTGAAAAAGAAAAACAGTAGGTTCCATCTGAGCACAAGAAATATTTATTTATTTATTTATTTATTTACTTCACTGTGAGAGTAATCAAACACTGACACAGGTTACCCAGAAAGGTTTTGAAGTCTTAGATGTTCTAAACCTGACCAGACACAGAACTGGACAACTTGTTCTACCTGACCAAAATTTGTGATCCTTCCAGTGGTCCCTTCAAACCTCAGTGATTTTATGTTCCTCTATGATTCACTGACTGTTATTCTGTGATGAATTATTAAGCAGATTCTGATCTTAGGAAAAAAAAAAATAATAATAATAATTAAAAATCTCTTAACTGTTACCTAACAATCATCTAGTCATACATACTTGAATACCTTTTTTGCAGTTGTATTTTATTTTAATGACTGTGATATTTACTATTCTTTTTTTCCTTTTATCTTCATAGTGTTTATTTCAGAGATCTGAAGCCAATTAATTTCATTTTCCTTTTAAATACTGTCAATGATGGTGCTGATTCTTATTTCATTGCATGAAGAATAAAGAATGAAATGTATTCTAATATGAACTACACAAGACTATAGATATCTGCCATTCTTATATGAAAATAGAAGTCTTTCTGGACTAAATATCCTTACAAAGAGCTACTGAGTTATTTGCCTAGTATCCCCAAGTAACCATGATCCATTTCTCTCATTAATCTATTTCTCTAATCATTAAAGAAATAATGATGCTGAATTCTGATTTTGCCTAGAAGACAAAAAGAAAACTCTCTGCTTAAGAGAACATTCAACATGCATATATGATTACATAACTCAATTCTATAGAAATGTTCATAAAACCTATTCAGAATAAAAGATGAAAGGCAAGTTCTCAAAACAAATATTCGCAGAGTACAATCCTTGTCATGGTGATGACTTAGGTCTTGGTGACTAAGAAAATGAAATAAAGATAGTTCTTAGAACAAGCTTGTTCTTTACTTTTTCAGTTCTCAGGGCTTTGTGGTTCATCTGCACCAGAAATTCACGTTGACATATATACAGTACAAGTGATTCACAGTTTGTGTAAGTATAAGATACACCACTACATCACTGTGAGAGCTGATATCTCCCTTTGAACTGCAATTCAGAATTGGTTGATGAGTTAGTAACATAATGCCAAAGCAGTATATTAAAGTAAGAAATGCATCAGAGAGCACTTTAAGACAGATGGATGACCTTTTGTTTAAAGCAGCACCCATTTTATTCCCATTACAAAATCTGAATAGTTATGCCTTTATTTCTTTACATCAGCTAAATAGCTGTTTGTATTGAAATACTGTAGTGATTTTCAGTAGGAGTCATTTCCCCAAAAGACTACACAATTACTATTACCTATTTTCCTTTCAGGTGATGCAAAGGGCACAGTTCATGCTGCCCAATCTAGTCAGTATGAAAAGATATCAAAATGTTTTATACTGAATTGTGTGACATATATTTTCCTTACTTTAATTGTTCCTTTAAATTCCTATAGAACTATATCTTGATCAGTTCATTTTCACATGCAGAACAGACCTACTGAGAGACGTTCTTGTTCATAGTAGGTGAACTGGGCTAGATAATATTTTCAGGGTACTTTCCTACCAAAATCATTCCATGATTTCCATGATTTAATATTTTAGTGTAAAAATAGTTTGCAGAAATTAATATTAATGGACAATAATGGTAATTAAAGAAAAAAACAAAACAAAACAAAATAAAAAAAAAAAACCTCTCATCTGTATACCTATTAGTCCACATATATATCTGTACATATATGTTTATGTACCTCAAATCATATTTACATGAGAGTATCATCACCCTCTCCATTTGTTTGAACTTTCTAGAATGCTCAAATACAGCAATAAAATTTGTACTAATTTCAATAAGTGATTAGAAAACTCATAGATTATATTATTCACCAGAATTGGAAGGAAATAAATAAATAAAATACAATAAAATAGACTTAAAATTCCACAAGACTAATGCCATTTTTTTACTCCAAAAAGTAAAAAAGTTCGATGAGTTAGAGTTCACTTGAAAAAAAAAAAAAAAAAAAAAAAAAAAAAAGATGAGAAATATGCCTAAAAGTCTACTGTCAAATCTAATCACGAAAAAATAAATCTTTTTTCCACTCTCTTTCATTTTCACCTCTAGGCTAGATCAGCTACAGTGCTTCGGTGTAGGTAATATCTTAATTGCTATAATCAAGCTAAGTCAAAAATGTTAACAGCCTAATAAATTCTTGTTAACTTTAAATGTAGAAAGGACAGGTCATCACTGCTTTTTAGGTATCAAAAAAATAAAAAGTCTACTTTGGTAACCAGAGTTTAAAAATAAACATGAAACATTGTTTAGCTATACCTGATTTACCATTCACAGAGCAACGAAGAGGCACAGAATTAGTGACACTGTACAAGACTGCTGCAGATTTTCTAATTTAACCCACCCCTGAATGAAACAATGTCAGGTAGGACAGATTGCTCACTCAGGTGTAGAATCTCCAGTTCTGAAAACTCCACAGCCTCTCTGAGTAATATGTGGCAGTGTCTGATCATCCAATATGAATATGAGCCAGCGGTGAGTGCCCAGGTGGCCAATAAGGCCAATGGCTTCTTGGCTTGTATCAGGAATGGTGTGGTAAGCAGGACTAGGGAAGCAATCCTGCCCTTGTACTTGGCATTGGTGAGGCCTCATCTCAAGTACTGTGTTCAGTTTTGTGCACCAGGACATTGAGATGCTGGTGTTGCCCAAAGAAGGGCAACAAGGCTGATTTAGTGGAGGGCTGTTAGTTAGGGTAGTATGGTTATGTTGTGGTTGGACTTGATGATCTTTAAAGTCTTTTCCAACCTGCATGATTCTATGATTTTATGATTTCATAATTAAAGTTAGAAATAAAATAAACTTAGAAATCAGTACTATTTCATTGTATGCAAAGAAAATCATTTTCACTTGTGAGAAATTCATATTAGGAGATTTGTTTCTGTTTGATCCTAATTGTGAAAGTCAAAGAATCATTTTTATTATTATTATTTTATTACCTGGCTTATAATTTTGTTAATTCTCTGGTGGTTTTTGCTTGTTTGTTTGTTTTTGTTTTTGTTTTTCTTTCAATTCTTGTGGCTGATAATATTGTGATACGATCTTTTAATTTTCTGTTCTTAACTTTCTTATTATAACAAATATAAAAGCAGCCTTTTGAAAAATCGAAGAATATTTTAATAAGAAACTGAGAAATAGTTTTTTTCATGGTATCTAAACATTGACATTATAGTAAAACATTATGAACATATATTCTTTCACAAAAGTGCATGTTATCTTAAATGCATTTTATATGTCCTTCTCAGAAAATACTTTGCATTCAGCTGTCTAGTTGAAACTGACATTTTATAATTCTGTGTTATTTTTTGTCAGTATTGTATGACATATTTCCACTAGAAATTTATCATACTTGAAATTGTGTTTTAAAAAAACACATATATTGTATAACATATGTGCAGATTAAATTACATTTTTTAAAATTTTCTTATAAAGAATAAAAGGAGTGGCACATAACCATGAGTTCTAAATGAGATCTGGAAGTAGACAAGATTTGTATGTCAGTTCTATGTGTAGTACTTTGAGAATGTGAAATTATCATCAGCCAAGTTAAAAAGGTTATTATAATGTTGCAAAACAATAATTTTTCTTACGCGTTTTATAGCACACATGTAAGATTTTATAATCCTAAACTTTAAGATGCTTGAAGTTTAGAAGATAGAAACATATTTAGAAGGAAGAGGAAAAAGTCACAAAAGCTGTGAGAAGGGAAAAGAAGATTTTTGTTTAGATAGCTGTTAGTTTATTTAGTATTTCATTTTTGCTAGATTGATATTTTGGCACTTCTTTTCTGGTTCAGTTTGTCAGGCTATTATTAGCCAGATGGAGAGACCACTACCAGAATATCCAGAACATAAGAATATAAAAAAGTTACTCATATGCAACTTTGCAAATGACATAGCTTGGACTTTATGATTATGCATTAGTATACTCACCTTCCCTTACAAGGTACTCCAAAGACCATTTGTTGGCCAGGCCACAGTTGCCAGAAATGATTTCTCACTTTTGTTGATACATCATCCTCTTCCAACTGTAACAACCATGATGACACTGATTTATTGGCTTGAAAACCCTGCTGGATTCCAGATAGCAGCCTTGTTTTGCTTTGTTTTTCCTTTTGGATTGTGTACTTAACCACACAAGTTCTTCATCTTGAAATCTTGAACTAATGACAGTCCCTGTATCAACAGTTCTATTCCTGCCCATAATTTCACTTTTCTTATCTTTCTCCACTCTTTCCCACAAATTTTGCTGAGAACTTTGCTGAGAAGTAGTAATCTCTCAAGGAAAAATTGAAGTTTCTTATAGACAACTTTCTCTCATCTATGTGCAAATACAGAGTGGTAGTAGGATAAAATGAGGTCAGTTTTCCTATTTTAAAAGGATTCCTATATAAGATTTTACGATGGTGCATCTATTAGATTGTGTGTCATTGCTCTGAATTAGTTCCTAAAACTGGGATGAATCAAGGAAGTCTAAGGCAAAGAAAACATTCTGAAAAATTTTGCAGATCTACTACACATTTATATATCTACTACATTTAGTAGTGTCCTAATTTTCCATCCATATCAGATTCTCTCCTGCTATTATCGTTTATATGAGAATTTTATTTGAGACTTTGAAAAGAACTCATAACTAAACAGACACCAGAGTATCATAGGATCCTCTAGAAGATGATTCAGAACATTTGCCCAAATTAATTAGCGTTGAATATAAATACTTTTTCAATTATTTTTCTTCACTGTGTGGAATTTGTAAGTTTTGGGAAGGAGTCAGCACTGAGATGTGCAGCTACTTTCGCTTCCACGTGACCAAACTCAAATAAAATTTGGCTATATATTTCACTCTTTCATTATTTCATTTTAGTCTGAAATGTAACAATGGCAGCAAATATTTTTAGTTTGCCTTTTTAATTTCAATGAAGGAAAGAATCAAAAGGTAAGAATGTTTTCTAGACATCAGCTGGAATTGTGGTCTCTGTATGTATGCCTGAAATACAGTATATTCACCTATTTGAGGATGCATTGATAATCTTACAAGCCTTTTCCATTTTTTCTTCTATGTCAGATGATTTGCCCCATTCTTACTACTAAATATGACAAGTGAATCTAAGATTTAATTCTAAAAAAAGTAATCTTGACACTGCTTTACTTCACAAACATTATATCCATGCACACAGACACACACACACACAAATAGTAACTAACATAACCTGTTTAGAAACAAATAAAACATTTGAAAAGTTTGGTTGGTTGGTTGTTGGATTTTTTTTTCCTAATTTATAAAATCCCTAGTTCATTTCAAAGTGTATATTGATTATTATCTTTGCTTGTGATTGTACTTTGAAGGTTTCCTCATGGTTTTTGTGCTTCTATTTACTTATATTTAAAAACAAATTAATAAATAAATAAAAATCTATTCTAAAATCTACAATTCCCAAGGCCCTAAACACACTTTTTTGATTCTTCTAGAATACTTCCAAGAACTTGAAACAAAAAATGAAACCTATGCTCAAGATATTTCTCTCTGGATTCACTCAAAAATTGTCTTTTGTTCACTTGCAAAGAAAAAAGTTAATTTTTTTTCCAACTTCAATACAAATCAATATCACAAAGTACAGATTAACTGAAGGACATATACAGAAAATCTCAGTACCTCTGGAAAATTGGATAAACAGCTTTCTGTTCTTTGTATCCATTTGTGACAGTTAAATTAAAGCAATGTCTTCATTGTTTATCCCAGGAAAATTGAGTTTTGAAAGATGGAGAGGATTGCCACAGCTTTATTATTTATTCCCACTCAGAGATATACCTTTTCCTTGAAGATGTAGTGTGATTCTTTGAGATATATACAGTTTCTATTCAAATAATACAAACAATATTGAAGTAAAATGTGTCCAATATAGACTGAAAAAGAACACATCCTATTGAATCCAAATGAGACTACTTACAGTTTTACTTGTCTGAGAACCTAAATTTGTATTACATTTCTGATAGACTTTTCTATGTGAAGTTCTCTTTTGTCTGACAAATCTGAATTTCTGGCAACCATATATCTCTGTGAGGTTCTAAGACATACGCAGAGTAATATTTCTACATCACTACTAATACTGTTTAAGATACCTATTCCAGTGCTAGTTCAGCTGCCAGGTTTAGTGTACATGGATGCTGTTCAATTAAACATTTTAAATACTATATTGAAAATTTTTGCTTCAAGCGTGGCAGTATTTTGTCTTAGTAAGAAATTTCCTGAGAGAACATATGTTCTAAGAATTTTAATCACATTTCACTACCTCTGCTCCCAGAAGATTAAAGAAAGGAGGAAATGGAATTCACATCCAGCTTAATTCAAGGACTGGAAATACAATTTTAGTACAGGTAGTGTTTGTTGTTGTTTTGTTTTAACACTGTAGAGCACATGTTGTTATGTGTACTGTACAAAATGTACATAAATGTATAAGTATAATGTACATAATGTATAAGTATATATAAATGCACATATTTTGATAATTCAGTACATACTGTAGATCTGTTATTGTATTTTGAGATAAGGAATGCTAAAGATCTTTTTAACACTTCTGGTGTTGTGTTAATTTATTTTCTTAGATTAATCTCTACACAGTATCATTGATCCCTTCTTCATGTTTTTTAATGTGCATACATTTTGCCCTTTCATATTGCTCCTGCAAGGCATTAACAACATCACACGCTAGTCGTAGAAAGCACAGGAGCCAGTAGTTTGGTACAGTGCTTTGATCAGTCTTTCACAATTTTGTGGAAAAACGATTTTATATCTCTAGCAACAAAGACTGGTGTCAGGGCACTTTAAGATATTGTGCTCATCATGTTCTTGCATATAACTTGTATAAGAACTCTGTTACTGTTATTATAGTTTTTACTAGGTGTAATTGTTTAAATTTGTTTTATTCTATTAATTGCTCAGTTAAATTCAAGTTAGTAAACACTTATTTTGTTTGCTTTGTAAATTTATTCTTAGAAATAACAGACTTTGAAGTGATAAGTAAAAGCAGAGCAGGAGAATTCCTTCCCTCGACTGGATAGCAATATTGTGTGTGATGCACCTAAAGGTACAGTCAATCATTTTGGATGTCTGGGCAGGCTGTTGACTCATATTCAACTTGCTGTCAACCAGAATCCATGTTTCTGTAGGGCTGCTTTCCAGCCTCTTGTCCCCCTGCCTGTACTGGGGGATCTGTACCCAGTCTACAACAAGAGTTGCTCCATTCCAGGTGCAGAATCAGTCGTATGATCTGGTTAAATTTAATGCAATTGTACAGTACTAATTTGTCAGTGACTCTCTGTGCTTGTAACTTGCAAAAGAAAGGCATTATATTTGAAAGATAACACTAATTTTGTGATTTTACAGTAGTTGAACACTTTAATGAAAACATTAAACATTTTACTTAATGTATAAGGTAATTTTCATGGAAAAAATCAACAATTAGTCTCTTTGCTACCTAAAAAAGAAAGTTACAAAGTGAAATGCTTTACAAATACTTGCCAAATGAAAAATAATTGAGAATTTTCAGAACTAAAAGTTGATTTATAATCTGTGGCTTTTACATAACTTAATCTGACGTTTCCTGCTTTCATCCCAATTTTGTTGTAGTTTCATTTTCACACAGTCAAACTGAAGGTTTCTTGCATCTCTTAATATACATGTATCACTGGTACATATATATAATCATTTAGTAATCCTGCCATCTGTGTAAAATAATTCTGCTCTATATTCTCTGCATGTATGTTTACAGTAAAAACTGAAACTGTGAAAAAGGATTTTGTAGTGCTGCAAAGAAGCATCATGAATTATTTCCAGTAAATGAAATTTTATAACCTTCCTCAATCTTTCATAAACTGTATCTTCCTTTTTCAATATTTTATCCAGGGACTTAAAGCAGTATAAGCCAGGGAAATCTCCTAAATTCCTGAAAGATTTGTAAGAGTACATGAAGAAATAGTTCTTACAGTGGTTTTTGCATGAAATGAAACTGTAGGATTATTGATAGTATGCATGCATTTAGTATTGGAAAGTATCAAGATTTTCTAAAATGCTCAATTGTTATTTTGCGCCAACATTACTGCAAGTTAACAGGAACTGTTGAAGACTTATCTCGTACTTATATTCATTCATCTGAGGTTTTCATCCTCAGTAGTTCTAAAAACAAACAACCAATTATACAATAACGTGTGAAAGGCATGACAGTTAGAATGTATGTCACAGTCAAGGCATAAGAATGTTTTCTCAGAAGGGCTTCTGCATCTGCAAGAGAACAGTGGAAAACCAAAAACTCCAAAGAAGAAATCCAAGAAAAATTGTCTAAGTCTCTGAACGCTAAGTTAACAGTGAGGTACAATGCTTAAAACAAGCCAGTGGTATGAGCTTGCAGTCCGGAAGGACAACTGTATCCTGGGCTTCATCAAAAGAGGGGTGACCAGCATGGAGAAGAAGTGATGGTCCCTTCCTTCTCTGACTTCATGAGGCCTACTGTGCAATACTGCATCCAGGCCTGGAGTCCCCAGAAAGAAAAAAAGATGAAGATGTATTAGAATGGGTCCAGAGCAGGGCCGTGAGGATCATCTCCCTCTACTCAGCTCTTGTGAGGCCCCATAGGGAGTACTGTGTCCAAGCCTGGGGCCCCTGTGGCTAAGAACAATGTGGACCTCTTGAAACAGTTCCAGAGGAGGGTGACTAAGACGATCAGAGGGCTGGAGCACCTCTCCTGTGAAGAAGAGCTGCGAGCTGGACTTGTTCAGCTTAGGGAAGAAAAAAGGTCTGGGGAGACTTCATTGTTGCCTTCCAGTACTTGAGGGGTGCTTATAATCAAGAGGAAGAAAACTTTTTATGTGATAAAAAGTACTAGGACAAGGAGGAATGTTTTTTATCTAAAAGAGGGTAAATTTACACTGGCAATTAGGAGGAAATTCTTTGCTCAGAGGATCTTGAGTTACTGGCACAAGTTGCTTAGAAAAGTTGTGGATGCCCCATCCCTAGAACAGTTCAAAGCGAGGTTAGATGGGGCCCTGACTAGTCTGATCTGGGTGGAATTCTGCCAACAACAGGTGAGTCGGAACTAGTTGATATTTCATATTGTTTTCAACCTAATCTCTTCTATGGTTCTATGACCAAGAGAATTATATTTAAGGAGGTAGTTTAAGGGAACACTAAGATGTGACTACTATGCAACTGTATACATAGGTAAAACAAAAATAGAAGAAAGTTCCGTACAGCTGAAGAAAGAGCAGAACAGTACTTACTTTTTTTGAAGGAGCATGTACGAGAAGTTTACACAACCATATCTATATTTTTTTTCCAAAATTTTGTAAGACAGTTGACCTTTGAAAAGAATTGAAAGGGCAACAAAGGAAAATTCCAGTCTCTTTCTAGAGATGGGTCACAAATAGAACTACTATGAACATTTTTTGAAGTTTTTTGTTCTTATAGTTGATGACTTTATTTTTAATAGAGGTTTGCATGAAATTTGTTTATTTATTTATTTATTTATCTATTTATTTATTTTTCCCTCCACAGCTTTTGGGAGCACAGCATTAACAGTAATAAGAATACAAGATTTAAATATAACAGTTCAGCTCTTTTGGGAAGGATTTTAAAATATTTGGAAATGTTTTTGACACAATACAGATGACGTAAATTTGATGTCAAAAGCACGATCTACATTGAACAAAGTCTCTTTGGCAAATAAATAAATAAATAAATAAATAAATCTCTTCTAAATATTAAAAATAAGGCAGATTCTACTGGAATATAAGGAATGTAAATACTTTATGTCCCAGTCAATCATGTAATCCTGCAAGGCTATTTTGAGAAGATTCATTTGATAACACTTGACAGAGATACAATATTTGAATGTATTGCCTGTTGGCATTTTCCATTTAGAGAAATAATTGTCAGCATTATTATTACTATCATTATTATTAAACATTTGGGGACACAGATTCATAAGCAAATGCACTATAGGCATAAAAATCAGACTGCTTGAATGTGGGTATGCATATATGTCACATTCAGTACTCTTAGGGGAAAGAAATATCTTTTAACAAAATGGTAACGTCTTAGTTACAAACATCCTCAAAACTTCCATTAACAGACAGACACACACAAAAACACACAAAAAGTGTAAAGAAGCCATGAAAAACAGAGTCTCAGAGCTAAATCTTCTATTGAAACAGGAGCAATCACCTTCTGCTTCTGGCTGAGATCTATGAAAGACTGTATCCAAGAAGGATTCCTCATATGTTTTCATCTTCATCTCCCTTCAGATTCTGCCTTGCTCAGAGCCAATTAAGCTTCTCACTTAAATAGGCACATCCTGGACTTATTGTATTTATAATGATCCCCATGGTTTTCTGAAGAGTCTTAACTGACAAGAATTACAAGATAACTGTGTTATTAGGTTCTACCATATTTAAAGCCTGAGTTATGAGTTTTGTTTTAATCTGTTTTTTTGTTTGTTTTCCAAATATATGTAAATATATTCTTTCAGAAAATATAAGACAAGATAAGAATTAAAAGTTTTCAATCATGTTGCTCTTGTTCAGTTGAGTATAAAACTTTCAGAAATAATTTGGATTTTAGTAATTAAACCAAAATCATAGCTTGCATTTTTATTTCTGTTATCTTTTTTTGGAACAGTTTTTTGATGACTCTCTCAATGTAATGTTTACAACAATATTACTATTTAAAAAGTTTGAATGATATCATGTCCTAACTACTGATTCAGGAAGTATTTCTCTTCTGGTAATACAAATATTAGGTTAATCATGCACTTATTGAAATGAATGGTGACTTTTTCACATATCACAGAATCTTAAGAGATACCAAACCTCTATCCAGTATTTGCTGGAAATGATTGAAGAGTTTATCATATGAAATACCAAATTTACCATAATACTCATTGTTTTAAGTTATGCTTATAAATTTTTCATGCAAACTTTTGGAAAAGAAAAAAAACACATGATAGCTAAGAATTGTTTTAATCTCATTTAGAGGCAAATAATACTAAAAGTTGTTGCTATGAATTGTAAATAAGATGTTAGTTTTGAGTTATGGCATTTAAAGTTTTTTCTGGGAATATGTATATATATATATATATAGTAAATACATATATCAACCCATATATACAGTATATATAGTAAAAGGAATACTTCACTTTCCCAAAAAAATTATTGCTTATAGCATATTTCACTTTCTTCCAGCTAATATTTGAAAATATATTTATGTTCAAGGTTTTCTATGTATCGCACTGGAAAGGATGAGTGTGTGAAAACTATCTATTTAGGAGAATTTAATTTGGACAGTATCTTGAAGTCAGTAAATATAATCAGAAAATTAATTTTAAAATGCCCTGAAACTGCACTGACACACTGAAGGTAATGTAATTATTTACACAGGTTTCAGAAAATCGAATGGAATGTAACTTTTTGTATTACAAAACATATCAGACTGAAAACAAGATAATTTTCGTTTGGTGAATGAATGTTAGGTTTATTGTCTCCATCTGTCTCAATTTATTGAAGCAACACCTTCTTGGAGTAAAAATTCAACAAACACAAATCAGACATAATGAAATTATGAAGATATTTCACTAAAAACCCTTGATTTAAATTTCCTTAAGCAATCAGATGTCCGCCTACCTCTAGAAAACAATGCAAACTATCTCTAGGGAATGTAGTGAATTGAAAGGAAATGCTTGACATGAAAGAAAATTGTTCCCTTTTGTTGTTGTTTTAATATTTCTTAATATTTTCTTAATTTTTCCATGATACAGCTGTTTACTTATCATGAAAAATATATATATAGAATTAATTTCACACTTGTTCATTCATATTTTTGATTCTCTGTAATATAATGTATAATATAATGTATGGATATAATGTATGAATATAGTGTAGTATAATGTTTCTCTGAATATTCTATTTTAAAAATACAACACTGAGGACATTTTTACATATTAGTCTTGATCCATGACTTCTGAATTTTGAAGTAATTTCACAATACGTAAAGAAGACAAGTCCTTGTGTCACATCACTCTTCATAATCTTTCACATCATTTCTTTCTGTTTGTTTGTTTGATTTTTGTTAATTATGATAAGTTAAAAGAAATTCATTTTTTGTCTTAACAATTATTTATCAAGATCTAAAATCTACATTGCCTTCATTCTCTTTTCAGATTTTTTTTCTAGTATCATCAAAGCATCATCAAGGGAAAAGAAGTTGGAAAAGAAAAAGGGAAAGAGAGAGAGGAAAAAAAAAAAAAAGAAAAAGAAAAAGAAGAAAAGTAGAAAAAGAAAGAGAAAGAATAATTAACATGGTTTTGGGTATATGTGGTAATGTTTTGGTTGCCAAACAGCTAAAGAAGTGTGGTCTGTAAGACTGTAAAAGAGTCCAGAAGTCCATGTAAATACAAGTCAGGTCCATCTGGCTTCAAAAGGTGTCTGCTACTGGCCAGAGTTGAGCCAATGAGCGCTGCTGGTTGTTCCTCTGGAAAAGCAGACTTAAGAATGTGAAAAAGTACTGCAGCTTGAGTAGAAGAAAGAGAACCTAGAGAGAAACATTACTACAGACACAAAACTTAATGTAGAAAAGGAGCAAGAGCTGTTCTAGGCATTGTAATCGTGTTATCTAGATTTACGTGTGATAGAGGCTGCTGCCCCTGGAAGGAGGGTAATGGACAAAAACAGTGGCAGCAATTTAAGGAGAAAACTTATTTTACTAAATACGATATTGGAATACAAGATAACACAATATGATACAATATAATTGCAACTACTAAATCAAACAAGACAGAGAGAGAGAAAGAGAGAAAAAGAGTCCCCGAGAACCGGGAGGTGTACTATGATCTCTAGGCGATGGTCTGGAACGTTGCTGATAGAGAGACGACAGGGCCAGAGCACTCTGAGAGATAGATAGAGCGAAAAAGAGAGCGTTCCAGCCTGGGAGCGAGATTATATATGTGTCCTCCTCCAGTGATTCGTCTCTGGCCGCGTTGTCCTCTGGGATATGTAGTTCTCCTCCAAGAGCTGAGTACTCGGGATGCTGCCATTCCACGGAACTGAAGCATGAACCTTCCACACTTCCACATACCCTCTGTTACACTTCCACATACCCTCTATTATACTTCTGTATGCCATTAACAACTACACTTTCTTATACCACCAAAACAGTTTGCCACTATTTGTACCCTCAGTTAATGATTCATACTGCACATGATGTCATGATGTAGAATATTGACAGCAACAGCACAAAACCATGACAGGCATATAGCAGTACTTCACCTGCAGCCCAAGGATAGACCTATGGTAGAGCAGGCTGTTCCTCTGCAGCCCTTGGGGCATCACTCAGAGCAGGTTTCCACATGAAGCCATGGAGAAGCCCAGAGTGAAGCAATGGATGTGGCCTGAAGGAGATACAGCCCATGTATGGGCCCTGCAAGAACAAGCCCTGGGCCAAAGCTGAAGACAATGTAAAGGTATTCTAGTGAGAGCTTCTGCCCATATGGGCCCCATTTTACAGATCCATGTAGGAGAACTGCAGCCTGTGGGAAACCCATGTAAGATCAGGCTGGGAAGAATGGCTTCCCATTGGAGCAATTTCATGCTGGAGCAGTGGAAGAAAGTGAGTATGAAGTAGCAGCAAAGACAAAACATTATGAATTAACTACATTCCTCACTCCCAACTCCCCTGTGTTGATCAAGGGGAGAAGGTAGAAAAAGAAGAATGAAGGATGAAATTCTTAGTTTGCTTTTTGACTCTCACTGTTCTACCACATTAGTACTAGTCAATGAATTATGAGGGTTGCTAAAAAAGTAATATCTCCTATTTTATTATGTTGGCCCATGACATCAGAATCGGATGCTAGTGGTGTGGTAGTAAAGGAGGAAACTTCCCACCGTATATTTTATTATACATATTTCTATTTATTTCAAACTTTTAATAAGCTTCTTCTTAGTGAACTTATGTTTATTTTATTGTATTGAATAAGGTGGTGTGCAGATCAGGATTAAAAAAAAAAAAAAAAAGATTAAAGAAATCACTTTTTTTTTTTTTTTTTTTTTTTTTTTTAAGGTATTAGTGCTATTCCTGAAGTGATGGCTGCTTTATTAAAATAGTAGTCACTTCAGCAGAATAAATAACAAAGTTCATTTAATAAGGGATACGTTAACACTAGTGTTACTGTTTCACTGAATCTTAAATAATATCTTATTATTTTCAATTGGATCTATCCTCTATTGGTCTGTTGCTTGTTGTTTTTTTTGTTGTTGTTGTTGTTTTTTGTTGTTTTTATTTTATTTTATTTTATTTTATTTTATTTTATTTTATTTTATTTTATTTTATTTTATTTTTTAAATTTAGATGTTAATTATACCACATGTGGAAAAATCTCAAAGATGTTATATTACTGAAACCTGAAAGAAACTCAATAAAGACATTTCAGTCTCAGGTGCCATGAAGGGAATGGAAACAACTGCCTGTCAGGACGTTTAATATTATAGCTCAGGGAGACATAAGACTTCCTATATACGGGAAGAAAACAGCAGGGCTTTTCACTTAAAAAAAAAAAAAAAAAAAAAAAAAAGAAAAGAAAAACAGTCACAAAACAGAAAACAGTATTGCTGATTAGATGTAAGTATAAGAGTTTTTCTATAAACTGAGGCTATATCTTTCCCAAGAAGAAATTCACATTAGTTTATATGAGGCTGTTTTTTGTTGCATTACTAGCGAGAACTGAGAACCATAGAATCACATACAGCTTAGGTTGGAAGAAACCTTAAAGGTCATCTAGTTCCAACTCCCCTGCTATGGGCAGAACCTACTAAATCAGGGTGCTTGTGGCCCTATCCAACTTGGCTTTGTATGTTTGCAGGGGAGGGAAAGGGAAAAGAAACAAAAATTTGCAGTGATCTGAGGAGGAAAATTCTTTGCTAATTATAAGAGCAAAAATACAAGTTAATTGGGATTGACGCTAATAAACCAAATAAATGAGAGAGCTTCTGAAAACCAAGATTCTTACTCTGATTCTCCAGGTATCAAAAGGAGATAAACTTAAGACTTTCAGTTAGTTTTATCTTTCCTACTGTCTGGAAAATGGAAATGGAACAGCAAAGTTTTTTGGGAGATGCAGAAGAGATTTCTTCTCTTCTAAGACTTCCAGTGCACTACATGATGTGATGATGTGGAATAACAAAATTCATAAAACCAGGACACCTTTTCCAGCACCTCACCACACTCTGAATGAAGAATTTCCTCCTAATATCCCATCTAAATTAACCCTTTTTTAGTTAAAGGTCTTTAGCCCTTGTCCTATTGCTATCAGACCATGCAAAAAGTCAGTATCGTTCCTCCTTGTAAGCTCCCTTTAAGTACTAGATGGGGACAGTTAGATCTCCCCAAACCTTCTTCAAACTAAACGAGCCCAGCTCCTTTAGCTTTTCTTCATCAGCAAACGTGTTGAGGGTACACTCAATCCCACTGTGTCATTGATGAAGATTTTGAAGAATACTGGTCCAAAAATAGGGCCTCTATTTTGCCCTTGTGAGGCCTGATCTGGAATACTGCACTGAGGCCTAGGGCCCCCAGCAGCTGCCAGAGTCAAAACAGCAGTCCATGCAGTGGTAACAAGTGAATCCTCTATTGAAGACAAAGTTGAGAATGCAGCCCTCGGTGGGTAAAGTTTTGTGCACTGTCATTTGGAATAGGAAAAGGTTGATCCCTCTGGATTTACTGGAACCCAGTCAACTCTGGTTGCTATATTGAAATACTAATCTGAAGGCTTGTACTTCCAGATTCAGGCCAGAGAAGATTTTTTTCTCTTGAAACATGATAATTCTTAAGTCCCATGTCAGCTTGAAGACCATGTAGCACATTTCTCATCTTGTCTGGACTGTCCTACAACGCTTCCTTTTCTGGCATCTGTTTGGGCCAATGAAAAATGGGCAAAATTTTACTAGCAATTACACTATTGTAGCATCTGTGAAACCGCAGGTAACCTCCATTACTGCAGATTTTTATAAGCACAGTATGCAAATGCATGTTCATAACTGGAGAAAAAACATGGTTAGCAGTGATGACTATGTTGACAAATAATGCTTTATAGCAGAGAATTTCCTCTATCAAATACTCTTATTGTGCTCTTTGTATCTGTTGCAGTTTCCATGGAAATAAATAGAAGGCTTTACTTTTGGAATGATGTGCATATTTTGACAGTGTCAAGACATTAAAGAATGTTGGTATCCTCTTTCAATGAATAATAGTAAAAAGGAATATGAAAGCAAAACATGTTTTGTGAAACTAAACTATTATATATTTTTGAGTCATAAGTTGGTGAAAATGTTGTAAAACAGAAGGAAGAAGAGAAAACCTGTGTTTTTCTATAGTACAATTTCATAAATTTCTTCAGGAATTCCTTTCCACCATTTTTAAACTATGTCAACAGGAAACAGAAGTGCTGAGACAGTGCTATTCAGTGTCTATAACTGAATAGTTCCCATAGCCTTCCTCAGGTTTCTCCCGTATTCAGATTATGCAAACAAATTCAGTGATAGCAGTTTGTGCAAACTGATAATCATGTATCTGAGTTCTTAAATTGTCACACTTTTTCACATCCTTGTAGTCAGCATACCTAATTGTAGAGAAGAGACTACAGGAGTGTTCAGTAAGGACTTAATCTGTTTAAGTTGTTTGCTAATCTGTTTGCAGATGACACCAAGTTGGGAGGTAGTGTCAATCTGCCTGAGGGTAGGGGGGCCCTTCAAGGGGATCTGGATAGGCTGGATCACTGGGCTGAGGTGAATAGGATGAAGTTCAACAAGGCCAAGTGTCGGGTCCTGCACTCAGGCCACAATAACCCCATGCAGTGCTATGGGCCTGGGGTTGAATGGCTGGATGACTGTGAAGAGGAAAGGGACCTGGGGGTGTTGGTTGATGCTGGGCTGAACATGAGCCAACAGTGTGCCCAGGTGGACAAGAAGGCCAAGGCTTCCTAGCCTGTATAAGAAATAGTGTGGCCAGCAGGAGCAGAGAGATTATCATCAGCCTGTACTCAGCATTGGTGAGTGTTATGTTCAGTTTTGTGCCCCTCACTACAAGACACTGAGGCCCTGGAACATGTCCAGAGAAGGGCAACAAAATTGGTGAGGAGTCTGGAGCACAAGTCTTATGAGGAGTGGCTGAGAGAGCTGGGATTGTTTAGCCTGGAGGAGACTCAGGGGAGTCCTCATTGCACTCTACAACTTCCTGAAGGGAGGTTGTGGTGAGGAGGGGCTTGGCCTCTTCTCCAAAGCAGCAAACAGGACTCAAGAAAACAGCTGCAAGTTTTACCAGAAAAGGTTTATACTAGACATGAAGAAGAACTTTTTCTCTCAGAGAGTGGTCAGGCACTGGAATGGCCTGCCAAGGGAGGTGGTGGAGTCACCATCCCTGGCAGTGTTCAAGAGTCATCTGGATGAGGAGCTACAAGATATGGTTTAGTAGTTTGTTGTAGCTATGGTAATGGGAGATGGTTAGACTAGATGATCTTGTAGGTCCTTTCCAACCTTGCAATTCTATGATTCTATGTCTGCTGATCAGATTTCTGAACTGTCTTCAGATTACTTGGAACACACATCTGATACTGAAAAGAAATTTCTCAGTGAAATTAATGAAATCTGGAAAGATACTATTCAAATTGGTTTTAGGATCAATCCTAGGTTAAATAAAAATAAATAAATAAATAAAATGAATAAATAAAGAGAAAAAGACTCAGATCTAAACTAAATTTGGTCTCACAGAAAATAGCACTCATAGCCAAATAGAGTACACAACAAACGAGCCTGGGGTGGAAGTGTAGTTTTGACTTAAATATCACCTAAATACTTGGAAAAGAGAGAATTTAAAAATCTATACCTTTTTTTAACACACCACTGTTGAGTAAATCTATGTAAGCACTCATCTGACTGCTTTACTAGACTGTACTTTGCTGAAGCTACACTGAAGTGTTGATTCCTTGGCAAGGGAAATATTTAAAATAGCACTGTAGTTCCTTACTTGCAGGTAACTCAGTCCCTGCCTGAATCTAGCCTGTCTTGAAAATGCTCTATAACTATTAGCAAATAAGAAATGACTTCAGTGATGAATTTGTTCATTATTCCTACCAAATACTGAGGGGAAAATTTTGGTTCCAAGATAGGCTACCTATAAGCAAGAGAGATGAAAATAAATAAATAAATAAATAAATAAATAAAAATGTATTCAATCACTGTATTCACAAAGACTTGAAGTTGTAATTCAATAATCGAATTAACAAAACTGATTACAGCAGCATCTGGTGCACACACACACACACTGCAAATAATTGCTAATAGCTGTGACATTTATTTCCCTGAAAGATTACATTGTGTCTTTGAGTATCAGAAAGATCTCTGCTCCTGATTGGAAGGAGTGAACTTTTTTACGACACCGATGACTCCCTGAAGATCTCAGCAACTATACTTTGCCTTTAAAGAAGTCGTACACAAAATTATTTGAAAATGCACATTCCTCATTCTGATCTGAGTACTTTGATAGAATAAGGTGTCTGTGAATGCCAAACAGGACAATGTGGATGCACGTCTGAATTCACTGAACTGCTTATTTTAATGCACTGGTGCTAGGTTAACTCCAGGATCATTAGTCCAATTGTTCTATATTGATAACTGCTGAATGAACATTTCTGGTAAGAAACTAGATGTTTCTGCAATTTGAATTAAATAATCTTCATAGTCTTCAGAACATAAGCAAATGGAAATGTATGAACTTAACAACTTTGATTTAGTTAATATGTTCACACTTGTAAAGTCTTATACAGAAGTCTGGAAACAATATTAGATAGTTTTTAGCTTGCTTTAGTTTTTGTTGTCATTATACTGACTTATTTCAAGACCTGCAAATGGTTGCTTAATCAGAGTACTGCCCAAACAAAAGAGGAGAAGCTTCATATGCTAGTCAATACAAAGAGAAAATAATACACATACAGTCTTAAACCTGTATTAACAAAATATAGGCTTGTAAAGTGTATGTTTGTGTGTATATGTATATATGTATAAAAACTTATTTTCCGTATAATTGAACTGAAACACAAGGATCAAGTGCTTATAATGTATTGTGAAAAGCCTGACCTCCTAAATGAGTTCAAGTGTAACTTACTGTTTCCCATCACAAGGTCACAGCTGTATTTAAGAGCCCTGAAAAAATAAATAAATAAATAAATACAATAAAAAAATTGATTGAGCTGATTCATGTGCCCTGCTCATCTCACTAGGTCTATTTCTCAGCTGCCCTGGGTTAATAACCAAGTCCACGGCATGTTGATGTCCTCCATCACATCATAATTAGAATACAGCAGGCAGAGAAAGGGAACATTGGTAAATTATTCATATTTTCTTCTGAGGAGCCAGATGTTGCTGGATAGATTTCATTTAATTCTGTGACAGCTGCAATAATAGTCTCCATGTGCAGAGAGCTGATAGTGACATCGATAACAGTGTAAAGGAAGTTAAGTGAGGCATGCTTCTTTGCTGGTTAATTATGGTTATTCATTATTGTGGATCATCTCATCTTATTCGATAATTATAGTAGTTTGGAGAAGGTTTTAACATGTGCAAACAGAAACTACATTAAAAATAATTCCACAAAAGTGAAATTATATTCTCTAATGTAAAAGCTTTGTTGTGTGTTGCAAAACAACTTATGGGAAGTTAAAGGGTTTGATTTACTTCAGGGTGCTAAGTGCCCCCTTTGATGACACATCTAAGAAATGATATATACAGAATTTCTGTATGGCCCTGCTAAAGCTATTCAAAGTTCATAGATTTAAAACTACTACTGACAATGATGGATATCAAGATTGAATTGATCATTCACAATTGTTTTTCACTGAAATTTAATGCTACATTTGAAATGTAAAAAATAAATAATAATAATTAAAAAATCCTATGTGATTATTATTATTGTTATTACCAATTAACCTGTGGTAACATATCAAGAAATAGAAATGGGTAAGTCATTTTACTTTTACCTTTATATTTTGTGATTTAGTTATACTATTGATTTCAAATTTGTTGTTTGTTCTCAGTAAAACAAATGGCTTCAAATCATCTAATAGTAACAATTCTTCCTGGGTTATGGCTGATTTATTTTCAGAATGAGTGCTATCTTTAATTTAATTTCATTTTAAGGTACTAAAGGGACTATAAAATTGTCTACAGAAAGTGTTGAATTCAGCATGGAACCCAGTAACGTCATGTTGACAGATATCAGGTATGAATGTACCTCAGTAATTTTAAGAATGTGTAAAATACCTCAATTATACAAATTGAGTAGTATCAATTGATGAAATTAACCAGTGTTGACAGTACCCATTTGACTATAAATTTATTTGACCTAAGTAAAATAGGTAAAAATTACACTTGCAACCAAACTAGAAAATCAGGTTACTAAGCTCCTCCCAATCTTACCCCAAAATGTTTTTGCTAAATTAAATTATTTAGCATTATTTTTAAAGCTATTATCTGTATTGTACATACAACAATTTATAAGTCATCAAAGTCTTGTATTAGATGGTTGAGCAGAAACTGGCATTTCAGAATTAGATTTTTTTTTTTTTGTATTACATAACAATGAATTTTCAAGAAGTTTTGACACAAATGATTGAACAAGCTTGTTTCTTAAGACACAGATTCCTATTTCTTTCTACAGTCAATGAGAAGCATGCGGGCAATTGGTTTTAGAAATAATTTCAAAAATTGCTTTAGATCTTACAGTGATCTGTTATGTATTCTGCATCTACTTAATTTACTTATCATATGCCTATTTAACCTACAGTTTCATTAATCCATTGTTTCCCCAGAAATCTGACAGTGATTTTTACTTTCAAATAGTCCTATCTAGAACTTATTTTTAGTATGTGGTCTTCAAATGCCCAGCAGAAGTAAGTACACCTCTAATGTTACTTAATCAAAGTTTTAGATACTTTATGGAAATTCACATGAAAATGAAGTGTGAGGAAAATAAAAGGAAAATGAAAATTTAAATTAAAATGCAATAAAAATCTACTTGCTAATCATTTATTCACATTTACAGTTTTAAGCAACTACAATTAAAAATAAATAAATAAATAAAATGATAAAGTTTAGCTGTTTTGTTGGTTTTCAGCTTCCACATTACTTCCTGAACTTTTTTTCTTCCTTGCCTGTCCTGTACTTCCATCGTATGTTAGTCTTATCTTTTCTTCTCAGCAGATAGACCCTACTACTCAAAACCACTCATATGATTTCCTCTTAGCTTTGAGATCAAGCCTGTGTTCTGAAAGCTTATACAGTTTGCAAAATGGGAATTTATGACAGCTGGCAGAATTTTGTAAGTCAGTTCTCCTTTGAAGATGATTTTACAACACATGGCCAGGAAGAACAGTTTACTGTTGGATCATGCTCTGCTATGAAAAGAGCTGTACTCTATCCCACTGATAATGTTACAATAATTTCTAAGCAAATTCCTGTTTGATTTTCTTTACTACATATGTGGCAATAGTTTCAGAGCTTTGAGAGAAATTGCCTTATTTGTTTAATCATTTGCAAGCTTCAGTATTCCTTTCTCTGTAGCAACAAGAAAGGATTTGTAGCTGCTAGCTGCTTATAGCACAGATCCATAGAATAGCTCTTCTTTTTTTTCCTTCTTTTGGACAAGGAGAAGGCTGAGGTACTCAATAACATTTTTTACCCTAGTCTTCACCGGCAACCTCTCTTCACACAGTACTTGAGTGGAGATATTGTAAGGTGGGCACTGGCAGAATAGAATCCTTTGGGATTTGTTGATTGAACTGTTTGATCGACAAAGATCGGGTTCAAGATCATATCTGGAGAGTAATGGCCAATTGCTCAATGTGCAGATGGAGATCACTGACAAGTAGTGTCCCTCAGGGGAAGTACCAGGACTGGTGCTGTTTAATATCTTCATCGGTTACATCAAAAGTTGGATTGAGTGCATCCTCAGCAAGTTCTGTGCTGTGGTGTGGAAAATTGTGGATGCGATGAGATCCAGAAACAAGCTTGTGCCATGACCCCAGGTAAACCTTGTGAGGTTCAGCAAATCTAAGTGTAATTTCCCACTAGCTGGAGGAAGAAAGGATAGAGCACATCCCTACTGAAAACAACTTTCCAGGTTATGGTGGATGGTTAGGCGGGCATGAGCCAGCAATATTTGTTAAGGATTGGCTCAGTTCAGCCTAGTTCCATGACTGGAAATGAAGAGACCTATGAACCTACATCCTGGGCAAAGAAGGGAAAATAGAAAACGTAGGGAGATGGGCCTAGATGAGGAAAATGAGGCAACAAGCCAAGGGAAAAAATTAATTTACTAAATATAATAGAGGAATGTGAGATAATACAATAGAACATAATATGATTGGAATTGAAGATAATAAATCAAACAAAATGAGAATGTCCAAAAGTGAAATCTTTAATACTGTAGATGGTCAGGGAGCACACAGAGCAAGGTGGGCAAAAAGAGACAGTCTTGTGACTCCCAGTCAGCTTTGTCTTTCCCTCTGATCAGAAAACTGAAACAGAGTACTAAAGTCTTCTGGGAGCTGTAGTTCACTTTTCTCTTCTGAAAGTGAGTAACTGGAACTACTGACAATCCACAGAACTACAGCATTAAATTCCAGTATACTATGATGTTATGATGTGTGATACCAATCCAAAAAAGTCATAAAGCCTCAACAAATGTGACAGCCATATTTTGGGCTGAATCAAATGAAGTTTCACAAGCCAGTCAAGGGAGGTGTTTCTGCCCCTCTGTTCTACGTTGGTGAGACCTAACCTGGAGTACTGTGTCCAAATAAATATGGAGTTTCAGTACAAGAGAGACATGGAGCCTATGGAGCCTATTTGAGCGTGTCCACAGAAGGGCCAAAAAATCATCCAAGGAAAGGAATGGCTGAGAACTGGGACTGTTAAATCTGAAGCAGATTCTGGGGAAACCTAATAATTGCTTTTCAGTGTCTAAAGGGGGTTTATAAGAAAGAAGGGAACAAACCTTATCAGGGTCTGTTTTGATGGGACAAGGGAAATGGCTCCAAAGTAGAAGGAAGTTTTTTATTATTATTATTATTATTATTATTATTATTATTATTATTATTATTATTATTATTATTATTATTATTATTATTATTATTATTTTGTGTGTGTGTGTGGTAAAGGCAGTGAAGCACTGGAACAATTTGCCCAGAGATGTGGTGGATGCCATGTTGGGGTGCTAAGCTGTCTTTGTAAGGATTTGAGTGCATACAGTAGTTCTGAGTAGATGGAGCATTCCAGAATAGCTGAGTTAGGCCTGTAGGTTGTTAGTGGGCTGGGGGTTTAGGTAGATGTGTGTACAGGTTCTCTCGCGTGCATCGGGTTTTGCGCAGCGGGTGTATGAGTCTGCACGGGATTTAGGATGGTATATAAGGAATGTGACACAGCAATAAATTGAGAGAAGACATCATGGCATCCATGTTTGTGTCTCTCCCCTGGACAGTCGAGGTCCTGGGATAAGTCGGGTTAATTGGCAAATACGTCAATGCCCTGTCCTTGGAGATATTTGAGGTCAGGCTGAACTAAGCTCTGAGCAACCTGACCTAGCTGTAGACATCCTTGTTTGTTACAGGGTAGTTGAACTAGATGACTTTTAACAGTCACTTCCAATTCATAACACTCTGTGATTCCAAGGTCTTAAATATAGAACACTAGAGTATGGCAAAGCAACATAACACATTAAATGTGAGAAGGGAGCACATACTGATAGTGAGATTATTCACTGAGAGGTTTCAATGAAATATCTTCTTTTGCTGTAGGTTGAAATCATATTACTCTGAGTTACTGATTGCTTTGGAATATACCCAGTAACTCTCAAGGTGGTGTAGCTGTATCAGAGCCTATATCCTTCTAGTTTTAAGAATGGAGCAACTGTGAAAGAAGCTTTAAATTTTATGAACACTATTTCAAGAGTTTTTCAGGCTAAAATGTTGGGCTATCTTACCCTCTGAACAATACATTATAAAATACTGTTTTAAGAAAGCAGACTTCTGTTCACATTTTGTAAGTGCAAATGATTAAAATAGCAGCTAAACTGTTCAGAGTTTTACTGCACTCTCACAGGTAACGTCAACAGTTTACAGGCTGGTTCAGCGCATTTCCATTTCTAGTGGGGTGGAGGAATTTTGCAAAATCTGCGCCTCCAGAAAAGGGAAAGAGGGGACCCCAAAATAATTAAAAACAGAGGCAATGATCTGAGGAGAAAAAAGCTGATTTACTTAATACTGTATCAAAATGCAAGATAACACACTGTAATGCAATATAATTAGAATTGAAGCAAATATGTCAAGTATAATGAGAGAGAGAGCTGAAGGCCTTACACTGATACTGAAGTGATGCGTGTAGTTGGGATGGGCAGTGGCGAGGAGAGGCAAAGGAGAAGACTGATGAAGAGAAAAGCCCAATCAGATGACCTTGCCAGGAGTTATGTCTTCCTTCTGGCTTCAAAGCCCCCTTGGGAATATAGTTCTTCTCTTCCAGACAGGTACCCGGAACTGGAGCATTAACACTTTAACTCCCAGTGCACCACATGATGTTATGATGTAGAATACCAGTAACCAAAAATCATAAAACCATGGCAGGTAATCAAGAAAAAATCATGGTCAGCCTTGGTAAAAGATGGCAAATCCACACTTGTCTCAATTATGTGTTTTTTTTTGTTTTTTTTTTGTTTTTTTTTTTTTTCTTGGTGAAACAGACTATATATGTAAATTTGGAAGCACCGGAGAACTGACACTTTAGAAAAACAAAAATTAACTTCTTTTTTCCTTATAGAGGGATGTTCAAATTGAATGTTGAATAAAATAATTAAACAACAACATCAACAACAAAAACCTGCATACAAATAATCAAGATGTTAAAAATAGTATTTATTATTCATGATTCAGCTTACTTTACAAGGTTGTTTTATCCTGCATTATAATAAAGAATGGTTCAATGGTTTTAACTTTGCTTTTTTCCTATGAGGAAAAACAAACAAAACAAACAAACAAACAAAAAAACACAGTGTCTTGTGACAGGTAAATTTTTTATTAGTAAATTGATATATATAAAAAAAAAAAAAAAAAAGAACAATAGCAATAATAACAGCAGTAAAAAGATGAACAAGTAGAGGAAAAATGAACAACAAATCTGGGCAAATTGAAGAGTGTTTGATTTTAAGACATAGGACATAATGAAAATTTTCCTAGCATGGTGTTTGGAGATAGAGATTTTCAAATATTTTTCAGTAGAGATTTGAGCTTATTTTTAAACTACTGAGAATACATTCCCACTAGCAAATGAACCATCGAGAGCTGCAAAGTTAGCCTTCAGTTCCTCTGAAAATGAATATAAGCATCATAATGTAAGTGCTCTGATGCAGTAGAAATCATCAAATTTCTGTAGCAACCAGAGAACCAGAGGGGAAAAAAAAAAAAAAAAAAAAAAAAAAAAAAAAAAAAAAAAAAAAAAAAAAAAAAAGTCGCTAATTAAAAAGAAAAGAAGGAAACAGGGAAATTCAGAGACTGAAAATATTGACAGTAAGCATCATGTGCTGAGACAGAAAAGTATTATGTTTACAAAGAACTTGATTTCCCAAACAACAAAATGAATGTTTTCATTGGGAATGTGATCAGATCATAAAGAGAAAGGGGAAAAAAAACACTGTTCTTCTGACAAAAAAGCTAATATTTAACTGAGTATAAAAAAGAGCAAAAAATAAGTACATATGCAACAATTTGACAGCTTTAGAAGACGTTTTATGAATAAATCATGAAGTTTTGATTCCCTCTGAACCTGAACATCTGTATCACTATCTGAATATGCTCTTTAGTTCAATTTGCCACATTCCCTTTCAATCTTTTTTCAATTATTATTATTTTTTCAATATATATTTTTTTCTTCTGCAGTTACGTGGTAACATTTATCACAAATTTTCACCCCTTCTAGCTTCCATTCTTAGGTCTCAAAGATGAAAATGTTCTAACGCTTCTCTCTTACCAGTTTTTTATTGTAATTGTTTAATAAGAATTCCATTAGCAGATACTGCTAAAAGTCCTGCTGAATTATAGCACAACCACATCAACAATAATCACTGTTGCCATGGAATAAAACAATTTTCCTACAAGTTATTTTTCCTGACAAGGATGAGCCTCAGTCCTATCTGTGCTTCTAATAAATTACTTTCTGCTCTCTAGCATGGACAGTGACAGGATATAGGATAACTAATAAATGTATATTTATATTCTAAAACATCTAAATTATTATTATTTTTGAATCAATTTTATTTTTATAAAAAATTGTGTTTAAGTTCTCTAGATAGGAACTTTTTCAGTCTCTTTCCTCTCATTTTTCTGAATAATGTGATCAGTCATAAGAGATGTTATGAGAACATAACAGTAGTTAAATTCCTTTTTTTGATGACCAAGTTTAGTTATTCTTAAAAGAAATGAACTTTCTGTCTGGTGAAGTGATTGGACGAAGTGTTGAAATTTTTCCCTTTTGTGTATTATGATTTAGTATGCAGAAGAGTTGTTCAGAAACATACAGTGTAAGTTCAGTGGTTATTTCCAGTCTAGGAAGACTAAAAATAACTAGACTAAGTGACTGGTATCGCTTACTGCTAAGTACCTTTGTCAGAAATGTTATTATTTTATTGTTGATTTGCGTATTTGGACGAGTAAGGAGGGCATCTGTTAGTTAGGTGAAATTCTTGGTGTTGAGTTACTACAAGTAGCCTGAACATTATTTTTCCCAGTTAGTTTTATTCTTCTCAAGAAAACTACACTTTTGAGACATTCTCTCTTTATAATAAAGTACTAACTAATTCAGATGGCTCTTAATTCAGAAACTGAACATTGTATAATCAGCCTAGTGCAAGATAATACAGATGGTTATTACAGTAAGAAGTTTAATACTTCATAAGAGCAGCTGCCCTCTTATAATAGGAATTTGTTATTAAATGACTATCAAAATTTAATTTTTGTCAAACTTAAAAGCAGAATGGTCAAAATATACACTAGCCTTAATCCATTCAACATATTTGCAGACCTATGTAGACGGTTGGGTTTAGGGTTAGGGATAGGGTGAGGGTTAGCATTATATAGATTATAATAGGCAGTTGTTCTGTCTTAACATATATTTTAACATATCATATATCAACATACATCTTACCTATTTTAACATACCTTAACATATGTGCAAATGTGAGTTTTACTGTGTCTACTATCCATATCTTAGCATATTTCTGTATGCAATGCTTTACATTCTATTTAACACATATTACAAGAAGAAAAGTAAACAAATCTACCTCATCAGAGATCTGAGTCATTATACTGAAACAGATAAGCAAGCTGTTGCAGCTATCTCTTTACACATTCTGGAAAGTTACTTCCATAATGTTATAATTTGTGTAGGGCACAGATGTTCCTCCCTAATCACTCTTAAGAAGAACACAAATAGAAATACAAATATTGTTAGAAATGTCTGTAACATCAGCCTGTGTATAAATCATCTCCAGAATCAAAGTTCAAAATTCACTGAAAAAAGAACGGCTGTAGAAAAACATGGTAAATTTGGGGTTCAAACATGCTCGTGGGTATCTAGGCTGTAGTTCTACTGGACTATATGTCATTTCCTTGGCATTCATCAGGTTTATTGACTTTAATAAACAAGTTCCTCACTCTTCTCTGAAAATAAATAAATAAATAATGAAAAAATAAAATAAATTACGAAAGTCTTATTCACATGAAATACATGGTATCTATCAATATCTTTCAGAGTAGATGTTATTTTAATAATCTGTTGGTAGTTTTGCTTTTGTTCCTGCTGCACCAGCTGCAGTCCCTTTGAAGTCACACCCCTTCCTCAGCTTCTTCTCTGTTACTCCTTGAGCTGGTTGCTTTTTCTTGTGCTTTGTTTGAGTCGCCTAGTTTGCTAGTTTGTTTATTTCAATGTTTCTCCCTCTCTGGTATATGTGCCTGTGTATCTTCTCCTGCATAACTGTGTATATGTCTCTAAAATAATCAGATCTGAACAAATATATATATTTAATAAATTCTTAGTTTTTAAAATTGTAAATAAGAAGGAAACCTCATTAAATGTCTGGACATCAGTCTAAACATACATAAATTTAACTGCATACTGAGAGCATCCTTAACCCTAGGGAAATCCATGTCATAAATAATTTGAAAGTTTATTGTGGATAGGTTTCAAGAACTGGCACAGGAATCAGAGGAGCATGGACAGTCGCCAAGCAGCAATGCTAATAAGGACACAGAGTAGATATCAGCCTGGAGGACAAATGTCATGACATTTGTGAAAAGAATATCACACCACAGTGGTGGGCTCAAAGTCAAACTTTTTATAAATATGAAAGAGAAGATAGAAGGTTAACTAATGTAAATAAGAAAACAGTAAGCTGATCCCAGATAAGTCTTGTTCAAAACAGTAAATGATAACGCTAGACTTTTCTGTATATCTGAATTATTTATCTGTTTACCTGACCTTTTAAACCATCAGTACTGATTTGGTGGCTTTGGTAGCCTGAGCTAGGATGCCAGAAAGACAGACAGATAAAAACTAGTAGTGTTGATTAACTGGATAGCAAATAACTGCTTTGAAAACTCGGAGTACTGAAAGTACTTAAAATATCTAATTGTAACACACTGCTTTTTTGTAGTTAGGATATTCATAAATTTTACTCTTAAAGTATTCATGTATTTATTTTGCTAAACATGTGTTTGTATATATGTGTGTGTGTGTGTGTTTATATATGTATATATATATATATATATATATTGGAAGAGCAATATTTAAGCACTGATGTTAGCAAGTGGCCAACTGTGCTATCTCTAATAGTCCAAAACTTTCTCCCCTTGATGTTGTTCAACATTTCTACTCGAACTGGAAAAATGCCTTCTGAGTTTTTAAACTGATATTTTTCTTGATGTGAGTAATATTTTTTCATATATACACTTAGGCTCAATTTCAGCCTTTCCTTTGTCAGATCATATCTAGAAAATATTTTCTGTGCAGATTAAATACATACCAAACATAGTTCTACTGAACTCTGAACACGGGAGAGAGGATACTAGCGGCAATTGCCTCAAGCAAAGCGCTGTCACAAACTCCAAAGCTTTGCTGCCCTCAGAAATGGTGGAAAGCATAAGGCAAAGAGTGAAGGGTGGGTATGAAAGGCAGCAGCTGAGTCCCATGCTGGTGTCTATGTTAGTCAGCAGAACAAGAATGACAAGATGTTAGAGGAATGCATTCTGTAACATTTCAAAAGGAGTCAGAGCAATTGTTTTCACGTATGTACCTCAGCTCCCCCGAGGATTTACTCATTGCCTGGGATGTGAAATGATCACTGTTCTCTTCCAGAATTTGTCCTACTTGTAAAAATCCAACTAAACTTCAGGGGAAAGAGAAAAAAAAAAAAAAAAAAAAAAAAAAAAAAAAAAAAAAAAAGAAAAAAAGCAACAGCACTTCCTTCTGAAGTGCCTTGTACCGGTTTGCTAAGCACTCTAAGACTCTGCCACATCTGCCAGTCACACAATTGCAGAATAAAATGGATTTTACACAGAATTCCAGAAGAAGCCGTCTGACAGATTTCATTCACTGAAACAAAACAAAACAAAACAAACATACACTAACTATGGCATTTCTTTGGAGTTTTCAGAGTGTGGAGCAAGCTCCAGCTTCCTTCACCTAAAGACAAAATATTCTCTGCAAGTAATTCAGTCACAGATGGTAGAAGACAAAGAAAGAACGTGGCACACCACACCATCTGACACAGTAAACTTAGATTAAAACAGCTAGCTCAGATAAAAATTTCTCATTATTACTTATAAGATTAGATTTAATATGGTATTTGTGTCCTTCCACAATATTTGGTATTACTTTTCCTCTATGAGTATGTAATATGTAGCTTGTCAGTACTTAAGTGCCATTCCACTCTTAAAATATGTTTAAGGACCAAATACATGAAATAGGAAAGTTAATGTTTTAGTGGTCTAATAAAAATGCAAACATCTATTATTATTACTAATCTGAATGCAATGACACAAATAAATTAATACACATATCACTACACAAACTCAAGATCTTTTTTTTTTTTTTTTTGTGATAATCATATTCAATTTCCTAGTGTCTCTCTGTGTCAGTTTGCAATTTTAGATGATTTTTTTCCTGATCAACATTTTCATTATTACCATCTTGGTTATTTTAACATCTGGCAAATTCAAAACCCTGAAACATGGCATTATAGTGACTTTACTATGAAAATTACCCCATAAAAAGGACTTGGCTGGATGGATGCAATTGAAGATGCCATCAGTGAAACCTGATGGGATGATTCAAATGACCAGAATGACCAGAGTGTGGTTATCAATAGCAAAAAATTGTTCAGAAATAAAAGATAGATAAGGAAGGAAGGAAGAGAGGAAGGATTGCCCTCCACACCAAGGAAAAGAATACAGTGTGAAGATTCTGTCACAGTATCACAGTATCACAGTATCGTGCGAGTTGGAAGGGACCTTAGAGATCATCAAGTCCAACTCCCGGGATTCGAGCCCTTCTGTGTAGCAGAACAGCATTTCTACCACTTGTGCCACAGGGGGGATTCAAACCCCAGGCCTCCAGTGTTGCAAGCAGCACCTTATACCACTCTGCCACAAGGAAGTTGAAAGCTTATGAGTGAGAACTGGAATCTAAGGAAACAAAGGTAGCCTTGTGATTGGTGTCTACCACAGGCCATCTGAGCAAGCAGATCCTCCAGCTACAAGAGGAGTATTCACAGAATCACAGAATTGTAGGGGTTGGAAGGGACCTCTAGAGATCATCGAGTCCAACCCCCCTGCCTAAGCAGGCTCCCTACACCACGTCACACAGGTAGGCGTCCAGGCGGGTCTTGAATATCTCCAGAGAAGGAGACTCCACCACCTCCCTGGGCAGCCTGTTCCAGTGCGACGTCACCCTCACTGTAAAGAAGTTCTTGCGCACATTCGTGTGGAACTTCCTATGCTGAAGTTTCAGCCCATTTCCCCTAGTCCTGTCCCCACGCACTACTGAAAAGGTTCAAAGGCTCTCATCCTGCCTGGGGACTTCAAACACTAGCACAGAGACTATTTCAACTTCAGAAACTCTCCTCCTTTCTGGGATAGTATTGAATAAGGCCTGATAAGCATTAGCCAGGCCCCAAACCATTTTTGCCTGCTCATATCTGCCTGAGCCGCAACATTCCAGTCTCAGTTCACCGAAGGCCTGTTGGACTAGGTGTCCTTTGAAAGTTCCTTAACTCAAAATATTCTATGATTCTACAATACAAAATGTAGACCAATGACAAGTGGCATTCCTTGGTGGTTGATATTGGCATCAGCTCTAGTTAACATCTTTGTCAATTATATGAACAGTAGGACTGAATGCACCCTTCTCAGGTTTACATATGGCACATTGAACTGTGGTGTAGTCAACTTGCTGAAAGGAAGATATACGCCTCATAGAGACCAAGATGGAATCTAGATGTAGGCCAAAACATTCAAAACATGAAGTATAACAAGGCCAAGTGCAAGGTTCTGTGCCTGAATTAGAATCTAGCTCAATCCCAAATGGCCCAAAGCAAGGTCAGCTACAACAGGTTGTCTATAGTTACCTGAAAATAGCTTTGGAATATCTCCAAGGATCAGAACAGAATGCTAAGCAACTACTGACTAAAATGGACCTTAATGTTTGACCCAACTACTCCCTTCCATTCGTGTTTCCCCTTTTTCTTGGTTTGTGTTTGGTTTTTTTTTTGTTTGTTTGTTTGTTTTGTTGTTTTTTTTATTTTATTTTATTTTATTTATTTATTTATTTATTTATTTTAAATCCTCTTATGGAAAGTATTTATGTACAAAGACAACTACTTTATTTTCTTCTATATCTCATTACCAGGACTCTTAAGCTTTCAGCCACTCTATACAGTATATTTTAATAGAAAATGCAAATCACTTTCCTGATGGTTCTGGGTCTTTGAAATCCTAATTGCAGTTCATTAGAAGAAATGGCTTATTAATATCACCTATTAGCATAATTACTAAGAAACAAAGAGTATTGGAAATAATTGTGTTCAAGATACCTTGATATTTTTATAAATCAAGAAAAATGCAGACCACATTAAACTGATTTTTTATAAAGTTCATTTCCATCAAAAATAAGTAAGAAGTGCAATCTTTAGTAAATGCTTTCACAATACTAAGAACACAGTGAAATCCTTTTTCTTTTGAAGAAATATGTTAGACAAATAAAATGGAGCTCAGAACAACCACCACACGAAATCAAGAGAATTCTAAGCCTAGCCAATAGGAAATACTGGGGTGGGTGGGATCAGGGTTTGGGGTGGGGGTGCAATTATCTTTATGACAAACTGTTTCATATTTCAAATATGAGCTACTGAGTACTGTGTATTTTGTTTTCTTTCAAACTCTAAGACAATCTAGCACAAATTTCTCACATATTTTGGACAACGTAGATGTGCTTTAATATTTTAATAAATCAGTCAAATACCTTTACCAGTGTAATAGGGTTATCTAGATTTACCTGTGATAGAGGCTGCTGCCCCTGGAAGGAGGGAAATGGACAAAAACAATGGCAGCAATCTAAGGAGAAAACTTATTTTACTAAATACGATATTGGAATACAAAATAACACAATATGTTACAATATAATTGCAACTACTAAATCGAACAAGACAGAGAGAGAGAGAGAGAGAGAGAGAGAAAGAGAGAAAAAAAGAGTCCCCGAGAACCTGGATGCATACTGTGATCTCTAGGCGACAGGCTGGAACGTTGAGAGAGAGACAACAGGGCCAGAGCACTCCGAGAGATAGAGCGAAAGAAAGAACGTTCCAGCCTGGGAGCGAGATTATATATGTGTCCTCCTCTGGTGATTTGTCTCTGGCTGTGTCGTCCTCTGGGATATGTAGTTTCATCCAAGAGCTGAGTTCTCAGGATGCTGCCATTCCACAGAACTGGAGCATGAACCTTCCACACTTCCACATACCCTCTGTTATACTTCTGTATGCCATTAACAACTACACTTTCTTATACCACCAAAACAGTTTGCCACTATTTGTACCCTCAGTTAATGATTCATACTGCACATGTTGTCATGATGTAGAATATTGATATCAACAGCACAAAACATGACAACCAGTAATTTAGTTCTGTCCTATATTTCTTCCCTATCTTTTAAATTTTTTGTTTTATAAAAGCAAGATTCCCAGTTAAACTTGTACTCAAGTTTCAGCTGAAACAAAAAAAAAAAAAAAAAAAAAAAAAAAAAAAAAAGCATGGCTATTTAAAATAAGTTGAGAAGTCAGTGTGTAATTCTGGGGAATAGAGAATGTGGAATTATTCAAATGGAAAAGGGAGTAGTGACATCATTACAAACATTTTGTAGGATCTAGTGCTGTCTGATCTTTCATTAGAAGGACTTTTAATGGAAAACCATTATTGTTTAAGTAGTTATTAGACTACCTGACTTTTTAAAATGATTATTCAAAGCAAACAAAACAAACAACAAACTTTGAATTAACTTTATATCATACATCAACTTACTGAATTTAACCTGCAATAAGGAAAAAGGGTCCAGGTATAACAACTCTTACCTCTTGGCATTATTTTATTGTTACAGGTGCCTTAAGGGAATTATGTTATATTGCATCTTAAATTAGTTATATATTAAAAAATAATAATTATCATATAATACAAAGCTACTAACTGAAGTTCTATCTCCTGTTTTTGCACACAGGTTGTTTATTCACTAATAACAATAATAATAATAAAATAATGTTAAAACCTTAGCTGAACAATATTTTTGCACCTTGATCATTTCTGTAAAACAAGTATAATGAGTTAATATTCATTCAGATTATTCTGAAATCCTCCCTGGACATCTGGAAATTTTTGTGTAGATTAAATTCAAGGTATTCTGTAACCTTGAACTTGTTAACATATGCCAGTCCAGTTAGAGGATACTTACAGTTTCCAAACATCCAAAAATCATAAGCATACACTGGTCACCTCCACTGAGAGTACAGACTGAATTTGATGCATGTGTACTGTAATAAACTTGCTGTGACAGTGCCCTGTGTATTCCAAGTAAATACAATGCACATATTTATTAATTAGTTTCACTGTTTATGTACATGCTTTATGAGTACAATCTGTATAGGAGATATACATCTAGGACTATATATGATTTATATGCTATCCATGAGTTATACATTACATATTATCTGAGAAGTGTCAGACAAATATATTATCTATGAACAGTGCTTACCACAGCCTTTGAAAGGACATAAACGAGATGTATGTTATTTATTTTAAACATTTATTTTAAACATTTAAATGACTCAGTCTTTTGCTAGTGAAATTAAGAAAAACAAAAAGGTCTTTTCCACTCAAAAAGCCCTTCAAGACAATGCAGACTTATAGATGTTACAGACCAACACTGAATTAATGAGAAGCAAAAGAACATTCAGAAGGAAGTCTGTATCCTCTGGATACTGCAGTCCAAAACCAGAAGTATTTTCTTCTCATGAAATCTACCATGTAACTTCCTTATGTTTTCAGAATTATTTTTCTTCCCAGGTTTGTACATTTCTCAAAACTTCACAAGTGATTTACTGATGTGCAATATTCCTTCTTCAACTACTTACTGAATAAAATACTGAATAAAACCAATAAAAGCAAGTTCTTGGATTTTTTTTTTTTTTTTTTTTTTTTGTCTGTTTGTTTTTTTGTTTTCCCCTTGAGTAGTCCTAGTCCTATCAAAGTGAAGTCATGAACAATAGTTTTTAACTCTGGAAAAAGTACCTTTTTTTAGTACATTAATATGTGTGGCAAAACTATAAATGTAGTTTTACTCCTTCATTATAGTGTTCCAGGGAATTAAGTGATCCTTGATTTGTTTTCAATCCAGTATCTTTGGGCTGTAAAAGTTTGTAATTAGGAATATACGTATACAACCATTTTTAGATCAGCTTTGTGTCTCTGGGAAATCAGCCGTGATGCAAACAAGTCTGTTACTTATTTTATCCCATTTATACCTTTGAGTCACTCAGAGGTATTTCGTATATCTATGATGAGCACTGTGGGGAAACAAATATTCTACATAAGAGGCTTTGTTCTCTGAACCAAACATCTGGCATAGATGGACCATTTCTCAGCAAGTCAATGCTACAGCTATAGTCTATTAGTTCTGTTCCTCCTCTGGGCAAAGTTACAGTGAGTATTGGCACCAGTGTGCTTGCAAACAGGAACATCTGTTTGAATCATAAGGCACTTGTTGATGGAGCTTAGCAACACAACAGTGTTTAGTTTGTCTCAAGAATCCAGAAAGTTATTTCTAGCAACAGTGGTTAGAAATTATATCTGCAGTGCATTTTTCCTAGCTCATTTATGCATCTTTTAGTAAGATATGATATTCAGTACATTTTCAATAATGTGTAATTTAGATTCACATTGTGTTCATAGACTATTTTTTTTTAATGTAATTCATCTTCTTTTTAAATTTACAACTTTATATTTTATTATTATTACTGTTATTATTATTTTATATTATACTTTCAACATAAAAGTTTGTTTCTATTTCTTTGTGATTCAGATGCTTTTTTTTGTTTTTTTTTTTTTTTTTTTTTTTTTTTTTTTTTTTTTTTTTTTTTTTAGTATTCCTCCAGCAAACATTTATTAATACTACTCTATTCTTATAAGCAGTATTGTTAGTTACTATGAAGTTTAGTAAATTCATATTTACAATTGCCTCTCTGTATGAAGTCTCACACCAGTGAAGGAAAAAGGACTTGATCTTGAACGTTGGATCTCATTCAGCCAAGCACTGACCAACACCCCCAGGTCCCTTTCTTCTTAACAGTCATCAAAGCCTATAGCATTGCATGGGGTTATTGTGGCCAAAGACTTAGAACTTGGCCCTACTGAATCTCATCCATTCATCTCAGCCCAGAAATCCAGCCTATCCAGATCCCTCTGAAGGGTCTTCCTACCCTCAGGCAGATCAACACCACCTCCCAACTTGGTGTCATCTGCAAACTTACTGAGGGTACACTCAATCCCCTCATCTAGGTCATCAATGAAGATATTAAACAAGAGGGGCCATAGTACTTACCCTAGGGGACACCACTTGTAAAGGGTTGTCAGCTGAAATTAACTCCATTAACCACTACCCTTTGGGCACAGCCCTCTAGCCTGTTCCTTACCCAAAGGATGGTATACCTCTCCAGTCCACAGGCAGCCAGTTTCCCCAGAAGAATACTGTGAGAGACTGTGTCAAAGGCTTTGCTCAAGTCTAAGTAGGCTATATCAACAGCCTTTACCTCATCTACCAGTCTGGTCACCCAGTCATAGAAGGAGATGTGATTGGTCAAGGTTGGACCTGCCCTGCATTAACCAATGCTGTCTGAGCCTGATCCCCTGGATGCCACACACTTGTCATTTGATCTCACCCAAGATGATTTGCTCCATAACTTTCCCTGGTATCAAGGTCAGACTGACCGACCTGTAGTTCCCTGGATACTCCTTATGACCCATCTTGTAGATGGAAGTCACATCGGCAAGCCTCCAGTCCACCGGGACCTCTCTAGTTAACCAGGATCGCTGGTAGGTGGCGGAGAGTGGCTCAGCAATCGCTCCCACCAGCTGCCTCAGAACCTGAGGGTGGAGCCCACCCAGTCCCATGGACTTGTGGCAGTCCAGGTGGAGTAGGAGCTCTTTGACTGTCTCCACCTGAATCAATGGGGGTGTATTTTGTGTTCCATCCCAGACTTTCAGATCAGGGCATAAAGCACTGTGAGGATAACTGGTTTGCTCAATAAAAGCAGATGTAAAGAAGGTGTTGAGGACCTCAGCCTTCTCCTTATCCTCAGTGGTCACATTCCCTGTTACATCAACTTAGGGGTGGACATTTTCCTTAGTTCTCCTCTTACCACTGGTATATTTGTAAGCGGATTACTTATTCTCTTTTACTGTAGTGGCCAGTCAAAATTTGAGTAGGGGTTTTGCCTTCCTAACTTCCTCCTGCCCAAGACAGTTCCCAGCCTTCACACCACTCGCCAATCCTTCACTGTTAGTGAAGAGCAGGTCTAGCAGGGCACCACCCCTGGTAGGCTCTTGTACCAGCTGCATAATGAAGCTGTCTTTCACACACTCTAGGAACCTCTTGGATTGCTTCCATTGTACTGTATTATATTCCCAACATATATCAGGGAAGTTGAAGTCTCCCAAGAGAATGAATGGTGGCAAACATGCAAATTCTGCAAGCTGCTTGTAGAATGCCTCATCCATCTCTTCTTCCTGATTAGGCAGTCTATAACAGACCCCCACCAAGATGTTGCCCCTGCAGGCCTTCTCCCTGATCCTTACCCACAGACACTCAGCTTTATCATTTCCAACTCCAAGCTCTTCAATATCAAAACAGTCTTTAATATAAAGGGCTACACCACCACCCTTTCTTCCTCATCTGTCCCTTCTCAAGAGCTTGTAGCCATCCATCACAACAGTCCAGTCATGCTGTGATCTCACCCAGGATGATTTGTTCCATAACTTTCCCTGGTACCAAGGTCACTCTAGCAGGCCTGTAGTTCCCCAGATCTTTCTTACAGTCTTTCTTGTAGATAGGAGTCACATCAGCAAGCACTGATGCAACTGGTGGTCAACTGTACCACTCAGCTTGATGTCACCCACAAACTTGCTGGGAATGTAGTTGATCCCACTATCTGTGTCACCTACAAAGTTGTTAAATTACATTGGTCTCAGTACTAGGCCTTGAGGAACACAACTCATCACAGGTCTCAGCTCAGATATTGAACCGTTGACTGGAACTCTCTGAGTATGATCATCCAGCCAGTTCCTTATCCAGTGAGCAGTCTATCCATTAAATGCATCTTTTCTCCAGTTTGGAAGCCAGGATTTCACGTGGGACATTGACAAATGCTTTGCACAAATCCAGGTTGATAACATCAGTTGAACTTTCTTTGTCCACTTGTACTATAACTCCAACATGAAAGATGGTCACCAAGTTTGTCAGGCATGACTTGCCCTTGGTGGAGCCATGTTGGTTACCACTAATTATTTCATCTTTATTTTTCATGTGCCTTGGTAGAGCCTTCAAGAGGATTTACTGCTTGATCTTGAGAGGAACAGAGGCAAGACTGACTGGCCTGTAGTTCCCCGGATCTTTTTTTTTTTTCCCTTCTAGGAAATGGGGGTTATATTTCCCCTTTTCCAATCAGTAGCAACTTCACCAGACTACTATGATCTTTCAAATACAATGGATAATGGCTTGGCAACTTCATCTACCAGTTTCCTAAGAACCTGTGGATGTATCTCATTGGATCCCATGGACTTGTGCGCATTCAGGTTTGGAATATACTTCCCACAATCATTATTATACTGGTAAATAAATAAATAGAGGAATCTCCAAATTAGAAAACTATCTAGAAATAAGCATTCTCTAAAAAGAATGGCAGAATTCTTTTACATATAGATCAGGCATATATTTCTCCATCAAAGTTGAATACCATTAAAGAGGTTTTGTTTGTCTCTTAATGAAGGAAAAAATAAAACTGAAAATATTATTAAATAAGAAGAAATGCTGTATTTATAATATTCAGCCCTTTTCCTTATGTGAATGACTATATAAATAGGTGCTAATTCATATTGTATAAATATGTATGCCCTATTAAAAGGCAAATTGATTTTATATTTAAGTTCTGACAAATTCAACCTCTTTGTATCAGAGCATAAATATTATTAGTAATATATTTTGTCTGAATTATGAAAATTGTGATTTAAAACTGTAGATTTCCTGGCACTGTCTTCTTATTTGGTGTTATTCATGCTTTTCTGATACTTTCTTCAGTTATTTTAAACATAAAATCATGAAGTGAATTTAACTTCTCCTAAGCTGAGAAAGTCATTGTTACCAAGAGATATTTTCTTCATAACAATTATTAAAAACTGTATGCTTGTTCAGCTGAAAAATAGCAGTTTTGTGGTACATTTTTATTTCCTTCTTATCCTGGAAAGATGTGAAAACATACTAAAACAAGCTTCAATAATCATACTAGATCTTTGGATGCCTTACAAGAATCACAGTTCTGTGAGACTTTGCCAATATCCTCCTTATCATCGTCTAGTTCTTGAGGGAATACTATGACCTGAGGAAGTGTCAAGGAATTTCTGTTTAAATTTCTGACATGAGTAATGATAGAAGCTGCTTTTTCAACCTTGCCATTAATTCTACTTCTTATATGAATTTTCATATCACAGGCAACTGCTCTGAGTGTCCAAGGTTTCACTGATCTTTTAAGTAATTTATCAGTTACTTACAAACTTTGTGAGATGTATACAGAAAGACTTGTTAATTTGTGATTAGTGCTGAATTACAATGAGAAATGCAAGCTGCTTTAAATGATTACTAGTCAGTTGCTTTAGACAGAGTCAAATAAACCAGCTAATCATGTTTCTTGTTTCAGTTCCATTAACACAGCAAAGAAACCTAGCAAATCTTATGTTAAGAACATTTGTTTAAACATATCATAAAATTATTGATTCAAATAATCATTTGAGTTGGATCAGATCATTAAAGGTCATTCGCATTTCACTATGAAAATTTTCTTCCAAATAGCTGCAACTTTCTACAGCATCTGTGCTAAATGGGACTGTTATTTGTAATACTTTTGATCACTAAACAGTGACACAGCTCCTTCTTTTTCCTCTTTCCTTGTAAAGTATAAATCAATGAAAACAAAAGGATTGAAAATAATTTTTCAAACACTTTTTGAAAATAATTATTTTTTTCACACTGAATTCAAATATTTAAGAAAGTAAATTTTATATGTATCTTTCTTAATTTGGTTTGGGTGGATAGGTGATTGGTTGCGGTCATTTTTTACATCCTAAATGCTAAGTGTTCAGAATACATAATCCAAATATATTTTGTTAGTCAGAAAAGGAGAAACACCAATTACCTATACAGATATAAATCTGAAAATATTTTTATTGTATTTTCTTGTGTTTACATAAAGACAAAGAAATATGAGCAAAACACATTCACAACTATGACTTTGGAAAATGTTACAGGTTAGTGGCATCACCATTATACAATCCTTATTTGTGTAAATATTTGTGTATTCTCCAGTATGAAGACAATAGTAAGAAAACTACATAGAATGATGTCATCATACCAAGAAAAAACTGTTCTGATATACAACTGTGAAGTCATCCAGATGGAGAAGTGTACTGTGTTAGAGATGGCTGACACTATCTTTGCAGTCTGTTCAAAACAAGCATTTATGAATTAGCTAGATTTATCTATGCAGGTTCCTTTAAAATGTTACTGGTCAGGCTGAGATTGTGCCACAGCTAGCAATTCTTCTTTGCTTCATTACTGAGTTTCACACTAGCCTCAGTTCTCATGGTGGTTTTTCTCATACCCAAAGAAGTCTTAATTCAGTAGAACATATTTTTTTAATTTCTAAAGCAGTCTTTATGTTGAACATACTACATATTGACAAAACAGAATCTAACAGCTCATATGTGCATTAAACATAGAGATTGTTTGGATCTGGCTTTTTTCTTCTCACGTAAGGAAAATGAGGCTCAAACTTTCCAGCACTGTAAGTGGGATATCTTAGTCTGGAGCTTTTCCTACACTGGAGCTTTTTTTTTTATTATTATTATTGCTTGAATGTGTATGGATTAGACCATATATACATCAGAAGAACACTGAGATATTTAATTCAGCCTACACTGGTGACAGAATAGTTTCACTGTCAAAACACCTGTTCTTGAAACTCAGGCAACTCAGGCACTGCAGCAGAAAAGTAGGAACATGTGATTTGCTCTCTTACGTAACTGTTGGTATCAACAGAGATACGTGAATCTCATAAATCCCATACTGCAATTTTACAATTTTTTCTTACAGAACAGTGTCTGATATCTGGAACAAATGCAGAGTTGTTTGTTTGTCAGATACTATAGACATACTGGCATGTGTCAGTCTGTATAAGAGGCTTTATTCCTACAGGTCTTTTGAGTCACAATAAAAGAAGATTCATGGAACAGCCATAATTTACCTTTTAATTTTTAATTGCATATTAAGAAAGCTTGCAGTCTGCAAGTGCAATATTATCAGCAGTACCAAAAAGTAAAGCCTTTAAAAGCATTTATACCTAAGATAGAGACTACATTTAATTTTAGATATATTTCAGCGTAGATTTGCTGGTTTAAAAGATAATGAATGAAAATATGCAGCGTTCAATAGCATATGCTTTCCCCTCATCAGTTTGTTTATATTATGGACATAAGATCTCAGCCGTGTAATACTCATCTGTGAATACTGAGTTTCATTATGCTAGAAATCTTAATTCAGCCTCAGTTTCATTGTTGGTTTGTCTTATCAAAATGCTCTTCAGCAAGCTGAGCTGACGAGATAAAGCAGAATGGAATATTTGTTATCATTGGCCAAGTACATAAACACAGAACAAAAGTAAATAACTGTCATATCCAAATTAACATACACTTCCCTAAAGAACCACTGTTCACAAACATTTAATTAATTCAATAAAGGTGTGACTGAATATATTAAATAGAGGAGACTGCTGGGTATTTAGTCATGGTGAAAGATGGGAATGGGTTGTCACTGCAAAGGAAGCACCTCTGAAAATTCCTAAGTGTGTTTTGAAATTTTGAAATAACTAGAATTTTAGCTCTTCAGTCACATAAATGTTGTTTCTCTTTCTCTCTCTCTCTCTCTCCCTTTTTTTTTTTTTTTTTTTTTTTTTTTTTAATGAGGACTAAACTGTTGAATAACATTTCTGCTCAATCTGTGCCTTAGTAGCATCTAAGTGTGTTTTGTGTTACTGGATCTTAACAGAGCAAAAGTAACAAGGAAAGCTAATGACAGCATGGTCATTCATGGTCATTCATCTAAATCAATGCAGTTTTGCAGAATATTTTAAACAGATTTTTGTTTTATTTGGTTTTATCTTCTTTTGTTTTTCTTGATCTACCTGAAGAAACATGCAAGTTTTTCTTTAACTTAAATGAGGCACAGCATTATACATACAGTCAACAATATTTTAACATTAACCTATGCATGAGTATGACTGGTTCTTCTATTACTGATAAAGCAAGAATTAGTAATAAATATTATTTTTACTACTTTAAAGAATGAAAAATAAATTCACACATTTATACTTTTATTAAGTAAAGTGAATATGTGTGCTAAGTTGCCTCCTCTACAACACTTGCAACTCCACTTTCATGCTTTTATAGAAGTAAAGAGTTAACTTGGCAGTGTCAGGCTGAATTTTGAATAATTTAGGAAAGTTAAGCTTTGCTATCAGGAAAGATTTCTATTTTTATTTCTATTTTATCATGTTTAAATTACTATAGAGAAAGAACATCTAAGTGTAAGAAAATATCTTGGATTGAACTAATATGATCAATTCATAACTTCAAGAAGACTATAATGTTAGGATAAATATGGTGCCTCTCATTATATGTGATATCAATATGTGGCCAGATGTGAGCACAATTTTTGGAAGAAATACAGTGAGGAGAATTCATTACGACAAAGTATGGATATTTAAAGATATGCCAGAGAATTCAGCTCTTTGTTTAAGTTCTTTCACAGGTGAAGAAAATCTTGAATACTCCAGGAGAAATATGTAATCATATATCTTTTATGTATTATTCTATGTTCTAGAACTTATTAAATATTCTAGAAATTATTACTTCAGCATCCTTTTATTTCTGCTGAATTTGTTATTTCTGTTGCCACATCTATTTTACAGCTATAAATTCATTTTGGTGGGTTTCCTATGTATGTATGCTGAGATACTACTTTGCTAATCTTTTCAGTATGTACGTAGATACAGATAGACAAACGAATAATAGAATTATAGAATGGTTTGGGTTGGAAGGGACCTCTAAGATCATCTAGTTCCAACCCCTTGCTATAGGCAGGGAAACCTCCCACTAAACCTGGTTGTTCAAAGTGTCATCCACCACTCTTACAGTAAATAATTTCTTCCTACTATACAGTCAAAATGTACCTTTTGTAAAAGTTTCCTTTCATCCTGTTCCTACTACATGCTTCTAAAAAGTTCCTCCCTAGCTTTCCCATAGGCCTTCTTCAGGTATTGGAAGGGTGCTATTAGGTGTCGTTGGAGTCTTCTCTTCTCTAGGCACAAATCCCCAGCTGTCTCAGCCTGTCCTCAGAGTGAGGTGCTTCAGCTCTCTGAACGTCTTGATAGCTCATCACTTACAGAGGCTGATCTGCCTTTTCCAAGTTCTTACCAAGTTCTTTCTGAAGCTTGCACAGTCTGGCTAGAGCCCTTATCAATGAAGACTGAGGCAAAGAAGTCACTGAGCACCTCAGCTTACTCCATATCCCTCATGACCAGGTCTCCAGTTTCCTTCCAGAGAGGGCCACAACTTCCCTGTCCTCCCTTTTAGCACTGATACATCTGTAGAATTTCTTCTTGGTCGCCTTAATGTTCCTGGTTAGATTTAATTCTGTCAGGGTTTTAGCTTTCCTAACCTAATTCCTGGCTGCTCTGATAACATCTTTGTAGTTCTCCCAGGTAATGCATTAATGCATTCCTGATTCCACTCCTTATAGACTTTCTTTTTGGGCTTAATTAAGTCCAGAAGCTCATTGTTGATCCACAGAGGCCTCCTTTTATTTTTTTTTCCTTTTTTTTTTTTTTTTTTTTTTTTTCCAGATTTTTTTTTTTTTCTTCTTAGATGAGTTTGTCTTTGAATATTGACCACTGAATGTTAAATAGTTTATTTATTTTTACTTATCAGAAAAACTAGCTACAGCTGACAAGATCAGATACCTCCACACAGTACCTCTGATCATCTTACTGTATTTTCACATATCCCAGACAGATATTCCACAAACAATTAAATAAAAGTATATAATAATATAATAATAATAATAATTAAAACAAAACAAACAAACAAACAAATCCAAACACATTATATTCCCATTCTTTATACATGAACCTGTTCTAATGTTTTTTTATTCAATAAGCCCTGTCCTGTGTGAATTCTTTCTCTGTTGAGTATGCACACAAGACGTTCACTCCAGTTAGGGTGACCTAGGAAGTCTGGAAAAAAATAAAAAAATAAAAAAATTAAAAAAAAAAAAAAAGAAAAAATCTATATTAAAAACAGTGTGTAATTGGGTTATCTAGATTTACCTGTGATAGAGGCTGCGGCCCCTGGAAGGAGGGAAATGGACAAAAACAGTGGCAGCAATCTAAGGAGAAAAATTATTTTACTAAATATGGTATTGGAATAAAAGATAACACAATATGATACAATATAATTGTGACTACTAAATTGAACAAGACAGAGAGAGAGAGAGAGAAAGAGAGAAAAAGAGTCCCCAAGAACCCGGAGGCCGACTGTGATCTCTAGGTGATGGGCTGGAACGTTGTAAGAGAGAGATGACAGAGAGATGCCGGAGAGCTCCAAGAGATAGATAGAGCGAAAAAAGAGAGCGTTATATTATATAATATATATATATTATATATGTGTCCTCCTCTGGTGATTTGTCTCTGGCCACGTCGTCCTCTGGGATATGTAGTTCTCCTCCAAGAGCTGAGTACTCGGGATGCTGCCATTCCACAGAACTGGAACAGAGAACTCCCGAGAACCGGGAGGCGTACTGTGATCTCTAGGCGATGGTCTGGAACGTTGCTGATAGAGAGACAACAGGGCCAGAGTGCTCCGAGAGATAGATAGAGCGAAAAAGAGAGCGTTCCAGCCTGGGAGCGAGATTATATATATGTCCTCCTCCAGTGATTTGTCTCTGGCCGCGTTGTCCTCTGGGATATGTAGTTCTCCTCCAAGAGCTGAGTACTCGGGATGCTGCCATTCCACAGAACTGGAGCATGAACCTTCCACACTTCCACATACCCTCTGTTACACTTCCACATACCCTCTATTATACTTCTGTATGCCATTAACAACTACACTTTCTTATACCACCAAAACAGTTTGCCACTATTTGTACCCTCAGTTAATGATTCGTACTGCACATGATGTCATGATGTAGAATATTGACAGCAACAGCACAAAACCATGACATAATGGGAAGTACATAATCAGGTGATGCTTCTCTAGGGAACTTATTCCAGTGCTCCATCAACATCAGAAAGGAAATGCATCCTGATGTTCAGATGGAAGCTCTTTTTGCATTTTGTACCCACTGTCTTTTGCCCTGTCACTGGGCACCACTGAAAAGAGCCTGGCTTCATATAAAGCCTTTCCTTCAGCTATTTATGAACATCTGTAAGATCTCCATTGACTCTCCTCCAGGCTGAACAGTCCGAGCTCTCAGTCTCTCCTCAGCGGAGAGACGGTTTGTTACCTTGCTGCATTTGCTGGCCCTTGATTGGACTTCTGGGAAGGATGTCCTCTCTTGACATGATTGTGATGCTTTTTCTAGGGCAGACAAGAGTAAGAAGTCTAATGTTAGCAGCAAGGACATATTGCTGGCTTGTATTCAAATGGCAAGAAAAAAGATTATCATAATATTCATAGCCGCGCAGAGAAAGATCAATACTGTAAAGTATATATTTTTTCAGAATTGTTATACAATTTTTTATAATTATGCTATTGTTATTTTCTCCTGAAGGAGGAAGGGGAACACTTTAAAATGTAACAATTTGTCTTTTCAGACAAAAAGATTATTGAAGCTTCCGATGCGATGTTCATTAATTGGTGAGTTGAACCTACCAAATTTTTCAGATACTACACCTGGAAAGGCTGTTGTACTTAAGAAATAATTTATAACAATTTTAGCTTATTTTGTTTTTTCTGTAAAATGTGAATAACTTGTTTCTCTAAGTATCTGATACCCAGTGATTAAGATAATTAGAAAGTTTTTTTTACTGCAATTTGTTACTCTGATAAGAAATTATGTATTGTACCCTTCCCTTACCTACACATATTTTACTTCTGGAATAATGTTTGTGTTTTATGCATATATATACACATATAGATACATATATACACATAGAAACTCAGTATTGATTTTTTTTATTTTTTTTTTTTTTTGTCTGTTTCAATACAAACTATGAGGTCTGCTCCAAAGGTAATACCTGCTATTTTATTTCGTTGGCCCAGAATCTTCTCACCAATATTCTGTTAAACTTTGTTGCTGTGTGACAGATGACGGCAGAAGGACAGTCTGAGAAAAGTCTGACACAGAAATGCATGTAAAGCAACTGTGTGTAATTCTTCCATGTGGAAAAAATTGCACCCATTGATATTGATCAGTGTTTCCTGGATGTTTGCGGAGACCAAACAGTGCATGTGACCACAGTGAGGCAATGGGTGGTGTTTCAGCAGTGGTAAAAGAAACAGTGGCTCACCTCTAACGGTGCAGATTTTTATAAGTATGGCATGCAGAATCTTGTTCATCATTGGAGAACATATGTAGTTTGTGTTAGAATATGTAGGTTGTGACTATGCTGAAAAATATTGCTCTGCAGCTGAGAATTTGCTGCATCAAATAGTGTTATTATATTTTTTTTCCATCTCTTCTCATTTTTGTGATTTATTTCCACAGTGGAAGGCATTATTTTTGGTCCAAACCACGTATAATATAGTAGCAATATAATAAGTTAACTTATTGTAATCTAATTCTTTACTGATTTGATAAGTATGATACTTCATGGTCGAATTCACCCAGTGAATAATAGAAGGGACAAGAGAACTAGAAATGAAAAAACAAAAGTTGGTGTGAGAAAAAGAGGAAATGTATATTATATTTTAGAACTTTTACAGTGATCTGATTTGGATTTTATCTCTGCAACTGGACAAATTTAAGGTTTTTCTTATGGTTTTCTTGATTCACTTTGTGTGTTTAACTCCATTCTTTTTCATTGCACTGAACTTGCATTTGGATCTCAAACTGCCATTGAAATATGTAACTTACAAAGCAATAAACTGAGTCACCTCCTTAGATAGGTTTCATCATCTGAAAGTACATAGGCTTTTTAGACCTTGAGAGAGTTTTTATGGTCTATAGATAAACCATCAATTAATAGTACACTGAAACATGCATCGATGTATGAAAGTGAGTCTTTAAAATAATGTCACTTCCCAATGCATACTTAGATGCTATTCTCTGTTTACTAAATTCATCAATGAGGTGACACACACTGGCTCACTGCAGGGAATTTTTACAATATCACTGAATTATTCATTGAGTCTTAGACTTATTTTCTGCTTCGTGGTTTGTGTTAGGCACTAAAACAACAAAAATCTGGAGGTAATTACTGGTTCTAAATTACTTCAGTTGAGCTTTCTCTGCAATTTTATATACTAATTCCTCAAAAAAGCATTCCACAGAATCTGTTCGAAGAGGAGAAAAAAGCAATTTCTGAGAAATTAAAGCATTTTTTGCTTGTTTCTATTGAAAACAAACAAACAAACAAAAAGCCAAACCAAAACAACAAACAAACAAACAAAAAAAAAAAAAAAAACAACACCCAAAAACTTGTGGGTTAGACTTGGAATAATTTCCCTGATTTGAAGCTGTCCTGTCAGTGTGGAGGCTAGAAGTGCACAGGAAGCTTGGGAGAAGTCAGTCAGGAAGGTTACCAATGGTGTGGATTTGGCTGGGCATTGATCAAAAGATGATGAGCAATTACACTGTGCATCACTTGATCTGTATATTCTTTGTATTATTATTAAATTTATTTATAATTACTACTTACCATTTATCCCAGTGTGCCCAAGAATCTCAGAAAATAAAACAGAGTGTGACTGACCAGAGTTGTTGCAAAGAACATAACTTCACCATAACACAAAAAAGAATGAAACAGCTATGTCAGTTGGGTATAACAATGGACTACATATCAGCTGAGCTAATCAACTGGTAATGTAAATAATTTCTTCTAGAGTTTGTTAAAAGACTGTGGTTGTCCCCCTCAGTTAGTCAGATTAATGTGGGATAAATGTATACATGTCTTAGACCAACAAAGTGAATAAATAAATAAATAATGAAGAGCAATGAGCTTAAGCTGGCTTTAAGCCATGCATTCTTTCCCAGTGACTGGAGATGCTCAGCACATGGTAAGCACAATAGAGACACTGGAAACAGGGATCATATTGGCATCATGATTAAATTATATATTCCAATTTCTAGATTTTTATAAATGTAACTCACATTTGTACTGTATTTCAAATGTTCATTTTGTATTACTCTGCTAAAGCAAAAATCCCATGTAAAATCACATATCTTCAAATAAGTAAATTATATATTAAATGTTACACCCTACATGCATGGAATATTTAAATAACCTTGTCAAAGAATATTAGAGTCTTATTATTTATTTATTTATTTACTTATTTTGTTTTGTTTTGACTGTTAAATTCTTTCTGGAGGAAAAAAAAAAAAAAGACTGGAATTATTTCTCCAGGAGTGCAAGTCTTGTCTTGAAATAATTTTCAGGGGAACTTAACTTACTTTATCTTACCGTTAATAGGGGAAAAAAAAAAAAAAAAAAAAAAAAAAAAAAAAAAAAAAAGGTCTGAAGAGATTATTATTGTTATTAAGTCAGATATGCATAGTGTACTAAAGACCTGCCTGATTTAGAAGGAACATTTTTATTCTAAGAGAGAAGAATTTGAAGAAGATAATTTAATCCTTATTTCAGTATATTTTTCTATATTGAGAAATAATATTTTCAGTTCTATTCGTCTATTCTTTTGGTGTTTTAAGTACTTTTAAATTATCATATCTAATAATCATTGACATACATCAATATTTGATTGCAGACTTCTATTAACTACTACATGGTTTTTGTTAGCAGGAAAAAAAAAAGATACAGATGATGCACAGTAACATTGTATTCACGTTAAGTGATTAAGTCAATATCTTTCTAAATCACAGTATTTAGAGCATTGGACTTTAAATATTTACAAAAGCAATTTAGGAACATTAGGCCTGCTTCTGCAAGTAAATGAAAGTACCCTCACAAGAATCATAAGTATTAATCATAAGAGTCAGAAGTATTAGTTGCTAGACAATACAGATCTCCAAATAACAGAAGACTGATCAGTATTTTGCTGTTCAGAGAGAGAAATTCCTTCATGCACAAAAGCTGTTCTGCTTCAGTTGATAGTTAATGAAAACAAAGTTCCAGTCAAAAGTATTTTCTTTTTTCTTACCTATTCTTTCAGAAAAGAGTAGTAGAATTCATTTAGTCTGATTTTTTCTCAATCTTATGTCTAGCTTTACCATAATTTCATTATCTGGACTGCTCCCATGATATATAAAGAAAGATCAGTGCAGATGTCCTATATCAAGAAGAAGCTATTGAAGTTATTTGTTGAAGTTAATTTAGTTTATGTATTTATAAATATATGTCTTTACTTCTAGGTATGTAGATAAACTCTGTCTTTCATATAAGCAACTTCAGCTCTAAGAAGCACAGAGAGTAGATAGTTTTTACGTAGAAACTTTTCCTGGAAGATGATAAGAGTTCCGTTAGGATCTCCGCTACCTACATTTGATGACAGACAAAGGTGGTTACAGATATTCAGTGATGACTATCAAAGTCAACAAACAAATTCAGTATAATATTCTTTACGAGGAAGTAAATTTATATTTATATAATGGATTTTGCAATAAAGACAGCAGAATACTCTCACACAAACCAACAACAAGCCACCAGTGAAAATGATGCTAGTTTAAAGGTACCAATAATAGCAAGGAAACAGAGCTAGCATAGAAGCTAGGAGAGGAGTTTAACAAAAGTTTTGGCCTGCACAAATTATTTGTAGCCACAGATGGCTCTCCTACAACTTCACTTTTCAGACAGTGTATTTGCTATAGTAATAACCAAATATCACAGGATCAGAAGCGGGTATTGAATATGCTCAGTATATGCTCAGTAGATACAAACTGCAAATTTCCAGTGTGGGATTTTTGAGATAGAATGTCTGGTAGACAGTTTCTTCTCTCTGTCATAGATAAAAAGAACGTGCAGGGAGAAAAAAAAAACAGTGCAATGCTTCCTAATGTTTTTTTGATGTTGTTCATAGTACCTCTAAGGAAATTGTTGCCAACTGGAACATGCAGAATTAAATTCAAATTTATCCCATGATGTTTTTTTGTTTTTTGTTTTGTTTTGTTTTGTCGTTGTTTTTTTTTTTTTAATAAATAACTTCTCATTTCATCATTCCATCAAAATTTACACATTTTATTTTAACAATTGTAAATTGCTAAATTCACAATTTACAGTTGTTAAATTTGTGACTCCATAAGCAAATTTAAAATCAAAGAAACAAACGAAATAAAACAAAAAACAATAAAAAAAACAACAAAATAACAACAACAAAAAAAAAAAATACACAGAAACCCCCACATAAATTTACATAACATTCTGGTTGTTTTGTTTGTTTGTTTGTTTGTTTTGGTTTTGTTTTTCTCTATTTCCACAAGACCATCAGTTACAAAATACTTTAGACTATTAGTCTTTTTACTTCTCTGTTTGTACAGTAAAATTAAATTCAAAACCATTCTTAATTATGTGACAAGTAAATCACATATCTAAGCAAAAATGAAAATGCAAAATAGGTCATCATGTTTGTCTTGAAATAATGTTTGAAGAAAAAGACTGTTTTAATGACTCTGTTATTTTCTCAGAGGGAATTTCCATTTTACTTTTTCCCTTTCTTTTTCCTTAGAGGAAGACAAGTACAGAGATATATTTTTTAAATAGGATATTATTAATTAAAATGATTTCCTTTTGATCTTCTATAATATGAAGAGAAATTCACTGCCCTCTGAACTCAAATATATATTCGTTTGATATCAATTTCTGTTTTAGTGAAAACTGAAAGACATAAGTCTCAATGGTCTTATGATTGATTGTTATAAAACAGTGCTAAAAATTTGCAGCTCCCAAAGTATAACAACAGGAAAAAATTTCATTCACAATATTGTCAAAAAATCTCTGTTCTTTACTTACATACATATATACATCTATATATATGTAATCTAATGTAAATCTTGTATATATGTGTGTATTTATTTATATATACTAGATTTACAGATACCATGTGGCATTTTACTGTCTAAAGCAAGTATTAAGAAGCAGGAAAAGAGAAGAGCAGTCAATATGAGCATTTTTCTGCAATATGGTAAATCATAATGAAAAATATTTAATAGTTGAATTTACTGGAGCACAGGAGTACTATGAAATTTCTTGCTCTATTTTATGAAGCATTAAACTGTTCAAAATAGCTATTTCTTCTAGATGTCACCCATAAATCAAATCAGGTCAACTCCAGTGAAGTGATGGATATCCACCTATCTAGGGAATGTGATCATAAGACACAAGCTAAAACAGTGACAAGGCAGAGATAAATGCTTGTGTTCAGACTAGCATCCCAAGGTCAGAGTGCTTATGCATATCAATGAGAAATTTCAACCAACGCTTTAAGAATATTAACCTAGAGATGTATAGTAGCAAACTGAAGAAGAAATTGAATTTTAATGAAGTTAATCTAAGAAAACACTGTAAACTAATCAAACAGATATTGGAATTAGTACTTGCATAGGATCTGTTTCTTGAAAGCAACAACCTTGCCTTGGATTTTAACGCCTTTTTTTTTTTTTTCTTTTTTTTTTTCTTTTTTATTTTTCTTTCTCGTATATTTATTTTTACATGCCTTTTTAAGGCTAAACAGGTTTATTTAGTGTTTTCATTTGTAGAATCTAAAAGCAAGAGATACAGTAACAGATACATTTCAGGAACACAGCAATAAATGTTAATATAACTCATCATCATACTAAAAATCCCACCTGTTTTCCATATTTATGATGTAGAGTATTTTGTTTAGGTAAATGAGATATTGAAAAAAAAAAAAAAATCATTTTCACAATTTAAAATATATATATATCAGAAAAGTAGGAAAACATATGCTGGAAACTTACTTAGGAAACTAGTTTTTGAGTGACTATGAATGTAGTAGCTGTTTTAACAAAATGCTCAGCAATGCATGTATATCTATCTGAGATCCTGGTCAAGACCATTGGGCATATTCTTGTTCTGGTGTGATTTATTGTGTTTTATTTATGTATTTATTCATTTAGTCAGTACTTTTCCAGTTTGTTTCTATGCATTCTATGAACTGAGGTAGGGAAAGAAAAAAAAAAAAAAAAAAAAAAAAAAAAAAAAAGTAATTAAGTAATTAATTCGGCCTACAGCAGTAACTCTTAAGAAAATTGATTTTGTGAAATGTGCTATTATAGATTATTTAAAACCTATATACTCCTAACAGAAAATTTCTGGATTAACAAGATTTGGGTTCTGATGCTTCTCCAATTTTTTAACATGTTTAAGTAATAGATGATAAAGATAAAACACGCTGGTTGCTCTGAAAGTAATGTCTCCTATTTTTTTCTATGAAAATTATATTTAAGAGCACAATAACACTGCTTGAAGGAGTTACTTCTCATGTACAAAAGACTAATTTTAAACACAGCCACCACCATCAGTTATAGATTTTAAGCAGCAATGAATAAGATCCTGCATGCCATGCTTGTAAAAGTCTGAATGGTTGTCCAGAATTTAGCTTGTCTTTCACATCACAGTCATCATTTCTGAAATGCACCACTCTCCACCCCACTGTGCTCACATCCATTGTTTGGCCTCCATAAACATTCATCAAGTATCAATGAATGTCAATGGGTGCCATTTTTTCCTCGTGGAGGAGGTCAATGACAGACCTTTGCTTCAAGTGCATTTCCATGTCAGACTCCATTTTGTCAGACTGATCCTCTGTTGCCATCTGAAAGGTTTAACCTTTACTGGCATACCATCCACATCCACCTCTGACATAACAGACTAACATAATAAAACAGGAGGCATTACTTTTGAAGTAGCCATCATAGAAGTATATGTATGTCTATACATATTTGTGTAAATAAACACACACATATGTGCTTCCTTTCCTTCTAGGTGAATAGTCTCTTAAACTGTCACATGCTAAAGATTTTCAAAGTACTCAAATATTAACCAGCAAATTTATTCAGAAACTGACTCGCATAAATCTTCTAAATTTTGATGATGATGATAATAATAATAATAAAAAGCAACCACCTGGAGGTCTAAATTACAAGCCTATGTAAGCAACAGTAAAAAAGATACTCTGAATAGCAGATTGGTTAGTGGTTTCCATATTTTTAGGTGACTGATGTTACTATAAGTAAAATCACTGAAATGCTTCGCCAGCCAATTTTTACACATAAAATGTGAATAGTGTGAATCATAAAATAATTTTTATTCATTACTTTTGAAAAAATATACGCAAAGAAAAATGTTAACATGATTGCCATCTTCTTGTCTTCCATCTCATAGCAATTCTGAAAGTATTTCTGAACATTTGGGAAATACAAATGAATATAATGCTAAAAGTTATATGGAGGGAAGTTTGCATAGTATACTCTTTTCTGAGAAAAAGATTGGCATGCCTTCGTCTTCAGGGAGATCAATGAAATAACATACTGTATTTAAATGTTTAATCCAAGAAGAAGAACAATATTAATTATAGCCTTTAGCACTCTTCATGGCAATCCTTTGGTAATTATAGTTCAAGAGAAAGAACAGAAGTAATTTAAAGATGTATTTCTAATTCTTATTTTTTTCTTGAAAAGAATACATTTCAAAGGACTTTCTCTTAAGTTAAATGTGCTTTGTTTGCAAAGAATAAGAAACTGTAAAGATATTTCTTTAATAAATGTTGTATTTGCAGCTACATCCACAAAGACAGACTTCGTTACTGATAGTATGTTAAATGATACCAATTTTTACAATACCTGCTGAAATAATATAATAATAATAATAATAATAACAACAATAATAAATTGCTGGTGAGTTTTAATAAGTATTATAATTTTTTTATTTTTTTATTTTTTTTCCCTTCTAGTACATGAAAATTTTACAGTAACTGAAGTAACTATGTATATATTTAAGTCTTTTTAGATAATGTACAGTGGCATAATAAGGGAAGAATCAAATCATATAAGAAAAAAAAAAAAAGATGAAGTTTTAATTTAGAAAATATTTCTCAACTAATTGAATTTGCAGTTCTGTGTGACAAGTGTGTCTCAACTTTCTAAAAAATATTATCTTAAAAAAAAAAAAGTGATTCTGCAGACAACTAAATCTCACAAGTTTTCCCATATATATAAAATTGCTGAATTACATTTAAGACCAGAGATATCTAGCTCACCAAATACACTGAAGTTAGTTATTAAATAAGAATCTTGTAATGTAGATTAGTACAATTGAGTACTTTTGTAAATTTTCCTTTTGTTGCTTATTTTGGTAGTCTATTGGTAGTCTTCCTTCTTTATTTCAGCTTTTACTCGTATGCATGTTTTCACATAATATGGAGTATCCTGGAATATTCATTAGGTCATTTTTGATCTGCTATCATTGCCGTCTTCCTTTCCAGTTTCTTATGAACAACAACATCTTTGCAAGGCAGGACAGCACAAAACAAATCAACAACAATAACAACAACAACAAAACTACAACAAAAACAACAACAAAACAGAAAAGACCTTGACTCTGTGCAGACACTGTTCAACAATAACCAAAACATTACTGTGTTAAAATATTAATTTCATCACAAGTTCAAAATGTAACTACAAATAAGATAAACTCAGTCAAAACTAGTATAGTTCCCAAACCAGCCTACTAGAGAAAGTAAATGAGATAGAATGTAGTCCATTATATATATGTCCTTTGTCACAGGCAGTTGTTACAGCAGTTATAAGTTAAATTCTTCCTAAGAAGAATGCAAATGCAACATGTTCTCAAATGTCACTAATTGTTGAACCTATGCTATCAGCCCATGCCTACACTATCAACACACTTTCAAAAGACTACTAATGTCTTTGTTGTTGTTGCACTCGTTTTCACACCTAGAGCCTTTCCTTAGTGCTTAAACAGTGACCTTTCAAAAGAAAAATGAATATTCTTCCACCCCGTTTACTTAAAGAGCTCAATTCTAGGCTATCACAAGAATATTCTTCTTGCTTCCAAATTCCAAATTTTGTCAGTACAGATTTTTTAAAAGGGCAAAAAGGGTGATCTCAGAAACTACCATTCTGTCAGTCTCCCCTCTGTGTTGGGAAAAATCAACCATCATATCCCTTAGTACAACATCTAAACATTTCTTGAACATCTCCTTGGCCGCCCATTCCATTGCCTGACCAGTCTTTTGAAGAATAAAGTTTTCCTAACATTCAACCCCAATTTTCCCTGGTGTCACTTGAGGCCATTCACTCTAGTACTATTGCTAGGTACGCAGAAGAGACCCATCCCCACCTCACATCAAACTCTTTCCAGGAAGTTGTAGAGTTCCCTCAACTGCTCCTCATATTCAGATGAGTGTCAATTGATAACTCCACATCTCTTTCTTCCACACAATCTTGCAGCCCCTGTGTTCCAAACCTGTAGCACTGCCTGGAACTGTTGTGGCCAAAGTACAGGACCCACCACTTGGCCTTACTGAACTTCAGCCCACTGGCATAAACCCAGTGATCCAGTCTGTCCAGATTCCTCTATGGGGCCTTCCTTCCCTCAGGAAGATCAACACTTCCTCCCAACTTGTTGCCAAATACAAACCTACTAAGAGTGCACTCAATCCTCTCACCCAGCTCATCAACAAAATTGATGGCCAGTCATGCCCAGTCACCAGCTGAATGCAACTCCATTCACCACCTGATTCCATGTGGTTCCATGGACTTGTGGCAGTCCAGACAGACTAGTAGATCTCTAACCATTCCCACCTAAATTTCCTTTCCCTTAACCTCAATGGTCACATTTCATGATGCAACCGTTAAAGAATGTAGATTCTCCTTAGCCCTCTTCTTACTGCTATATAGTTCTAAATTATTATTATTATTATCATTATCATTATTATTATTTGTCTCTTTTGCCCCTGTCTAGTTGAGTTTAAGCTGGGCTTTTGCCTTTCTAATTTTCTCCCTGTAAATCCTAACAACTTCTTCATACTCTCCCTGAGTTGCCCATCCTGCCTTCCACAGGAGGTAGATTCTTTTTTCTCCTGGAACCTTAGGAAAGGTTCATTGTTCATCCATGCCAATCTTCTTCCCCGCCATTTTATCTTATAGCACAGGGAGGTAACCTGATCCTGCACGTTTAAGACTTCTCTCTTAAGAATATCCAGACTTTCTTGACCCCTTTACCTGTCATGACAGAATCCCAAGGGAACCCTCTTACTGCAGTCCATGACGATGTATCTTATAGTATCTTAAAGATAACCTTTGGATTTAATCAGTTGTTTTCTTGTTTGCTTGCTTTTTGTTTTGTTTTGTTTTTTGTTTGTTTGATTGATTTTTTTTTCCCTAATTTTGATTAAAAGGCATTTCAATATATTATATTTTAGGAAAATGAATTAGAAACTGTTTTTAACCAGAATCAAATTTTAAACAATTATTATTTTCTAACTGTTTAAATATTTGGTTTTCACATTTTTGTGGAGTTCAGTGTTACAAGAAAGTGTAGAGCTGCAACATTTTTTTTTTTCTGAAAAATATTGTTTTGTGTAAATCGATTTTCAAGAAAAAAAAACACATTTCAACAATACTTAGAGCACTTAAAAGATTAAAATTAAAAAATTAAAAAAGGAGTATTTATTAACAAAGTCATATCTAGTGAATAGATTTTTGAAGATTTTTTTTTTTTTTAATTTTATTTTCTTGCAGTTCTAGCATCACAGAGATAGAAAGTAATTCCACCAGTGAGTATGAAAGTGAATAACTAAATGAATGATTTTGTTTTACTGCCATCTGTAAGGCGTTCAGGGGCTCCCTTTTTCCCTTTCCCCCTGGAATTATAGTTAATTCATTTATCACTCAGTTCATTTATATTTCTAATAGTTCAAGGAACATTCTCAGTAGATAGTAAATGACAAGAGAGACTTAAAAGCCTTGGAGTTACTATCTTCATAAAGTACTTATATGTGCTATTTTTATACTTTCAACAAAACTTTGGAATCAGTGAGCCTGAAACATGTTTTTCCATCCAAGTTATTCATGTCACAGTGTGTACAGTGTTTAATGGATTCTATGAACTACTGTGAACTGAGTCTGTAGATAGAATATGTGTAAAGGTGGCTAATATAAAGATGTTAACAAAGATGATGGTAAATATTCAAAGGTTATTTGCAAAGGAAAACTCACCAATGTTGATGCCTTGGCTAGAAAAGCTGGGGCAGTCTCCACTGGGGAGCAATCTCCAAGAGATTCTTCCTTGGTGGTGGTCAGCCCTTAAATGAGGTCTTAGAGGAGGTGGAGTCAAGCTCCACCCCTTCCGGGAGCACAGCTAGATTACTCTCACCTGTGCTCCCATAGCTGACCCAACACTTGCCTCAGCTGATTAATCAGAGGTTCAGGCTGTGATTTCCCATACAATATGTGAGGTTGATATCTGCAGTCTTTCTATCCAGCATTGTTAGGAATGGTGATGGTACTGATTTGTGTTGCAGCCTTTTTACAATGGTGAAAAATATTTGAATATCTGAATATCTGAAGCTGCATCGGGGAGTGGAATACTGATAGCAAAATTACAAAATTGCAAAACCATGACAAAAAGTGTTTACAATATTATAGGCTGAGAATTCTGAAGATTAGTTTATGGATTGTGGACTTGTGCACTAAAATTCAGGTCCTAAAATATCAGTAAGAAAAAAGTTTTTATTTGGGCTACATTTTTCATAGTATTGACAAAAAATCTCAGCTTGGTTGCACATAGGTTGTAAAAGTGTATCTATATATATAAATAAGTAAATGTGTGTACCTATTTTTACACTTTTTTTTTTTTTTCCTATTTAAAATTGATAGAAGCAACATAAGATTTTGTAATCTTTTTTAATTATGTGGAAGAACATGTCTAACATTTCTCTTTTTACTAGAGGCATATTGCAACTCAAAACTAAGTACAGCAAACTAAAAATAACACTTTACAAATAATTTAAATCTTATTTTTAGTTATTTAGTGATTAGCATTTGGAAAGGCTATGTGTAAACAAGTTTATCTCTGTAAAACAAACAAAAGTGAGAATAAAAACCTGTTTATTCTTGAAAATGTCATCATATTGGAACCAGCATAATGAGTTCTTACATGCTTACTTATTATTGTCATTCCCAAGATGTTTCCTGTAATTTCCAAGCAGTTCCTGGAACATTACAGATAGCAGCAGCATGCATTTAAACTTTTGTCAAATGTCAGAAACATGGCTCTATACACTGTAGGAGTACACTGTGAAAGTCTGCTAGTTTTGAGCACTGTTTTTTCTAGTACTGCTAATAACTTCAGTACATCTCATACAGTGCAGGAACAGCTGTCAGCTAAGAAAGGCAGCTAATATAGTTAAAGATGAATAATCTGGCCCCATATTAGTAAAATAGTAGATTCCATAGCAGAATATTTGTATATTATTGGTTATCTATTCACTGGATATTTTTCAAGAAGAGGTTGCTTGCATTTATATTAAAATTTCATTTCTAGACAGGCAGAAACTAGTTATGGTATATTTAAGCTTTAGAATGCTTTTCTACGAAAATACTGTTTTCACTCTGAGAACAGCTTAATTGTTCAAAGAGGTCTGCATTGTATTTAATTCTACATGTTGATGATCAGTGGATAAAATTTTAACACAGAAACATACTTTTCTATGATGCTTATTTTTTGTTATATGTCAGAAGCAAAAGTTCAGCTTCTAACACAGACATTGCTTCTTGCAACAATCCAAGAAAGGCCATAAGGGAATGCTCATAGGTCACAAATAGAGAATGAAATTGGTAACTTTTGGCTTTCATTTCCATAAAACCTCAAGACCTTATTCAACAGTTACACAAACGAAACCATGAAAAAAATGTTTCTGGCTTCAAAAACTGCATTCTATCTTTGTATATATTTAAAATAGTTTGGTATACTTAGTAGCACAAATTTTGAAGCATATAAGCATATTTGCTACATACTTTCATAGCTACATTGTTGCTTTATCGTAGAATCATAGAATCACAAGGTTGGAAAGGACCTACAAGATCATCTAGTCCAACCATCCTCCTTTTACCATACTGTCGTGGGTTAATCTAAAATATACCTGCACCCATGACAGGCGGGCAGTCGGCCCGCAGGCCGCTGACCCAGAAGGAAAAGAAAACAGGGAAAAAGAAAATAAATACAGTGGCAATGATCTGAGGAGGCACACTTATTTACTAAATACTATGTTCGAATACAGAATAACACAATATAATACAATATAATTGGAATTAAGGCTAACAAATCAAGTAAAATAGGAGAGAGTGAGTCCTGAAACCGAGAGGCCTACTGTAACTCTAGGCGAAACAGCTGGAACGTTCCCACACGGCTCCCTCCTGGCTGACAAGGTCCAAGAGAGAGAGTCCAGCACCGAAGTGAGATTATATAGAGTCCTTGTCATATGACTGACCGTGATGTTCTCTGGGACATGCAGTCTTCTGTGAGCAGCACATTTGTTAAAATTATCCATGTTTTATCATGATGTTATGATGTGGAATACTGATAGCAAAATTACAAAATTGCAAAACCATGACACATACCTACAGAAAACCACTAAACCATATCTCCTAGCTCCCTATCCAGACACTTCTTGAACACTGCCGGGTATGGTGACTCCACCACCTCCCTGGGCAGGCCATTCCAGTGCCTGACCACTCTCTGAGAAAAAGTTCCTTCTTATGTCCAGTCTAAACCTCATTTGACACAACTTGTGGCCATTTCCTTGGGTCTTGTTTGTTGCCTGGAAGAATGAAATTACAAGATTATTTAAAATCTGAAAAATGTTTTTTGTTTGCTTGTTTTAGTTTTAACAAGTACAAGGTAGTTTACTGATAAGCATAGCTGCATTTTTTTTCCCCAAGTATTGCAAGGGATAAAAACGGGCCTTGAAAGATAAAAGTGAATTTAGAAATCTAATAGAAGTTGTTTTAACATCTTAGCCTTTGTCATAAGCTTTGCTATATAATTATGCAAATTGACTACTTCTGCATGTGGTAACTGTATTGTGTATTTCTCCCACTTGGATAATGTGTTTTCTCCTACTTCAAAGTATCCTAAAATAATTGCAGTTCTGTTATATGTAGGAAACCAGGGTAAAATTAATTGAAATTGATGTTAATTGTATTATTTTCTTAATTGCTGAAAATGTAGGTCAACACTGCCATCGACTTCATATAGATTTTAATAGAACTGTGAATTCTGAGATATTTTTGGATTTGCTTCAAGCATTAAGTTCTATAAAATATTAAATGATTGGTTTTCATATTTGATACCTTCCCAGTGAGAGAAGATTGTAAGTTGACCTTTATGATTGGATATTCACCTTGGGATCATATAAGACATGTATGGCTTGCTTTTCTAATTCAGGAACTCAAAATACGTTTTGTATCAGACTTGCTTAGCTTCAGTGGGAGAACGGAGCTATATATAAAGAAACAGAGGGCATGGTTCAGTTGCTAGCATAAAGATGTCTTGTTCCACATTTCCTTAGAGTGCCCTGTGAGATAGTTGCTGGTGTATAAACTCAGGGATCATCCTTATGTCCTGTGTCTCTACTCTGCATGAAATATTCCATTGCCTTAGGGCATCTGATTTGACATTATCCATCTGTATCTAATGGAGATGAGAAGTTGTAAAGAATACTTCAATTATTCTACATAGCATGGTTAAATGTTCATGCCAGAAACTAAGAAATTAATGACATCAGTAACTGCTGGAGTAATTAATCAGAAATCCACAAGATGTTATTTTTCTGTCTGAGAAGAAATAATAATAATAATAAAATAATAGTAAAAAAATCTGTGTAATAAGTACCATGGACATTATTGTAGTTTATTCAGAAGAAAATTATCAAATGCAAAAAAAATAAAATAAAAATAAAAATAAAAAATGTGTGCTTTCACAGTCTTACCTTAAAAGTTACCAACACCTGCCCTTTTCCCAGATGTTTTTCTGACTCATCCTGCTCTTCTAGGTCCTAAGGCTGATAATGTCCCTCTGAACAAGACACATAGTGGTATACCACAGTACAATGTGAACATCCAAATCTCTTTATGGGAGTTACGTACTCAAGGGGAGATTTTTGTTCATTTAAACACTCACTGCTGCACTGTAGCTTAAACCAGCCTCAACAGACACAAAAAAGCATTTTTTTGTTACGCAGTTACCCTTGGAGTTTCTCACACCTTCACTCAATGTGGTATTTGTAGACCTTCACCTAAGTTTTAGGAAATATGAGGTAAAGAGAAATGTTCTTGTCTAAGGATTACAGTGAGAGCCTAACTGATTCTGTGTTAGCTTTACTTTGCAAATCACATAAGGAGAGCACTTAATTCCGAGTAAATATATAAAGTTAATGAAGTTCAGCACTCATTAATCCTATCAGAAAGAAGTATTTGAGTTAGAACTTTAAGGTTTTCTGTTTCTTCTAAATTCTTACTAAACACTAATATATTATTATTAATTATTTAATAACATTAATAATAATAATAATTTTGGGACAGTTATTGTTCACATGTTTTAATTTTCCTAGTTAAATATTACACATGTCCCTTGGAAAATGACAAAGCTGGGATATCTGTATTTTGCAAAAGAAATAAAGGGTCTCAGCCTCTTCTGCTATGATGGAAAACGTCACAAATAAAACTTTATGACTTTTAATTTCAGAATAGTTTGAAGGCTTAGCTTGAAAATAGTTTCCACCTACAATATATTGAGTGGCCTACTCATAAGTCTTATTTATAGACACTGTTAGTATTCTGACATTTAGAATAAACTTTACAACTTTTAAAGCCTTCAGAATGATGAAGATTGCTATTTTCTGATATTTAGTAACTAAAAGTGGAGTACTGTAAAATAATTTTACTGTAAAATAAAAATTAATTAATAAAATTTTAAAAAGAGGAGCAAAACAAAATAAAACTTGCATTAATAAAAATATTTTATTTAGATCATGAATGTTGAAGCAAAAAAGTAAAAATTGTGACACAATGAAAACACCAGATAACAACAAAAACACTATAAATTATTTCCCTTCTCTTGTTTAAATATCTGATAACAGAAGATAATAGAAGACTACCTCAAAGATGAGAAAAATATTCAAAAATATAAAAATATAATAATTAAATACTGAAAAGATCAATACAGCTTGGGCTAACTTTGATCATAACATGTTGTTATCTATGAAAGCAAGTATTTAAGATTCATCACTTTTGACCTTCTTTATTTTTGTATCATTTTATCATGTGGTTTTATATATATATATATATATATATAGCCACATGATAAAATATATACATTTTACAATAATATATATTATATAAATTTATTTATTTACAATATTTTACCATATTTTTTATATATATATAATATATAATATTATATATATATATATATATATATATATATATATATGCAGTGCAGCAGATACATCACCTCCCAATACTTGTCACACACACACACACACACACACAAAAAGTCTGTAAAAGCTTATTTAGATTACTAGCAAGGACAATATCCAATTAAGAGAAACATCTCAATGTGCTATGGTATCAAGAAAATCCCATTTTTTAAGCAAGAATCAGTTATTAATAGAAAAATCTGTATAATAAATATTATAAAACGTTCTTCCTGTACTTTTTTTTTCACCAGACTTCAAAAGTATTTTCTTAAGTACATTAAAAATATACTATAATTCAAAGATTACATTTATGCTGCGATATTAGCTGCATGAAGCAAGAGAACTGAAATACAGACTCTGTAAAAAGAGACTTTTTTGTCTTTTTTTTTTTTTTTCGTGTGTGTGTTAGGAAAAGTGATAATTTTAGCATAAGTTTTCATTTTTTAAAAAATTATTTTAAAATTTCATAAGAAAAACAAGTCTAACATTTTCTGAGACTGAAGAAAGGCAAAAAATCAATATAATCTGAATCAAATAAAAGTGATTAAATCAATTTTGTTTTAATAAAGATGATAAAATGGATAAAAAGAATAGTTTTGATCAGTAAGAAGGACATTTCTGCACTACACATGCTTAGATATATTAGTGGAGTATAGAATCACACAGAGTGTTTGGAAGTGATCTCTTGAGATCGTTCAGTCGAGGTCCCCAGCTAAAACAGTTCCGTAGTGTATATTACACAGGAAAGCATCCAGGTAGGTTTTGAATATCTCCAGACATGGAGACTCCACAGCTTCTCTGTGCATCTTGTTCAAGTGCACTAATAATTGAGTTGCTCCAGGCCCTTATTCATCTCTGTAGTCCTTCTCTGGACAGTTTTTCCATTGTCTCTTGATCTGGGGAACCCAGAACTAGATACAGTATTCCAGATATGACCTCACCAGGGCACAGTAGAGAAGGATAACCTCCATCAGTCTGCTAGTTATGCACTTTTTAATGGAGCCCAGGAAGCCATTCATCTTCTTGGAAACAAGAGCACACTGCTGGGTCATGGCCAACCTGCTCTCATCAGGACACCAAGGTCCTTCTCTGCAGAGATCCTTTCCAACATGTCAGCCCCTAACCTGTTCTGATGAGTGAAATTATTCTTTCCTAGGGGTACTTTTGCCCTTGTTGTATTGCATAAGGTTCCTCTCTGTCCGCCACTCCAGCCTGTTCAGGTCTCACTCAGTGGTAGCACAGCTTTCTGGCAAGTCAGCCACTTTTTCCATTTTTGCATTACCAGCAAACTTGCTGATGTTACACTCTACACCTTCATCCAGTTCACTGATACATACATTAAACTAGATCACAGTCAGTTCTGGTTTCAGAAGCACAAGAAAAAGTTGTTAGGCACAGAAACTAAAATAAATAAACAAATAAATAAATAATAAGTATTAAGTATTCTGAACCATTTGAAAGATCACTGATGAGGTTCTCAAAACTGAATGCAGTACTTGACGTGAGGCCTCACCAGCACTGAATACAGAGGGACACTCATCTCCCAGGTCCTGCTGACTACACAGTTTCTGATACAAATCAGGATGCCATTGGTCTTGGCCACCTGGAAAAACTGCTGGCTCATATGCACGCTGGCTAGGCCTGATCCCTGTTGCCTCACACATGCCATGTGATCACACTCAAGACAATCTGCTCTATAACTTTCCTCTATCTTCAGCTCCAAACGGCAGTTAAACACATCCAGGGATGGCAATTCAACCACCTCCCTGGGAAGCCTATGTTTTAACTGTTTATACAATCTCCTCAGCCTTTCTCTTCTGATGAAGGTATCAGTGGTATCCCTTGTTATTTTTCACATTCCTCACCAAGTTCACTTCTATCTGTGTCTTTACATTCCTGATTCTGTCTCTGCACATCAATCTGGCATCCTTGTATTCTTCCCAGGCCTTGCATTCCTGCTTCTGCTGTCTATACATTTCCTTCTTTTCCCTTAGTTCAACTCATGGATGCCTGTTATGCTGGGGGATGGAAAGCTCTTGTACTCTCAGAAAGATGTATTTAAAGAGTTGACATCTCTGTTCTGTTCCTGTGTCCCTAAGTTCAGTTTCCCAGAGGATATTATCCAAAAACTTCTTAGACAAAATTTTGCACTTTCTGAAGTTAAGGGTCCTGACCCTGCCCTTTACTAGGCCCATATTCCTCTAGATCACAATCTCAAACTTTTACATTTTCTCATATTGAGTTCATATCCCAAGACTGGTATCATATACCCTTTCCTTCAGAAGCAATTCTCAATGTATGCAGCTGAATCAACAGTTTAAACATTTTACATTGAAAAAGACTGGATACCTCATGAACAGAAGCAGATGAAATTTAAACCAACATCAATATTTTATGAATGCATTCAATTGGTTTTAAAAAGGGATGAATTCCATCTAGCCTCAAGTCTACTTATTTCTGCAGCCAAGGACTAGTCTCTGCCTTTGTGTTATTCTGTAATACATGTATATCATAGCATATCTGTAGCCACAGGTTCCAACCTTCTCTCAGTAATCAAAGTGGATACTTTCACCTCAGTTCACATAACTCAGGTAATGCCAAACTCTTCAGGCTATTTCTCTAGGCTGCAGACTGCATATATCTTAATTTAGCCTTCTGGAGAATTTGTATTTTATATTAATAATTAAACAGTGACTGCTTGTAAGAAAAAAAAAATACTGAAGAATTGTAAATGTCAAAAGCAGCATTCTGAGTAGTGATTTTGTTGCTGATGTTGATGGCTGTTGCTGTTGTTGTTGTTGTTTGTGGGCATGAAAATCCTTATTTAGCTCCTTTCACAGCACCATCTCATTTAATGTAAGTGGGAATTAAACTTCTAAATCATATAGGTATATAGGTAGCTTGTGAAGCAGTGTAACATCAAACAAGCTTCCTGAGCCAATACAGTGATTAACCTTGTATACCTGGAAGTTATCTTGAAAATGACATCAAAAAAAAAAAAAGAAAAAAAAAAAAAGAGAGAGAACAGGTGACAAACAACTTCATTGCAAGCAGAAGAACATCTTTTATTCTCATTTAACATTGCTGGCAGCATGAGCTATTAAGAAAATAAGAGCTGTGCTGCAGAAAGCTTTTTTTTTTTTACTATATTTTCATTTTTTATGGAATACTTTAAAATAAGTTTCCACCTCATGTAGTTTCAGAAGAAATATCATCTGTGTTTGAGAATCACTCCTGTGTTTTTATTCTATGTTCAACCAGCTCTTCTGAAAATCCATCACAGTATATCAGTTGAAACATCCATACAAGTGTCATTATCAAAATGTTTGTCTTCATAAAGAATGAAAGATAGCTGAGAACAATGACAGTGAATCAGTTCCTTACAAATCTGTAGAATAGGGCAGATGTTTGGATTGGGAAATGACAAAAAGAAAAAAATAAAAAAAACAACCAAACAAAAACAAACAAACAATAATAAGATTCAGACCAGCTGTCTCTTACTGACTTTTCACTTTATATAAATGTAATCGGGTTATCTAGATTTATCCGTGATAGAGGCTGCTGCCCCTAGAAGGGGAGAAATGAACAAAAACGGCAGCAATCTAAGGAAAGAACTTATTTTACTAAATACGAGACACAATATGATACAATATAACTACAACTACTATATCAAACAAGGCAGAGAAAAAGAAAGAGAGAAAAAGAGTCCCGGAGAACCGGGGGCCTACTGCAATCTCTAGGCGACAGGCTGGAACGTTGCTGATAGAGCGAGACGGCAGGGATGGAGCGCTCCAAAGCGATAGACAGGGCGAAAAGAGGGACGTTCCAGCCTGGGAGCGAGATTATATGTGTGTCCTCCTCCTCTGGTGATTCATCTCTGGCCGCGTTGTCCCCTGGGATATGTAGTTTCCTCCAAGGGCTGAGTACTCGGGATGCTGCCATTCCACAGATCTGGAGCATGAACCTTCCACGCTTCCGCATACCCTCTGTTACACTTCCACATACCCTCTGTTACACTTCCACATACCCTCTATTACACTTCCACATACCCTCTGTTACACTTCCACATACCCTCTGTTACACTTCCACATACCCTCTGTTACACTTCCACATACCCTCTGTTACACTTTCTTATACCACCAAAACAGTTCATACCGCACATGATGTCATGATGTAGAATATTGACAGCACAAAACCATGACAATAAATAAGGCGCAGATTACCTTGTTACAATGCATTATGTTGTATTTTTTCTGGTTTGTTTGAATTACTTTTTGTTTTAAATTTACGGGAAAAATTAGTTCCTTAATAATCATTAAAAAAATAAAATTAACACTTCAAGCACAAGAATTTACAGATTGATGGTGAATGGCAGAACAGTATGGAAAAATACCACTTCATTTTCATATTACTTTTATATTTTTCCATATTAATCTTCTTTTACTTACTGTATGTTCTATTAGGCGTGCACGAACACTCAGGATGTAATGCGATAGGCCCTCCCCTGCTCGGTTATGCAAATGTGAAGGAGTTATGCATATGTAGAAGGGGTGTAGATGAAATGGGAAACATATGTAAGGGACGTACACAATTAAATAAATGTCATTTTACTGCTCACCACATTGGTGTAATGAACAGCGTGTAATTTGGTTGGGGCTGTCAAAGCACCTTACAGAGGGACGTGACTTCTAAGGTTACCAGATCAAGGTAACAACTGTAGAATGTTAGAATGATGGACTTTCGGGCTAACATGGCACAGCTTAGTCATTTGTCCATCCCTTGGCAATTTTCTGTTGTTTTTCCATTTTAATTTTTTTTTTTCTTTCTCCATTAATTGAGAAATTTTGTTGATAATATGTACCTGTGGATTCTAAATACACCAATTTTATATTACAGTTATAACCTTTTTTAAATTAGACAATAATATAACTTTCCCATGAAGGTTCTGAACTTGCCAGCCTAACCTGATGCTTGGAAAACTCTTGTATGCTACATTAATTGCCAGCATTATATTATAAATCTTTACTTCTTATGTCACAAAGGCAGATATGTAATTGCTGAGAAAAAAAAAAAAAAAAAAAAAAAAAAATCTCTGTGATATACTCCTGAAGAACAACTTCTTAAGATATCAGAGATGTATCTTTAGTATCTACTTTTATAATTTTAAAATGTTAACTGTTTCTTGTACTGTACTGAACCTCCTATAATTTCTGGAAAACAGAATGAATAAAAGAAAAATATTTAGCTTTAATATTTATTGGGCAAAACAAACAAACAAATAAAAACCTTTAAAGATATGTCAGCTGCAAATTCAATGTATAAAATTTAAGTTAAACTTCATTTGTCTAAACATAATATACTTGTGCATTAAACACTATTGATTAATTTACTTCATTTTTATTTCTGTTTTTAGATACATTATCTATCGACACATTGATCAATGTATTCATAGTAATAAGTAAATTAAGGGAAAAAATATTCAGTACAATATATATATTTTAAAAATTTTGCATTATTCTCTTTCATGTGCAATATATTCAGTGAAATGCAGACTGGTGAATTTGTTTGAAATAAAGTCAGTATCATGTGATCATAGAATTATCAAGGCTGGAAAAGACTTCCAAGAACATCTAGTCCAGCTATCAAGCAACTACCAATGTTTCCCTGTTAAATCACTCCTCTTGGTAGAACATCAGTAACTGGCACAGTAATCACTGGTTTTATGTATATTATATCTGAAAATAAAGAAGTTAGGAGAAGATAATAGACTTGAAGGTTCTGCAGTGATTTTGTATATTTCTTAGAGAGCCTTTCATATTTCCTCATAATATAAATGATCAATGTTGAGGTTTTCTATCAGCTTTTACAATGAACAACGCTCAAAAAAAATTACTTTCCTTGAGCTTGGTAATTAGGAGTTGAAAAAGAACCTGGTGTTTCTGAGTGCATATACATGGATGCAATTTTGTGTAAAATGCGTATGATAGAAAGGATGAACTAATTTAGACAGCTCTGTAAGATAAGTCATTAGGCTTATGATTTTTCCTAAAATATTGAGCATAATAATATTTGTATTTAGTGTCTGTTTTTTTTTGTTTTTTTTTTTTTTTGTTATTTCTGTCTAATCACTGTGTTATAAAGAAAAGGTGATGAATGATTATAAGATAATGAGATTCTGCAAAAGCTTAATACAAAAAATTGTATTAATATACCCTTCTATTTTGCTAAGAGACTAAATCTAATTTGCCAAATTAGCTGAAAATGCACAGGGTAAAACAGCATTCTCTTGTTAATTAAAAAAATCATAATAATATTATTATAAACACAAAGTATTTCCGGCACTTTCTCACCTACAGAATATTAATAGTTTTTGTGGAATTAAAGGTCATTATGTTCTATGTCTGTTCCATTTTAAAAAAAAAAATACCCAGTATTAGTAACAGAATGTCAAATTAACTATATATTTTGCTTTACGCAGAACTGAATTTATAGTCTGTTGTTCCAGTTATACAAATAGTTTGAAAGCTGATTTTTTTTTTTTTTAATGTCTAGTACTGTTTGCTGAGCATTCAATTTTAATACTAATTAGTTTTATTTGTTTTCCACATTACCACATTCTAAGCTTTTTTTGGAGTATTCTCTGAAAAGCTATATCCCTTGTTAACACATTTTTGTGATACCATCAGTTTGCAGAGCAACTTTAACAATGAAGTAAGCATCAAAAGATGTACAGTAATGGGATAATTTTCTTTGGATAGACCTCTGGATATCAATTCTCCTGCTTGGGCCAAGGTCATCTAAAGCAGGTTGCTAAGGATCTTGTCCGGGTTTTGAGCACCTTCAGGGATGAATTCCACAACATCTCTCATCAACCTTTTCTTACACATGGTTATCTCCTCTTAAATATTTTGCTTATCTTTTTTTCTAATGAGTAAATTTAGGTTTTGTTGTTGTTTTTGTTTATCTTAACATGTTTCCATTGTTTTCCTGATATTTATAATAGAGTAGAATGTGAATATAAATATGAATATAAATAAAAAGTTATAATTTATTCAACATTTTTTTAGTCCAGGGATGGTCAGGTAAATTGGATTGGATAGTTTGAAGAATTATACAATATATCAAATATTTAATCAAACTGTATTCTTATGCATAAGTTTGAAAAGATCTTACAAGATATTGGAATTAAGGATGATTATTTATCAAGGGGAGTGTGAAAATTATGTTTACTGGAAAACTATACTAGCACAGTGAGGTGGTGGATGGTGTTTTTCAGCACTGGTGACAGTAATAGTGGATCATCTCCATTGGTGCATACTTTTGCAAGTGTAGCATCTATGCTCTTGTTTACTGCTGGTGAAAACACATAGCTAGTGACATTTTCTTTCCTCTATTCTTCAGACACTTCTCCAGTTACTATGGCAATCAACGATTATTGAGTGTGGTCTTGCACCACATCTGCTTCTGCCCTGTATGTGTTCCTTTTTATTTTTTATTTTTATTTTTATTGGCTATTTCCAGGATCTCCCTGCTCATCAACACAGGTCTCCAGGAATTTTTGCCTTATCTCTTGCTCATTGGAATGGACCATTTGAAAGCTTGGAGGAAATGATCCTTGAAGCTCAACCGGTTTTCTTGTGCCCCTCTTCTCTCTAATGCCTTATTCATACAAGTTTTTCAAGCACATCTCTGAAGAGTTGGAAGTCTACCCTCTAGAAATCTAGGGTGCCTTTTACCTTGTTCTCTCCTCACAGGATTCTATACATATATTACGGATTCTGTAGGCAAGGAAAATTATGACATTCCTATTTCCAACGAGTATTTTCTTATTTTGAAGTATGAGGTACAAAGATTTGAAAGTATCAGGATTTCTGCAAAAGATGAGCTGGATCTTAAACATGTAGTCACCCTGCCTATTCATCTACTGAATCATCAAGTTACTATGATTATTTTAGAGAAAAAAATAAAATAAAAATAAATCAAAGTTGAAATATCCTGGCTTCACATATTTTCTTATTCATCAATGCAAATATTCAAGTAAGTATTAGTATAATTATTTTCCTTCCTGACACTACTAAACCTGCAGTCACAAAGACCATATTACATTACTTCCAGACAGTTAAAAGTATTTGTTAGATCTTTTGAGGGAGAAGTTACTGTATTTTGTGGATGCCCCCTCCCTGGAGGTGTTCAAGGCCAGGTTGGATGGCGCCCCGGACAGGCTGCTCTAGTATTAAATGTGGAGGTTGCTGGCCTGCCTGTGGCAGGGGGGGTTGGAGATTTATGATCCTTGAAGTCCCTTCCAAACTGGGCCATTCTATGATTCTGTGATTTTGTGAAAGAGAACTAATAAAACCAAAGGTTAACATATTAGATTTGTAAAACCAGGAGAATGTAGGAACCAGATAAGTCAGTGCAATATAAGATTGCCTTCTATGACAGAGACAGAAAGAAATCACATGTATATTCAAAGTCTAGATAACAGGTAGATAAATAGATTAGATTGATAGCTAGATACACTGATAAACAGATATGAAAATATGCTATGTATCATACTTATATTTGATCTTTCCATTTGTTTTACCCACATTTCAAAGTATGCAAATTGACTTGTTATACTGTAAATGACTGTAGAGGGTTTTTGTTTGTTTGTTTGTTTGTTTGTTTCCTTTGTTTTTGGTGTTTACTGTTGTTTTCTGTTTTGTTTTTTTGTGTGTGTGTGTGTGTTCCTCCCACACCCCACACACAGTTTTATACCTACGTCAATGCTCAGAAACTGAAAAGGCAGTAGTAATGAAAATATTTTGTGTGACACTCAAAGCACATTTGAAATTTTGAGTTAAATATTTGTATTTTTTTTCTTTTTGCTTAAGATTCAGGTGTTGTATCTTTGCAGTATCTGATATTTGTAGCACCTTGACCATTTTTTACGCCAGCAGTTAGATTAATGTGGTTGTTTAATAGCCTAATTAGGTATAAATTTGGATTCTCTCATGTTTTAAAAGTCCTTGAGGCTTCTGAAAAAGTAAGACTTACTATTAGTCCTGCAACATGAAATACATTGCTTGTTGTTGTTGTTTATATTAAATGAAAGAAAAATAAAAGATCCTCAACATAAAATATTTTAAAGATATATATATATATATATATATATTCTGTTGATTATTTAAGATGATGTTGTCTTTCACAAGATATAATCTGGAAATTTTTCCACCTTTTGTACAGGTAATCAACAAGGACATTTATAAAAGCTAATATTTGGTTGTATGCGTTATTATCAATATATACTTTTAGTTCTTATTGTGACTAAGCAGTCATTCTGTGTGACAGAGAATGATTTATTGTCCAGAAAATTCAAAGGCAACAAAATTTACACAGAGCATGTAAAAAATAATGATCCAGAGTGTGAAAATAAGTAAAGAAATATTGTTTTAATTTCCAAAAGGAAGAAAAAATACCTATACAAGATATCCCATAACATACACAAAATTAATTCACAGCACACTTATTTTCTGGAATATGCTTATAAAATAGGACTTCCATGGAATTCATTATATCTAATTGTTTTTGTTTGTTTGTTTATTTTTTTAATGTTTAATTCATTTTACATTAAGGTAAGTGTGACTGTTTTCAGAACTGAAGAATATAAAATATTTTTTTTTACTCTTTCTGTTTCTCTCTCAGGCTGTTACTAACCTTTGTATTCAGTCCTGCTTAAAAATCAAAAATCCCCTGTTTTTAGAACTGTCCATCACTCAAGGTAATTTCTTATGCTCTGCTATCTGTGTTCATATTTTTGCCATGCTTTTCCATTCCCACTCTACAGGAAGCAATTCCTTCCATAGAAAATTCATGGACTTTTTTATTGCCTTTCTATAATTCGTAGTAGAGAAAAGTAAATTTCATTTTTACTTCAACTTTTTCTTCATGTCTTCTCTAAGTTCTGTAAATTGTTCTGATGTTTGTCACCCTTACACTTGAAAAAGAAGGTGCTAAAAAGTTATTTCCTCCACACTCCTTACCATTTTGTGGTTATTAGTGTATGTTTCTTATTGCTTGCTGGTTCCATTTTCTCCATAATATTATTTCTATTTCCTGTCTATACATCACACATGACTTCTTACCAGTGCAACATTTGTAGAAGGTTCCCAATTCACCTTTCTCATGGTACTATAATTTTACTCTTCAGCTTTTTAACTACAGTATGAACATACATTTTCCTTCTTCTCTTTCCTCCATTCAGTGAAAACATCCCATATTTTTAATAGAACCATAGGAAGGTTTGGGTTTGAAGGGACCTGGTCAAAGTGCCCTGACATGAGCAGGGGCATCTTTCACTAAATCAGGCTGCCCCAAATCCCATCCAACATGACACTGAACACTTCCAGGGAGGGGGCGAGTACAGTTTGTCTAGGCATACTGAATCTCACCACCCTCTCAGAGAACAATTACTTCCTCATACCTAAAATAAATATATTCTCTTTTACTTAAAAAATATTACACCTTTTCTTGTCACTACACTTTCTGTTAGAGTCCCTCCTCACCTTTTCTACAGGCCCCCTTCTAAGTACTGAAAGGTCACTATAAGATCTCCTTGGACTCTTTCCCTTTCTAGACTAACCAGCCCCAACCTTCTCACCCTCAATTCATAGGAGAAGTGTTTCAACAATCTGGTCATTTTCGGTAGCCTTCCCTTGGACCAGCTCTAACAATTCCATATCTTTCATATGCAAGGGACACCAGATATGAATGCAGTGCTCCATTTAGGTCTCACAAATGTGGAGTAGAAAAAGAGACCTTGATCTTAACCTGCTTGTTAAATTCCTTTTGATGTAGCCTAGAATATGACTAGCTTTGGGGGCTGCAACTATGTACCACTGCAATGTGTCCTAATTTTTATCCACTAATATCATCAAGTCATTCCATGTAAGGCTTCTCTCAATCCATTCATGTGACAGCCATGGAGAGCTGATGGCCCATTTCTCCAGCCTGTTCAGTTATTGTATTAAGAAGGCACAACTTGACATAGTTTTGGGTAACTTTATGTTTTATTTCAATATCACAAAACCTTATCCTACATATATAACTTTTGCATGGGTACCATTTTTAATTTAAATTGTCAGGATTAATTTTCTTATTAAGAATTTGCATTTATTATATAGTATTTCAGCCCTAATAATAGTAACTAATGGAATCTACAAGTACTTTAAGCCACCTGTTTAACCATCCTCGAGTGGAATTAGGAAGAGATTTTCAGATGATATATAGATGAATAAAAACTGTTCATTGAAATAAGTCCTCAAACATAGGTATTTTACAGTACCCCCTTTTTTAACTACATAGTATGATTAAAACTGAAACTTTTAAAAGCTTCCCAAAACAGTAGATTAACTTTGGGTAGTGTATCACATTAATATAACATAAAAAATCATTAAGTATAATCATAGAAAGTCGCAAACTCTTCTTTGTCACTGCAGTGATTTTTCTTTTGTGGATTACTGTCATAATGCAAATGACTTTCAACCAGATACATTGAGCACTGCGTTCTGTAACTTCTATGTTAAAAGAAAATGAAACAACCACTCCCAAATAAACAAACAAACAAAAACAGTTTTACTATCACAAGTCGTAACTTCCCATAAAATATCATCTAAAAAAAAAAGACTCAAATGAGCAAACAATGTACAAGTAAGATGTGATTTCAGTGTATCTTTAGTTCTATTTTCCTTATGGTAGATTTAAAACAATCATTTATTATCTTCAGTATAATCATAAACGTAAACAGCTTTTAATTTAGTGATATTATAGAAGTATTTATTTTACTAAACTCAGTGCTCAAATTATACTGGCAAAAAAAATTGCTTGCAGAGATGCAAGTACTGTGATTCTTATACCCTTTTCACAAAGGTGTCACATTTTCTCAAAAGCAACCACTAATTCCAACGCCCATATCATTTTATTTTGTTATTTGCTGTTGCAAAATCATATGTTTTCATTATTATACCTTATGTATATGATAACAAACCCTCTTGTTAGTAGATGTAGTTCCACTTCACTCATTCTCACTGTGAGTTAAAATGCAGCTCTATCATTTCATACTGCTTACTTATTAATAGTGAAAGTAGTCACAAGAGGAACTGTAAAGACCAAAGGAAATGAAGGCTAAATATTTAAAAAACTCTGACCAAGAATATGTTCAGAGCTTGCCATGTTTTTTGATGTTACAAAGCTTATGTATGTTAAGCTACAAATTTTAACTTCTCCCTTTGAATGTCCTTCTCAGGAAATTAATAAAGGTTCTTTGGCAGTCTGAAGTTTTCAGATTAAGTCAGGTATTCACATTTTTTCTTCGAAATAATTGAGCAAAGGTCAGGTTTGGTTTGTTTATTTGTTTGAACCAGTTGTGAATTCATCTTCTTTTACAAAAGTTACTTGTACGTTAAAGAAAAAATTACTTAGGGAAAGGGAGATAGAGCTCCAATTCTTCTCAGTGCATGAGTATACTGAAAACTTTATTTCAATTTTCCACTTAAGTGTCCTAAACATTCTGTAAGCTCCTAAGTTTATTAAGATAGTTCTACTTTGCAGAATATAATTAAACAATCATTTGATCATGCGAGGATTGAATACAGTGTTTTAGCCTTAGTAAATGTGATCTTTATAAAGCTGGGAAGAATTTGAAGTTCAATTGCCAATTCGTGGGATACTTTCTATGTTGTTGTAATCAGCAGAATTTCTGTGCAGATCTCATGTGATCTGCTACACATTTATTGCAGCTATTCTAAATTGTCTATATTTATTTTATTTTGTTTTATTTTATTTTATTTTATTTTATTTTATTTTATTTTATTTTATTTTATTTTATTTTATTTTATTTTAAACTGGGCCTGTGCATTAGTTGCAGCAGACCTTACAGTTACCTTAGGTATCCAATCATTCAATACTCTAATCTATTTTCATGCCAGCTGCTGAATGTCCTCAAAGCGAAGAAAAGACAGAAACCATTATTTACAGCATTTTGTTTAATTTTGTAACTCATGATCTAATTAATAATTTTAATAGAATAATTGCTCTTTATATATATATATGTACACACACACACACACCTATGTACACATTTCCAAGAATTCCTTTATTTTTCATGAGTCATTTATACAGGTTTCATAGATCTCAAACAAATCAGGCTACTCACTGAACTGCTGATCTACTATCAGTTCAGAAAAGTTGTGTTACACGTAGAAATGTGTCTTGAAGAAACTACAAAATTTGTCAGTTGGAACACCTCAGTCAAATTTTTCTGTTCTTGACTCAGGTAGCAGTTGACAGAGAACTACGAAACCTGTCATTTTGAATTATGTAACTATTCTCAGCAGAAATCTAAATTCACATCTAAAACTTCTGCTTCCAGAAACTCTGCTTTGGGATATCTGTAATAACAATTTATACAAGTCAATCATGCATGCATATGTTGTAATGTTGCAATATGAAATACTTCAGAATATGCTCAGTATGTTGAGAAAACAGATTAACTTATTATGTGGGAATCAATTTGAAAAAAAAAAAAAAAAACAAAAAAAAAAAAAAAACCAAAAAACAACAACAAAAAAAGGAAGCTTGCATCAAAAGAGCTATACCTGTAGATCCTGTCTTCAATTTATAAGAGTTAATAGCGGCTATTAAAATAAATAAATAAATAAGTACCCACTTAATTTTACATCATTGCACTGAATGGATTGTTCCTTTAAGCAACACAACTAGTAAATAATTGAAATTTGTTACTGGTCTTTAAATATGTTAGTACCAATAAGTGAACAAAAGAATTATCTGTTTTGCATATTAAAAACCTGCAAATGTAATCAAACTCATCCCGCTACCATGAATTATTTATGTAAGAGAGCAGAGGTCTAAGGGAGACCTATGCAACTTCAGACAAGATCATGAAAGATTTATGAAGGCATGTGTGTTTGTGGAAGGACTTCAGAGTATTGTGCTGAGGTATCAGACTGGACTGAACGAAGAATAGATACTGAATAGAAATGTATAAAGGTACTCTGAAGACTGGGTTCTATTATGTTAAATTAAAAAGTCATGTTTTACAAGGAGTTCGTAAGCAGAATCTTCTAGATATATCTCCATCAAAAACTTTCAAATAAAAAAAAAATACATTTCCACCAAGTCTGCTGCAGCAGCATGTGTAGGCCAACACACATATGAAACGGAACTAGGCCCTCTAAGTAAATGTTCCCTCCTAGCAAATCATCTTATGCTGACACAAGACTAACAAGGTTTTGTAGAATTCTAATGTGTTTGAAATAACTTTTACTGATACCCACCTTTGCTGAGTTTCCCCATGCTCCCAGAAGATTCATGCTTTTAGACAAGTGTTTCAGCACTGCATTCTTAACATCTGCTGTGATGATTAGGAAATAATCTAACAAGTAGTACATAGATCCCAGAAAAGTGTGACTTCTGGGATTTCAAACAGTGTAAGAGAAAAATTAGTTGAAGATTATTATTATACAGGAAAAATAAAGGTCTAGTAATGTTAGTTGCACAAAATTTACATGGGAATTACAGGACCTAAATCTAAGAATTGACATCTGTTCGGAGCTGTTTAATCTTCAAAAGTAAGCATTCTGAACTGTACAACGTATTACCTTTTGACCCTAACGTTATGAAGAAATTTCAATATGTGTCTTTATACAACAGCAGATACTTATCCTTCTTCCTAGTGGCTGTTGTACAGCAAGTTTATGTCCCGGCTTCACCTGAGACAGATTTAACAGAAAATGTGTTTTTAAGTATTGCTGAGTGATGGGAACACACCCATGACCCTGACAGTCTCCTAGGAAAGGCCATTGCCATAATGGTATGGGTGTGCAGGGAGATGTGCGGGGAGGGATTGGAACCAGAACAGCTGTCCTTGATTGGTCAAGTGGTTATTTTATACTACATGACAACATGTAGAAAGTTATAAAAAGCTGTGGGGAGTTGGTTGGAGGGAAACCAAAGACTGCTTGGGGGTCTGGCTGGTCACTGGTGGTGAGGTGTAGTGTTGCTAGGGAGGGTTTTTGTGTGCAAGCAGTTGTATTGTTAGCTGGACACTGATTGCTAGTTGTGTAGTAGTTGCATTACAAACCGTCATGGTTTTATGGTCATCGGTATTCCACATCATAACATCATTAGTGCACTGGGAACTGAAGTGCTAATGTGCCAGTTCCACACACCAAATAGAAGAAAATCCACTCCCCAGAAGACTGTTCGCTGTGCTGATATTCCTTCACAGGGAGGAACACATATAAGGCATTGGTGGGTCATCTAATGCTCTCTCGCTTTCCTTCGTTTTTTCTCTTTGTTACTCTCCTCCATCTCTTCTTGCTGCTTCCCGTCCCGACTGTGTGCACTACTTCAGTATTTCTGTAAGGTCTACAGCTTTCAGATACTCTCTCATTACATCTGAATTAGTTTGTTTCTCTTCAGTTTTTTTGTTTTGTTTTGTTTTTTTAATTATTTTTGGGTCCCCTGTTTCCCTTTTCCAGAGGCATGGATTTTATGAAATTCCTCTGCCCGACTCATCACAGAAATGGGCCAGACCAGCCCATAAACCGTTGACACAAACATATATATATAAAGATATAGAGAGAGAAATAAAGATTTTGGTTTGTTTTGGTTTGGTTTTTTCCCTCATCATTTCTGTCCTAGTAAATAACTTTGATATCAACCCGCAAGTGTTTTGTTTCTAATTCTCTCCCCCATCTCACATGGAGAGAGTGAGTAGAGGACTGTATGGTATCTAGCTGCCTGCCAAGTTGAGCCATAACATTTTAAGTCCCAAACTGTGCCTGACCTTCTTCCGGGAGCAGGCTATCCTCCTTGGGACAAAGCATGCTTTAAGGTACCTAGCCCAAGGAAACATATGTCAGCATTCAATCTCATGGCTTGCTTTTTTTTAATTTTCTGTGACTGATGTCTCAGAGGTGCAGTTTTGTGAATCTTTTCTTAACGAATATTATACATATTATACACAGCACTTTGGATCATACTATCTATGAAAGAAAGTGGTCTACTTCAAGAGAAAGTATCTTCCTTTTGAAAGGAGACCTTGGAAATGGAAGAAGTGCTGTGCCTTTCTAGTAATTATCCAGAATCTTGGAAACCTCTGCTGATTAATTCACCTCGTATGTCCTCCATTGTAGGAGAGGCTAAATGTAGCCAAAAGGTAAGAATACCCAACACAAGTGTCAGAAATCTAGTGTCAGAAATCTAAGTTGAAGATTTTATTATTATTATTATTATTGTTATTATTATTATTATTTTCCCCAACATCTGTTCTTACAGCAATTCTATGTGAAACAAACTTAGAGCGTGTTGCACTTGGACTGGGCTATATTCTTATTGCTTCAGTATTTCAATGAATTTGCTGAAGAATCATACTTCCTCTCTCCAGGTTCAAATTTTTTTTTAGTCATTTGAATCAAGGGAATAAATAGACTATTTATCCACTTTGAAAATGTACTTATTGACATAAAAAATATTATCTGCTCTGATTTTTAATACAGAAGAAAAAAAGTGATTATTTTTTGAAATGCAAAAGACATAATCAGTTTTCACAAGCCCTTCACTACCATTCAAACTGGAAATATAAAAATCTTAGAAAGGGACAAAAAAAAGTGTTGCTCAGCAGAACCACTTGATGTGTTCTGTGTTGCTTTCAAAGAAAAGTAATTATACATTTGTTGCATTTGTTGAAAAAAATTGCACATTACATTATTTAGTTCAATCCAGTCCCAGTTATTTAAATTTACAGAGTAAGAAGTGTGTTTAAAGAAGCCCTCTAGATATATATATATTATTAAAAAAAAAAAAAAAAAAAAAAAAAAAAAAAAAAAAAAAAAAAAAGGGCTTTCTGGTTGATTCAGGTAATGTGAATAAATGATTAGTCTTTACTGTAGCAGAGAAAATTAATCTTTTGAGCACAATGAAATTAAAAGGTTTTGGCTTGCCTGATCTGAACAAAGTAAGATGAATTTTTAATACAGCAAATTAATTAGGCACATAATGAGGAATGGGATGCATAATAAATCTAATTCTGATAAATATCAAAATAGTCCAGATCCTACAGGAAATAAATATCATCCATCACAAACATACATTAAAGTATGTTTATTTGTAAGTATTAATGGTAAAAGTGTTTACATAAAGGAGTTAAGGAGTTAATTCTAGTAAATTCTATTTACTTTTTTTTTTTTTTCTTAGTGCAATTACATTACATGTTGACTCTCATCTGTATCTTTTTATGAAATTGATTTCAGAACATTATTCATTTCTGAAGGTGTTAATGTAGCATAAAGAATTTGTATTATGGTTAAACATACTGTCTATGCCAGGTGTTACATGTTATTTGCTTCTGCCCTGAAGATCATTTAACAGCTTATAAATCTTTACGGCCCCATGATGTTTTGCTACAATATTTTGCATTTTTAAATAGCTTCTGAAAGACACAGTCTAAAAATATGTAACAAGCATCATTTTTCTTACTGAGGTACAAGCATCTTCCCTTAAAATACTGCTAGTTACAAAACTGAGGCAACACTAATACTGGAAGAAATAAGTTGATTATGAATGTCAGAACAAAAGTTTTAGATAACTTCTTAGTAGCTGAAGGATATAACATTAAAGATTAAACAATTATTTTATGAAATTTTCTTGCATCAAACTTCTTCACAAACATTTAAAAATATATAAAAAACATAAGTTTTTGTATTGCAATATAACTTCATGGATGTTATCTGTACATACAAAGGTTGCTCTAAAAGTAATGCCCCCTATTCAATTATGTCAGCCTACAGAATCAGAAGCAGATATTTGTAATAAGGCAATAGAGATTGAACCTTCCCACCAATATTCCATTACATTTTGTTGCTGTGCAACAGATGGCAGCAGAGCAGCAGTCTGGCAGCAGTCTGACAAAATGGCATCTAGTATGGAAGTGTGTATGAGACAAATGTGTACAATGTAATTCATTTTTTGTTTCATCTTCAGATGTGTTCAAGTAATAACTCCTTTTTAAACTTATAGTATTCTGATGTTAGCCACTAATGAGACTGCAACTGGTAGTCCTAGTGGACTTAGTCCTAGTAATACTTTAAGCTGTCTTTTCTCCTCCAGCTGAAATCCCCGAAAAAGTCCCTACTGCCTTCAACTTGTATTACTTTGTCTTCTATTTAGATCTTGAATTCTGATTTATCTCTTTTCAACAAAAGATGATACCAAAATGTGTTGTTTCTGTCTTTGTTTCTGAGTTATTATTATTATTATTATTATTTACAAGGGAGTATTATGTCCATACAGTTGATGCTTTTTGTTCAACAGTTAATACACTGAAATAAAAAAAAAATAAAAAAAAAAAATAATAATAATCTGAAAATGAGATAGTAAGACTGGAGGGTGCAAGTCAATTATCATAAACTTCACTGTAAAACTTAAAATCACTTTCCCATACTTCTATTCAACAACAGTAAATCACAGAATGACAGAATCACAGACTTGTAGGGGTTGGAAGGGACCTCTAGAGATCATCGAGTCCAACCCCCCCTGCCAAAGCAGGTTCACTACCCCACGTCACACAGGTAGGCGTCCAGGTTGGTCTTGAATATCTCCAGAGGAGACTCCACCACCCCCCTGGGCAGCCTGTTCCAAAAAAACCTGTTGTTGTTGTTTTAAAATCAATATTGTCAATGATATTAATTTTCTTTATAAAGTTATTCAATATAATTAAATTGTGTTTATTCATTTTTCTCTAATTTAAAGTTTGGATTCCGGACTGTAGGAGCTTTCCCAACATTTGGAGAGGCAAACTATTTAACTTTCAATTATTACAGACTGTCTATAAATCATGAGTTTATTTAACTAACTGAAAAAAAAAAAAAAAAAAAAAAAAAAAAAAAAAAAAGCAGAAAACTATTAGAAATACAAAACAAGCAATACACATAAAGCCCCAGTTCTATATATTAATCTATATGTATTCTAATAAGTCTTAAAAATAAGTTGTATGGCATTTAAGAAGTATTAACAATTTGATCTCAAAAACTGCACTACATACTATTTTTAACTATTTCCAGAATACTGTTTATTAGGAAGTATTTTGCAAAGTTAGGAAGTCATTTTCAAATATATTTCAAAATATCAAAATTCAAATTAATAATTTCAACATTTTTCCCTTAGCTAAGTGATTTGAAATATTGTAAAAAAATATTTGTGTGTACTTCAAAAATTGCATAATAAAATATATACCTATATGACATCTATACACGATATACTTTTTTCTAATTTGAATTAAATTTAGCTGTGAGAAGATTAACAGAGATTAAATGTAATTTTTGCTTTAGGAATTAAAAATAATGAAGAAACACTATGTAAAGATGTAAGATAATAAGATGTTACACTGTTTTCATTATTGTAATGGAAGACTAAAATAAGCCATTAAAGTTTTATTTGAAAATTATTCAATATTCAAGAGTCTTTTACACTGTGCATGAGTTGCCTGTGACTGACAATGATAAATGGTATTCCATTGTGCTATTGAGTTGATGATAATGTGCTATTCACATATGAATAGATTTATCTAACCATTTATTTTTGAAGTTCTTTGTATTTTTAACCATTATTTAATAACAGACATTTCCTGAATTGCATGCAAGAGTTATTGAACTTAATGTTACTTCTAAATCCAAAGATAAGGACAGTCCTTCACATTTTTATTTGTTCAAAGAGTAAAATATAATTTTAAACCAATGATCCAGATACTCCAGTTCAAGTTCTTCAGTAAAAATATTCCAAATGTACAGTAACACATCTTCGGTTTATTCTCTTTGAAGTTTCAGCTACTTCAGTCAGTGCAATAAAATATTCTGGAGGAAAAAACAAACAAACAAAAAAAGGTACTATATGGTCTTAAGTTCCATAGATATAAATCAAAGAAATCTTTTTAATTCAAGAGATCTGTGTGGAAACGTGCAATCTGGGAATGTAAACAATATTTCATTTTTGCAAGATGTAACTGGTAAAGCTACATCTTTTTTTGTTACATTGTCTCTGACATTTAAACTTGAATTTTCTAATGGATAACTATATTTTCCTTTCCTTTCTCCCTGCCCAGATCAACTAAATACATTCGGGGAGGAAAAAGAATAAAATAAAATAGAATAAAATAGAATAAAATAGAATAAAATAAAATAAAATAAAATAAAATAAAGTCTGTAAATATAACAACTACAAACTCTAAATAAATAAATAAATAATAAAAAATAAAAAATTCTTATGTACCAAAGAAAGTCTGTAAACTTAATAGTGTTTCTGTGATCTTTCAAGAGAATGCCTAAATATTATTAGATTAGAATCTACCATTTTTATTTTCTCTCCCTTTCTCCCCTCCCCACCTTGTAGGATCTCAACATAATGTAGATCAAAGAATCCATGTAAGTATCTGAATTTGACAGTTTTAGTTACCAAGATGGTGGCCCACAATGATGAAAAAAAAAAAAAAAAAAAAAAAAAAAGTTTGTATCTTTGCAGAATATGATCATATGATCTCCATCTGTTACTCTTGCTTAAAATTTACTGGTGAATTATTATTAAATAATTTTTGGTTTCTATTGGGATATTTTGAATTAACTTTTAGAAAATGTGTCCTGTTCCATCTAACTTGTATAATCATTCCTTCATTCCTCTGCTGATCTTTCAGGTATTTGATTCGATTTACTGAAGTACTATGATGATGTAAGGATTAGAATAAATATGCTATAAATATGTCCAGTGCTAGTGCACAATTCATGACAGTTCTGATCACTGTTGTCCTAGCTATGAATAATATATTATCAGGGTGAAAGCCAGAGGGAACAGATTACCCAAGAAGGATCTTTTTCAAAACTTTACAAAAGTTCCTTGATTATTATTAGTTGAGGATGAGTCTTATATTTGCGTGTACATATGCATACATAGATAAGTAAATGTTGCAAAAATATGTGTCTTACTACCAGACACAATAATGAAGATGATCTACCGCTGTGACTGGTGTCTTATTGTGCAGAAGAAATGCACATATTTGCAAATAAGTCTCTTCTATTGGTTGTTTCTTTCTTTCTTCACTCCACCGTCCCCCCCAAGACACACACACACTTTTCTATAGCTCACTTTAAAGCTATTTTTCAATTTGTGGTTGTCTTCTTTTCAAAATGACTTTAATTTTGGTTCCATTTCAGTTCATACCAAATACTCCTCCTCTATACAGTGCTTCACCTCTCCCAGCATGAAATCATCTGATCCAATCATTCTGAAATAGAACAGAATTCTAATTCATTCCCTTTCTATCCTCTATTTCAATGATATTATTATAACAAGCCCAACTGGATTCAACATCCCTTTTCAGTCAGGGATAAAATGCCGGTGGCTGTCAAAAAGAGTAAAACAGCAACAACAACAGCAAAAAAACACCAAAAAACAGTTTATTCACTTCAACAGAAATAGAAACAAATGAAGAGCAAGAAAAGAGTGGGGGAAAAAAAAAACGCCTTTGGACTTTTTATTCCTCCTTCCATCTGAGTTATTCCAGATAAAGACATAAATAAAACTGCTTTGCTGCCAACTATGTCTCTTTGACTTTTTTCTCTCTGTGACACAAAACCACTTTCATGAGTTCACGTCTCTGACCACCTTCTGTGCTTTACCTTTTCTAAATCAGAAATATGAAGTTCTTACAGTTTTTTTGTTTTGTTTTGTTTTGTTTTTGTTTTGTTTTTTTTATACAAGGATTAGTCTTGAGAAAAATGAGACCAAACAATGATATATTTCAATTAATAATTTCTCCACAGTTCTGTCAAGGAAACTGAATACATTTTTATCTTTATTATTGCTTAATTTCTTGTTAATTTCAATCTAATAGGTATTGATATATTTCTATGCAGACAAATTAATTTTAGTGTTTAAACAAAGAAACAAAAAAGATGCAAACCAAGAACCATAGACTTGCTCTTGTACTTGTGGCTTAAAGGATAATTTTCCCCCCACACTTTTGGAGGTATAACAATACATTTATTTAATACATTTGTTTACTTTCTTACCTACTCATTCATTTTATTCAGTGACATTGAAGGCAGTCCAGCCTGCATAAATAAGATCTCCTATGAAAAGGTAACTGATATTTCTACATCTCCACTGAATTTATCATCTGGATTTGGCCAATACATGTGCTAATTTTACCCATTTTTAATATGTCATAGATGCAGAATTCATAAACTGATAATATTATTATTTCAAAGTTATATGATTAATTTTTTTCAGTTGTATAACTGATGCTTGTAATGGCAGTGGAAATATAATTTTCTGGGAAAACCATAGAAGCATTGGTCAAAGATAGAAGCAGAGGTCAAATTTCTTCACATAAGTTATTTTTTAAAAAGAAAACATTTGTAGAAGGCTTATAATTAATTATATTTTTCACTTGTCATTTTAATTTAAAAGAGAAAAGAATGTGTTTCTAGTTTGTTTCATAATGTCACAAACAATAAATAATTTGGTTGTAAGACAAGATTCATTCTTTTCCAGTTGCACCACATATAATGAAACTTTCTTTGCCAAGGTCAAACTATAGTAAATTGAAAATATATTATGGATCTTGAAAAGAAAACACTATTAAAATTCCAGTAATCTTACAGAACACATTAATCTCTATTATAAAACAATTTTGAATAACAGGTTAAAGATGAAAATAGAAGTACAGAGGTATAATCATGTAATCATACTGCTACAGATGAGTTTTGAAGGATTATTACTTGACTTTATACATTTAGGTAGCTTGTGTGTTTGCACTATCCTTTACAGTACTGCTTTTTTGTGCTCTATAATAAAAATATTCATGCTTATGCATGGAAACATTTCCACAGTTGTATTTGAATTATACATTCAAAAATATGCAAAAACATACATATTTAGTATGCAGTTAGTCATAGATATTGTAAGAGGAATACTCGTGGACCAACTAAGCTAAGGAACGCTTAATAATTTCATTCCATATGTACAGACATAAAATGAAATCAACTTATAATTACGGTGGTGGTTCTATCAACATGAAAAAGAACAAAAATTCTCTAATCATTCAGATTAGAACTGAAAGGATGATTGATATTCTTTTAAAAGTAGTTTCCACAGACATTTGGGAACAGTTGAATTGTGGCCTTATATGGGAGATTGGTAATCACAGCCTGAACCTCTGATTAATCAGCTGAGGCAAGTGTGTGGTCAGCTGTGGGAGCACAGGTGAGAGTAATATAGCTGTGCTCCGGGGATGGGTGGAGCTCGACTCCACCTCCTCTGAGACCTCATTTAAGGGCTGACTCTTACTGAGGCAGCATCTCTCTTGGAGACTGCTCATCAGTGAAGATTGGCCCAGCATCCTTGGCTAAGGCATCAGCACTGGTGAATTTCCCTTTTGCTTATAATCTCTGAACATTTATTAACATCTGTATACTAGCCACCTATACAGGCCTGAATCACTGATCACCTGAGGTGAACACTGAGTCAGCTGCAGGAGCACCGGTGAAGGCAATTGACCTGCGTGACCAGAGTGGGTAGAGCTTGTCTCCACCTCTCCTAGACTCCATTTAAGGGCTGACTGCAACTAGGGAGTGATCTCTTTTTGGAGATTGCTCCCTTTGGAGTTTTTTCTGCAAGCCTAGGACACAGATAAGAATTTCCATTTATTTTTTATTCTCCCTTTCCACCCTGATAGTCCTTCAGCAACCTGTACAACACTCTCCTTATTATACAGTTGTTGATTGTACAACATATATGATTTTCCTTTTTTTTTCCTCCTGCTTTTCCTGGTGACAGAATAGAAAAATAAAATCTGAATGTATTACATTAATAAGCATGAAATTGTGTTACTTTAAGGTTTGCCAGATGGTCCTTATATATTTAGTTTGACAAATTCTGTTATGTTGATTGCCTACGATAGTAAGTTTTGGAGAATCACAGTTCCTTAGGGGAAAATTGAAAGGAGAATCATAGGGGAAAATGAAAATATCCAACATACCTGACAGAGGAAAAACAAAAAACAGTAGTAATATATTAATAAGAGGAAGGAACGAAGATTAGAGTACATGGTAGTAAGAGAGTGAAAGTTATAAGAAGACAGCTTTACTTATAGAATGCATAAAAACTAGTGCGCATATGCATCTGTGTGCATGCACTCTAGGGCAGGAAAAACATCTTATGGATCCAAATTACATATTCTTGATCATTCTATATACATTGTAAACATTAGTGTAATCATAAATACATTATTAAAGAATTATCCTTTGTTTTAACTGCTAATGTCTGTAAAGATATCTTAAGTAAAAATAATTATTTTTATTGAATGTATAATATAACGTTCAATACTGTTATTTACGATGTTTTGCTAAACATACTTTTCTTCCTAAGAACTTAAAAAATAATCAGACTTGTGCTTTTCCTTCCCAATGGAGGAGTTCCAGAGACCTAAGTTACTACTTTGATTTAAATTATAAAAACAGAAAATTGTAAGGGCTTTCAGAATAGCCTTAGACTCAATCAATTTCTGAAATGTTTTAGCTAACAAGCAAACAGAAATAAGTTTTATCAAGATCTAATGTTATTTTTGTGGCATTTCATCTACAAGGTAAATATGTCTCTCATATTAAGATATAAATCAATTTTAAATAGAAATATAGAAAAAAGATGACATGTTTTGAGTCCTCAGATCATACCATCAGCTCCACCAAGCAATCGTATTCTGCTCTATTTTAAAGTCAGAATTTTTCTGCCCTTTCAATGCCTACATTTGTACATGAATTTATTTGTAGCAATTATTCTGAACTTTCCTTCTACATTCATATTGTAAATGTTAATCCAATTAAAACGTTTATTTCAGTGTCATCAATGATAAGAGAAAGATTAGAGAAATTGTGGGCTCCTGGTAAAGCAAATGGGAGATCTAATTACCTGTGACAGTGGAAATGTTTTATTTGCTTCAGCCTTTACCAGCAAGACCAGCCTTTGGGAATCCTAGGTCTCACAAACCAGGGTGAATGCCTGTAGCAGGGAAGAAACACCTTTCATGAAAAATGTTCAGATTTGTAAGCAAATTATTCATAAGACTATAAGACCTGATAAGATGCATAGATGGGTGCAGGGGAAGCTGGCAGATGTGACTGCAAGGTAAAAAATTCTTACTTGTGTAGACAGCCACATATATAAAGCTATATTGCTCATTTCAGTATTTAATTTTTCATATATATACATATTCATATATATATATTATTGGTTTTCTCATCTTTAAGCTAATCTTTCAATACCAGATTTTTGAATAATAAAAAGGAAATATTTCTTAATGTTTCTGTTTTAATCTTGTGCTTTTATTGTGTCAGGAGATTGCTGGAGTCCATGGATGATAACTTTCTGGTTGAAGTATTGGGAAGACCAAGCAAAAGTGCTGCCAGATCTGTTGCTCCCCAGTGCAGAGGAGATCATTAAAGGTATTAAGACTGGAAGCAGCCTAAGTTGCAGTAACTATGCCCCAGTTGAGTTTGTGATCTCAAGAACATGGGCCTGGCAAATATTGGGGTCAGAACCCTGAACTCTGGGAGAACAAACACTAGGCTATTTAAGGAATTCACAGAATCACAGAAACATCAAGGTTGGAAAAGACCTAGAAGATCATCCAGTCCAACTGTCACCAATACTTCCCAGCTAAATCATATCCCTGAATTGTTGGATGAGATCTTCTAGGAAGTTGTCCTTAGTGATAAATGGAAGGAAGCTGGCCACTCTTCAAGGATACCTTTCTGAGGGTGCAAGTGCTGTCCATCCCTCAGAATAAGAAACCAGGCAAGGGAGGCAGGAAACCAGCATGACTTGGCAAGGAATTACACCAGCTGTGGAAACAAGGGCACGTCAATTAGTGGGAATACAGGGCTGCTGTCTGGACTTGCAGAGACATGATTACATAAGCTGAAGGCATGGATGGAACTGAACATAGTGAGGGCCATTAAAGGCAACAAGAGATCCTATTTTATTTTTTATTTATTTATTTATTTATTTTTCCCTCAGGCTTCACACTGGCAGCCAGGATTCTTTTACTTTCCATTCCCTGAAGCTTGCACCCCTGATGCTCTAGGTGGGAACTGGAGTAATAAATCCACTTCTGCTGTAAGGTAATAGCAAGTCCAAGACTGCCTCATGAGTCTGAATGTATGGAAGTTCATGGGGCTGGATGATACGCATCCCAGGGTGCTAAAGTAGCTGGCTGATGTGCTGAGCTGCTCTCTGTCATATTTGAAAAGTCATGGCTGTTGGGTGAAGTCTCCAAGGACTGGGAAAAAAAAGGAAACATTGCTCACATTTACGAGAAAAGGAGGAAAGAGGACCTGGGAAACTACAGGCAATGGGGCCTCACCTTTGACTGGAAAGATCATGGAACAGATATTCCTAGGCACATGAGGGATAAGCAGGTGATCTGAAACAGCCAGCATGGCTTTACAATGGGAAGGTCATACCTGATCTATCTGGTGGCCTTCTATTATAGAATGACAGAATCACTGGATGAGGGGAGGGCAACTTATGTCAGCTACCTGAACTTGTGCAAAGCTTTTGACATGGTCCCCTACCACATCCTTACCTCTAAATTGTAAATATGCAGATTTGTAGGGTTGACTATTCAGGGAGTAAGGAATGGGATGGAAGGCCATAGACAGAGGTAGCGTTAAATGGTACTGTGTTCAGGTGGAGGCCAGTGATGAACAGTGTCCCACAGGGATCTCTCTTGGGACTAGTGCTCTTCAGCGTCTTCATCAGTGATTGGTTCAACTGTGTCCACAGCAAGTTTGCCAGTGACACAAAGCTGAGTGATATAGTAGATGTATTAGAAGATATCAGATACCATCAGAAGTGGCCTAGTGACTACATCAGCCAATTTCTTAAGAACTCTAGGTTGCATCTCTTCCAGATTTAAGGATGCTCTATCCAGGTATCTACATATATACATCAGATCAATTATGAAAAGCTATAGTTCTACTGGCTCTAGCAGATGTCTATCTAATTTTTTATAAGAAAATTGTGTTACTTTAAAATGTGATTTTATTTTCTTATGCACAGTTTATACATAATTGTATTCAAAGATAGAAGTTCGGAAGTATTTTTTTTCTTTAAAATTTCCTTCTTAATACTGTACAATTTAATCTTATTTGTGTATCAAATATCTTTAGAGGAATTTAGCCATTATTGTTAGCATTTTAATGCCACAATGAGCTACACTTCTCATATAAAAAAAAGAGAAGATGAAGTGGAATACAGGAAAAAAAACAAAACAAAACAAAAAAAACCAACTTTTATTTCTTTTAAGTCTTATAATGGTTCTCTAACTCATGAAAAATATTTTTGTTCTTCAAAGACTGTAAGAGAAACAGATTTTATTTTACATGCAGTTAATGTAAAACAGTAAAAAAAAAAAAAGAAAGAAAGAAAAGAAGATACAGTGTTGTTGAGTTAATATTTTACAAGGATCATAGTGGAAAGGCACAACACCACTTCTATTCAGCAAAGACTTTTTATTTATGAAAGAGCATAATACATCTGAAAGAAATATTTCTATTAGCTGCACAGCCCATTTCTATCTACTTAAAAAGAAAGCTTTCTTTCATATTGCTCCTCCTTATCATATAATACTCTCACGGTTCACATCTCTGTTCACAGCACATTAATCCTACAGACATTAATCTCTTTCATAAACCAGCACTATCTCTGTTGTACTTAGCAGTTTGACTTGGCTTATGGTCTGTCTTCTTCCCTTTGACCTCATTCTGCTTCTGTTGTTTCCTCAGTCTTTCTCTGGCCTCTCTGTCTTTTTTTCTTTTCCTGAAGAGAATGTTGGGTCAATGCTGCAGGCAATTTTAAATTCAACTTCGGAAACCTCTGACCTCACATTCTCAAACTGATATAACAATTACCTTAAGTCAGTAACATGTGGAAGACTGTAACATTCTCTCTACATCTTCTCTGTGCCAATAGCAAGTCTGGTCAGACTGGCAAATATTTTCTTTGTGCCTCTAGAAGTGGCATTGGAGACAGGCAGGGATGTATTGTACTTTTTATTTTATTCTATTTTAATTAGTGTTGATTTTTAACTTCATGCACTGTGTAGAGTTTAAGAAGCTACTCATTTGCCAGGTGCTGAATGTTTCCTCTTTTTTTTATCACATCAAGGCAATCCTAGGGTCAAGCTTCTGTATGGGATCAAGCTGAAAGAAGTGTTCCTTTATATTACAAATTATGGTATTTGAACTCTAGCAGAAAACAAAAACAAATATAAAATTATACTGTGTAGTATCCAAATGCAGGCAAAGTGTCAATGGTTTATAGGCTGGTTTGGACCAGTTCCATGACTAGTGGGGTGGAGGGATTTCTCAAATCTGCGCTTCCAGAAAAAGAAAACAGGGGATCCCAAAACAATTATATATATAAAAAAAAAAAAAAAAAAAAAAAAAGTAGCAAGAATCTGAGGAGAAACAAACTGATTTACTAAATATGGTAATGGAATGCAATATAACACACTATAATACAATATCATTACAATCAAAGCTAATAAATTAAATATAATGAGAGAGTATCTGAAAGCTGTAGGCCTTACATTAATACGAAAGTGCTGCACGCAGTAGGGATGGGCAGCAGCAAGAAGCAAAAGAGAAGAGCATGAAGAAGAAATGAAGAGCCTGATCAGGTGACCTTGCCAGAAGTTATATTTTCTCTCTGACCACAAAGCCCCCTGGGGAATGTAGTTCTCTTCCAGACAGGTACCTGGAGCATTAACACTTTAACTCCCAGTGCACTACATGATGTTATGATGTGGAATACCAGTAACCAAAAATCATAAAACCATGACACCAAGATTCCCAGTAAAACTCAGTATAATCTAAATCTTTTGTGGTTTAACTCCAGTAGGAATCCAAGCACCACACAGGCATTCACTGAGCCTCCTCAGGAAGGATGAGGGAGAAAAATGAAAATGTAAAAATGTCAGAACTCATGGGTTGAGAAAAAGATTTACTCTGTAAAGCAAAAGTCATGTGCACAAACAAAGGAAAACAAAGAATTCACTATTTCCCATTGGCAGATAGACATTCACACATGTAAAGTAAGGCTGATTACACGTAACAATTTCTTGGGAAGACAAATACTACCAAGCCAAACATCTCTTTCTCATTCTTTACAGCAGTTTTGATTATTGAGCACAGCATAATATGGTATGGGATACCTGTTTTTCAGTCTGGGTCAGCTGTCCTGGCTGTGTTCCCTCCCATCATCTTGTGCACTCCCAGCCTCTCACTGACAGGGCAGTATGATAAGCTAAAAAGTTCTTTGACTGTATAAACACTGTTTGGTAATAACTAGAACTATTGGTGTATTATCACTTTATCACAGCAAAACCATAACAAGTATAAAAATGGCTAGAGTATGGATCTGTGGTTGCAGACATCAAAGAAAACCTGACTAGGAACACAAGGGAAAATCTGGGAGGATAGGTTTTCTACAACATATTGGAAAAATATTGCATGGAATACCCACTGTATTCTTCCTGAAACTACAGAAGAGTTACATTTAGTCTGCATCAGGACAGACTGTGTTGTTTTAAGCTGGCACACAGCTAGTGGACTATTTGGTGGCTAAATAATTGTCTGAGTAATTGCAGTCAGAGGGTTCTGGTCAACGGTTTTATTGGTGGAGGTGGAGGCGTGTTGCAAGTGGTGTCTCCCAGAGGACAACCTTGAAATCAGTACTTTTCAACATCTTAGTGATCTAGGTTGTGGAATTTAATGCACCCTCAGAATGTTTGCAAGTGACACTAAGCTAAGTGATGGGAATAATAAATAGAGGGAAGGGATGCCACCCAAAGGGAACTGAACATGCATCAAAAGTGGGCCCATGAGAATCTATTGAAGTTTAACATGGCCAAGAGCAAGGTGTTGAACTTGGGTCAGGACAATCTCAGATATGTATACAGACTGTGAAAATAACTTCTTGAGAGCAGCCCTGTTGAGAAGGACCTGGGGGTCTTGTTGTTTGGAAAATTTAACACAAGCCAGCAAGTGTGCGTTTGCAACTCAGAAGGCCAACAGTATCAAAAATGTATTAAAAGAGGAGTGGCCAAGAGGGCAAAGGAGGTGACTGTCCCCCTCTACTTTGTGAGGCCCCGCTAAGAGTAATGTTTGCAGGCCTGGGGCCCCAGTACAAGAAAAGTGTGGAGCTGTTGGAAGAGGTCCAGAGGAGGGCCATGAGGATGATCAAGTGGCTGGAGAACATTCACTATAAAGAAAGACTTGAGGGAGCTGATTTTGTTCAGCCTGGAGAATACACTCTGGCCTTCCAGTACTTGAAGGGAGCTTATAAGTAGAAGGGAGACCAACTTTCTTTATGATCTGATAGTCATAACACAAGGGGGAATGATTAAAATTATAAGATGGGAGATTTAGGTTGAGATACAAAATGGAAAACTATTAATCAGAGTGAATCCATAGCAGGACACAAATTCAAATACCTTAAGTAATTTCTCAAGATTATGTCAAAACAATATTTTTAGAGAACTCCTAAAGTTTAAATTGCTTATTGTCACGGGTTACCTAGATTTACCTGTATCCGTGACAGGGCAGCCGCCCCATAGGGCCTCCCCTCCCTCCCCTCCCTGGCCCCCGGAAAGGAAGGGAAAATAAAACAGTGGCAGCAATCTAAGGAGGAAAACTTATTTTACTAAATATGATATCGGAATACAATGATTGAGGCTAATAAATCGAACAAAACAGAGAGAGAGAGTCCCCGAAAACCGAGAGGCCTACTGTGAAGTCTAGGCGACACAGCAGGAATGCTTCTCACTCCCTGAGAGTCCAAGAGAGAGAAAGTTCCAGCCTGGGAGTGAGATTATATATATCCTCCTCCTGTGACTTATCTCTGGCCGCGGTGTCCTCTGGGATATGTAGTTCTTCTCTGAGAGCTGAGCACCTGGGATGCTACCATTCTACAGAACTGGAGTATGAATGATCCATACTGCACATGATGTTATGATGTGGAATATTGACAGCAACACCACAAAGCTATGACACTTATATATATCTTGGGTAGACACACTGATAAAACTGAAGGGTGTCATTTGATTAGATTGCTCAGCTTGTCACACATGTAGACTCCTCAAAGAGAGAAAAAATTCAAAAGATGCAGGTAATTTGCAGATATTATAACAGTGTATAATTTCAACTATGGTTGATCATCTAGATTCTATGAAAAATATATTAATTTGGTCCAATCAGTTATCATCTTTATAGAGAGAGAACTTTAAATAAATAAAAGCGCCGCTCCCAAAGTGATGCCTTCTATTTTATTATGTTGGCCCACAGCATCAGAGGTAAATGTTTGTGGTATGGCAATAGAGGCTGAAGCTTTTCAGCAATATGCCATTATATGTTGTTGCCATGGGATAGATAGCAGAAGAGGAGCAGTTGGACAGAATGGCATTTGACATGGAGTTGCAAATGAAACAAAGATGTGTAATTGAATTCCTCTGTGTGGAAAAAAGATTCACTGAATTGCTGAACGTTTATAGAGATTAAACAGGTGATCTTAGCACAGTGAGGCAGTGGATGGCACTGTGTTTCAGCAGTGGCAACAGAAATGTTAAAGACACACTGCAGATGGCCATGTAGATTTTTATGAACATGGCAGGCAGGGTGTTCATCACTGGTGAAAATACATATCTAATGGTAGTGACTATGTTGAAAAATGCTGTTTTGTAGCTAAGAATTTGCTCTATCAGTGTTATTGTGCTTTTCATCTGTTGTCATTTCTATTAATAAATACGAGGCATTAATTTCTGAGTGATCTATGCAGAAAACAACCTGCTCTAGGGTGCCAATTGTATATTGACTTGGGCCTGACATATGAAGATATGAATGTGTGTGTCTAGTTCACAGTATTTTGCCTTCAGCTACAATAACAGCAATAACAAAGAAATAAAAATAAAAATAAAACAAAAATAATAAAACAACAAAGGAATTTATTGCACAGTGTTTTCAATTCTAGCTTTTGTTTTCATAATTTTTATTGACTTTTATGAACATTAGGAGGAGAACATTGTGTAAATAAAAAACTTTTCTTTAAGGGGAAGGGTATAGAAAAAATACAGTAGGGTTTTTATTATTATTATTTTCCTTTTAATATCTTAATTCCTCAGATACTTAACCATCAGTGGTAAGGTAAGATGTAAGATTCAGCTTGCTTTTTATCCATGGAAATTATTTTTGCTTTTTCTCTCTTTTTCAGTCACAGAAGTTGAGTGACATACAATAAAATTAGTTACTGTCTCAAAAGATTTTCATTTAAATTACATCTTCTGGTGGTCTCATAATACACTAGAGGAGTAACTTGAAATATTTCTTTGTCATAGCCATAGTGAATAGCAATGAATATTATAGTTATTATAGTTAATATACGTATTATTAATTGTATGTTAATTGGCTGAATCATAAGGTTCTTAACAGACTTTGTTATCATAAAATATCCAGAAAATCCATATAATATTCATTACCTTCTAGTAATTGTTTATTACGAAGAATTGTTAAAAAGGAAAAAGTGCAGTAAATAAATCAATCTTTAATATGCCACAGAGTAAGCACTAGCACTGGGCATAAACATTGATTATATTTAATCATGTAATCTTAAAGACTGAAATTATAAGCAACGGTTATTCAGAGTACTTCAGTTCTTGTTTTTTCCTTTGTAAGAGATTATTCTTTGACATCATTGTCTCAAAACTTGCTGAAGACGCAGTTGAATAAATCCAAGCAAGTCCTGGGCAAGGGTTGCAAAGTCCTTCTGAGGGACACAGATGGACAAGGCCTGAGGCAACAAGAGATAAGCCTCAGCTTAATGTCTGGGAAGCAGGCTTTGTGCGGGCTTGTCTCAAGGGAGATAGCCATCTCAAGGGGTACTGTACATGACTCTTACCCAAGCACCCAGTAATACCACATTGGCAGAAGAAGGATAAAAAGGGAACCAACAACCATGAAGTAGAACAAGGTTTCTAACATGAAAACCCTCACGACCTGGCTCTCCCCCAATAGATTTTTCAGACAACAGATTCCTCACGACATGATGCCTGCATGTTGAAGGAGAGGAAGGTGTCTGCCACCAGATTCCTCACTACAGAATGCCTGCATGCTGACAGACAATCCTGGACCTTCTACCTGAGACCTTGCTGCTTCCTCCCAGACTTTGTTGTGGCTTCTTCCTGGACCTACTACCTTCTTGCTGCCTAAGACCAGCCAGGCTGCTGCTGCTCTCCCCCTGCGCTTTTACCTCAGACCATGGAAATGGAATGCAATGGGACCGCTGCTGGATCCTGGTGGTGACTATCCCCACTTTAAGCAATTCTTGCTTCTTTCCTATCTTTTCTATCATCTGCCTTCCCTCCCCATCACCCTAATTCATAATAGTGTCCATCCTCCCCTTCCTCATCTCCCTGATAAAGATTTGTAATAAACTGGTTGGACCAACATTTGAACTGTTGTTTCTTAATCTCACTCAGGGTATAGATATATCAAAGAACCTCCTCTCCCTCTTATAAATTGAAGCAAAATATCCTCTTATTCATTATTCATAAGATCTTAGGCAGCACTTGGATATTTGTTGAAATTAGGAAAAAAAATAAAAAGAAAGCTGAAGGTTTCGTAGGAGTTTATCCTACCGCTTCCACTCTGCAAATGAAAAATTCAGCTTTAATTGCTTGTAGTTTCACTTACTGAAGATTTGACTCAGCCTGATAATAGAAACAGTAATACAAACCAAGAATAAATAATAGCATAAATCTCAATTGCTTCATGTTGATGAATAAAGCAAATGTACATTGATTTCTATCAGTAGGAGGCAAAATGTGATCATCGCCAACATTAACACCTACTTAGCAGACTGTAGTTTCTAAAGAAATATGGGTTTTTATCCGAATGATCAAATCACTGTTGCTAAATAATTCATACCTTTGGAAATAAAATACCCTCTGGAAATAAAATGTACTTCAAGTAGAAAAGACTTTAGGTGACAAAGAATGACCAAGATTCAGAATCAATATTCTTGCAGCCTTTCCTGGAATATTTTGTGGTACTGTGTAGGTATCACACAGTGGTAATTACCTTGAAGGCCATACATCTTGACTGCAAAGAAATTATGAGAAGAATGAGGTAGCAATATAAAGGTAACAATCTTGTGAGCATCTGTCCAGCATGGCTGCATACCATCAGATCTCCTTTCATAAGTAGTATAAATGGCTTAATCTTTTTCACAGGCTCAGTTATTGAAAACAAACAAACAAACAAACAAACAAACAAAAAACCTATTCCAGCAATCTGTGAATTTCTGTGCCAAGTACTACTGTTCATAGTATGCATGAACAGTCAGAGGTATTTGGCCCAATATCTTTTCCCTTAAAAAGATTCAAACATAACTTGTTGGAACAAAAGAAATTAATTCAGCATGTGTAGAAGTACTGGCTGCACATCTGGAAGCCTGTAAATGCCTCAGTGGATTGAGAACAGGAGAAAATTTCAAGTCCTAAAATATTGAAATTAGCAATCTTAACAAGAATATTAAAAATAAAAACTAGCTTTTAATCATCTGTATTTGTAGTGTTCCTAATTTTTTATACCTTGAAACTTTCTAGAAAGGAATTCAGTTCATTTAACTTTGTTTAAAGAGTAAAGAATGGATAGACTGAAGACAGAAAGAGATGCAATCTCAAAAGATTTTTTTTTAAGTAATCTGTATGATAGAACTATAAACAATCTATGTGATACAATAGAATATAAAAATAACTTTGCCATTTTTTCTGTATTGGTAAATAGATGCACTTCAAGATTTTTTTATTTTTTTATTTTTATTTATTTATTTATTTTTGCTAGGGAAAGGAGTAATTTGTTTAATTACTTACTTTTCTGTACATCTGGTTAGAAGTACATAAACAAGGTCATCAAAATGCTCACTTCTCTGTATTTTTCACTTACACGCAAGCTGATGTTTGAATAGTTAAGATTATTTTTGTAAAGCCTTTTTTTTATCTTCTTGGAGTCTTGTTTATTCTTTAGTCATAAAAGTTAACATCTGTAAACCTTCTCCACTCTCAACTGTGCTTTTTGCATGTTAAAATGTACTTTTGATGGAATGTAGCTTTATGATAGCTATAATACCTCTCCATAAAAACAGATCTATTCTGACTGACTTCAGCATTCAACTGCCTCCTTAACAGTTGGCATCTTGGGTGAGATTAGATTAATCTCTGGAATGTCACATTAGAATCTTTCCTACCCATCAGAAAGAGTAAGTGCCTCAGGACAGCAATTTATCTCATCCAAATGAATGCTTTAAATAGATTCAATGAAGTAGACTCTGGAGAGGCTTATAAAGTGATTCTATCATGATACTCGAGACCTTAGATTTAGACATTGTCAACGGTTTATGAGCTGGTTCAGCCCAGTTCTGTGACTAGTGGGGTGAAGGGATTTTCCAAAATCTGCGCCTCTGGAAAAGGGAAACAGGGGACCCCAAAATAATTAAAAACAGTGGCAACAATCTGAGGAAGAACAAACTAATTTACTAAACATGATTTTGGAATGCAAGATAACACTCTATAATACAATATAATAAATGGAATATAATATGAGTATCTGAAAGTGGTAAGCCTTACAGTAGTGCTGAGACAGTGAGTGTGGTCGGGACGAGCAACAGAGAGAAGAGCTGAAGGAAAAAAAAGGGACATCAGATGACCTTGCCAGGAGTTATATCTCCTCTCTGATCGCAAAGTCTTCTGGGGTATGTAGTTATCTTCTGGGACAGGTACCCAGAACTGGAGCATTAACACTTTAACTCCCAGTGCACTACATGATGTTATGATATGAGGGATTGATCTTATGATATTGGATGCTGGAACTTCATGATCCTTGAGGTCCCTTCCAACCTGGGTCATTCTCTGATTCTGTGGTATGGAATACCAATAACTAAAAACCATAAAACCATGACAGACATCTACCTTCTAGAGCTGATTATCTTTGAGGTTTATCAGATTGTTTACATGACTTTTAGCTCAGCTGGTTTTGTGGCTTAATATATCCATAAAAACAGACACTGATTTTAAACTTTTTCACTCTGGTGGTCTTCAGAATATACACTTCCATTGACGACATATGGAAAGCAGATGCTTATTTTCAGAAGAAATGTGTATTTTGCTTTATAAAATTGTCTCTCAAGAATATAATTTGTCCTTTTTGCCATATATATGTGTGCTCCCATGTACATTTGAGGAGAAAGTGATTTATACATTTAATATTAATTGTATCTGCAATAATGTGTGAAAAGAATTAATCACAAAAAATATAACTTATTTTTCATTAAATATGAAAGACTAATGTAGTTTAAATGAGCAAGCAGCTAAATTCTACACCACCTGTTGCTCACTCTTTCCCCTCCCAGGGGAAAGAATAGGACAAAAAGTAGAACTCGTAGGTTGAAACAAAAACTATTTACTGAAACAGAAAAGTATGATAAATAATAGTGGAGAGAGTAGAAACTGAGCAGTTTGCTTCTGGATATGTCTTCTTGGTCTTTTGTTTTAATTAAGTTGCTAATATGCAAAACAGGAGTATCATTTCCTACTCCAGTTATGCCTTTAAGCAAAAGTCCTTCTGACTGTCTATTTACTTAACTTGGCACAGTCACATTACTTATACATGCTGAGAGGATTTCTGACACGTTGGATCAAAAAGACTTGAGATCAGAAATTATTGATCCAAATAGCCATACAGGTGCTGAATTATTTTTTCCACTGAAAGTCAAGTTATTGTTGTCCCTAGTATTTCAGAAATAACATACTTACAACATAGTTAGTAGGATTGATTGCATATTCAGACAAAAAATGTAGAATGTCATCTAGGTGATTTAGCTGTGTAATCTTATAGTGTAGTCAGTGGAATCCTTTGCAAGCAATAACATCAAAGGAGTTCAGGAACTGATGGCTGACTAGCTTTCTAGTCTGTGTCTGGTGTAAAGACTAGACTTGAATAAAGGGAGAGCATATTCTTATTTTCTATGTTCACATTACAGTCAAATGGTTAGATTTGTCCTTCACCTTATATCTAACTGGAGTGACTTTAGTCACTTTGGGTAGAAAAGAAACTGAAATCTCTAAGTCCTATAAGTATGCTTTAAAAAAATCAGTAGGCATTCTAGAAAATGTAATGGCACTACATTCCTATTCTGAAGCAATTAAGTTTCATCATTGATGTGAGAATGAAGATATGGAACTCAGTCCCGCCAAAGATTGCTAAGGAAGATTTTAGACAACAAGCCATTAGAATCTCTATCTATCAATTCTCATTATCTTAGTGTTTTAGATATTAGTTCTTAGGGATTAGTTTATAGTATTATGCTTAATTTAGGAATAACTTTCATTAGTTTTTTCTTTTCCTATTATCATCTCTTTCTTTTATTGCTGTGATAGAAGGCTCACTGTGCAAAGAGAGAACTTTTGTGCCAGATCTTTGATTGGAAAATAGTGTAAAATTGTGTTTAATAGGTCTACCTTATTTCTCTAGTATCACTATATGTTGCTGCAGTATTATTATGTTTGCTGTTGTTGCCGTGTGCTTCCATGGTTCAAGCCCCCCTTGCCCCAGGTTCTAGCATTACCCCTGCTAGGGCAAAAAAAGCCACCGTGACTCAGTGAGAGAGATGGCTAAAATGGCGTTTATTGGGAGCAATTAACACCTAATATACTTTAATCACTTTGTCTATGCCCCCTAGAGTGTATGTTTGAAATGCACACCCAAGATACATCACAAGGTAAGGGACCAAACAGGGGAAGTACTGCCATGTCACAGCTCGAATCTTTGTTACCGCCTACAACATCTCCCCTTCCCCAAATACAACAAGATTCTGCCTTGTTAACACCTACAACAGCTGTAGAATCATAGAATCACAGAATGACCCAGGTTGGAAAAGACCTTGAAGATCATCAAGTCCAACTGCAGCCTAACCAGTACCCTATCTCTAAAAACCCTTCGCTAAATCATATCCCTGAGTACCACATCCAAACGGCTCTTAAACACATCCAATTCAACCACCATGTTGGGGAGCCTATTCCAGTACCTAATTACCCTTTCTGTAAAGAAGTTCTTCCTAATATCCAACCTAAACTTGCCCTGGCGCAACTTGAGGCCATTTCCCCTCGTCCTGTCACATGTCACTAGTGAGAAGAGACCTTGCCCCACTCTCACTGTAAGAACCTTTCAGGTACTGGAAGAGAGCAATACGCTCTCCCCTCAGCCTCCTTTCCCCAGACTAAACAGCCCCAGATTCCTTAGTCTCTCCTCATAGGGCTGATTCTCCAAGCCCTTTCTTGTGCTGAGGTGCCCAAAACTGGACACAGTACTCGAGGTGAGGCCTCACCAATGCCCAGTACAGGGGCAGGATGACTTCCTTAGTCCTGCTCACCACACCATTCTTAATACAAGCCAGGATGCCATTGACCTTCTTGGCCACCTGGGCACACTGCTGGCTCATATTCAGCCAACTGTCCATCATCACACCAAGGTCCCTTTCCGTCTGGGAGCTTTCCAGCCACACTTCCCCAAGCCTGTAGGGTTGCCTGGGGTTGTTGTGACCAAAATGAAGGACCCGACACTTGGCCCTACTGAAACTCATTCCGTTCACCTTGGCTCATCGATCAAGTCTATCTAGGTCCCTCTGTAGTGCCCGTCTCCCCTCAGGCCAATCAACACTCCCTCCCAGCTTAGTGTCGTCTGCAAACTTACTGAGGGTGCACTCAGTCCCCTCATCCAGATCATCAATGAAGATGTAATGAAGATTATACACTGTCTCACTCCAATTAAGGAGAGAGGCAAGGTTCTTTTGTTAAATTATGCTCGGCGTGAGATTAAGAAGAGTAACATTCAAATGTTGCTCCGACCAGTTTATTAGGAATAGTAGACAGCTGAGGGGATGGGGAAGGGAGAGCGGCGGATATCAAAATTAGGGTGATGGGGAAGGGAAAGTGGGTGATAGGAAAGGTGGAAAAAGGCAAGAATTGCGGAAAAGCGGGAAAAGTCACCTCCTGGATGCAACAGCGTCCCGTTGCACGTCATTTCATCGGTCCAGGGAAAACAAGCATAGGGGAGAGCCGCAGCAGAGTGTCAGGCTGCAAGCAGCAGATCGGTGCAGTGCAGAGCAGGAGGTAGAAAGGGCAGCAGGGTCTCGGGGGACAGCGAGGTCTCACGGAGCAGAGTCTCAAGAAGCGAGGTCTCACGGAGCAGAGTCTCGAGAAGCGAGGTCTCACAGGCAGAGTCTCGAGCAGCAAGCCCAGGTGAATCTGTTGTCAGCCGTAGGACGACATTGGAGGAATCTGAGGCCAGATACCAAGAAGTTCTTCATGCATGCATCTTCTTCAGCATGCAGGCGTTCACGTAGTGAGGCATCTGATGTCAGACAACCTCCTTGTTCATGAAGTGAGGCATCTGATGTCAGAAAACCTAAAATCCATGGTTTGTCCATGCTCTTTTTTATCCTACTTCTTCCCAGCCTTCGGGACATTTCTGGAAGGCTTGGGTCAGAGTCCTGTGAATACCTCGGAGATGGCCCTCTTCCTTGAGATAGGCCCACACAAAAGACCACTTAAGGGCCATTCATCAGTATCTTATCTCCCTTTCGTAGCTCCGGGACTTGTCCATCTGTCACGTCACCCTTAAACAAAGGGGGTCTGGAACCGTGGTTCAGACTTGCCTGGACTTGTCCTTCTGTGTGTCTCAGACAAAGGGAGTTCTGGAACCTTGGCCAGGCTTCCCTGAACTTGTCCATTTCAGCAGACTTTGAGACAGTAATGTAAAAAGCATGGCCTCTTACATGCACTGAAACTTACTTGTTTTTTGTTTTAATTATTTTTCAGAACAACTTCATAATTTGAAGTGTGATCTTTTTCTTTTATGTGATATAACAATTCTTTGATCTCTTCTTAGAGTAGTAATCATTATAGACTGAATTATATCTGTTCTTAATTTACTTTTTTTTTTTTTTTTTTTTTCAAAGACATTCAATAAATGAAGGGCAGGTCGATGAACTGTGCATTAATAAACAATAATAAACAATTTACTAGTATTTTCTGTATTGACTGCTCTCCTAGTTCAAATGATTCTCTAATTTCTGAAGAATGCAATGCAAGCTTCTATCTTACGTATTAACTCCATCTTTCTCTCTACAAAACTATAAAATGTGAAGGTATATTATATCAGCACTTTGGTCGTGAAAAGAAATGGTATTGAAATCAGTTGAGATTTTATGGAGAAATTGGAAATAGGAAAGTGCATGTTAGTGAATGTTAAGTGCACTACATGAATTTATGTGACAGTAGCTGCTCTTCACTAAATATCTACAGGTCATCTTTGAAAATGAAATAAACTAACTCTCAACAAGACAGCAGATATTACCTGCAAAAGTCTGCATTCACAAGCATCATTTAGTTGGGCTTCTATATTCAGTTAGATTCCTAAGTGTGGTTCAATTTAGTAAATGAGTTTCTAATCTGTGACAAAGTCTACAAAGATAGGAACACTTGTCCTGTGATTTATCAGCTATAATATATCATATGAACAAAACCAGGTCTATATTGAAGTCTAAAATTTCAGTATTGAAAATAACAATATTTTCATTTGCTACAAGCTAGAGCTGAACAGTTAAAACACAAAGTAAGGGGAAAAGACTAGGTAGGGAAATTCTGAACTGCTTTTGGCACTTCTTGCATTTCAGTATACACTAAGAGGGGGTTAGGATATATCATACAATCACTTAGATTGGAGAAACTGAGACTTATTAAATAGCGTGATTGGCTGGTGATCAAATGATTGTTGAGGTGAAGTGAAAAGAAATTAAATCCCAGGGAAGCAGAAGTAGACTTTAGGGGAAGAGCTGAGCAGCAGCAGCTGCTATCTTTTGAGTTCATTTGCTACTTCTCAGATGCTTAGGTTTAGCCTAGCCTACTCTATTCTTACAAAAACATGCGAGAGTTACTTACACACATAATCAGTAAATACTTGATGAGAAAATAAATGAATATTTCTGCCTCAGAGTTAAGAAAAAATGAATATACAAACACTAAGTGGAACTGAATATCAAAACACCTTAACAATCAAATTATACCTAATTTTGCTAACTATATGACATATCTGTCTCTTGAGATGTAATGACTCAGTCCAGACAGAAGGTCAGGTGTGTCAGCACAGTAGTTAAAGTTGTGCAGAACAGCATCCTGGGCTGTGTCATGCTATCTTCTGGATGTCACTGGTGGTCTCTTCCGCAGTCCTGACAGGTCCTGCTCACGTCCACTCCCATCACCTATGGAGTCTTCTGTTTTCAAAGTCTCTCCTCTGTGTCTCCAGCAGAAGTGGATACTACGATATTAGTAGTATTATATTTGGACTGTTATAGAAATAAGAATTTTGTTATGAAGAAAGGTATTGATTTTTACTGGAGTTAAACATGCTCCTTCAGTATTTTGCTATACTCATATATGTTTTTATTTGAAGAGAGCTTTCTTATATATGTGAAGAATTTCTTCTCTATCATTAATCATATTTGAATTACTAACTTAAAAGCAGGTATCTATTCACACCAAACATCTAGGCCTACATTTGTAGTCAAGGTAGAGAAACTAACATTTAATTTGCATAATGTAGTGATTTAAAACAGTTAAGTTAAATATTTACACAATGTTCAGGCAACACTTACTGAGGAATACTTTTTTTTTTTTTTCTTTCCCTTCCCTCAACTCAGCATTTACTTTATGTATTCCAAATTGTTCATAATTAAGCAGACTAGTATATGCTTTAATGAAAGAATTCACAGAGCATCAACAGCCTAAATTCATTAATTAATGAGATGAACAGGACTATTCTCAGAATTGTATGTATGTCACTCCAAAACTGACTATATTTTATAGAGCAAATTTACAGGTACAAAACCTTATTTTTCAGTATCGTCATCACCATCAGGAGTGCATTTTCACCAGTGATCCTATGGCAGGAGGGCTGAAACTATAACAAATCAAATAGTGTTATTTATTGTGCTTTGTGTATCTGCTGTAGTTTCCATGGAAACAAATAGGAGGCATTACTTTTGGAGCCACCCACATACTTTAACTAAAATTTAAAACCCCATACAAAATACTCCATTCAAAATCAGACTCAAAAAAGTCAAGATACTTTCAAAATCAGAGGCTTTTTCCTAAGCACAACAAAACATATCAGAGATAACAATTAAAAAAATTATGCTTAGTTCCTTGATAGTGATATAGAAAAATGCTGTCAGACTTTCTTAGTCACTTGAAAATCCTTTAGGCCCCAAAGATCACAAGCATGCATGTTTTTACAGCTTCAAAGGTCTAGATAAAATACTAACCAAATGCAGAAGACATTTAATTTATTCAGTGTGCTTGGAACAAAATATACTATGCACTTGGTGTACGTCTGTACTGTCTTATTACAACATCTTCACTTAAAATCAAAAGCTTTTGGATACAGTGTCAGGAAGAGCTCAGTAGGCTCAAGTTTCAACTTCTGTAGTAACATTTTTCACATCCGTGTTCACCACAACACTGGCTTTTTTATTTAGAAATGCATCCTCCAGATCTCCCACTGAAAAAGCGTGTTATGTAGTTTAGAACTGCTGGAGACATGGCAGTGGAGGTAGAGTAGATAATAAAAAATCTGCGTTTTACACAGGGCAGTGTCTTGTTGAACACATAAGGTGCAAGTAGCCTAAATGAGGTGCAGTTAATATTTTAGCAGCCTGGCACAAGTAAACTAACCCGAGTATTAAGCATTTTGTACACTGAAAGTATGTGATGTTACTGCAGAGAAGATGTGGCATACGTCCAGAAGCAGATTCAGACTGATCACAAATCATTTATTGTAATTTATGTGAGATACTTTCACAAACCATAAGAATACACATCTTCTGCAAAACACAAGAGACTTTCAGAGAAAGGTGACTTACTAAAATATTGTGGCCTCAAAAATCTTTTGCTTCCATCCTTCAGCCATTTGTTATGCTCCAAATTGTTCTATGGACCAACAGGAATGTGCTGTATATATGGAAAGAGCAATTTAATACTAGACAGTTTAGTCTTTTAACAGTTTATTATTCAAAAGTAATGCAGAAGTTGATACTTCAGCAAAACAAGAAATCAATTGGAAACAAAAACAAATAAACAATCAATAAAATAAAATAATAAATGGGACTAATAACATAGTTTAAAAAAATAAATAAATAAATAAATAAATAAAAGGTTATATATATTTCTTCTCCTTCTCTGTGGTGCTCTCTTGCTCTCTCTACTCTTCCAACATCCTCCTGAGTCCAAAAATTGATCCTTTAGTTTTCCCCCTAGAAAAAGGGGTGTGAAGGGTTTGGGGTAAAGAAATTTGCAATGTGATAGCAGCATCCAGAACTATTTACCTTTGCTTTCTTGTGCTATTCTCATCTCTGATGTTCACCCAGGACTACTGTTTGTTCTGCATTGCTTATATTGGAGTGTCAGACATCTAACACATGCAGTATTTCCAGAGCTTCAGCTGCAACAGGTTAGTAGTAATAGGCACTTGACAGTTTCAGCAGATGATAAGACTGTGAACTGTCAGATCAGTTAACTACTAACCCTTAACTACTCAGGTTCAATTTAAATTAAAAAAAAAAGGTGGCACTTTCCAGTATAATTCTCCAACGCATAGGCTGAATCAACTCATCTGAATGTCATTTACTTCCGTGCTTCTCACCTATACCCTCATGCATTCATTCAAGAATTCTAATATATGGAATATTTATTTATTTATTTATATATATATATATATATATATATAGTTACTGTAAGATTTTTAAGAAAATTACCAAAAATATAATATACTAAATTACCAAAAGACTGATTTAGATAATGAGTATTAATTATATTAGTAATTAAATCTCCTGTGTCATGTCACATATGTGAGATATATTTAGTCTGTGATAAACTTCTTGTTTTATAGTCATTCAGAGGTTAATGTTTTAAACTCCATCTTTAGTTTCAAGTTATATTCAGTTCAGTTGTTCTATCATTTTCCACTATTTGTTTCAGTGGTTAATCCTTTTTATTAGTTCCTGTTGTTGGATTTTTTTTAATTTTTATTTATTTATTTATTTATTTTTCCCAGAAATCTCATATGAAAGATAAATATTTTATAGTGAGTTTCCCTACCTAGCAGTTTTCAGATCAAGTTTTCAACATTTTCTAAGGACTTCACTTTATAATATATAGTTTGTATTGGTCTAGGGATCAGTTTACATTACCAAGATTCACCTTCCTAGTCACAAATATCTGAAGATACCAATCCATATACAGCAGTGTTAAAGATTGTTGCCATGCATACAGGGTAAAACTTTTTAACAGAAAAGAATCTATATATACAATGTTAAAATTAAAAAAGCCAAACTAAACAATAATTTGTGGCTGGAATCATCCTTTTCAGATACTGCAGGTTTTTGGTGACAGATCTTTTTTTCTCTATTCTGCTTTCTTTAAGACTTTATTAAAACATCTTAGACAATTGTGACAAGAAACTGAAAGAATGAAGTTCAATTCTTTCCACATGAAGGAATCAAATGACATACATTTGCTTCATACATGCTTCCATGTCAAAGGCCATTTCATCAGACTAACTCTTTGCCACCATCTGGCACATGACAGCAAAATTTAACAGAATATTGGCAGGAAGTTTCAACCTGTACTGCCATACCATCAATATCTGCCTCTGACATTGTGGGTCAAAATAATAAAATAGGGGTCATTACTTTTGGAGCATCCCTTGCATATATAAATGTTCCAGGACTACTTTTTTTTGATAAGGTAATTAATCCTGAAACTTACAAGACCGTGATTTCAACAAGGTCTGAGTTAGACAAAAGAATCAAAGTTTATGGCTAACCTTAAAGACTTTCCAATAGAATTTATTGTTTCTGCTCTCTGATATATTCTTTGTAACTTATTTCAAAGTCAAATTTTTAATGTCAGTCATTAACTCAATTACTAAATTACCAAAAGACTGATTTAGATAATGAGTACTAATTATTTCTTTTTCTTTTTTTTTTCTTTTTTCTAATTACATTTAAATCCCCTGTGTCATGTCTCCTGTGTTATGTCAATAACAAAAAATATGCATAGGCACAGTCTACAGCAAGACAAATTGGGAATTTATTCTCAAAGGACACTTCTTAACTTATCAAGTAATATTTCAGAGCTGAAGTTAGTGAATGAAGGTATTAGTGATTAGTGTTTTTCTTACTCTTGCAGTCTATGGGTTATTATTTATTTATTTATTTTTACTGTCTACTGTATTTGAACATATATAGCATTAACAATGTAATCTCAGAAATCCCAGCAGCAGCACATGCAAAATTCTGAGACTCAAGCTTCTCCCCAGAAAGCACAACTACAGTTTGATTTTGATGACAGACATGAATCCAGAATTATTTTTTATAAAACACATCTCCAAGATTTCAACAGAAATGTAAACAAGTGCCCATGAAACATAACTGACACAAAATCAAATTTCTGTATGTCCCCAGAAATGTACATAGGTTTTCATATTTTTTGAACAATGATTAAGCAAGGATTTTGTCAATTTTACTTACATATTTATTAAATTGGTGTGATTTGGCCTAGAGAAGTAAGTGGTAGCATGGGTTCAAAAATTGGTCAGGATGCTTGGTTCAGAGTATTGCAAAATGGTTGAGGTGGGAAGCAGGCTCTTGGGATCACCTTATTTTCAGGATGCTTCAGAAGTAATGAATCCTACTTAATGTTGTTGGCCTTACATCAGAGGTGGATGTTAGTGGTATGGCAGTTTTAATTTCCCACCAATATTCTATTACATTTTGTTATCATACGACAGATGGCAGCAGAGGGGCAGTCTTGCAGATGAAAATTTGCTCTATCATAAATAGTGTCAATGTGCTCAGTGCATGTGAAAACGTTCTGAGAAAAAAGAACACAGTACTCAAGTACTCAACAATTCTGAGTACAGAGGTACAATCATTTCTGTAGTCCTGCTACAACTTCTGGTGCAGGTCAGGATGCCATTGACATTCTTAGCCACTTGGGCACATCACTGACTCATTTTCAACTTACTGTCAACAAACACCCTTAGGTCATTTTCTGCTGAGGAACTTCTCAGTCAGTCATTCTTTTCCAAGCCTATAAAACTGCATGGGGTTGTTATGATCCAGGCACTTACCTTTGTTGAATATCATGTAATTGGATGCAGCTCATTAACCCAGCCTATCCAGACCCTCCTGCAGAACATTCCTAGCCTCATACAGATAAGACTCTAAACCAGCTTGGTGTCATCTGTGAACTGACTGAGAGCACACTTAGTTCTTCGTCAAAATCACTGATGAAGACATTAAAGAAAGTAAAACTACAGATAATAGTATACTTAGAGTTGGAAAGGACCTTTAAAGATCGTCTAGTCCAACTTCCCTGCAATGAACAGGGACATCTACAGTTAGATCAGGATGCCCAGGACCTTGCCCAGCCTTATCTTGAAAGTCTCCATGGGTGGGGCATCAATCACATCTCTAGGCAATCTGTTCCATTGCCTCACCACCATCATTGTAAAGGACTTTTCCCTTATACAAATCCTAAATCTACCCTTTTAAAGCTTGAACCCATTTTCCTTGTTCTGTCATCACAGACCTTGCTGAAGGATCTGTCATCTTCTTTCCTGTAGCTCCTTTTTAGATATTGAAAGGCTGCTTTCAGGTCACCTTGGCATCTTCTCCAGACTGAGAAGCCCCAGCTCATTCAGTCTGTCCTCACAGGAGAGCCGTTCCACCCTTTGGATTGTTTTTGTGGCCCTCCTCTGGATATGCTCTAACAGGTCTCTCCTATATATCCTATAGGATTCCTTATCTGGACACAGTACTCTGTGTACCAGTACAGAGTAGAGGGGCAGGATCACCTCCCTTGACCTTCTGGCCATGTTTCTTTAGATGCAGCCCAAGATGCAATTGGCTTACTGGGTTGTGAGGGGATATTGCTGGTTCGTGTCCAGTTTCCCATTCAACAGTACCTCCAGATATTTTTTGGCAGGGCTGTGCTCAATCCTTTCATCACCCAGCTTGTATTAGTAATGGGGCTTGCCTCAATCCAGGTACAATATAGATTTGTTGAAACTCATGAGGGCCACTCAACCTGGGCCCACTGCTTACTCCTGTCTAAGTATCTCTGGTTGGCATCCCATCGCTCTGGATTGTCAACCACTCTGCACAGCTTGGTGCCATCAGCAAACTTAACCCTACAGTCACTGTCAATGATGAAGACATTAAAGAGAATTTGTACTAGCACTGACCCCTTTGGGACACCATTCATCACAGATCTCCATCCAGATATGAAGCCATTGACCACCACCCTTTGGACTCAACTGTTACCTTAATCAGGTAACCTTAAGAATCACATCCTTCGGTAATGTGCTTTGACGGCCCCTGGCCAAGTTACACACTGGTCCTTACACCAATATGATGAGTGGTAAAATGGCCTTTATTAGATTGTGTGAGTCCCTTATATAGGTTTCCTATTTCATTTACACTTCTTATACATATGCATGACCCCTTCTACATATACATGACCATATCTACATATGCATGACCGAGCAGGGGAGGGCCTGTCTCCATACATCTCGAGTGACTAATCTCGAAGATTATCGAAGTCTAATACAACACTCAACCCTGCAGCCAGTTCTTCTTCTGCTGAATAGTCCACCCATAAAATTCATATCTTTCTAATTTGAAGAGATGGTAGGTAGAAGTGGGGGTACCATTTCAAAAACCTTACTGAAATCTAGATAGATGATCAGTCCCTTGCCTGAAGTCTTAGCTAGTTTAGTCTGGAATTATCCAGAGATAACTGAATTTCTTCAAAAGTGAGCATATCTTCTCTCAAAATCTGAACACATATGCCACATGAGCTTGCACTCAGAGCAATGCAGTTGTTTAAAGACAGAAATAATTTCCCTATAACAGTGCCCTGGTGATCATTTTTTGCTATTTTCACATTCCAGATTAATATCTGGATTTAAAAGATAGTTGTTTTACAACTTTAAAGTATTGATATACAAGACACTGAAGGTGAATTTTTAAAGGACAAAGAGTTCTTTCCTGATGAATTTAAGCTGAATGATGTTATCAATAGATTTGATACAGCTTACCTAATAATAATAATAAACCAGAATTTCTTTACATGGGGAAAAAAAATAAAATAATAAAAAAAAATCTTTATGTGTCAGGGGTCATTATCAGTTCCTACATGAATAAAGACTCTTAGATTCATGTTTCTACTTCAAAATAAAATTTTGAGGATAAGAGTCCAAATCTTATGGCACATTTAATGGAGACAAAGTTGTTTCTAGCGAAAAATGTAATCAGTCTCCTGCTGTGTGCTGGCAAACAAGACAAAGCAATGCAAATGTGTTGTTCAACAGCTATTATAGGACACCACGCCTGTAATGCTTTTTGATTATCCACTTCACATTCTGGAAGCAATCCTTTAACCTTCAGCAGTTCCACTTCTAAAACAAAGTAATAAAATACGAGGAACTACATCATTCTTCTCACGTGTTCTGTAAATATCTTCATCAATAGGGCAGTGAAAATGAAATGCACTTCTAGCATTTATTTTTATTACACAAAATAAGTTTTGTGATGTTACTAAGAACATTTTTAAAGTTTCTAGACAATATAGCTCCATGTTCCATGCATTGTCTGTTGTTTAGCAAATCTGCTAATTTAGATGGAGAAATATATATATATATATATATACACACACACACGAATGTTAACAGCATTTCTAGAGAATTATTTAATCTTCTTCCAAACAGTAATTGAATTTCTTGGTATTCATAGGGAAAACATCTTAACACAGATATTCTTTCTTTCTTATCAAGAACTGAGTATGTACAAAACCTTGAGAAATAAAAGTTAACAGTGAACATATGAAGGATAGCATAATTTAATAAGCTATGACAGATTTGATTTCTGTCCTGAAGCAACAAAACACATTGTCTCTCATATATTTCTGAAAAATATTCTCAATGACTTCCTGACAATTTTCTTCTGGAATCCACTGTTTGAATGGTGGAAAATCACTGTTAATTCACTAGTATCTGACAGGTAGAAAATGGATAATTCTGTAAGGATTGCTTGTGACAACTGGGTGAATAGTTCCTATGCCAGTGCAAAATACTGAATACAGGGAGTGTGTGTCTTTATTATCTTTTTTTTTTTTTTTTTTTTTTTTTTTTTTTTTTTTACTGGGGAAGTCAGAACTGGACAGATCTGTACTCCAGATGAGACCTTATCAGGGCAGAGTAGAGGGGGTGGATCACCTCCCTCGACCTGCTGACCATGCTCTTCTTGATACACCCCAGAATGCCACTGGCCTTTTTGGCCACAAGGGCACACTGCTGGCTCATGGCCAACCTGTCATCCACCAGGACACCCACGTCCCTCTCTGCAGAGTTCCTCTCCAGCAGGTCATCCCCCAAGCTGTATTGGTACATGCAATTATTCCTCCCTAGGTGCAAGACTCTACACTTGCTTTTGTTAAACCTCATCCAGTTTCTTACCACCCAGCTCTCTAGCCTGTCCAGGTCTCACTGAATCGCAGCACAGCCTTCAGGCATTGTGAGAGCCCTTAATTTTTTTCTGGCTCAAAGCTTGCTTCCTGAGGTATTTCTTGTGATACGACTCACTGATTTATGGAGAAGGCAAGTGATGGGTGCTACCATGTGACAATCAACAGCACTTTGTGGGCATTTGAAAGCACCTTCTGTTTTCCTCCAGAAGAGAGTGCTCAGTAGTGTTTACTGGCAGAAGATCTGGCCTGGAACTAAATAGCTCCAGTTTGGTATGGGAAAACTGGGGAATGGAAAAACAGGACGCAGATGGGCATCCCTGCTCCCTCTTATCTTCTGGCAAGGCCCAGAAGATGGGAACAAAGGAGTTTCTGCTGAGATCCCAGAGCCAGAATTTTCCACTTCAAGGAGAGCTGACTCAGCTACTCTGGATTCGAGCTGTTACCCCAAAGAGAGCTGACTCAGACACTTTGGACTTATAAATAAGTTGGTACTACCACTGGAAATTGTCACCGTGGTCACTGTCATCCTTAATGGAACAACAATGCCTGACAACCCACCGCTACTGAAGATCAGTGACAGAACTACATAGCACTCTGGATCCATGGTGGTGACTAGTGACTATCTCCCTCTTGCTTCCAACAAAGACTCCTTGCTTCTATTTCCTATCTTTCCTATCACCTGCCTTCCCTTCCCCATCACTCTACGTCATAACAGTGTCCGTCCTCCCTTTCCCCATCTCCCTGATTAAGATTTGTAATAAACTGGTTGGACCAACATTTGAACCGTTGTTTCTTAATCTCACACTGGGTATACATATATCAAAGAACCTTGCCTCCCTCCTTTAAACTGGAGCGAGACAGGTGTGTCAGCCAATCCTCCCAACTTTGTATCATCAGCAAAATTGCTGAGAGTGGACACTATCCCCTCTTGAGGTTAATGATGAAGATGCTAAACAAGACCAGACCCAGCACCAACCCCTGGGGAACACCGCTAGTTACACGTCTTCAACCGGACTCTGCACCACCAATGACAACCTTCTGTGCTCTGTCAGTCAGCCAGTTCTCAACTCACCTCGCTGTCCACTCATCTATCCCACACTTCCTCAGCTTTAATGCCTTGCTGAAATCAATGTAGACTACATCCACTGCTCTCCCCCCATCCACCCAGCCAGTGACAACGTCATAGAAGGCTACCAGGTTGGTCAAACATGACCTCCCCTTGGTGAACCCATGCTGACTACTCCTGATAAACTCTTTTTATTCCAATTATCTGGAGCTGGCAACCAGCACAAGCTGTTTCATCACATTTCCAGGGACAGATGTGAGGCTGACTGGCCTGTAATTACCCAGATCTTTCTTCTTGTCCTTTTTGAAGACCAGAGTGACATTGGCTATCCTGCAGTCTTCAGACACTTCCCCCATTGTCCAAGACCTTTCAAAGATGATAGAGTGGTTCAGCAATCACCTCCGCCAGCTCCCTCAAGTGAAGTTCCTGGTGACATCAAATTTTAAGATGACCCAGGAAATTATCAATCTGTTAGTTTCACCTCTGTGCTGGGGAAGAGCATGAAATAGATCCACCTGAAAGTTATGTGAAGGCACATGAAAGAAAAAGAGGGGATAAAAGACAACTCACATGGCTTCACTGGTCCTTCCTGATCAACCTATGGCCTTCTGTGATGACATAAATGCAACAATGTAAAAAGGAAGATCCACTGATCAAATCTATCTGGACTTCAGTAATATCTTTGACAGATAGATCTATCTATCAGTTAGCTCTATCATACATCTACTTCACCCAGGGAATCTGAGCCACCAGCTTATCATTATTATCATCATTAATTTTTATACAATCACATTAATTAATATTTTACTAATTATTTTGGTCAGTGTTTATTGTTTGCTTTGACAGACAGATCAATATCATAGAATCATAGAATGGCCTAGGTTGAAAAGGACTTCAAAGATCCTCCTGTTTCAACCAAGCCTGCTGCATGCAGGGTTGCCAACCATTAGACTGGGCTGCTCAAAAGCCCCAAACAGCCTGGCCTTGAAAGCCTCCAGGTATGAGGCATCCACAACCTCCTTGGGCAACTTGTTCCAGTGTGCCACCGCCCTCTGAGTGAAAAACTTCCTCCTAATATCTAGCTTAAACCTCCCCCGTCTTAGTTTAAAATCATTCCCCCTTGTCCTACCACTATCCACCCTTGTAAAAAGCCATTCTCCCTCCTATTTATATGCTCCCTTCAAGCACTGAAAGGCCACAATGAGGTCTCCCTAGAGCCTTCTACTCTCCAAGCTAAACAAGCCCAATTCCCTCAATCTTTCTTCTTAGGAGAGTTACTCTAGCCTTCTGATCATCTTAGCGGCCCTCCTCTGGACACATTCCAATATAAATTTTATAAACTTAAATATAGGAATATAGAAATTACTTGTCCCAAAGATTAAATAAAATAACTTGAATTCTGCCAGAGCAATCTTAAACTATTTATAAAATTTCAATAATCATAATAATAGAAAATGTAATTGTCACCAGCACTTCCTGTGAAGCTATATACAAACATTAAAATGCATCTTATTTTTCATAGATTCTAATCATATGATATCTATAATTCTTTGAAGCTTGAAAAGGAACCTTCACTCATGGCACATTATATACTAATACAAACTGAAAATTCTTCCTGCTGAGAATCAAAGGTTAATAGTAGTGACTAAAATAACTAACCATTTTTATTCATCTATCTGACCAGATAAATTCTAAGCGCACATTTTAATGGAGCTTAATGAGGTTTTTCACAGTTTATAGGTTCTGGCTATACCATGGTAATTAGCACTGAGGCATTATTCACTTTTGTCTTAATAAGGCTTTCATTTTAGCCTTTGCAAGAGGTCCTGCTATTTTTTGCTTCATTGCTTTGCTTTATTGAACATTATATGACATGGTAAGCAATTAAGTATGATTGTGGAAGAAATTAAATCACAAATACTGCATTAATGGTCAGGCTTAAATCCATAAAAGCAATGAAACTGAAGTTAAGGTTGAAACCATACTTTACTTCACCATGCCTATGAACTACAGCTTGTATATTTTTCAAGTTCATTTATTCTTTTCATCTGATTAGCTGGACAGAATGGAAAGGAATAATAACCATTTTCTATATAATTCAGTATTTCCTTTCATTGTGTGTCTTTTAAGATCTCAACGTTTTATTGATTATAAATTTATCTTTTTAAAGTTAGCATTAGAAATGCCAGTGGCCACTACCTAGATATACAAATTCATCTGAGGAGCTTCAGCTTAATTAATGACTATGATCTCCTGATAAATATATTTTTATATTGTCAATAAGATACCTCAGAGATATTAAAACAAAAGATTCAAAAACAAGCTTTAGCAGATTGTTTGCCAGTCTTAGCAGTAATTTTGGAGTAACTTATTAATGTAGTTCACTAGGATTAATTTTTATGCTTACTTGCAGGTAATCTTCCAGTAAAGAAATAAGTTTGCATGAAGTAGTAATCCAATTGAACAAATAGACATTATAATTATTTGCTAGAAACTTATTTGAACTCTAGGACAGGTAAATGTCATTTCAGTTGTTCTGAGTGATAGATTTCTCAGAATTCTTCTGTGTGATATTAACTGTCCTAAGGCAAATAAACTATGTTGTCACAGTGTGCCATAGAACAGTTTTCTGAGTACCATTTTCTAAGGTACATAAAATGAGGATTAAAAGAAGAAAAGAAGAAGAAAGAATTGTTCAGAGAAAGCTATAATTACAAACAACCTCAGACAAAAATAATGAAATGAAAAACAATCCTACTAATAAAATATCACTTTTTTAGTGTGGGATACAGGTTTTCACTTCTGTGAAAAGACATTGCTTTCTCTGATAGGACACCAAGTCAGTGAGTATTTTGGATTTCTTCAGATTATTTCTTTGAAGCAAATACTCCAAAAGATTAAAAGATAAAGGCATCCAATTTCAACTGGAATATTATTTTTAATAGTTAGCTTTTTATGGGGAGTAAACTTCATAAAATAATATGTCAGAAATTTTGAAAGATTTATAGAGAAATTTTTCCTTTGCTAACTACCTTTTGGCTTCCATGCTTGGTTTCAGTAACAAGGGGTTTTTAGAGTGTTAGAAAACAGTCCTCCTATCTGCTCCAGATGAAGAGTGTTTTTTTTTGTTGTTGTTGTTTTCTTTATTTCCTTCTTTCTTGTTTCTCTTTTCTGTCTCCCTGAGTCATGACTGTCAGTTCTTAACACATTCAGTTTATCATAAGGGAAGGACCCACTCCCCATTCCTTCAATCCTCAGGCTAGCAAGTAAAAAGTGAAAAATAAAATATATTGCCAACAATTGCTTCCAAAATTATTTCAGTGCTGTTGTGTTTTGATCAGTGACCTCAGTGTAAACTTCAATAAATAAAGCATTCTCTGTTTCTCCCAATCAATCAATCTGTCATGGTTTTACAGGTTTTGGTTATTGGTATTTCACATCATAACACCATGTAGTGCACTGGGAGTTAAAGAGTTAATGCTCCATTTTTCAGCACCTATCTGGAAGAACTACATTCCCCAGAAGACTATTTGCTGTTCTCATTTCTGCTCAGGGGGAACACATAGGAGGCCTTGGTAGGTCAGTTGATGTCTCTTTTTTCAATTGTCAGGCTCTCTCACTGGGGCTCATCCTGACCACACACCATTAGTGTAAGGCCTTCAATTTTTTTGGACACTCTTTCATTACATTTGATTTATTAGCTTTGATTCTAATTATATTGCAATACAGTGTGTTATCTTGCATTCCAATACTATATTCAGTAAATTAGTTTTGTTTCTCCTCAGATCTTTGCTTCTGTTTTTAGCTATTTAGGATCCTGTTTCCCCTTTCCAGAGGCACAGATTTTGCAAAAATCCTTCAGTCCCACTAGTCACAGAACTGGGCCGAGCCAGCATGTAAACTGTTGACACAATCTCAATCTCTCAAACAATCTGCATACGTGAATAAAAATGAATAAAACATTATGATATATAATGATGTTGGTCTAGAGGTGGGTTTAGTTGCATACAAATGAAAGTATGCATTTTTTTGTTTTACTAGCTAAATTACGTAACATGAATCCTTGATTGCGTTATATTAAATATAATCCTACTATAATATGTTTTCTACTCTTTCTCCATAGCCAAAAGCAAAACATTAGTACCTTCCAAAAAACAATTAAAGCAATGTAAAATATTATCTGAGTATAAATAGCTAGGATCATTAACACTGTGTATTCTGAAGGAGGAATATTCATAGATTTCAGGAATCGTTAATCATCTTGTGAATTAGCTGGCTCATGCAAGACAGCATTTATAGCAGCACGTATTAGTTTATACTCTTGCACATCCAGTAAAAAGTTAAAATCATAAAGATTTTTTACATAAACTCCATCTTACAATCATTTTTACTTGACAATGTTAGGGCCTGTGGGTCTATTTCATTTATTTATTTATTTTTAAAATTCTTAACTGTTGGAGAACATTTTCAAAAGTTCAGTAATTCATTATGTATGTTTATCACTTTTTTGTTTGTTTTGCTCCAAATAGCAGGATAGACTATTATGGTCAAACTGCAGTGCTTAAGGTAGGATGTACAGAACAGTGTATGTATGATCTTGTCTTTCACATGGGTGTATTGGCATGACAGTAGTTTTTTGTTTGTTTTTTGCAAGATTTGCAGGTGGAATTAGCAGAGGCTTTCTAGAGTTTGAAATAAATAAATAAATAAATATGCCTTTTCCTGAAGTTCAAAGTACAATTAACTTTCATCAAACAAATTTATTTTAATCAATAACACAATGACTTTGACAGAAAGCTTCATCCCTCCCTATTCTTCCTGTTAATTTTTAGTGTTTGGAACTTGTTTTGTTATTGAGTAAAATCACAGAGAATCAGAAATGACAATGAGAAACAGTTCACGAACTTACCTGGTCCTATGTCCAATACTACAGAGAAAGACATTAATTAGATAAGGTTCCTCAGGACTTTGTCTTGTACAGATTTGAACATTTCTAAAAATTGATTTCTAAGTATTGCCTGACAACCTCTTGCAGTACCTGACCAAGCTAAGAAGCACAATTGATTTTTTGTTTGTTTGCTTTTAATATTTTCTTTTCTGTTGGTAGTGAGGTTTTTTTGGTTGGTTTGTTTTGTTTGTTTAATATTTTCTCAGAATTCGCATTGTTGCAACTTGAAACCTTTGACTCTGGCATGCTCACTAGGCAACCAAGATAAAAGTTTCATACTATCTTCTGTATAGCTATTATTTAGAAAATGAAAATCTTCAGTGACTCTTGTCTATAATTCAAGATCTTCTCCATGCTCAACAAATCCAGTACCCTCAGCTTGTGCTTGTGTATCCCTCCTTTATCCCAGTGGTTTTGCATACCACTCACTACAGTTAGTCAAAACTATGCTTCAGATGCAGCCTAACATATGCTGAGCAGAAAGCAATAATCACTCTCCTAGACCTGATGGTCTAGGTCTTTTTCCTAATACAAATACATATTTAAATTTCATCATCTCCAAGTAGCATCTGAACATCAGCCAACTCTCTTGGGCCTGCTTAACTTGAAATATTCTAACCCACAGGATACCTTTAAGTATGTCCTTGAGGAAGTCAAACTGTGTTCTCTTGAAAAGATCTTGAAATGTTTTATCTCACGGTAACTTCATCCAAGGCTGCCCCTGAACCTTTGCATCCACAACCATTCTTCCCATACTTATAAGAACAAAGTCCAACAACACACCTCTACCTATTTTCTCCTTCACCACCTGTGTCAGAAAGTTATCTTCCATGCAGTGCAGAATCCTCCTAGACTGTGCTTACCAGTCAATATTGCTTTTCAGCAAATATCAGGATGATTGAAGTCCCACAAGAGAAGGCTACTTTCAGCTTTGTGTAGAAGGCCTCATTAACTTCTCTTTCCTGATCAGGGAGCCTGCGATAAACATACACAACACTGCCACCTATGTTAGGCTGCCCCTTAATTTTCATCGACAAGCTGCCTGTTCATACATTAGTCAGCCCTAGGCAGAGTTCAGAAAGTCCAGTTTCTCTCTCACATAAAGAGCACCTCCACCTCCTCAGCTTGCTTGCTTCTCTTTCCTGAAAAGCGCAAAGACATCCATGACAGCATTCTAGTCTTGTGAGCAGTCCCACTGTGTCTTTGGGATCACAATGAGATCACAGCCCTACTTACACACACTGATCTCCAACTCTTCCTATTTATTCTCCATGCTGCAATCATCACTACACAGACACTTTGGAGACAAAAGGGGAGCAGAGGATGCAGGTTAACCTAGAGGGATGCAAAAGTATTCTGCATAGCTAGATAGGAGAAAGAGTTTTGTATATGTTTTTGGTAGTGAAGATAGACGATGGGGACCAAATTAAAGCTTTGGTTTTGTGGATCACTAGGGACCAAGGTGCCTCCTTCTCAGTGTTGTCTGCTGTTGGAATGCAATTACTAAATACTAAATACCATATTTTTTTCCTCAGTGTCTCTAATACTACAAAGACTCATATCTGATTTTTGCAGCTCAGCCAACTTGCCATGAAGCACCATTCAGCTGTGTGCATCTTTTGCAACTACTTACCTTATCAGTAGAAGGAGGTTCAAAGCAATTATTGCAACCAACCATCTGAACAGAAGTCTCCTTTCTTAACAGTTCTGCCTGAGTGACTGCATCAGGCATCTCAGGATATTTCCATGTTTGGACACTGGTTTTAGTGCTCAGGTGACTGACCACCACCAAACCATCAGAGATCAAGAGCTCTTCCTTCAAGCAAGGAACAGTTCCCTGCCTATACAAACTGCTGGGAGAGAGTTTTTCTTAAACATGAGAAGAAAATAGAGAAAAATGTGACCCACCCTGTGCCTTTCTGCACAAACTGTCACACAAAAAACCACACCATACCCTGACTGCTTGTCCCAGTCACCAAACCCCCTTGGAGCTGTCTTCCTTTGTGGGGTAGTTCTATCACCACTCCTGGCTCCACCCACTTTACATCACAACAGCCTCTCATCAGGGCATCTGTGCTTCCTGCTGGGTGTGGGGAGGAGGGGCTCCTCTCCCTCCTCTCTTATCCTATCTTCTTCATAGAGAAAAGCTGATACTAGCTGATATAAGTTTTCAGCTTTCTCATCTCTTTCCTCTGAATATCAAATGATGGTTATTAATGGGACACAAATGACAAGCAAATCTGTTTGTTTTTTTGTTTGTTTTTAACAGTACATAGAATCCCAAATTAACTCATCTTACTCATCAGCTTGCCTTTTCAGTATAAAAGCATCAATTGCCTGACAGGATAACATAGGCATTGTTCAGGTAATTTAAGCATATCTAACATATTCAAATTTCCCTGTTTTTTTTTTTTTTGTTGTTTTGTTTGTTTGTTTTTTTTTGTTTTTTTTTTTTTTGTTTTTTTTTTTTTTTTTTTTTTTTTTTGTTTTTTGTTTTTTTTTAGGAGTCTCAAGCACTGAAACCAAAATAAAGACATCCTGGTTTCTCACAGTCACTTCCCGCAGCACAAGGCTTGTCCTCTTGACTGAAAAAGTAATCTAATTACTAAATATTGTGCTTATTTTATATCATATGAGTGAAACTTTATGAACAGTAGCATATAAGAGGTAATATAAAAAAAATATATAATTATATGTGTATATATGAATACAGTTTTTGAAGAAGCTGTAGGCCATCCAGATACCTCCTGTCAGCTTCTTCTTTAGGCTAAAGAAATCAATAGGCATTATCCATTCCTTGTGTTGTCTAGACACGTCTAGACACTTCAGTATTTTTGTAGCCCTCTTTTGGAAATTCTTTTATAATTTTATATCTTTATTATATTTTGGTATCCAAGACTGTACACAATGCCTGAGATGATGCCGCACCACAGCAGAGCAGGACAGTCCCTTCCTTTGACCAGCTACAGTGCTGTACCTGACGAACCCCAGGGATAGAGTTGATGCTTCTGTCTGTAGAGCTATTTGAATTAATCATTCCATTTTCAAATATTATAGTAAATGCTGTCTCCAGATTTTTTTGAGAAAGTTGGCTCACTGAATTTCTTTGTCTGGAATGAGGTGGGTGCCCAGGTAACAGATGGCACTGAGAAAGCAGGGATACTGAGCATCTTTGTTTTGTCCTTACTAAAAGAATGCCTCTTGGGATTCCCAGACCCTAGAGGCAAGAAAAAATATCTTGGGAATGAAAGACTTCCTTTTGGTTGCTCAGTATATGGTCAGAGACCATCTAGGCAAACTCAGTGCTCACAATGCACACATGGGATGCACCCTCACGTACTGAGGAAGCTGATAGAAGTGACTGTTGAACCACTCTCTATCATCTGAGAAAGATCTTGGAGAACAGAGGAGGTTCTTGAGGACTGAAAGATAGCCAGCATCACTCCAGACTTCAAAAAGGTCAGAAAGGAGGACCGGGGAAACTATAGTCCTGGCAACCTCATCTCCATTCCCAGAAAGGCAATGGGACAACTTGGTCTGGATGTCATCTTCAAGCAATTGGAAGAGAAGAAATTTATCAAAAGTAATTAGCATAGATTCACCAAGATGAAATTGTGCTTGATGAACCTGGTAGCCCTCTATGATGTCATCACTGTCGGGGTAGATGGGGAGAGAGCAGTGGATATTGCCTACCTTGACTTCAGCAAGGCATTTTACACTATCTCCCACAAAATCCTTGTAATGAAGCTTAGAAAATGTGGGATGGATAAATGCACAGTGTGTTGGGTTGCAAACTAACTGACAGGCAGAGCTCAGAGAGTTGTGATTAATGAAATACAGTCTAGTCAGTATTAGTCAATTAGCAGTGCCCCCCAGGGGATGGTGCTAGGTCTGATCTTGTTCAACATCTTCATCAATTACCTGGATGATGGAATTGAGTCTACGCTTGGCAAATTTGCTAATGATACAAAGCAGGGAGAATTGGTTGACATGTCAGATGCTTGTGCTAGTACTCAACAGTAACTGGATAGACTGGAAAACTGGGTGGAATGGAACCTGATGAGATTCAACAAAAGCTAGTGCTGAGTACTGCACCTGGGGAGAAATTACTGCATGTATCACTACAGGTTAGGGCATGAACTGCTGGGTAGGAACTCTGTAGAGGAGCTAGGAATCCTGGTGGATAACAGGTTGACCATGAGACAGCAGTGTGACTTTGTTGTCAAAAAGGCAACAAAGGCTGCATTTAAAAGGTGACCAGCAAGTTTATCCTCCCCATCTACTCTGCCCTGGTGAGGCCACATCTGGAATATTGCGCCCAGTTTTGGGCTTCCCAGTTTAAAAAAGACAGAGAGGTGCATGGAGTATCTCCCTTATGAGAAAAGACTGAGAGACCTAGATCTATTCAGCGTAGAGAAGAGAAGACTGAGAGGGGATCTGATCAATGCTTATAAATAGCTAAAGTGTGAGAGGCAATTGGATGAGGTCAGAGTCTTTTCAGTAATACAGAGAGATTGGAAAAAGGAAAGGATCAGTAGCAAAAAAATTGAAACTTAGGAAGTTCTGCATAAATATGTGGATGAACTTTACAGTGATGATGACAGCAATGGAACAAGCTGCCTGTAGAGGTCGTGTACTCTCCTTCTATGGAGATATTCAAGATCTGTCTGGGCACCTACATGTGTGACCTACAGTGGGGAACCTGCTTTTGCATGGGAGTTAGACTCAGTGATCTCTTGAGATCCCTTCCAACCCATGCAATTCTGTGAATCTGTATTTTGAAGAGTTCAGACTACAAGAGTAACATGCATGATTATATAAAGTACAACTGGATCACTGAAGGGCAAATTATTTTGTCTATCTGGAATTGTGCAACACTTTTGACAGGGACATTGATGTGGTCCCAAACCACATTCTTGTCTCTAAAATGCAGAAATATAGATTTGAAGACTAGACTATTCAGTGGATAAAGAATTGGTTGTATGGTCACAGCTACAGAACTGTGGTAGAGACTGGTGACCAGAGGAGCTCCCCAGGGGGCCATCTTGAGATTGGTGGTCTTCAACATCTTTATTGGTAAAGATGGATAGATCAAGTGAACCCTCTGCAAGTTTGCTGATGACATCAAGCTGACTGGTGCAGTTGTCAGGAAGGGATGTTTTCCAGACACTAGCTTGATCTAATGGATCCATGGTAGGGGCTTTGGAACTAGATCATCTATAACATCCCTTCCAAATTTCTATGATTGTATGATGGTTTTTCAAGATGATGTATGACAAATTAACAATATAAATATATTCCAGGCTGTTCGTATAAATTATTATTTTAAATAATACAATATTGAATATTATATATTAGATACCACTAAAAAAAATCATTCAAAAACTTCATTAAGATAAAACAGATGTCAGCATGAAAATGAATGCTACATATAAACATATATATACCAGTGAATATTCTCTAAATTATTCTGTGTATTTCAATTCACTGGGTTATTTTTGTCTTCATTGCCTCCAAACGCACATAATCGAGTTACACGAGAATGCACATTCACAGAAAGATGAATAAATTATTATATGAGAACAGAAAAAGGAAGTTTGGCACTGCTTATCAGTTAGGAAACAGTGACACTATGGATAAGACTAATCAAAACACTTATTCAACTGAAGTTACCTCAGCTGCTTCCTACCTATATCCTCTTTCCTCCTGTCCAATGCTTCCAGCACACCCTGTGCTAGAAGAAGTTCTTTGTGTGTTGCACTGACTTCACAGTGGCAGTACTCCCCAGTTGGCCTATGATATAAAGGTGGAGGATGACTTTCAGGTATGTGCAGTTCTGCTTCTACCTTCAGTACAGCTTGAAAGAGACTGCTTTCTCTTTTTCTGTCTTTATGGTGTTTTTCTTTTTTTTTTTTTTTTTTTTTTTTTTTTTCCTTCTCTGAACTAGTTTTGAATAGCAGTATTCGTAGGTAGAGAGTATGCAGCCCTTTGTTCTTTTTAAAAGATAGTGGTGACATTGAGACAGTTAAAATGAAGAAATGAAATGGAAGTGGTAGGCAGGTGTGAGTGTACCATCTGCTTTAGGTGCATCTCTCCCTGCTGCAGTTAGTTTAACATACTAATAAGATATTCCACCTCTTTTGAATGCCTTCAATGCAAAATTTTTGGAAATCAATCAACTGTTATCTTTATGGCCTTCTTCCCAATTGTTATTCCAGACCCAGAGTCTGCAATCCCCATTCTTCATCTTTTCACTACCCCTGTCCCAGTTTCTGTGAAGTCCTTTTCTGTCCCTTACTGTGGGAACCTTCTATCATCCTTCAAATTTTTCTACAACTTTAGTAAAATCTAAACATTTTTATTCCATTAATTTAAGGATCAGGTTTTTGTTTGTTTGTTTGTTTTACTGTTTTGTTTTTCTTTGTTTTTTTCATGGTTGTTTGTTTTTTGAGACAGTTAGATAAATAGAACACGATAGAAAAATATTAAAAATTTTGAAGAGATTTATAAAACGCACGTGCCTTATAGAAAGAAAATATATATACAGATACACAGTTATATATACATACACATGCATATTATATACTGCTCTGAAAGTAGACAGTACATTATGACAAGGGAACTATGTACAGAGTTGAATACCAGCTTCAATGCATTGGAAACGATGGTGGCAACACTGGAATATTGCAAAGTTTGTGCTGAGTGGGTCCTATAAATGCTCATACAGAAACAGAAAGAACACTGTAAACAGGTTTGTCAGAACCTATTAAATGACTATGAGGCTGAAAATGACAGTTTATTTCCTAGATTAGATAGATAGATAGATAGATAGATAGATAGATAGATAGATAGATAGATAGATAGATAGATGATAGATAGATAGATAGATAGATAGATAGATAGATAGATAGATAGATAGATAGATAGATAGATAGATAGATGTAACATGGGGGCACCGCTGCAAGCCAGAGTAAAAATGTCAGTTCAGGGAGTGGTGACATTTGAGTTCCCCATTGGAGAAAAAGTTCAAGACACAACTCTAAGTGGGTAAAGCAGGCTTGTCCAAACCATGGGCTACATGTGGTTCAGTACTATCTATTCTGCTGTCTCTCCATGCCTCATACTGTCATAACAGTGCTTGTTCTCCACTAAGCAACCTGACCTAGCCCCAGGCATGTATCCATTGCCCAGTAACAACCAAACATCAGTGTCCAGGTAGACCACATCGATAGCCTTCCCTTCATCTACCAAGCGGGTCACCTTGTCATAGAATGAAATCATTTTTGTCAGACAGGATCTACCATGCTGACTAGGCCTGATCCCCTGGCTGACCTTTAGTTGATCCATGATGATTCCTGAGATTAACCTTTCCATACCTCTCTGGGCACCAAGGTGAGACTGATGGGCCTGTAGCTGCCAGGATCATCTTTCCAGCCCTTTTTGAAGATGGGCGTCACAATCACCAGCCTCCAATGCACCGGTACATCCTCAGTCAGCCAAGACTGCCGAAAAATGATGGAAAGTGGTTTGGCAACCACATTCACCAACTCCCTCAGCACTCTAGGGTGCAAACCATTCGGCCCCATAGACCTGTAAACATCCAGCTTTCGAAGCAGGTCCAGAACTATCTCATTGTGGATCATGCGGGGATTATTTTGTTCTTCCTCCCCATCTATCAGCACAGGGTGCTGTGTTCCCAGGGAGTTACAGGTTTTACTATTGAAGACTGAGGCAAAGAAGGTATTAAGTACCTCATCCTCATCCTCATCCTTGGTAACCAAGTTGCCCTCAACCCTCAGCATCCAACAAGGGATGGAGATTTTCCCTAGCCTTCCTCTTGCTGTTGATGTGTTTATAAAAATATTTACTGTTCTCCTTAACCTTAGCAGCCAAGCTCAGTTCTAGCTATGCCTTGGCTTTCCTAATTTTCTCCCTGCACAGCTTCACTACGTACCTGTAATCCTCATAAGTAGCTCGCCCACTTTTACAGAGACCATAAACTTTCTTTATGTTCTTGAGATCCAGCCAAAGATCTCCAGTCAGCCAACCCGGCCTACTTGCCCATCATCTCGTCTTTCGTGATTTTGGGACAGTCAGCTCCTGCACCTTTAAATTTGAAATTTGAATTATTATTATTATTATTTTGTAATCATAGAACAAGTATATTTACACTGAAGGTACACAGACATTTTTGGATTGAACACAGCCCTATCAAAAAGAACTTGGTGGTACTGGTGGATGGTAAGCATGAGCCAGCAATGTGCCCTCACATTGCACTGAGTCAGCTGTATCCCAGGCTGCATCAAACGAAGCATGGCCAGCAGGTCAAGGGAGGTTATTCTGCTCCTCTGCTCTGTGCTGTTGACACTGCACCTGGAGTACTTTATCCAGATGTGGAGTCCTAAGTACAGGACAGAAGAGGATCTGTTGGAGCTCATCCAGAGGAGTACAAAAATGGTCCAAGGGATGGAACACCTCTTCTATGGAGACAGGCTCAGAGAGCTGGGACTTTTCAATCTGGAGAAGAGGAAGCTACAGGGTGACCAAATAGTGGCCTTTCAGTGTCTAATGGGGAGTTACAATAAAGATAGGGACAGATTTTTTGGCGGGATCTGTTGTGATAGGACAAGGGGAAATGGTTTCAAACTAAAAGAGGAAATATTTTAATTGACAGTAAGATAAAAGTTTTCTAAAGCATTGAAATCAAAAGGAAAACACGTTTCAAAGGTTCATCACTTGTTTTTGAAAAATAAATTTGTTTCACGGTCAGTTTGACTGTATAAATTAATGAGACTTCTCTGAGAATTCAGCACAGTTTCATGAACTGTACCATGGACAGGCTATTATGCATAAAACTTTTAAAGCCACAATACACCCTATGCAATCAAAATCCTTTCAACAAATGCAAGATCCAAAGCTCGAGTGCCCTATATATATATAAATATATATATATATTTGTGTGTTTGTGTGTGTATATATAACTGCATGTAAACTAATAGGCTTGATTGAAGAAAACCTAGAGCTCTCTTCTATTTCTTTGGAATAAGAAGGAATAAAAAGGAATAAAACAAAACAAAACAAAACAAACAAAAAACAGTCTGTAAAGCCTAGAGCTGTCTAAAGGCCCTTTATTTGCCTCAATAAACAAATATTTTTGCTCTTCACAGAGAAGTTGAAAGAAATTGTAATATTTGTCAGTTGCAGTAGGAAAGACAAATTCTGAATGCTGGACAAGAACAAGGAGTAGAGATTATGTTATCTTGTATGTCTTTTCTATCAGTGTGATGCACTTGTTTCTGCTCAAGTCTCTGTGGTGATTCTTTTTATCAGTATTTCATTGTATGTTGTTAATAAAAAAAATTGTCAACAATTTTTAAAACTTCTAATACAGAAATGATTTAAGTTTTTCTATCTTCCTCTTTCTAAGTGTAATGAGCTCAGGAATGTAAAAAAAATAAATAAAATCAAAAAAACAAGAACAACTTTATGCTAAATTGACTTAATAATATAGTTTCCAAAAAGTCTGTCTCTATTAGTTTTTCATTTCAGTTTCCCACAGTCTAGCAATAACCATCATTCAAGTGCCAAATATAATGTGTCTTCTGAAATTATAATGTAGGAATTATGCTCAATAGGGATTCATAGCCCATTCTATTATGATGTTATACTGTTACTATGAACATAAAAGACATAAAGATCAGTTGCATTAAGAATGCATTCACTTTAAATTCCTTAGAGGAATTTTCACAGTGAAGAAGTTGTAATTTAGGAAGAAACTCTTTGAATTGAAGAGGAGAAAGCTATTGTATATGTAAGTTTTGCTGGAAGCAAGCAGCTTTGCTAACACATTTGGAAAGCTGCTATTCCCCATTCTTTTGCATTCGGAAGCAATAAAGAATAGAGTATCTTAATACCTCTTATTTGAGGTCTGCTCTGTCAACTGCCAAATGCAAAGTAATTTCCACAAAACACCTACAACCTGAGTTACTAAGCCCAAAAAATTCAAAATAAGTGTGCCACATTGATAGTTAAATAATCCCACTATACATGACAACTCCCCCATAAAAGTAGTGGTTTGTTGGTTTTTGTTTTCTTTTGTTTTGTTTGTTTGTTTGTTTTGTTTTGTTTTTTCTGCTTTACATGGAAAAATATGGAAAATAATAATAATGTTCGTTCATCAAATTTACTACTAATACTGTACATGATACTATTCCTCAATGAGTTACAATCAAATCACAGCTCCCATGGAAAAATTAAGATGAAAGATTTGAATTTATTTTGGTGGAAACAGAGGAATTCTTGCTAATAGCATTATAGCTCATGTAACAGTAGATGCAAAGCACAGAAGGATATAGATCAGCAAAGCTTGAAGTTGATTTTAGTAGACCTAATCTACCTTGAACTCTGGACCCTCTGGCCAATCTTATAGTGTAAGAATTTTGAAGCTGTGTTGGAAAAAAAACAGTGATATATCAAACCTATGAGTTTTACTGTTTGTTTTCTTTCTTCTTCTGGTGGACAACAGGTTGCCCATGAGTCAGCAGTGTGCCCTTGTAGCCAAAAAGGCCAATGGCATACTGGGGTGCATTAAAAAGAGCATGGCCAGCAGGTCGAGGGAGATGATCCTCCCCCTTTACTCTGCCCTGGTGAGGCCTCATCTGGAATATTGTGCCCAGTTCTGGGCTCCCCAGTACAAAAAAGACAGGGATCTCTTGGAAAGAATCCAGCGGAGGGCCACAAAGACGGTGAAGGGCCTGGAGCATCTCCCATCTCCTGAGACTTAGGGAACAGGGTCTGTTTAGCCTTGAGAAAAGAAGACTGAGAGGGGACTTGATCCAGGTTTATAAATACCTGAAGTGTGGGAGCCTTAGTGGCGAGGCTGGTCTGTTTTCAGTAGTGCGTGGGGACAGGACTAGGGGAAATGGGCTGAAACTTCAGCATAGGAAGTTCTGCACGAATGTGCGCAAGAACTTCTTTACGGTGAGGATCACAGAGCACTGGAACAGGCTGCCCAGGGAGGTGGTGGAGTCTCCTTCTCTGGAGATATTCAAGACCCCCCTGGACGCCTACCTGTGTGACGTGGTGTAGGGAGCCTGCTTTGGCAGGGGGGTTGGACTCAATAATCTCTAGAGGTCCCTTCCAACCCCTACAATTCTATGATTCTATGATTCTTTCTTGTAAATAAGAATAATGCAAATTTCAGAGATAAATTCAAAGCAAAAATGTATTTTCTAACTGGAACACAGTTTTTCCCCCATTTAAGTCAGTGTACTCTTCATGTATTGTCATGATCATTGTCTAAGTCTTGCAAGCTACACATTCCATACATACTAGTAGCTATTTATAATTTTTACTTGTTTCTCAAATAGATGAGCATCTACATTTTTAAAAGTCTTCTTAGTAAACTATATAACCACTTAAATGCTGGCAATATCAACATTTCCTTAAAATGAATCTATGGAGGTAATCACTGTTTTTTGATTATTTGTGTTTCCGCAGTGTGAGATAAAATTCTTAATAGGCATTGTTCATGTTCACTGGAAATTCTTCAAATTAAAGACTCTTCTATTTCTAAATTGAATGCCCTTAAAAATTGGAATAGTCAAGGTAAAATGCATAGCAAAATAGTGAGTGTATTCCCAGAGTAATCATACTAATTATTTGTAATTACTAGAACATGCATCTATTCAGAGGAAGTACATAGAAAACACAGGTGTACCAAAATGTTTTTATTTATGGACTTGAACTAGAAATACAACTTGCTGCTTGAAAAGTATTTTTTTAATTTATATTAGACAGGAAAAATGTAATACACCATATTGCCTGAAAATCCTTTATTTAATGAAGCAAAATGAATAATAAAACAGTGTTTAAATGAAGCCAGAGATTATAGGCAAAGCATCTGCCACTGAAATTTCCAAAGCTGGAACTAGCTGGGATAACCTTCAAATCTTCTCATTCATTCTGTTGTTTTCTACTCTTCCTATTAGAAGCACTGCATGTGGCATGTAGACTACAGACTTTGCTACCTTTTATAATAGGTGTTTGGGGAAATTAGAATAAATATTTCTAATTGAAATTTAAATGCTGCACATATCTTTTTTGTCTCTGTTCTATGCATTTCTGAAAGAAACAACATTGGTTTAACATTGGAATAGTGAACTTTTAACAGTGATTTGACAGTGACACTACTGAGCTGCAGCATTTAAACAAACAAATAATGGTTAGGACTATATATTCTGTATTGAATTCTTACGATCTGATAAATTACTGTTAAATTGTATCCCTGATGAAAAAACAAACAAACAAACAAAAAAAACCCAAATAGTTGAATGACTCTTTTTTTTTTTTTTTTCCCCCCCATCCTATATTCTACAAGCATTTTATTCTCTGTTCCTTGCCCATTTTACAACACAGACGGAATCTGTGCTTGTATTTTTACTGTGTAGTCACACTGAGTTAGCAGTTTTCCATTTTGTGTCATACCAACTGAAACAAAGATATGTATGGGTAGAGTCATTTAAATCTCCAACTGAAAATAGTGTTAAAAATGGTTTGAGACAGGAGGAATTGTCAGCATCTAGAAGGGGGTTATAATAAATAAATAAATAAATAAGAAGTGGATAGACTTTTTTTGTAAGGGTCTGTGGTTCTGATAGGATGAGGAGAAATGGTTTCATACCAAAAAAGGGGAGATTTAGATTGGATATAAGGAAATATTTTACAATAACCTTTTAATGCAACATTCACTTATTCAGTTGCTACAACTGTGCTGTTCTTTGCACAGCATGTTTGTGCCCAAGAATTCATAGTGCTCATGTGTTGTAGGCGTTAGCGAGGATTTGGGATGAGATGATGTAGGACATCCCCTGTTCTGTCCCCTACCTTGTGATGTATACTGGGTGCGTATTTCAAATATACTCTCAAGGGGGAGTAGATAAAGTGATTAAAGTATATAAGGTGCTAACTGCACCATAATAAACACCATTTTGCCATCCATCATACTGGTGTGAAAGTGGATTTTGGTCCTGGTGAGGGGACGGCACCAGATTTTGGGCAGGGGGGTGGTTGAACCATGGAAGCACACGGCAACACTCATGTATCCATCAGCAATAGTTCTTGTTACAACACCCTCTTACATGAATAACATCTGTCTACATTTGTAGGAGGGAGGCAAGGTTCTTTGATATGTGTATACCCGGCGTGAGATTAAGCAGCAACGGTTCAAATGTTGGTCCAACCAATTTATTAAAGTCCTAGACGTTTTAGGGAGATGGGGAAGGGAAGGTGGGCGATAGGAAAAGTAGGAAAAATAAGCAAGGAGTCTGTAGAGAGCAAAAGAGATATAGTCACCACCGTGGGTCCAGCGAGGTACACCGTAGGTCCATTGATTTCAGGAACTCGTCTGATCACCGCGGAGGATGGGAGAAAGTCAGGAAGCACTGCAGCAAGCTGGCCTTCCGAAGAGGTTTTCCCCTCAGGGAATTCTCCGTCAAAGGTGTTTTTGGGAGATCGTCTCCAAAGTTTGTCTCCAGAGATCGTCTCCAAAATCCCCAGTTTAGCGAGGGCCTTTCATCCCCCATTTCAGTGGGGTTGTTTTTCTTCTTTGAAGTTTGAGGATTACAAGAATGCTCAGCATTTTTGGGAATGTATCTCGAACACTGAATTTCTAAACAAGCAGGTAAACACTCCTTGTAAAATGGTTTAAAACCAGCTTTTGTGACATTCCTGGCCCACAGATAAGCCAATAGGGGTTGGTGGTGCCTCTGTTTGCCAGACACAAGCATTATCGCCTTCTGCAGTGGTCAGCTCCTTCAAGCAGCACCCCTGAAAAAGACTGCTTGTCCTGTCTCTGCTTATCTTTGCAATCATAAGCAGAGATGGCACAATAGCAATCACCATTCACCCTCCTAGATAGTTAGCAGTCACCAGTCAGAGTCTTATCATCAGAAAAACCTCACGAAACAAGCTTTGAGACAACAAAAGAAAGCCAGTTCTGTCTTTCACAACATCACAGATCCAGTAGACATTTTTCTACAATACTCAAACAGTCCAGAAGACATGATTTTTTTGCCAAGGACTTTTCTGGGTAATGTAGATGCAGTATCACATCATCTGGATTATCAAGATTGTATATTATGGACCTATTTTAACATTATCTGACACTGAATCAAATATTAAGTTGTGCGTTATACAGTAAGATTAACATTAGGATCTCTGAATACTAATAAATATATCAGTATGAATGTATGTGGAATTACAAAACTGATGGAGGACTAATAATAATGAAAATGAATTATTCTGATCATCTTGTCAAAAAAGATTATACTGAACAACTAACTTCCAGATTTCTTATATTTCTTATATTAGTTTAAATTCTACTTTTAATGTTTTACCTGGCTCATGTTGTGAACTTAGTCACTGACTCAAGTATAATAGTGGATTAGGAACTTCTGACAACTGCACTGTTGGAGGAAGGCTACAAACCTACCAATAAGGAAGCAGAGTGTGAACAACAAAGAAGAAACATAATAATATAAACATGCATAAATACATCTACAAGGCTGAACCAAGAGAGGGGCAGGGACTAAGCTTGATCATGAAATCTACTTCATTTAAATTCTTTGAATCTTCTTTGGAAGAGACTAATCATTGTGGAAAGAAAATATCTATTGACACTTGATTAAAATTGGGATTTGCAAGTGATGATCCTCTTAATTATCAGTACGGATAACAAATCTGTTGAGCATTTTATAGAAAATAATTTTTAGAAAATTTCTTGTTGAAAGGTTCATGATAGAACAATACATATTTTCTATTGTACAGCAATGTGCAATTGTAAAATTGAAGCAGAATAATTCAAAGACCTCCGGAGTATGTAGTATGCAGCCTTTATCTTCTGAGAACCAGGTACCCAGAACTACACATGATCCATGGACCTGACGTGTAAATTCTTTAACTTCCGGTGCACTACATGATGTTATAATGTGGAATACAAATAAGAAAAAAGATATAAAATCACGACAGGATGGCATTAATAAATATTAATTATCTTATACTACACTATTCACACTATTCAAAGGTCATATGTTTGGAATATTTTAATTTTCCTCCTCAGAATTTTAATTTTATCACTCATTTTCAAATTTCTACATAAAAATTCTTAGTACTAGAACTACCAAATCATTCAAATATTCTATTAAAAAAGGAAAACAAAACAAAACAAAACAAAAAACTAACAATAATAAAGATCCAATGGAAAAAAAAATGTGACAATTACAAAGAAACTGCAAATTGAATTAATATTGATTTTTTTATTTTATTTTATTTCATTTTTACTTTTTTTTCTCTAGATTTTTAGATTTTTAGATGGGGCTTAGATTTATCACTTGTAAGTTCTCTAAGTTAGATATCAGAAAATCAAAAATGTGAACAGGATGTTGATTTTGTCAAGATGATCTTTTCATAGAATGTTAGGCTTTGTTTGTTTGACTGTTTTATATTATATATTTATTTGTCTAGTGCCAAAGGTTGCATATTAGCTTTATGTAGCCTTTCTTGAAGGATCAGAAATATGCTGAGAATTTTCTATGGTGTGTGTACATATATACACAAAAGCACTATTGCGTATACCTAAAGAAAAAGATTAATAGCCTTCATGGTCAGCTGCTTGACAGTTTAAGTGCTATATAGTCTTTTGTCATACAATCAAGTCTTTCTTCCCTTACTCTGCTTACCAGGCAACTCAGTGCAGCAGAGTGATAGAACTACCAAAGGATCAGCTGCCTGCCAAGGCTTTCAGAGGGGAGCTCAGAAATGAAGAGCTTTGTCTGGGGAAAAAAAAAAAAAAAATACACACACACAAAATGAAAAAGGATAGACAAAGCTTTCAAGAAACTGATGGACTGGAACTGCATTGAATATATAAATATATAGCAATATATATATATTGCTAAATGTACATAATCTATATTTCAGTGCCTAAATGTCTATAAGCAGCAAAAATCATAATTTCTTACTGAGTTAGTTTTATATATTTTATAAATATTCAATTAGCTGTATAAATTTGGTAGCATTATTTTTCTTGTAAACCACAAGAAAAACAACAACAACAACAACAAATCTTGGATATACAGCAATAAAGATCTTACAACACATTTTTTTCTGCTTTCTCCCTTCTGATATTAAAAAATAATAATAATAATAAAATTCTAAAAGTAGTGCCAAAGGAAAGTAAAATTGATTTTCTGTAATATTTATTATAAGATTACTGTACTATATTAATCTTTTAAGGCCCATTGTCCTCTTTGCCTAGCAGAAATGTAAAGATGTATTACTACTGAATATTCTTAACAAAATCAATAATCTTCATATGTACATATGCATTCAAAATATCCAAACCCATATTTCTTTGAATAGAAAACAACCTTAAATCATAATCTTTTAACTGTCTGTAGACATTCTTGAGGGTGTCACCTATTGAAGGACATCATATACTACATAGCTTTAAATGTTGTTTGGCATTGAATTAATTACCACATGTTGCTAAAGACTAATGGTGCAATTGACATCACATCTTCAGAGTCAACAAATATTAATCTTATAATGGAGCTAGTCATGATATTCAGAGGACACAATTATTAAATCCCTTCTGTCTGGCTAATCCATTAAGACCTCTATAGCGTTGTAATCAAATAGCATATGTTTTACTGTAATTCCTTGTCTCATGTGGTCAGTGCTCAAAGAATGCTAATACTGTAAAATTAATTGCTATGTTAATATTTTTAACATTTTTTATCATAACTGGTAAAGCTAGTTGACTTCACAAGGAAATAAAACATCTGATCACACTGGTATTATAAGAGCAATTATTATTATTATTATTATTATTATTATTATTTGTAAATTTATGTTTTGTATAGTGAATATTTTATTTTGATAACACATTGCATTTGTAAAACTTGATGACTGTCCCTAAGCACATTTGCTAGTGTGTCATATTTTGAGAAAATGTGGAAGAACAAAGCTAAAAAAGCACAAGGGCCTGAGTGATTCCTCTACATTTGAAAGATTTACTGTTTTAATGAAAGCATAGTTGAAGTCAGCAAGAAAAGTATTTTCACCAAATTTTGAAAAAAATTAATCATCTGCTTTACCTAATGTAAAAATTAAGAGAAAGTAATATTGAAATTTAATATTATGTTTGTTTGTTTGTTTACTATATATATCTTAAGAGTCTGAAAATCAGGAGACTAGTTAGCAATCTTTTAGAAGACACAAAACCTAGATACCTAAGACCATTTACAGCTGTAAGAAACTTGAAAGACTTAAGGCAGCAGTTACATGAGTAGGAAAATATATTACAGATTTTAGCATCAGTAAACAGAAAAAAAGACAGTGGATCTTTTACAATATTGGTGTATATTGGACAAGTAAGAATTTAAAGACATTTCAAAAAACCATAACAGCATCAACAAGGAGCTGGGGAATCTTTGTAGAACTCAAGGATTTTATTTTTTTATTTTTTAAAATTATTCTTTTATATATCTTCTAACAATAGGACAGTTAGTATTACAAAAATGAAACATAATTGAGTGTGACAGACAAAATATACCAGAGTATTTTTCTACGTGCTAGAAATTACAACAAAATCAAAATAAACCAACAAAACAGCCAATAATATCAGTAGAATTAATATCTGAGGAGTTAAAAACCAAAAAAAAATATATTATCTCATGCACTGTTTCGTTGAGTATAAATTTTTGTTGTCACAAGAAATCAACACACATATACAAAAATCAAATTTAAAATTAGGCTGGAGTTTGTGCCAGTTTTGGTTTTGTATTGTAATGTGTTCTAGCTCAAAATTTCCGTCACTGTAGTAAAAGAAATAAATAATTTCCTATACATTATAATGGCAAAGACTGAGATGAAAAGTCAAATGAACCTGAAAGAAATGCTGAGTTTATAAAGATCTTTATTAGACCATAATTTTTCTTAATAACAACACTGAAAATTAATATGCAAGAATATGCCGAGTTTTAATTAATAATTAAAAAGAGGAAGCATTATTAAACTTCAGGCTTCAAAGATTAAAATATTACATTTCAGATGGAAATCATGATGAGACTTAATACATGATGCAGATTATCCCATATCATTCTACAGCAGTGTTATTCATTTTTCTAAAATATTTGCTGTTCACTTCTGTTGTAGGTAGAATGTCAGCCTATGTATGGTAATTCCTATATATCTATAAACTACAAAGTGCTGAGGTTCACTGACTTGGAGCTGTCCCATAATGAAGAGCAGCGACTGACCGTGAGGTACAGGGGGGTTTCAATAGGTTCCTTCACCCACGGAACCCCAAGATAACAGAGTAGCCCATCAGCTCTCAAAAGTGGCTGAGGAGGTTGATGCGGCGCGGCCTTTGCCAGGACAATGGCTCTGCACTCATGCCCCCCTTGCCTTAAAAAAGCCTAAAAGGAGGGGCTGGGGTGTGTGAATCACATGGGCTGTTCAGATCTGGAGAAACTGTAAACCACTCATTCAGGGGGCTACTCAGTGAGGAGGGTTGCTATCACTGTGAAGCAAATGACAAGTGAGGGGGCACCTGTTAACGGGCTAGTAACAGGGTGAGGGCAGTGCCAGCACTACCAGCAACATCAGTCACAGCCCTGAAAATTGCTAGTGAGTCTGCTGGTTTGCCATGGCTGCCCCCTGGCAGAAGACTACTGCCAGGAATAATCTGGAGACCCAGACAGAAGTCCCATGATCATGTATAAGGAAAGCCTAAAAATACTGAATATAAAAGTAGACTGTCCTGTCTTCTATAATAGTCACTTATATACAGTGCCCACTAAATTCTGTACACTCTTCTCATATTTCTTATGAACCAATTAATGGTCAGCCAGGGAATCAGGCCTATTCTGCATGGGTTTATGAAAGGTAGATACTGTCTGACAAACATGATTTCATTCTATGACAAGGTGACTTGCTTAGTGAATGAGGGTAAGGCTGTCAATGTTGTCTACGTGGACTTCCGTAAAGTCTTTGATGCTGTCCCCCACAACATCTTTGTGGGGAAGCTGGCTGCCCATGGTTTGGATGGGCATATGCTCTGCTGGGTGAAATACTGTCTGGATGGCTGGGCTCAAAGGGTTGTGGTCAGTAGAGTTAAATCCAGTCGGCGGGCAGTCACGAGAGGTGTACCCCAGGTCTCAGTGCTAGGTCTGCTTCTATTTACCATCTGTATTAATGATCTTGATGAGGGGATTGAGTGCACCCTAAGTAAGTTTGCAGATGATACCAAGTTGGGAGGGAGTGCTGATCTGCCTAAGGGGAGAAAGGAACTACAGAGGGACCTGGATAGACTGGATTGATGGACCAAGGCAAACTGTATGAGTTTCAATAGGGCCAAGTGTGTACTTAGGGTAAGGCTTGGGGAAGAGTGGCTGGAAATCTGCCTGATGGAAAGGGATCTTGGTGTGCTGATGGATAGTCAGCTGAACATGAGCCAGCAGTGTGCCCAGGTGGCCAGGAAAGCCAATTGTATCCTGGCTTGTATCAAGAAAGGTGTGGTGAGAAGAACTACAGAAGTAACCCTGCCCCTGTACTCAGCACTGGTGATGTCTCACCTCGAGTACTGGGTTCAGTTTTGGGAACCACAGTGCAGAAAGGACATTGAGGTGATGGAACAGGTCCAAAGAAGGGCAACAAGACTGTTATGAAGGGCTTGAAGCATAAGCCCTATGAGGAAAGGCTGAGCGAACTGGGGCTGTTTAGTCTGGGGAAAAAGGAGGCTGAGGGGTGACCTTATTGCTCTCTTCCAATATCTGAAAGGTGCTTACAGCCAGAGCGGGGCAGGTCTTTTCTCACTGGTGACAGGTGACAGGATAAAGGGAAATGGCCTCAAGTTGTGCCAGGGTAAGTTTAGGTTGGATATCAGGAAAAGCTTCTTTACAGAAAGTGTTGTTAAGCATTGGAATAGGCTACCCAGGGAGGTGATTGAGTCACCATTCCTGGATGTGTTTAAAAACCATTTGAATGTGATGCTCAGGGTTGTTAGTTAGGCTAGTATGGTTAGGTCATGGTTGGACTCGATGATCTTTAAGATCTTTTCCAGCCTGAGTGATTCTGTGATTCTATGATTCTATTAAATTCTGTTACAATGCAACTGTTGAAGTAAACTAACAGAGCACATTCTCAGAGCATTCATACTCTTTTTATGCCTTCTGTTTTTTCACACTCTCCTGATACCACAAATCTTATGAGTGTAGCGGGTTATCAATAAAGCAGCATTTAGCCCCTTGCAAATCAATACCATTGTTTAGATTTCTTTTCCCATACGAAACACATCAGGAATGTAATAATTGAAAGTTTTTCTAAGTGTTCAAAGTCCTAACTTCTAACATAATGCACCCATAGATTTAATCAGGTGTGCAGTTAAGTATGAGACATCAGTGACACACGTAAAACTCCTTTCTTATTTATGCTAGTAGTCCACTTTATGCTAGTAGTCACTTTTTAGAGTTCACTTTGCACAGCAACTTCAGTTTTTATGCTGACATATGAACCGATCATGTCAGGTACACAACATGAGAAACAGTTGAATTTTTGCATGGAACTTCTTTACTATAGGAACCTAAAATCTATATATAGCTAATTTAAGTCATTTACCTTATATTCATGTAATGAACAGTGGAGAAACAAAAAAAATTAAGGTGACAGACTTTTAAAATGTATTTTAGATTTTTTACTTTTAAATAAGGTAAACAGTCTTATTCCACTGACTGTAATATCTTAGTTGTTTTCCATGTGACATCTAGTCCAGGTTAAACACCAAATCTTTCTATGCCTGATTTAATGGTTTCTTGGTGTTCTTTCTTTTTCCATTCTATCTGTTACGCTCCTTCTCTCCCTGTTTTTCCTCATCCTGTTGAGGAGAAATGTTATATATTACCACCTGAGGTTTTCCTTGTTACTATTGGAGCTGAGAATAGAATTCAGTATGATGGTCTGCTGACCATGCATACAACTCTTCTCTTTTCAGGCAAGTTATCAGTTTCCATAGCAGATGCAACAGGCATTGTACAGAAAGTGAATAGATAATAAGAAGATATGTGTGACCTAATCTTTTGATACAGAAGTCAGCTTGCAGCATATCTACAACTGAAAATGCATATGAATTAAGTTTTCACCACCCAAAATTACCGATGCAAGTGTCTCACACTTTCTGCGGATTCAAATAATTATTTTATGTCAGCAACCTACACTGTGATACATTCTATTAAATAAAATAAATACAAATTAAAGGGCTATAATAAATGTAAGAAGGCTTTTCCCTCTGAGCAAACCATTTACTACTTTACTAAAGTTATGTTATGAGAAATACAATGCTGAAAATGACTTACAGAATTTTTATACTTAATTTTTAAATCTATGACAAACCACAAGCTAAACAGTACAATCTGCTAGGCACTTTGTTGAGTAATGGATAGGAAAAAATGACTGTCATCTATAATATTATGCCACAGAAAAACAGTAATAACATTCAGTCATCTCTACAATTTGACAGCAAATATAAAATGTTATAGCAGTAGGATTCCATACCTATACAGAAGTCTATAACTAGTTATTTAATGGCAACAGAAACTACAGGGGAAAACAAACAAACAAACAAACAAACAAACAAACAAAAACAACTTGTAGGTTGTCCTTATTAAGTGCAATGGAGATTAAGCATTGAAATGGATGATCATTATCCAGTATGGGAGAGAGTAATTCACATTTTACAAAGAATACTACCCCTCTGAAGTGTGAGACCAAGTGATAGAGTGTATCCCATACTATATCTCTTGCTTTTTACCATTTTTTCCCTGACTGCTTTTCCTGTTGCTCATACTGAATCAAATAAAGACAGAAAAAAATCTGTAAGCATCAGAACTGCATTTCACTTTAATATAATGGCAAGCTATACTCTGAAAACAGGAAGACCTTTCCATGTATGCAGGTAGTAATTTATATAATGCTTAAGGGAAAAGTGTTCATATGGTCTGAGAGGCTGTATATCTATCTTTTGTAAAAAGCTGGAAACCTGAACAATTTCAATGTTAATTAAAAAACTTACTTTTTCGTGTGTTTATTGAGGAAAAAAGTATATATATATCCAATAAATCATTTTCTTTAATTTGAAATTTTTCGTGAATATAAAAGGATTCCATGCAGTTACTTAGTCTCAAATAAAGTTTCATTACAATTCATCATCATTTATAACTAAAACAAAATACTAAAACATTACAGACTATTGATATTGTGTGTATGTTCTTGTGATTTTGTTTTAATCAGTTTCAAATTGCCATTCAGAAACTATACTCTTTTATCATAGAATCGCAGAAACATAGGGGTTAGAAGTGACATCTGGAAATTCTCTTCTTCACACATACCCCCCTCCCCACGCAAAAGAACATTCCCTCCAGTAGGTTATCAAGTGGGTTTTGAAAATTTATAGAGAAGAAGATTCCACAACCAATCTGGTCAGCATGTTCCAATATTCTTCTCAAAGTAACTAAGTTTTTCTTCACGTTTTTATAGAACATCCTATGATCCCATCTGTGCTCATTTTTCCCTGTGCTGCTGCTGGGCACCATTGAAAATAGCCCAGCTCCACACATTTGACTCCTTCTTATTAGATATTTATATGCATTTGTAAAATCTCTTTCAGTCTTCTCTTTCCAGGCTGAACAGGTCCCACATCTCCCATACTTTCTTCTTAATGAATATGCTCCAGGCCTTTAGTTATTTTTATGGCCCTTCACATGACTCTCTCTCAAGTAGTTCCGTCTGTCTTGAACAGAGAAGCCCAGAAGTGGTCATAGTATTACAGATGTGGCCATGCCAGGGCAGAGTAGAGGGGGAGGATCAACTCCCTTGGCCTGCTGATCATGCTCTTTTTAATGCAACCCAGGATAACATTCACCTTCTTGTTCACAAAGGCACACTGTTCACTCACAGTCAACCTGAGATATTCTCATAACTTCCAGTCAGTTTTATTTTTCCCTCTGAATAGAAAGCAGAAATGGAATAATGAAATCTTCTGGGAGCTGCAGTTCACTCTTCTCTTCTGAGAACAAGGTACCTGAAACTATCAACAATTCACAGAATTGCAGCATTAATTCTTTAACTCCCAGTGTGCTATATAGTGCTATTATCTGGAATACAGATAACAAACCATAAAACCATGTTAGAGTTCTAGATATCATCTCTTCTATAAATATTTATTAAAAAAAATAAAAAAAATAAAAAATAGAGGAATGAAATTTTATAGTTGCCTTGAATTTGTGATCTTCAAAGCTATGCAAGTTACAGGAATCATTAGTTTGAATTATTCAGTAGGAGGTTAATATGTAGTTTTAAGTGATCTCAATTACGTACATCAAATTTCGATTAATCTTTAATTTAATCAACTTCTTCCTTTCATTAGACTTTTTTGAATAAGAGTTTATTTAGAAGGTATTCGTGTAATAACATAAATGTTTCTTAGGTAATGAAAGAAATGAGTTATGAGGTTATTGGGAGTTAGACATCGTTTATTGAAGATTTATCACTGATCTTTAATAATTGCTTCAAATAGACTTGTCAGTAAAACTGTTGGAAAAATCATAAGTGATATTTTCCTTCATAACAGCACAGTGAACAGTCTTCTGGAGAATGTAGTTCTCTTTTGGGACAGGTACTCAGAACTGGAGCGCTAACAATTTAATTCCCAGTGTACTATATGAAGTTATGATGTGGAATACCATTGACATAAAATCATAAAACCATGATACTCCTGGAGTTTCTTTCCAACATTAACTATTCTGTTATTCTGTGATTTGTGGAATAATTGAAATTGAGCTGCAAATATTTTCAAATGATGGTGAAAAACTGTTAGCTTGTTTGATAATGGATCTGAGCTGTTGGATAGAGATTGTCTTATTTAGTGCACTTTATGAGTAGACATCAGAGAAATAGAAAAACAGAAGTTATCTTCTCAAGAGGTAGAGATTTGAGCACTTGAAATTTAAATTCTGAATAAAATGGACAGAGTCTAAGTCTATTTGTTTTGCAAATAGTTGTATACATAGAGCTCTACACTGACAATTCAGAGGCTTTTTTTTTTTTTCTTTTTTTATTCTTCAATTATATGATGTTAATTTTTCCACATTATTCCAATAACACATAATTCTTTCTTGAGTCTCTCTGTAATTAAATCTGAGTAGTTTTTCAAAGCAAAGTCTTCTGGAAGAATCTTCAAAGCAGCTTTTTTTCCCTTTCCTTTTGTTAATTTTAAAGTTGATGTTCCATCATCAAAAAGAACAGCTCTTGCTCAGTAGATTACGTAAAGCTGTTTTCATGTCCTCCTAAATTGAAAATGTGACCCTTTGCTTACAAAACTGAGAGACTGTTTTTCCCCTAACAGAATCTGAAAGCCACCTACCCTGATAGAATTATTTCTCTGAAGAGGTTCTTACAGACTAGTCATTTAAGAGGCGGGCATTTTAAGGATAGTATCATAACAGTCTAAAACTTATTCTATACTTAAAGTAGCATACATAGTAGCACGCACTCATTTTCCAAATTACTGCACAATAATCAAAGTAAATACATGAAACTTGTAATGTAGAAAAATATTCAGTCTTTCCTAATAACCACTTTTTTTTTTTTTTTTTATGTTTGTATTTCTGATGAACTTTAAGAAGTTTAAAAAACAAACAAACAAACAAAACCTTAAATTAAGGTTTTTAAGAAGAGAAGTGATGGAGAACTTGGTTTTCCTTTGGAGAATTCTGATGTCAACAATGGCAATTCTTTTTACTTCTCTTTGCTGGGGATATGATGTTGAGGCTTTCTTTCTTCTTAGATCTCTTTAAAATGATTTTTTAGGTCCACTAGATTTTATTTTTTGCAAATGCATACATTTTCCTATTGAAGTCTACTATGTTAATGGCAGAGGAAAAAAGGGATTTAAAATAATATTTTAAAATATTTCTAATATTAATTTAAAATACTTAATGTTCAGATTTGTATCTGAAAATAGAGTGCTGCAGATTGCTGATAACTTCTGTGGAATATACTGAGAACATTAACCATTTTCAGAGCTGGTGATTGGACTCTTATAAGCTGAAAAATTAGCAGAGAAATAGTATAATTTGTCTACAAGAATCTGCTCTCCTATTCAAAGACTGTATACTTCTAATTGATCTTATGCTTATTCTGGAACTGCTGCCATTGTTAGCTGAACAGTATTTTCATATTACAGCTTTGCCTGATTTTTCTCACAGATCAGAAGTTCATCAACTGTACCACACAGCACACATAGGTAGCAGCTGTATGCCAACAGCAAATAACAAATACTGAATTACAGAAGCTCAAATACGAGAAAAGCTTACAGAATTTAGTGGGCACTGTATATAAGTGACTATTATAGAAGACAGGAGAGTCTACATTTGTATTCAGTATTTTATTAGTTGTTTAATTGTTACTGTTTTAGAGTTATGTATGGGCATATTGCATTTCTCTGCCCCACATGTAACTATGGTTAACGAAGTTAAACAAAGTAACTTTTAAAATGACATATGTTTCTAGAGCTGTTGCAAACTATGTTCTAGAAAAAAGAAAAACATTTTCAATTGAGAAAAATGTTTTTTTCACAGCTATTGTAAAATAATATCTAATATAAGTCAAGAGTTATCTATGTCTATAGCCCATTTCAATAGCCTTTTGTTGTTTTAAGTAATGTATTTTCTCTTTTTGATTGATTAATTTCAAATTCTTTAGGTTTTTATTTATTTATTTATTTTTAATATATAATATTCTCAAAGTCTTCTTCAGCTACCAAGTGCAATAAAATAAGTGAAAGAATCAAGAAGTATTTTCAGATATTTTGAAACACACTTCAGATAATAATAAAGAGTTCAAGATACATATGTCATATTTACTGCTATGGGTTACTGTATAAGGGGTGCTCTAAAGGTAATGTTTCCTTTTTTATGACATTGGGGGTGCTCTGAAGGTAATGTTTCCTATTTTATTATATTGGCCCATGACATCAGAGGCTGGTATGGAAGTGGATACTGAACCTTCCTACCAATATGCTTTTACATTTTACTGCTATGTGACAGAATGCAACAGAAGGACAGTCTGACAAAATGGCATCTGACATAGAAGTGCAAATGAAGCAAAGGTGCAACACTGACTTCCCTGTGTGGAAAAATTTGCACGCATTGATATTCACTGATGTTTGCTGAAAATTTACGGAGACCAAACAGTGAGTGTTAGCACTGTGAGGTGGGTGGGTGGTGCATTTTAGCAGTGGTGATGATGATGTTAAAGACAAGCCATGTTTTGGATAGGCATGCAGATTTTTACGAGTGTGGCATTCAGACTCTTTCATCACTGATGAAAATGCATAGCTAACAGTGGTGACTATGTTGAAAACTAACCTTTTGTAGTTGAGAACTTGCTCCATCAAATATTGTTATTATGCTTTGTATCTGTTGCAGTTTTCATAGAAAGAAACAGAAGAAATTACTTTTGGGACAGCCTACATATTTCACCTCATCTATTATTTAACCTTGGAGAATAGAACTGCTATTTATGGATTCTTACTTGTCTATACTACATTTATGAGAAATGTTCACTGTGTTAAGTCTGGATCCAAAAGAGTTTTCATATTGATCTATTCATGCAACTGTATCATAGTCATGGTATTTTATTTCTTAAAAATGTTCAGTCACAGAGCACAGGGGATAAAGATATAATTTCCTCAATATCTGCCAACACAATATACAATTAAAAGTTAAGGAAAGAAGAGCTTGACTTACTCAAGAGAAGTAAAATATTTCCCAGAACTGCATGAAATCTCTTTTAACTCCATTCTTTACCCTGCACTTTGTGCAGCAATCAGGCAGTTTTAGCAAGGGAAGCCAGAATTGCATCATCGAAGATCCTCTATTGCAAAAATGCTTACAGTGGTGATCATGATTGAAAAGGAAAATGTAACCCCATGTAATTACAGATTCTAATTCTTAATTATATATATATATAGATATAGATATAGATATATTTGAAATCTGAATTAAAATGGTTGTATTAATAAATTCGCAAATCTACAAACCTTCATGGTGCCACTGCCTTTTACTGTTACTGTTTATAATTTTTTCTCCTACTGAAGACATAAATGTAGTATATCACTCAAATGGCTGATTATAAACATCACATAATGATTTGATGTACTATTTTAAGATAAACAGGAAGGGTCTTTCAAAGGCAAAAGGGTTTTCATGCCGAGAATTGATACTCCATTAGATCAACAAGAGAAAAAAGTACCATACTTTGGTACTGAAATTCATTTCTGCTACTCTTTTGTGTACAATTCAGTTACCTAAGAACTGAAGTTCCAGTGTCTTCAAAACATTGAAATATATGTAGAAGATCTGATGGAGGACCCAAGGGAGGCTTACAACTATCTTGATCCCAATTTGAAGCAAAACAGACTTTCCTAGGACAACCAAATGCGACACTTATCTGTAGGTAAGTAAAATAAGACCAGTATGTTTAAAAATTTCTTTCAATGTATTGTATTTTTGGTTGTATTTTTTTTTTAATTATTTTTTGTCCCCAAACAGTTCAGTTAACTGAAAAACTAGGTAACACTAAAGTGTAACTCATTACAGATGACTTAGTAGGAGAGGCATTCATAACTAATTATAAAGAGAGAAGAATATGACTAAAAATGACCCCCCCCCCAAAAAAAAAAAAAAAAAAAAAAAAAAAAAAAAGATAAAGAATTATTTCTGAATTTAGGGCATTCATCTGAAAGAATCTTTTACCAAGTATGCTTTTTCAGTATATATTTGAAATATATCATAATTTTAGAATGTTTGTGTTTGTTTGTTTTTCATTTGTTACTGCTTAAAGCAGCTTAACAATTAAAAATTTATTCATTTTTCTCCTTTAATTTGATAGCTTCTGATTTCATGTGAGGTTCTCAATTTCTTTGTTGCATTTAGATTTTAGATATTTTAGACAAGGTTGATCTTACTATCAGATATTTATGTGAAAGACAGTACAATACTTTGACACCAGTGAATTTTCTTTGTTTGTTTCTTTGTTTGTTGTTTTCCTGGATGAAGATATAGCATACTTAAGAGTAATTTAGAAAACAGTAAGTAAACACCTATATAGAAATACAAAGAATATCTGGAATTGGCTAAGTAATTAACACAAGTTTGCACCACTCGTCCAATCACTAAGAAGGGTTCTGAAGCAAGACTATTTGGTAAGCGTAAAGATTTACAGAATACTAGAAGAATGCAGCAAACTTCTCAGTAATTAAAAAGTACCAAATTATATTTAAAAAATATTATGTCATTCACGCAAAAGACAATACTTATGCAACTCCCTTTGATTAAAATCAGTATTAAGGGTGACAGTGCTACTTATTATATATACTAATTAATTTAACTATAGCTGAATATTATGTAAATATTATAATTAATTTAAAAGATTATTTTAAAAGATTATTTAACTTCACTTCAAAGCTCATCCTCCAAACAATGTGAACAACATATTTCTACCTATGTTAAAGACGATTTCTAACATTCCAAACATTTGCCATCATCTGTTTTGCTCTATGGAAAAAGTTGACTAGACAAGTTTATTTTTCCTGTCAGTTGAAGAGTGAATTTCTCCTTTCATTCATTATAAAGACATAAATTATCTTCCATATAAAATTTGTGCTCTCCTCAATAGCAATATATTTTCTTAAATATAACACAGAAATTGCAGTTAGCCATGTAGCTACTAGACTGGTTGGTAAAGTAGCTGTTTTACTCCTAGAAGATACCTCTACATTTCTACTTATCTAAATTGCCAGTGATAGAGATGTAATCTCTAATCCATATACATGGGTAAAAATTTCTTATTTTTCTATGAAGGAAAATCACATATTGTTAATAACATTTTCATATGCTGGTAATGTCAAAGCAGGACCCCTAGTCTGGCTGCAGCTGTGCTCTAGTGACAGTTGGGAGACAAGTAGTAATTGAACATATTTAAAAATCTGCCCTGCGTACTGAACAGATTTCAGTGTCTGCTTTGTTTAAGGTCCACTGAGTTGTGAAATAGTTGCTTCATTCACACAGATGTTTATATCTCCAGGCTCTTCTTTGTTGTTCCCCATTTACATATTTGCAGTAAGTTTACTGTTCAGGAAGTCAGAGCTACTTGTCACTACTCTGTTATGATAATGTATGTTCCAGAAAAAGAGAAACTGTAATCACAGCTCATTATGATTTAAGGAGAAAAATAATAAGTAAAATACCAGTAGTTGTTCAGTCACCGATGCTTCATTAGTTTATTTACTATTTAAATAAATCTCTCTGATGAATATCAATTACATACGAAAAAACAATATAATTTTGAATCAGTTTAAATAAATAAATAAAATATCATTTTTATCTATTTTTTGAGTCTTACAGTATTATTCTGAGTACTCCAGAAAACTTATTTCAGTGAGTAAGAATAGAAAGTAAACTACTAAATAAAATAAAATAAAAATAACATAATTTTCTGACTGTTTAAGTTGCAGACAGAAAAAGTCTTATAATACTGAGCACACATTTATTTAGTAAATTCTATATAGAGATGTGAAAATACCACACTTACAGAGAAGAATAACATGTCTTCCAATTTTATTTTGGGGAAAAAAGAAAAAAAAAAAATAAGGTCATGTTTACATTGTTGTGTACATGTCTAATAACTTTGATGGAAATATCAAAAAAGCTCAGTGCATATGACACCTGTAACAGAAATGTGTCAGCTAAAAGAAACCAGGTTATTCTTCAATTCTTGATTTTATTTTATTTTTATGTATTTATTTATTTGTTTTTATGATGATGATTATTATTTAATTTAAAATAATTAGATCTCTGCCTTACAGGGTCTCTAGAAGTTTATATTTAGTTTGTCAGGTAGCATCCAAGCCAGATTATATTTATTTATGGTGTATTGACTTTGTTCAGCTTCAAACAGCCCACCCTAACTCCCTGAAATTAAAGAAAGGGAAAGAAAATAAGATGAAAAGTTCTTCAGTTGAATTAAGGACAGGAAAAGTACTTAGCTGTTACTGTCACAGGCAAAAGAGGATTCTTCCTTCCTTTCTCCCTCCCTTCATCCCTTCCTTCCTTTTCCCAATTAAAATTATTTGGTCAATGAGAAGTAAGACATATTAAAATAATACCTTTTCCTAATCCAGATGTTTCTCAAAGTTCAGCTTCACTCCATTATTCCTGAGTCACCTACCTTTTCTTCAATAAACCAAGCAGCATAGAGTAATGGTAATAGGGATTATGGTCATTGAATAATAGCTTATTTGTACTTCTCTTTTCACTTCACATTTTTACATTTTTCCCTGCTGCAAAGTATGTCCTCTCTATGGGCTACAGTTCCTTCAGGAAATATTCTCATGCTCTGGTTTGGGTCAGATTGGACATATGCTCTGCGACAGTCTTCTCCATGTGTTTCTAGAAGAATCTCTACTCTAGACCCTGAAACATCTTTCCCACTCCTTCTTCCCAAACATTAGTTATAGTGTTTTTTTGTTTGTTTGTTTGTTTTGTTTTGTTTTTGTTTGTTTGTGGTTTTTTTTTTTTTTTTTTTTTTTTTTTCTTCTTTTATTTATTTATTTATTTATTTCCCCTCACTCCTCCCTGCCTGTTTGTCATTTTCTTACATAGGTTCTTCTTCAAGAGATGACACCATCCTAGCTTCAGGTCTCAACCATATTCTTTGGTGGGACCACTGGACCACTCTAGAGCTGGTTGTGCCTGGCAGAGGGCAGCATTAGCATTTTGTCACAGAGGATTCTGCAGCCTTCTGTTACCATGATGCCTACACTCACTACATCCTATATATTAGTTTCATCTGTGTTGTTTATTTGAGAAATATTTTCTCAGGAGAGCTGACTTAAAGACTTATTCCAACTACAAATGAAAATATTAGGAAGTAATGTAAAACCAGGTTTTTATTCTTTACAAATAAGAGCTAGATAATGTTCCTCTTGCTTAAAAGAATATTTGCCTCCAATGAAAAAGTTGAGGCAATAGCTATAATAAATAGATAAGATTAATTGTTGTGTACATGGTAAAAGCTTAAAGGGTTTTCTGTCTAAAAGAATATTTTGTCAGTTTGAGAAAATTACATTTGTTGGATCTACTCTCGGGGAGTGAGTGATAGAGCTATGTTAAACTTTTTAAAGGGAAATGAATCACCACAACATGCACTGTAGGAGCACTGTGGACTTTATTAAATTATTATTATTATTATTATTGAAGTGAAAACATTATTTAGGAAATCTCACTGTTGTGATTTGTGTTATCACTATCTTCTATGATATTATAGGGAATTCCTGAATAATACATCCCAGCAGATCACACCAGAAGGAGCCCAGTGCTACTTTTACTAGAAGTTTACAAACCTGAACAAATCACACTTAGAAACAGAAAAATACAGTGACGGTATAAACTACTATGGTAACCATGAGCACTGTACAGGGAAATGCTATAAGAGAATATAGTTAGAAAATGTAATGGCACATCAGCTAATGGTGATTAATGGTACTACAGTTAGCATGATCCACAGTGAGTACATTTACCAGGAGTGGATCCTGGGAAAACATCTCTCAAGAATGACATTGACATCAACTCATGTAAAACTTCGCTATTTAACTGGACACAGCTGAGAGATACTGAAAATGTTTATGAAACCTCAGAATTCAGCACATTTTGAGAATTAAAAAAAAAGATATATATATATGTTATCAGTCACTTAAAGAGACATAAATGGCATAGACTTTATTATTACTAGTACATACTGTGTCGTTTAAGTATATTTTTCTTTATTTTTAATTAGTGATGATGTAACTGAATCAAGTTCAGATCCAGACTTGTTGACTGAAACTGAGATGACCACAAATAGATGTTCGATGAGAGTCTAAGAGTCTCTGATCACTTTGAAGTCAACAGAGAACTAGGCTTTGACTGAAGTACTTAAACATGCATTGCCTGAAATATTAAGTCATTTAGCACTCTTTGAGATGCCATAGGGTCTTGTACAAGTATTCTTGTACTGAATAGATATAATTACATTTATTCATATCTATTCATCAAGTTTGGAAAAGATCTCCACAATCCATCCACATACCTATCACCAATATTTCCCACTAAAGCATGATCCTTAGCACAGCATCTAAAAATTTATTGAACTCCTTCAGTGATGCTGACTCAGTTACCTCTGTGTGCAGCCCATTTCAGCACGTGACCACTCTTTCAGAGAATAGATTTTTTCTAATATCCAACCTGAAACTCCCTTGGTACAACTTGAAGCCAGTTCATCTAGAACTATTATTAGTTACACAGGAGAAGAGGCCAACATCTACCTTGCTACAGTCTCCTTTTAGGTAGTTATAGAGAACAATAAAGTCTCTCCTGAGCCTTCTCTTCTCCACATTACACAATCCTAGTTCCCTCAGCCATTCCTCATATGACTTGCGCTTCAGACCCCTCACCAGCTTTATCGCCTTTCTCTGGACATGCTCCAGGGTTTTGATGTCTTTCTTGTAGTAAGGAATCCAAAACTGAACACAATTACTCAAGGTGTGGCCTCAAAAGAGCTGACTACAGGGGAACCATCACCTACCTGATCCTTCTGACAGAAGCCAGAATGCATTGGGTTGTGCTCAGCCAAGTGCCAGACAGAACTCCCAGATCTCTTTCTTCCACACAGGCTTCCGGCCATTCTTACCCAAGCCTGTAGCACTCTCTGGAGCTATTTTGGCCAAAGTGCAGGACCCGGCACTTGGTGTTGCTGAAGTTCATCACACTGGCTACAGCCCAGCTAGCCAGCCTGTCCAGATTCCTCTAGAGGGAGGATGATTCCCTAAGAGTAAGAAATTAGTCAGTGATGGAAGGAGACCATGCATGGATGAGTGTCACGGAGTTATCTAGATCTGTCTGTGTTCCTGACAGGGGAACAGCAGCCCCACAGATGAACCAGCCCAAGGAATAAAATAAAATAAGATAAAATAAAATAAAATAAAATAAAATAACATAAAATAAAATAAAATAAAATAAAATAAAATAAAATAAAATAAAATAAAATAAAATAAAATAAAATAAAATAAAATAATATATATATATGTGTGTGTGTGTGTGTGTATAAAAGGGGGGGGGGAGGGGGGGCTACTTAAAGAACTGCAAGAAATAAAGATGCAGAAAAGTTGTTTCAGTTTACTTCTTGGCAGAGTTTTTGTTTGCTTGTTTCTTTTGTTTTTTAATTATATAAAAAAGCAATCATGCAAGAAAATCAAAGTCTGCTACCAACCACTTTGTAGACAGAGTAGCAAACACTGACATGAAGAGCTTCTTCTGTAATTAAGAAGGGGAAAGTTCAAATTATTTTTCCAATTAAACTACAGAGTTAGAAATAATATTACTTGTTTTCTTCTTGAATTTTGTATTTACAAATTGCCACATATTATCCTATTGTATTAAAAGACAGTAAAAAGATCTTTGTATATACATACATATATATATATTTCTTTATGCTGTATAAACAAATTTGAAAAGTATAGGTTTACTAAAGCACTTGAATAGGCTGTGTAGTAGGCCATTTAGCCATTGAACTGTCATACATTTTAAAAGTGGGAGAATACTCTATTGAAGTTACAGCCAACCTGTTAAAGTTTGAGAACTTTTATGCAAATAATTGGCAGTGAAATTAGGACTTTTTTAGATTTTCATGTAGGCAAAACAGTTAAGCTAAGTCATTACAACACCATCTACAATAAGTCTCCACAATGTAAAATGATGGACATTCTCAGGAGGTCATTTTCATTATGCTGCCTCTGTAAGACTTCACTGGGACCAACAGAACATGGATAATAATTGGTTAGCACATTTCTGAATTATGTCTTATTATTATCTGTGTCACTCATTCCAGGGCATAAATGGATCACTCAACTCTATCTGCTTTTTCCACCACTGTTTATTGCTACAAACTACAGACATCAAAACAGAGTACTGTAATAGGTAGAAAGTAGAGAACTATTAGATGCTACAAAATAAATAAATAAATAAATAAATAATCCATGTAACATTTTTTTGTGTGTGTGTGTTTGTTTGTTTCTTTATTTCTTTTTTTTTTTTTGTAGATAATTCAGTCTTCTTTGAACAAAGAAATCTGTCTCTGTATTTTCTTATATTATAAAAAGTATCTCAGTTCTAAAAAAAATAGGAATTTGTAATAAATTAGATTAAATTAAGAAATACAGCTTATTTTCAGAGAGTTAAAGCTTTAAAAATGAATCCCAGTTTTCTTTATTACGCATTTAATTCCGCTTCTTTAAAAAAACAAGGGCAAACCTCTGTTGAATTTAATAGGAATATTAGCTAGCACATACAGGTTACTCCTCAGTCTCTAGAAGTGTAAGAAAATCCATTACTTAGAAGCTTTCTAAGTTCATTTACTATTTTCATATTTTGCTTGCTTTAAAAGAAAAATCAATAAAAATCACAAATATCAGTGATCACTTGTTTCTTTACAGTTCTATAGCTATATAGTGAAACTTGGAGGCCTTGAATGCCTCCAGGGTTGGGGCATCCACAACCTCCTTGAGCAACCTATTCCAGTGTGTCACCACCCACTCAGTGAAAAACTTCCTCCTATTATCTAAACAAAACCTTCTCTGTCTTAGTTTAAAACCATTCCCTCTTGTCCTATCACTATCATTCTTTATATAGTGCAAAGAAGGTTTCCATGACTGTGGGTAAATACATAATTTTCTTTTGTGCAAATTTCAAAAAACAAGATTTTTCATAACAAAGTCAGTCAAAGCTTGTATTTGCCAGTGGCAAACTAAGTGAAACAGAGGTTAAGTGGATAGCTGAAATATGTACGGTGATTCATCATACTTTTTTCAGGCACCTTAAAATAAGATCTATTGTGCAAGCAGTCTGCTAGATTTTCTTTATAGTTCATGAACAGAAATAGTCTCATCTATAAGACAATTCACTTATGTGCATGGTATCAATCTTTGAAGGAGATAAACTACCTTCTGGAAATGCCTATTTCTTTTCATGGATCATAAACAGAACTTAGATGACTAGTTTATCTTGAACACGTAGCTAGAAGAAATTAGATGAAGTGAATCCAAGATGTAGCATTCAACTGAAATACAAAACCATACTATGACACCTTAATATTCGTTTTGTGAAGAAGATTATCATCTTGACAATTTTAATAAAAAGTAGAATGAAAATAAATTAAATTTGGTCTTTAAGCCTACTTCAGTAAACACAAAGATGTCGCATGCCATTTCAGATACCATACAGTGTCTGAGACCTATGTAGAATATGATATATTTAGCATAGGACTCAGAGGAAATCTACACCTACATGAACTAATAGTTAGAAATGGTGTGGAATACACTAGATCGAGCATCTGGGCCACATGGAGCCCTGGACAGTTAGTAATGCAGCTCACAAGATTACGAACTTTTGACATTATTTTGTTATTATTAGCAATATTTTTCATTAGTGAACTGCACACAGCTCAAACATAGGCTGCACAGGTGACAATGGAATGCTGTGGAGAGGAGGGCACAGTGCAGTGGTAACTCCACCTCTTGCACTCACAGTCAAACTGTAACCTGTATGTGTTACATGCTAAACAGGCTTCAGCGGACTGGTGAGCAAAACTCAGTGATTACTGATAATAATATTTTGGTCTACGTACACTTGTGCATGCCTGTGAAGATGTGTATTTTTTGTTATTAATCAGTCATGTAAGTTTTCTTGTTTAATTACTGTCATGATTTTGTAGTTTTTGCTATTGGTATTCCACATCATGAAATCATAGAATCACAAGGTTGGAAAGGACCTATAAGATCATCTAGTTCAACCATCCTCCCTTTACCATACCTACAGAAAACCCCATAAACATATCTCCTAGCTCCCTATCCAAACGCTTCTTGAACACTGCCAGTGATGGCGATTCCACCACCTCCCTGGGCAGGCTATTCCAGTGCCTGAACACTCTCTGAGAAAAAAAAAAAAAAAATCCTTCTTACGTCCAGTCTAAACCCCATCCGATACAACTTGTGGCCATTTCCTCGGGTTCTGTTTGTTGTCTGTCAGAAGAGGCCAAGCCCCTTCTCATCACAACCTCCCTTCAGGAAGTTGCAAAATGCAATGAGGTCTCCCCTGAGCCTCCTCTTTTCCAGGCTAAACAATCCCAGCTACCTGAGCCGCTCTTCATATGACTTGTGCTCCAGACCCCTCACAAGTTTTGTTGCCCTTCTCTGGACACGTTCCAGGGCCTCATGTGGAGCACAGAGAACTAAATGTCCCAGAGGACCTCACAGTCAAAGAGGAAGATAAGTCATGGAAGTGACGCTTGCTCTCTCTCTCTCACTGCCTAGCAGCAGGTGTGGGTGTGCTTTCAAGTCACGCACTTTCAACTTCAAAGTAGGTTTCTCGGTCTTCGGAAAACCCTCTCTCTGTCTTCTTTTACTTATTAACCTCAGTTTCAATTAGATTGTATTTTATTGTGTTATCTTGTATTCTGATGTCATACTTAGTAAAATAAGTTTTCCTCCTTAGATTGTTGCTGCTGCTCTGTTTATTTCCTTGAGCCCAGTTCCCATCTACCTACTCCTTTCCCTTTTTCCCTTCCCATTTTTGGTGCCAGGGGGCCCACAGGCCTACTGACCCCTTGTCACAGATGTAGATTGATCTAGATAACTCTGTGACAATTATTAAACTTGGGCTTGTGTTATTTTGTAAAATAATTTAGTTAGTTTACATGCTCACTGTGGAAGAAATATCCAGAATACTTACATGATAATTACAAATGTTCTTATTTTCAAGGACTCACAAAGCTCAGAAGATATAGAATATTTATTTACTTTTTAATTTATTTGTGTTTTTTCAATGCATGTTTGATTAGTGTTTCTGCTATTCTGACCACATGGGGATAATATTCAAGTAATAATTGCCTAAACAAATGGGTCAAATTGCTAATCCAAGGGTATTAAAAGCAGCTTTCCAGAAGGCAGACATTATACCTACATTTATTCAGTTTTTCTCAGAATTGATAAGTTTAGAAGCCACTTTTTTTAGTTTGTTTGTTTGGGTTTGTGTGTGTGTGTGTGTGAAAATAATGTAAGTTAATTTGGGGTTGATAAAATCTAAAGCACAAATAAAGTAGAGAAAAAAAGCAGTATATATTGCAAAAAGTTAAAATTAATGCATTCTTTAAAATTAGAAATAATTTCAAAATGTTACTGTGTAAACCTGGCTTTACATTCATGAAAAAATGTAGCACATATGAAATTGGAAAAAAAATGCTGATCAATACAACTATAGCATATATTTTATATGGAGTGCAACACAATTCCTCTTCACTCAGTGCAGCACATACAAGCCAAAAGGCTGGTTATCCATGCGGTAAAACATCTAAAATGACAGTAATGCATCCACTTCTGTAGAACTGAATGTCCAATATTCAATAAATCACAAAAGTCCTGTGAATAGCTGAGGAGTCTGACAATTAGCAGCTGAGAACTGTGACCATAAATACATGTGATCAAGCCTGCCGTTATCTGGAGCTTGTAAAATCTCATGTATTAGGGTACTGGTTAGGCTGCGGTTGGACTTGATGATCTGCAAGGTCTTTCCCAACCTGGGTAATTCTGTGATTCTATGATTCTATGCAGGATGCCAAAAATGTGGATAGCAAGTTGACCCTTGACATCAGCCACTCACTCATTCCTCTCACGGGTGGTGAGAAGGTAGAAGGAAAATAATAATAATAATAATAATAATAATAATAATAATAATAATAATAATAATATGAATATAGCAGCCCTTAATAGATGAAGCAAAAGTTTCATGTACAGATAAAGAAATAAACAAGAAGAAAGAATTTACTCAATTTATTCCCATTGATCTACTGGCATTTAATTATTTCCTGGAAAGTTTGGCCTCAGTACGATTTTTGGCTGTTTTTGTTTGTTTGTTTTGGTACAGGGAGATTGGAGAGGAAGGGAAATGAACACCTTTGGAACTCATCTAGTTATGCTCCACACGGCTCTATGTTTCAAAACCAGACCAAGTTTTCCAGGGTCTTGTACAATCAATCACTGATTATCTCCAAGGATAGAAATTATACAGCCTCTTTGGAGGATCCTGCTCTTGTGGCTCCAGACACTATTTATGATTATTAGTTAACTTTTGTCCAGAGAAAATTTCCCTATCTGAAACTTGTGTATATTGCCTGTCATATTCTCTTAGGATTAGTAAGATAAACCTTTCTCCATTGTCTCTATAATGCTTATTAAGTATCAAAGGACTGGTAATTCTATTCTTTTGAAGAAATCCTCAGCTGCTCAGACCCTCTCAGTCAAAGAAAATACCTGTTACACCTTAAAAGCAGATGCACACTGAGCAAAGTATAATTAATATTTGCTTGCCTTAAATGCAGAGATAAATATACTGAAACAGCAAAAACATGAATTTTATTTTTAACATTTTCTAACATTGTAAATGCTACTAACTTTTTTTTTAATAATGAAAAGGCTAGATGTATAAATAACAGACAGAACTTCAAGGGGTAGCTAGGGGCTGTAGTGAATGGAAATTTCATTTTTGTGGTGTAGGGACTGCATAAAAGGGATGTAGGAAAATGTGAAATATAAAAAAAAAAAACAAACTAGAAGATAAAAGTGAGCATCCAGGAAAAGTGTTTGATAATATTCTACAGAGCAAGCAGGAATGGTACACGAAGAAGAAAAATCCTGCAGGATAAGTGAAATGAGAACAGAACCTAAACCCAAGAAAAAAGATGCAAAATACTGATGAGATTGCATCCTTTACTTTTGTGAAAAACATCAGAAAACATCAGATCAACATAAAACAAAGAAAAAAGGGAAGAAAGATGAAAAAGAGAGAAGACAGGATTCGTTTTTTTTTCTCACCTATAGGCTTTAAAACCTGGTCACTTTGGCCTTGGTCACAACAACAACAGCAACAACAACAAAAACAAACCCGTTGAAGTTCCACTGAAGATCACAGACATCAGTGGTCTTCAGTAAAATACTTGTAATTATTTTAGGATAAGTATGTTAAGGACTAAATATTTTGTATATGTAGAGATAATGACTAAAAGTTATGAAGAACAAGCCCCTAGCAAAGTACATTAATGAATAGCAGTTCAGTAAATACCTGAACCGAAATTTGTAATTGACCATATTTTTCAGCCTTTCTAAAAACTCCCATCAAAACAATTTCTAGCTCTATTCTTGTTACTTGTTCTATTCTGTGCATCACAGAACTGAAAAATCACTGAGATCGTTAGGTAGTCCAACACCACTGCTGAAGCAGGGTCATCTAGAGGAGCATTTCCAGGACTGTCAAGTTGGGCTTTGAATGTCTACCTCCACAAATGGAGGTCCCAAAACCTCTCTAGGCAACTTATTATAATATTTGATCACCTTTGCTGTATAAGAAAAAAAGAAAACAAACAAACAAAAAAAATTGTTTAATTGTTTTCAGATGGAATTTCATGTGTTTCAATATTTGCTTATTGACTCTTGTCCTGCCATTGGTCACTACTTGAGAAGATTCTGTCTCACTCTTCTTCATTACTTCCCATCAATTTTACATTTATTGATAAAATCCTGCTGAGACTTCTCCACACTGAAGAATCTATCACATTCTCCTTAATTCATCCAGGTGATTCTAGTGTGATCCTTTATGACCTGTTACCAAACATTCTTGGAATCACCAATGACAGCCCTTTCCGCTCAAAAGGTCCATACTTTGTCTGAAATAACACTGCAGCAGACTGTAATAAAATTTTAGTCTAAGTCAAGATAAATGAAATGGTACTTCTCTCTCCTTGTCCAAAAGGCCAGTTATTTCTTCAGTTTTGCCGGAGAATCATAAATTGGTAATGATTTTGACCATACTCAATAACCTTCTTGTTTTTGTTTTGGTTTTGTTTGTTTGTTTTTTCTCCTGTGCCTTGAAATGACGTCCACAAGCTACTGCTTCATAATGTTACCAAAAGATGAAGATGTAAGATCTGGTCCACAATTTTTGGATTTTTTCTCTTGAAGATAGGCATGATGTATGCCCATTTTCCATCCCACCAGGGCCACTTCAATCTCTAAAACATTAAAATCCTTACAATGATATCAGCTCAGTCATCACATTTTGATGCAATGCATTTGAATCCATTCGTTTGTGCAGTACCTAAGTAGTTCCTAATTTATGTTCTACCCTGAGTAGTCTTTCTTCAAAATTTCCAGACCAGGAAAACTAGAGAGCAGATCTTGTCAGGAAAACGTCTTACTAAAATTATATTTTTAAGCTCATATTAACTGTCATATCCTACTAGATCACCAGCCTCATTCTGCAGGTCAGATCTATTCTTAATCTGTTTTTTGACCTGGATATACTTTTTAAAAGCTTTGTTGTGTTAATCATCACTCATCAATTTCATATATTAGCAAGTGTTCTTAATATTCCATTATCATCATCATCATCATCATCATCATCATCATCATTATTGCTGTTGTTATTTCTCTTTCAACTTGCCCTGATCCTACAAATAGAACTTTACAGAAAGCCATTGGAAATCCACAGCAATCTGTACTTCTGTACTTGTAAAAGTTATAAACTTTTAAGACAAATACATACCCATGTACATATATGTAGAAAAATGTAGAGTATGGAGTACATACAATTAAATATTCTTTCCATTCTCATTTCTTCAGATTACAATTGGAGATAAAAATAACCTCTGCAAATGTATTTTGGTTATCACGATGCACATATGAATAATCATTTTCATAAGTGATCAAGAATAAATGTAAACACAATAGCAGACAAAGAGAGACATGCACTCATAGCTCTCAACTGATTCCCTGAACAGGTCAAACAAATCTGACTTCAAAAGGATGAAAATATATTTATGGAAGACTATGAAAAATGCAAGTTATTTTAGAGTAAAATACTTTTTTTTTTTTTTTTTTTTCAGTATTTTTTTCACTTTATACCATGTAATCTATTCAACTAAATATGTGAATGCTAGTTTGATAGTCATCCAGTCAATCATACATATTGGCATTTTAATTGCTACCATTTGTCTAAAAATTAATGTTATAAAGAGCAACGGGTAGCTTAATAATTCACAAATATGGAGTATTAAAGAATTCATACTGACTTAATTTTGGGAATTAGATTTTCATTCACTGTGTGTAGTCTAAAATATAATAGATCTATTATAATAGATATAATTCATTTCACTTTTATTCCTTTCTAAATTATTTGATTGGCTTTGGTGCAATTGCTGTGCTCAGATAATCATGGATTAAAAGGGGGGGGGGATGAGGGGTGGTGGAAAGGATTCCTCTTTAGATGATTGATTTCTGATAAAAAAGAAAGCTGTTTCAAGATTTCTTTGCTGTCCTTAAAGAAGGACTCTAGCTAAACTTAGTTTTATACTGCAAGCCATGTGGGTAATGAAAGACATAAGATTTCAGTCTTGCCATACACACTCCAGTGATTACAACAAATGAGAAAACAAATTAAAAATACTATAGCTTAATGTGATACATATTGTTTAATAATATATTAATTAAGACTCTTATTTATAAACAGGTTAAAAAAAAAGTAGCACTCTGAATCTGCAATTTATTTTATTTTTTGTAATTTACCATCATAACAAGTATGTGCTTGTCATGGGGTTATCCCTAGATGTAAGTCCGTGACAGGAGGACACAAGCCCCAGGAAAATAAAAAGGAGAGACAAAGGAGCAAAGAGAAGAAAAAAGTTAGGGGTTTGCCACAACCCGGCCAGAGCCGGCCACACGCTCTGGGAGAGGGGGAATGGCAGAGAGTGAGCAGATGATGGTTATAACGAAGAGAAAACACAGTGGCAATGATCTGAGGAGGAATGGTAATCTACTAAATTTAACCAAATCAAACAAAACAAGAGAGAGAAGAGTACACAAAGTAGGAGTCAAACCATGACAGTGCGAGGCAAACGTGCTTTTCTCTGCAGTGAGCTGAGATGGCCAGTCTGGAGTTACATCCCCCTTCCTCTTTGCACCAAGTTCTCTGGGGATGCTGCCCCTCCCCTCCAGGAACCCAAAATGCCCAAAATGGTGGTAACACAGAAGCAGGACATTAACTCTTTAACTGCCATTATTCTGCGTGATGTTCTGATATGGAATACTGACAACAGAAATCACACAACCACAACAGTGCTTAAACTGGTACATGTTCAAGATAATGGTTTGCAGTCAAATCAGTGTTGTCATCATGCAAACAGTGTTGCTATCATGCAAAAAGTAGAAGTTTTAAAGCAGTAAACCCTTACTTGATTGCTGATCCAATAAAAATAATTAATCTAGTATATGTAAGAAAGCTAAAGATAACTAAGATTGTGGAGGAAATGGACCTGGGGGTATTGATTGATGCACAGCTGAACATTAGCCGACAGTGTGCCCAGGTGGCCAAGAGGGCCAATGGCATCCTGGCTTGGATCAAGAATGGTGTGGTGAGCAGGACTAAGGAAGTCATGCTGTCCCTGTACTTGGCACTATTGAGGCTTCACCTTGAGTACTGTGTCCAGTTTTGGGCAACTCAGCACAAGAAAGATATGGAGATACTGGAGCAGGTCCAGAGAAGGGCAATGAGGCTCATGAAGGGTTTGAAGAATCAGCCCTACGAGCAGAGGCTAAGGAAGCTGGGGCTGTTTAGTCTGGGGAAAAGAAGGCTGAGGGGAGACCTTACTGCGCTCTTCCAGTACCTGAAAGGTTCTTACAGTGAGAGTGGGGCAGGTCTCTTCTCACTAGTGACAAGTGACAGGACGAGGGGAAATGGCCTCAAGTTGCGCCAGGGCAAATTTAGGTTGGATATTAGGAAGAACTTCTTTACAGAAAGGGTGGTTAGGTATTGGAATAGGCTCCCCAGGGAGGTGTTGAATCGCCATCCTTGGATGTGTTTAAGAGCCGTTTGGATGTGGTACTCAGGGATATGATTTAGCAGAAGGTTTTTAGAGATAGGGTACTGGTTAGGCTGTGGTTGGACTTGATGATCTTCAAGGTCTTTTCCAATCTGGGTAATTCTATGATTCTATGATTCTATAACAATAAATACTTTTGTCAAATTTTAGATATTAGATCTTTAGCCTCTTGCTCCCAGAGCAGAATTCCAAGACAAGCTAGAAACCATGTGGATAGAGATATATACTTCATAAAAATAATCAAAAAATCTCCAACTAACTAAACTATGAAGAACAACTCTCCACACCCTCCTGCAAGATCAGCCTGTATCTAGCTAACAGGAAACATTGAAATAGAGATGTGTCACTGGTCCTACACCACTATGACATGGGCAGAACTAGAGGCAGATATTCTGTCCAAGTTCTTTGGATAAGAAACACAAAATCCACTTCTGGACAGGTGTCTGCAATTGCTTTTCTAAATATGTGAATAAAGATTATCTTTTCTTACTCTAACAGAGATGAACAATCAATGTGGACATTTTCAGAATTTTCTACTTATTTTAATAGCTGAAGCGCTCCCAGGAGACCTGACACTTGGGCTTAACATCCTTATTAGTGTGAAGGAGTTCAAATGCACATTCTTGACTTCCAGAAAACAACTAATTATTTAAAATAAAGGCAAGTTCTTAAAGACTTTTTAACATATCCCTCACTGATGTAGAAAATGCTTCATTAAACAAGAGAATGATTGTTACAAATGGTAAAGTTTAATGTGCAAGGCATTCTAAAAGGGTCAAATGCTCTGCTGTGTTTCTAACTTCTAGATTGAGCTAGTTTAAAAATGTTAGCTAATATTTAAAGGGCTAATATTCTAGCTTATTAATAAATGTTACGGAAAATGATAAAAAAATCACAAGCTTTTTTTTTTTTTTTTTTTTTTTTTTTTTTTTTTTTTTTTAACGATTCAGCTACTTATGTATTAAGTCTAACTAGAATCCTGTTATACTCACTTCACTGGCAATAGTATGACTTAAATAAATACGAAGGAAAATATGCAGAAATTCATAATAATGTAACTCATTTAAGTTTATTGTTACAACTGTGCATTAGGGTCTGGTGTAATGTTTTGGATCTAGAAAATGAACCATTTTTTAAGATATAAAATCATAGAATTTTTAAGGTTGGAAAAGACCTCTAAGATCCTCAAGCCCACCAACTACCAAAATTTCTCACAAAACTATGCTTCGAAGTATCACTACTACCCTTTCCTTACACACCTCTAGAGATGGTGATTCTACCACCTCTCTGGGCAACCTGTTCCAATGCCTAACTGCTCTTTCTGAGAAGAATTTTTTTTCCATATAACCAACCTGAACCTCTCTCAGTGCAACTAGAGACCAGTCCATCTGGACCTATTGTTAGTTAACTGAAGGAAGAAGATGATCCCCATCTGATCACAACCTCCCTTCAGGTAGTTGTAGAGAGCAATAAGGTTCCCCCTGAGCCTTCTCCAGACTGAACAATCTCAGTCCCTTAAGCTGCTCCTCATAAAGCTTAAGTTCCACACCCTTCACCAGCTTTTTGCCCTTCTCTGGACATGCTCCGGGGCTTTAATGTCTATCTTGCCATGAAAGGCTCAAAACTGAATAAAATACTCAAGGTGTGGCCTCACCAGTACTGAGTTACGGTGGGACCATCCCCTATCTGATGCTGCTGGCAACACTATTTCTGACAGAAGCCAGGATGCCATTGGCTATCTGGGCACACTGCTGGGTTGTGTTCAGCCAAGTGTCAACCAAAGCACACAGTCTTTCAGCTCTTCTACCCCAAGCTAGTAGCATTACTTTGAGTTTTTGTGACCAAAGTGCAGGACCTGGCACTTGTTCTTGTTAAACTTCATCCCATTGTCCTCAGCCCATTTATCTAGCCTGTTCAGGTCCCTCTATACAGCCTTCTTACCCTCAGGCAGATTGATGCTTCACTTCACCACTGATGACTGTTCACCAGCTGGATTAAACTCCATTCACCACCACTCTGGGCCAGCCCATCCAGGCAGTTCTTTACCCACCAAACAGTGGACTAATCCAAGCAATGAGCTGCCAGATTCTGTAGGACAATACTGTGGGAGATAGTGTCAAAGGCTTTGCTGAAGTCTAGGTAGATTACGTCAACATCTTTTCCTTCATCCACCATGCAAGTCACCTGGTCATAGAAGCAGATGAAGTTGGTCAAAGATGCCTGCCTTTCCTGAGTCCATGTTGTCTGAGTCTTAATATGTCACTGTTAGTGTATTTTCAAGTAAATGAAATCACATTTCTAGTAAAAGGAAATAGATAATCTTTATTGTGTCTTAATTAATTAATTACATCACCTGTAATAAAATATAATAAAATAATATTATGTTAGCAAAGACTTTATCTCTTTTTGCCTTACCATTAGAGATAAACGTGTTTTCACATCTTCTTCCTCTGCCTCAGCCTAATAATTTTTAGAGAAATATTCTCTTTTTCAACACCTGAATTTTGAGTCATTCCTAAGGACGAATGGATGAATCTCTTCATAATAATTAATAGTTGAATTTGGTTCCCCACATACATTTAAAATATTCTCATCCATAGCTTGTCATTTAAAAGGCATAGAATCTTTATAGTTATATTTTTGGATTTTATTTATTTATTTATTAGTAGGAGATCAGCAGAAATGCAAACTAGAACCACAGATCTTAGTTGTCTTTTGCAGTTCTTCCTTTTTTACTGGGAAGGGAAATGATAGAATACCTATTACTGGAAAGGTGTCAAAGGAATTCAATTCTTTCTGGCATGTATATAGATTGAATACGTAATTAAATGCAAATGCAATGTCCAGAGAGAATGTGAACAGACAGACATATGAAAACTCTGAATACAAGCAGTTCTGTGCATATTTCTGAGGCCACAAGCATAGCAGGAACAAATAAAACAATCAGTGAAAGTATGGAGATATATTTTAAGAAAATGATAACAGAATAAATAGTTTTGTGTTTAAGTGTATATTAAATAAAATTTACTATGCTGGGTAGACATAGAAATGTATGCAATATGTTTATCTTGAGATAAAGGTTTTCACTTTAACTTGTATCAGGTTAATATGTTTTTGTTTTTGTTTTTGTTTTTCTTTCAAAATTATGTCCTTTCTTCTTGTTAGTCTCTTATCATAAACAGATCACTTCATAAAGCAATAAAGAGGGTAATTCTCTGCCTATGTTGTCCTTAAATGACATTGAGGCTGGATTTTAAATAGTATATGTCTGAATTTTGGTAAGTTATCTGAGCTCTTTTTCTATTTGTCATCCTGTCAAATATAACAACGGTCATTCAACACAATACTACCAAAAAGAATTCAGGAAGGTAAAGCTGCAGGTTAAGCCAAAACTTTCAAATTATATAATCAGAAAGCTGTTTAATTAACTTTCATCTTTTTTGTTGTTGTTTGTGTGTGTGTGTGTGTGTGACCAGTTCCAAAGTTGTATTGAAGTTCTGCAAACAGTGCTTATAGAAGCAATGATAAGTATAATTTACCTCTTCTATCTGTGATACTACAATAAGCTCAGAAGTAGCATTTCAGTGATTCCATTATTCATCTCTTGTTAGAATGCTTGCAGTTTGTTTAGATGATAAGAAGACATGTATGTTTTATATTTTGAAATTACAGCTTTGGGAAAAAAAGAAAAGAAGGAAGGAAGAAGGGAAGGTAGGGAGAGAGGAAAGAGGGAAGGGGAGGGAGGGAGGGAGGAAGGAAGGGAGGGAGGGAGGGAGGGAGGGAAGGAGGAGAACACTCAGTTAAATTTACTATTTGCTCAGGTCTGTCTCTTTGTTTCTCTGATTATTTTTTTGTTTGCTTGTTTTCCCAAACAAGTCATGAGTTTTTATAGCTGTAGCATATTCAGCGGAAGACTGTCCACTGCATGCCAACAAAGTCATTGACTGTTTGATGGATTGCTGCATTAGTTGCATGAATATTTTGTGATGTTTTCTAGGATTTCTATAATCTGTGACAGGTAATGTGAATATTGTTTAGATAATAGTTGTTGTCTACTGCTGTTCATGGAGGATTTAATTTGTTCAGATAGTCACTTATCACTGCTTGATTTTCATTATGTGTTTGTTTTGTTAGATGGGAGATATGTATAAACATGAACCAAGGACTAGATTTACCAAGGAATTAGTTATGTCCTTGCAGGCACACTGTCCTTCAGCAATTTATCTTAGCTTTCATTTTTAAATTATATTCTGTAAAATGCTAAGAAGTAGACATCTGTATGAATAAGGATTCAAAGATACAGGATATATTTGATATATAGATGATGTAGTAATGTACACATTTATTTTTTTCTGTTGTTTTCTTGTAAAAATATGCCCAAGTATATACACTTTGACCAATCCACTACAAGGTTAAGATTAAGATTAAGACCAATCCACTACAATATATTTAATCTATTTAATGATAAAGAACATTCATAGCTGCACAACACAAACTCAGTGAATACGCATAGAAAACTTGCAGCAATTCTCACATAAAACAAATGAAAAGGTATACACTGACACATGATGGAAACTAACTATACAGCTTCTCAGCAACAGTATGTAAAGAAAGATATTGTTCTTCAACTATTTTTAGACTGAAAGACTACTGTATCATGTCAGTCATGTTAGCAGTTTATAAGGTGATTAGACTATTTTGTACAAAAGATATTTTGCCTGTGGTTCATAAAAACAATATCTCATGAAGAAGAAAACTAGATATGGAAAAAGCAAACAAACAAACAAAAACAATGAGACTACCATAAATAAATCAATAATATGCATGTATTTAAGGCAGGAATGAAAGTGCTTACTCACAAACGTGTAGGGAGCTCTCCATTAAAAAAGGCACACACTGAAAAAATTATAACAGGTTTTGAAAAGCAACCTACCTAATTTTGTGACTAGCAAAGGACAATCATACATACCAAAATAAGAGCAATCGCATTTGACATTCTGGGACATAGATTAGTTTGCACTGTTCAGGAGAAATTTCTCCTCTAGTGTAGAAATGCAGTATTGGTCAGATTCACTGTGGGACTTAGGGGATTCATTTGAAATTCCAGGATATTGTACATGATGGAGCTGGCTTGAATCAGTGACACAACACAATAGTTTGCAAAAATAAATTACATGTATTGGAGTATTTGAATATACACAGAACTGTGGCAAAGTGTTTTCCCAGCTGGCAAAAGCAGACAAGCTCCTTGAAATTCGCAGCCTCACTATGCCAGCTAGATGCATGATGAAGGGTGAACTCAAAGGAAACTTTAATATTTTTAAACCGACCTGATGAGAAAAATAATTCTAGAGATTGTGATATATAAGGTAAAAAAAAAAAATTATATAAGACATTGGTAAAGCAAGACACTATATATGAAATTAAATTATTTCAGACTGGTTTTAATGCAAGTGTATATATATATATATATATATATATATATATTCCAAATGACCTGTTATTTTTTGCTCCTTTTCCCTATTTTACAGTAATGAATGATAAATAAAAGAAGTTTTTCAACAGATAGAATTCTGTTTCTATAATAAAGCTCACACATTCATGCCAAAATGTCCTCAAAGACAAAATAAAATATTAATATAATAAAATATGTATTTATTTTATTTAAACTGATAAAATAATGACATATGAAAAAAAAAAAAAAACAAGAAAGAATGTTCATTTTTTTAAATTGTTTATACTGATACAGTTGGCAGTTTGAAGTTCATATATCATAAACAATTAAAACAAATATTTAAAAATATTAAAAATATTTTGTATTAGGCTAAAAACACCTCTTTTAAAATTAAAAAAAATGAAGGAAAGTTAAACACAAGAAATGTTCTAATCAAAACCAACATTTTGTAATTCTGAATTTTTAGTTCTTCTTTTAAATGAAAATATCTGATATTTAATTTTTGTCTTCAGAACATAACTGTTCTATTGCATTTTGAAACTGCAGTAGGTAGATATGTAATGAGGATGTTAGAAACAAAAAATATTCTCACAAATAGATTAGAACAAGGAGTTTCATTACTTCATGCAAATAGTGAACTTCAAAGTTGTGTGGAAGTTTATTCAAGTGTGAACACTGACATTTGTGGTGGCTGAAATGTGCTATGAGGTGTAGCATTCACACACAGTACTTTGACCTGCACATGACAAAGGCATAAATCACTATGGCAGGCAAACATGCAGACACCTGGACTGACAAAGGAGTTGCAGATAAACACCCAAAATCAACATGTACAGAAAAAGTACAATCATTAGGGAGTAAAGCACACTGGGAATTTGATCAAATTCTCTATGGCTTATTCCAGAATGAGATGAGAGCTAGACTGTGTCCTTGGGAAACACGCATTGCCATTTCTTTTAGGCTAGCTAGCCAGGTTTATGATTCAGAAGGTCAATAATGAATAAGAGTATTTTTGTCTAACTATTTAGGTTAAGGTGCAATGGGACTCTAATAACTGATGATGTACCTTCTCAACCTTTGTGTTGACAAATACTCTCAAGTTCAAGATGAGAACATTTCAGCATGTAAACTCCAGATTTTTTCTTCTTTTGACATAGTACAGAAAAATAAAAAGGTGAAGGAAGAAACATAGAATCAAAGAATCATAGAATCACAAGGTTGGAAAGGGCCTACAAGGTCATCTAGTTCAACTGTCCCCCCATTTCCATTGCTACCATTAGCCACTAAACCATATCTTGTAGCTCCTCATCCAGACATCTCTTGAACACTGCCAGGGACAGTGACTCCACAACATCCTTGAGCAGGCCATTCCAGCACCTGAGAGAAAAGGTTTTTACTTATGTCTAATCTAAAACTCTTCTGGTACGACTTTCAGTCATCCTCAGGTCCTGTTTGTTGCCTGGGAGAAAAGGCCAAATCCCTCCTCACCACAGTCTCCCTTCAGGAAGTTGTAGAGTGCAGTGAGGTCTCCCCTGAGCCTCGTCTTCTCCAGACTAAACAACCCCAGGTTCTTGAGCTGCTCTTCATAAGTCTTGTGCTCCAGACCCCTCACCAGTTTCATGCCCTTCTCTGGACGTGCTCCAGGGACCCAGTGTCTTTCTTGTAATCAGAAGCCCAAAACTGAAAACAGTTCAGTGTTGAGTACAGGGAGATGATTACCTCTCTGCTCCTGCTGGTCACACTGTTTCTAATGAAAGCCAGCATGGTCCATATTTCTGGGTGCCTTGTTCTCAGAAGAGAAGAACTACAAATCCCAGAAGATTTCACTGTGCAGTTTCCATTTTCCATTTAGAGGGAAAGATGAAACTGCCAAGAAATTTTTGTCTTCTTTTACTGCTCGTATCTGCAGTGTGTGTTCTGAAGCCATCTCACCTTCAGCATTAATGTCTCTGGTTTTGGACACTCTCACTTTATTTGATTTATTAGCTTCAGTTCCAATTATACTGTATTATATTGTGTTATCTCATATTCTGTTGTTATATTTAGTAAACTGTTTTTCTCTCTTTGCTTATTGTTGCTATTTTGTTATCAGAACCACCTTGCCACCTCTTCCCTAACCCCCTCCCCCTTCTCCCAGGGCAGGGGTCTGTGGGTCCCCCCGCCCCATTTGTCATAGAACCAGGCCAAACCAGCACAAAACTTTTGACAGACACCATGAATGTAAGAATATATTTAAATTCCACGTGGCAATTAGGCACATGAATAATGCTTAAAATGTGTCTAGATTATTTGAAGAATAGAGATGGCTTTCTGAAGTAAGGCATTTTTTCAATGATGCCACTGACAAATTAAGAGCCCAGACCTCTTAATTTGACAGATGTCAATAAGGATTGATTTGTTGAAGGGAACTCTGTTAATAGAGATTTTTTATATGTTTTTTTTGTTTGTTTGTTTGTTTTTTTGTTTTTTTTTTTTGTTTTTTTTTTTTTTGTTTTTTGTTTTTTGTTTTTTGTTTTTAATAAAAAACTGTTCCATTTTTTAAAGGAGTGAAAAAGCACATACTATTTGTCTATGTTCACATTCATGGAAATAATACCTAACATATTCTGTATAAATCATGGTAAACTGTCAGGATGAAAATCACTAAGAGAATTTTTAAGAGTATTCTGCTGAGATATCATTGTACAAACACTTCTTGAACTTTGGCAAGCTCAGTGCTGTGACCACTTCCCTGGGGAACCTGATCCAGTGCCCAACTTCCCTCTTGATGGAGAACCTTTTTCTGATATCCAAATTGACCCTCCTCTATCACAGCTTCATGCCATTCCCTTGGGTCCTATCACTGGTTACCAAAAAGAAGAGATCAGTGCCTGCCCCTCCACTTCTCACTTGAGGAAACTGTAGGCCACAGTGAAGTTTCCCCTCATTGTCCTCTGCTCTGGGCTGAACAAGCCAAGAGATTTCTTCTCTGGGTTGAACAAACCAAGGGACTTCAACTACACCTCATACATCTTCCCATCTGGAGCTTTCACTATCTTCTTTGTAGCCTTCCTTTAGACAGTCTCTAAGAATTTGTCTTATTTTATTGTGGCGTCCAAAACTACAAGCAGTACTCAAGGTGGGGCCATACTAGTGCAAAGCAGAACAAGACAAACACTTCCCTTGTCCTGCTAGCAATGCTGTGCTTGATACACCTCAGGATATAGTTGGTCTTTCTGGTTGACTGGGCACACTGTTGACTCATGTTCAACTCATTGTCAAATAAGACCCCCAGATCTCTTTCAGTATGGCTGTGCCCCAGGATCACATCCCCCAGACTGTATGTATAGCCAGGGTTGCCCCTTCCCAGGTGCAGAATCTGGTACTTGCTCTTGTTAAATGTCATGTTGTTGGTGATTTCCCACCTCTCTCATTTGTCTAGATCTCTCTGCAAGGCCTCTCCACTCTTGACAGAGTCAACAGATCCTCCTAGTTTAGTATCTTCAGAAAAGTTGCTCAAATCAACTTCAAGTCCTACTTCTAAATCATTAATGAAAACATTGAAGAGAACTGACCCTAAAATGGAATCCTGGAGAACTCTGCTAATGACTGGCCTCAAAATTGATGCAATTCTATTTACTACAAACCTTTGGGCATGATTAATCATGCAATTGCTCATCCATTACACTACAGTTTTGTCTAGCCATATACTGGACATTTTTTCCAGAGGGATACTGTGTGAAACTAAATCAAATGTTTTGCTGAAATCCAAACAGATAACATCGATTGGCTTATCTTGGTTGACTAGATAGGTGACCTCATCATAAAAGAAAACTTCATTAAACAGGACCTTCATGAACCAATGTTGGTTGTGACCAATGACTACATTGTCCATCATATTGTTCTTGCATTCTTTTAGATGGCTCTTCCATTTAGTCTAGGGTTAACAAAAGCTGTACTTATCTATTATATTTATACTTAAGTACTTATATATATACTTATATATTTATTTGCCAGCTGCTAAACTGCTATACTCTTGATTGATCTTATATAAAATTACAAGTAGCCCATGTGTTAAGTTAGATAGAAAAAAAAACTTACTAATGTGCATATGCATAAACAGATGGGTAAGTGGACAGACACCTTAGGTATTAAAAAACAAAACAAAACAAACAAACAAACAAACAAAAAATGGTTAAATATATGAATATTATTTCAATTCAGTATTTTATTCCATAAAGGCTTGATAGTTTTTCTTAAATATATATATATATATATTAGCAGTAGTAGAAATTAAGATCTTTGCTTCTAATTTATGATTCTTATTTATGAAAATATTTGTTCTTATTTATGATTCTTTCATGGAGTTCCATATAATTTATTATTGTCTTTGGTTGTTGTGATACTAAATTACAAAGTGTTTCCCATAAGTGCCAAAAACCTCACATCATTCAAGATATAAAAAAAATAAATTTTAGTTATTTTAGACATGACTATTTAATAAAGTAAATTACATTCTTACAGATTTTTTAGTGTTTCCCCTCCCCCTCAATAAACGAACAAATAAATAAATAAATAGACATTTTTACTGTTACGAGTTTAACTTATTTATGGAACATTAAATTCTTTCATATGCCACACAGTTCTTCTGCCCTGACAAAGAGACATCATTTGCAGTGGGCTTGAAAAGCTCTTTCATGTGATTAATGAAATACAGATATTATACTGAATGTGGTACAAGTAATTTAAGATCTGTCAGTTGAAAAGAAAATACTCTGATACAATGTGTCAGACAAGAAAAATATCTGAAAAGCCGCAAACATGTTTAACAAGCTGTGGTAAATGACAACACTTCGTATATAACTATGGGATATAAAGCAAATAATTGACAGCGTACCTTGACTTCAGCAAGGCTTCTGATACTGGCTTCCATAACATCTTTGTGGGTACGTATGGGAAGTGTTGAATAGACAAGTGAACAATGAGGTGTATTGAGAATTGACTGACTGTCAGAGCTCAGAGTGTTGTGATCAGCAGCGCAGAGTCTAGTTGGAGTAAGACCAAGGAGTGATCTTATCAATGCTAACAAATATTTAATGGGCAGAAATCAACTGGACAGGGCAAAGCTTCTGCTGTTGATTCCCAGTGACAGGGCAAAAACAGTACTTCCAACTAAAACTATGCTAAGTAAACATCATTCTGTCTGAAATCATATTTTAATGATAGTTATTCATACAATCAACGTTGAATTGTGTCATTACTGGAATTTCCTAGTTTGTTGACTCATAATGTAAATATTACTAAAGTCACTTAGAGACAGGCTTTTCTAGCTTCAAAAGAATAGTATTATGTGTCCAGAAGTTCTGTTCAAATTTGAGCATTATGAATTACACTCAGTGTTTAGGGAAAGCTTGTGAAAATGATATGAAAAGAAATGTGCAATTCATGTAAAAGCCTTCATTTGATATTTCTACATCATGATAAAATTACCTTTGTGCTTTTGTACAACAGTTTTGTGATGTAAGTTTGGTAAAAAATAAAAAGACTGAGAAAAGGCAATGGAACAATCAAGAGTCGTTAATGTTGAATGACATCCTCCTGAAGGTATAGGTTTTTGACTATGCCATTGATTTTGAATGACATTCTTCACAAAAGTTGGAGGTTGGAGTGGAGTCTATGATTTCCCTGGTGGAAGCATTTAGGGATATTGTGTTCAAAACAAAGGGTAGATCATATGGCATAGAGTAAAGCAGGTCACAATCCTGAAGAACAATCAACTCAATTAATGATTTTGACTTTTTCTTGGGTTGGTATCTTTCCATCATCACAGAAGTTGAAAGCACCTGAGATTAAGATGTGTTTTTACTATTGTATTCTCAGTGTCCTTCTACTAATTGCACTTGAAGGCTTTAACTGGAACCAGAATCACTGGGAGAAGTGTCTGAACAGTTGAAAGCTCAGTAAGGTTTTGAGACTTCTCCAGAGGCTTTAAATTGCAAAGAACTGAGAAAGGTAGTCTTCTAACAAAGGAAATCTTAAGCAGGAATTCAAGTGCTCATCAGCAAAAGTATACAATAAGTGGATGGATTCCCTGCAGATTGACTTCTATCAAGACAAAGCTATGGAATAATGTCAGAAGTACCAGAAGTACAAGTACAGGAGTTCCTGTAATGTTAAGGAGATCTTTTTCTTTTCCCTAAGTACATTTTAGTTTGGATGACTTTTGAATAGCTGAGAATGGTTATGCTTCCATACAATTAATAAATAAATAAATTAGTATATTTTTCTAAAATCTTGGTGCTCCATACTACTAAATAAAATGTTTGGTATTTCTTAAGCAAAACAAATAAATAAATAAACAAAATCTAGCAATTTCATAATCTTATAGAATCATGGAATCATAGAATTATAGAATAGCTTGTGTTATAACGGACCTCAAAGGTCATCTAGTTTCAAACTCTTCCATGGACAGGGTTCCCACCCACTAAGTTAGGCTGCTCAGTGCCCCATCCAACCATCCAACCTGAGTGCTTCCAAGAATGGGACACCCACAGTTTCACTGGGCAACTTGTTCTACTGCCTCAGCATCCATCTTTTTCTCATCACTGTATCCGTGGAATCCTTTCTTGTTATTTTTCACATCCCTCACCAAGGAATTAAATAATTGCCCGATCTGCAACATTCCTTTGTCTCTAAAATTAGTTTTCCAGTGGATTCCACCTGTTAATTCCTTAAAAGCCTTAAATTCACTTTCCTGATTTTGAGTTTTGACAGGCTCATCCTCCTCAGTATCACAAACTCTACCAGGAAATGGTAACTACATCTCGGTCTACTATCTCAACCTTTCTAACTATCTCTTCTATATTGGTGTGAACCAGGTCCAGAAAACCTTCTTCTCAGGTTGATTTGTCTAGTACCTAGACCCGGAAGTTACCCCCAGTGCACCATAGGAGTCTCCACGATTGTCTGCAGCCCACAGTGTTTCCCAGCAGACATCTGGGTAGTTGAAATCCTCCATCAAGATCATAGCCTGTGAGTGTTATGCTGCAAGAAGGCTTCTCCCATGTGCTCCTCCTGGTCAGGCAGACAGTAGTGGACTCCAACCACAAGATGTCATGGTCAACAATAGGATTACTGTGAGCCAGCATCCTGCCCTTGTGGCCAAGAAGACCAATGGTATCCTGAGATACATTAAAAAGAGAGCATACAGCAAGTCAAGGGAGGTTATTTTCCCTCTCTAATGTGCCCTGGTGAGGCCACACCTAGAATACTGTGCCCAGTTCTGGGCTCCCCAGTTCAAGAAAGACAGGGAACTACCGAAGTGAGAGTCCAGTCCAAATTTTTTCTTCCCTAACAAGTGCCAGCCTCTTCAACATCACATAGACATTGTGACGCAATATATAAAACTTTAATTTTTAAAGTTAAATAATAATAAATATACCTATATGTACACAAATACTTCCATGATATGAAAACTAAGTTATATGTTTGTAAGAGTCTTTTGGCTTTTTCCACACCATAATACATAGCTGACTTCCTAAACCATCTAAATGTTCTCACTATAAAAAAAGTTCTCACTTTTCCTGGCTGTCATAAATAAAGTATAATGGGTTTCAATCAAAAGATTAAATTATGTGTTTGTAATTATTTTAATGTCTCTTTGTGTGTGTGTGTGTGTGTGTGTGTGTGTGTGTGTGTGTGCTTCTCTGTGTGTATAAATTCTGTTTGAAAATTTCCTCCCTTGTCCCTTCTCAATGTCTTTAATACATGTCTGTGCTCAAGTTTGGGTCAACATTCAAGAGTTTTGATAAGACTGATCAAGGAAAACACGAGTCCTATGACAGAAGAAGAATAAAGCAAGACTGCATACTAGAATGTGCTTTTAAAATATAGCATGAATAACAAGAATAACTCAGTCTGATCCGCAAAGCATTGGTTTTACTGTAAATTTTTAATGGATTTTGAGTTAATGTATGGTGTCTTCTTTTTTAAGTCCCCTCAAATAAAAACAGATGAACTCACTGTTGTTCAGTGGGGGAAACATCATTACTAATGCAATAAAGCCTAACACTAGGTATAAGTAATTCTTCTAAATCAGCTTCAATAAGCAAATGATATGTCTGATATAGAATTATTATCATGCAACTATTCTGTTGAAAATCAGAGCAATAAATGTGTGCTTAAAATTAAACTAGAGCAATACAAATTGAACAGGACACAGCTAATACACAGAAAATATGGCTTGTAATCATATTTAAAACAAACAAATAAATAAATAATGACTAACAACAAAATAAAACCTAATATAAATCATTTGCAAGAATAGCTAATTTTATACCTAACTTTAAATACAGTTATTTTTCATTTTAGTACTGAAAAAACATTGAGGAACATATTGCAAATTAGCATAATGTTATAAACAATTCTCAGTAGTTAAAATTAAATTATGTGTACATAAATCAAGTACTTCTGAGGTCTACTAAACGTTTCTAGATTTTCTTGTTAAATTTATCACAGAATTATCTTAAACGTAATTTGATTATTATAAATAAATCTGGACAATTGCTTGAAAAAACTTTGTTGTCCATGCATTTTTCTATTTCAAATTTATTTTAATAATAGTGTTTTGACAATTAATGTGTAGTTTTGCAGAACAGTAAGTATTGTTTCCTTTAGCTACAAAGCTATATGTAGGTTTGTCACAAGCCTTGTTTGCTACTGCTATACCTTGAGCTTACTGGAACATTTTTATCTTGCTTAAAATTTCTTACCTTAATTGTGTTATCTTCTGCTTTCCAAAAACAAAAAAAAATCTTAGACATATTTATATGTAGTAGAAGTCCAGGAAACAGCCATGGTTAAGCAAAAGTGCCCATTCTAAAGTAAACTACTGAACAATGGGAAAGAAGCATACTCAAAACTTAAGAAAATCAGAAGAGGAAGAAATGGACCCCATTGTCACTGACTGTTCTGGAATTTTTCAACTGAAAGGATGAAAATGTGCATGACAAATACTGAGCAGCATTAATATAGAACAAAAATGTGTAGTACAATAGTTTGTATGCATTATCAATTCCTTTTTTTTTTTTTTTTTTTTTTTTTTTAATTTTATTAAAAGATTTTTTATTTCCAATATGTAACTCATTTAAACAGAAATAGCAATACATTGTACTGTATTTGAACTAAATTGGAGATAAATTTGTTGTCTTTTTGCCTGTAACCAAATTTTGAATTTAACAAATTGAAAAAAATCATAACTTGATTCTAAGACTATATTTCAGGATGGATTTGTGTGTGTATGTGTCTATTTCTAATTTAATGCAGTATAGCAGTTTAAGTGAAATTGTCTGATTGAGACATGACTGCAGTGCTGAACATTAATCCTAATTTTCACAGACAGTCTCAAATACATAGAGTAAAATAGATAGCTAAAAACGAATTTGCACTTTTGTTAGGACTCCCCCAACCAAAACTCAAGGGATTAAGCTGAACAAAAAACAGTATTATTTGATACTGCCCTTTTAAAATTCCTATACTTTTCAGTGAATTCTTTGCTACTGTAAGGCGGTTTACTGCAGACAGAAAACTTGGATGCACAAAAAGACTCATATCACAGTGGAAAGAATTAACTATGTGATAAAAATTGCAGAGGTCAAATTCTCAATGCACTACATCATTAAGGAGTACTCAAAATCAGTTTACAGCTCAGGATTTCAGGAAGTCACAAAGGTAGAAGTGGGAAGATGTTACAGATAGTTAACTGTTCTACATCTCTAATTTTGATTATCAGTTTGAACTCCACAGTTCGTATAATCACAATTAAACCTCTTTCCTCAGAAAACACTAAGTAAATAAGATATTTGGATTATGAAATAAGTATAAGCATGACACATATTTTATTTATTTATTTATTTATTTATTTATTTATTTATTTGAGGTGATTCCACTTTTTACTCAGCTATTTTTCAGCTATTTTTGTATCTATAGTAGGTTTAATTTACTGTAATACATTAAGTCAGAAATATTTTTTTCTATTACTCTGGACAAAAGAATCCTTGTGGCTTCTGAAATCACTAACTGTAACAAAGAGAGTAGATATTTAAATAAATACTTGAGCAAAACGAGTGCTATCCACTATGAAAACAATCTTATTGATGATATGCCTATCCTTTTAATTCCCAGAAGGTGTTTGAAAAATGCAGGTGGCATAGTAATACAGCACTGATATTAATTTTGTATGGAGTTGCACAGCATGAGTCTCACTCCCCACGTAGGTTCTAAGTATTCTTCTAATCCATCAACTGGTGTAACAAGGGAATTACCCTAAGATAATTTTCACATAAAATCATGCTTTAGTACCTAAAACTCACATTATATTGTTAGTGAGCTGTCTTCCAGGTTATCTTCCATTTAAAAAAAAAAAAAATATATTTATTTATTTATTTATTTTTGTTATTTCTATGGAAATATTTCTGTATCTTAACACGGATTAAATTTAAGCATTAAAGACTTAATTTTGCAATACGGATATAAAATACTTTATTTTTTATTATTTATTTCAATCTATATATTATTTAATTACCAGAATTTTCCTTAGACTTCTACAAATTCTAACAAATTAACAAACAAACAATATAGGAAATTGAAGAAAATAAACAGTCCCATGTTTAAGAAAATGAATATTAAAAAACAAACAAACACCACCACCACCTACAAAAAAAGAGAAAGAAGAAAAGTGCCTATATCTTTGTTTCAGTGCTGGCTCCTGGGTGTCTGTGACTGGCTTCCAACTGGAATCTGGACTGCTAGTCACAACTGTCTCCCTAGTAGATCAGGCACATTTCAAACACCAAAATTTACTCTTACCTTTTTGATACTTCCTCAGATTGTCAGTGAGGAAGCTTTGCTAAAGTCAAGATAAACAACATCCACTGTTTTTTCATATCCATAAAGCCAGACACTTTAAACATAGAGAGTTATCAGTTTGGTGAAGCCCTGTTTATCATCCATAAATCTATAGTGATTATTCCCAGTCACCTTTTTGTTCTTGTATTTGGAAATGGTTTGCAGGATTATTTACGCTCTCATTTGCCCTTGGACTGAGGAGATGCTGAACAGTTCTGTATTTCTCTAGGTCATCCCCAGGCACATCACCACGAGCTTCAGCTGGTTATTGACACTGAAAATGACTGCCCCTTTCCCTATCCCCTCAAAGTGTCCTTTCTAGAGAACCTCTGTTCTTCCATTACAGCACTCGAGCAAGTGAAGCCATCCCATCACAACTGCATGGTCTCAATAAGGTCATAGCTCTGCGAAGATACATACATTTCTAACTTGTTTTGCTTATTCCTCAGATTGAGTCTACTGGTGTACAGGTACTTATAAGGGAAACTGCAGATGTTGTGTTCCTAGAAAGTGCTTGGGAGGCTCTTCCATAATGACGCTTTATAGGCATTTCTTTGCTAAACTTGCTAAACTGCATGTGCTTGTACTGAACTAGTTGAATAACTTCAGATATAGCTGTAGACTGGCAAATGAAGACAATTTTTAAGGGTTTGATTTCCTCCCTTGCTATCAGAAGTATTAATATCCCTCCATTCACATAATATGATGAGTTAACAACTCTTTTCTACGTTCTTTCCTATCACAGTAGAGCATTAATAAGCTTTCAAATAATTTCTCTGTTACACAGGAAAACAAAAACAAAAACAAAAAAGTCAAAACCCAAATATGTCTAAAAATAGAACATTTTCTTGAATTAATTAAAATGTCATAAACTTATAAGCAAGCTCCCCACCAATTCAATAAATGCTGTGTTTCTTTATAATGTAAATTCACAAAGAAGTAAGTAGGTTTATGAGATCTGAGAGGTCTTTTTAAGGAAGAAAGACAAATTACAGTGATAGCTCTTCTAGCTATTTCAGCTTAAATAACCACAGCTTTTGTAAGATGTTCATGAAAGAGGAGCCTTCACATCAGAATCTTATTTGATACAAGAACTGATACAACCTTCTGCTGGAGATTGCACATCATATATATATATATATATATATATATATATAGTAAAAGCATCATAGTGTTATTTTTTATTTATTTGTAATTATTTATTATTATTATTTTTAGTAATTTATATCACTATTGAAGACCAAAATGAATGCATTTAATATTTACCCCTTTAAAATAAACATGGGGTACTTGCTTACTGGTACTAATGTACATATAAGAGCATATCCCAATTTAGGAATATAAATCGAGATAAATGTAAGCATAAAGAGTCATGATGAATAACAAAGCTGTCTCAAGACTCTGCACTGAAAGGGAAGAAACACTCTAAGTAACTGCATATATTTAGAAAATAACTTCTGGAATGAAAGAGTAGTAGGTATTTCAAATCCACTCTATCTAGGTTTGAAATAAATTCATATTAAATAATGTCTTTTACCTTCCCTTGGTGCTGTCTCTGAAGCTGAATTTCCCTGATTTCCTAGAAATGACAGTTATGTTACATTCTCAGCAAGTTCAGTACGCTTAATGAATTCCTTGGGGAAGACAGAATATCTGTAGCACAATTAACTTCCCATTCTTATGCAAATGAAGAGTTTCAGAGTCCCTGAAGAATGCCTGCATTTTGGCTGCAGTTAGCAAGTGTATGCTATTAAATGACACATGGAGCCTTGAGCTGAAATTTAGACTTTACTAATTTGTGCTGTGACATGGGCAAAGCTGCTTTAGAGGAATGTGAAACACAGTTTTTAAAATGTATCATCTGATGAAATGGGAATTATTACCTCTGGCTAGACTGTCTTCAGCAGTCTGGTTACCTTTGTCTTGGTTTTAACAGAAAGAGCACACTGACATTCTTTCCAATCTTTTTACATTTGCTATAATATTTCTTTATGTTTGTATTTCATAAGAATTCAGTTAAGATTACTGATTTAAGATAGAGGAAGTCCTAGAGAGTCTAGTAACTTAGATTGTTAGTGTACATTTCTGTTTATGTTGTGTACATGAAAGAGAAACTGTAAACCAGTTAGATAAAGTCCATACAGTTTGTAAAGGAAAACAAAATCATATATATCAATTTAATTGCTTGAATAAGACAGAGGAGTGAGAAAACAAAAAACAAAATGAAAAGAGGGTACTACTGAAAAGTTAAGGCTTCACTGTTGCGAGGAAAGTCCTTCAAGAACTTTTTATGAAAATCACTCTATAAAAGTGAAGTAATTTTGTCCTAAAGGAACAAAGCTGTGTAAATTCTAAAATACAGTCAAATTCAAGCTATTACCAGAACGTAGTATCTGGTTCAATGTTTTATGCCTAACCTTGAGTTGCCTACCAATATTCCTAAATCGAAGTTGATTCTAGGTATTCACATTGCATGAAGAGTTGTTTCAGTTTCTCTTTGGCACATAACTTCACCAAAATAATTTAAAATAGGAATGTGCATTGTTACCGGTTTACAGATTGGTTCAGCCTGGTTCCATGACTAGTGGGGCCAAGGGATTTCACAAAACCCACGCCTCTGGAGAAGGGAAACAAGGGACCCCGAAATAATTAGGAAAAAAAAAACAAAAAACAAAACAAAAAAAAAACAGTGGCAACGATCTGAGTAGAAACAAACTAATTTTACTAAATATAGTATCAGAATGTAAAATAATTAGAGTTGAAGTCAATAATCAGATATAATGAGAGAGTGTATGAAAGCTGTAGACCTTACAGTAATTGAGCAGCGAAGAGCAAATCTGAAGGAAGCAAGAGAAAGTCAGATGACCCAACACCACCTTATATGTGTTCCCCCTGTGTGGGGATGATATCAGCACAGCGAAAAGTCTTCTGGGGAACACAGTTTCTTCTCTTTGCTGTGTGGACCTGGGCATTAACACTTTAGTCCCCAGTACACCACAGTGTAAGAGGCCAGGCCGGGCATAGTGTTCAGAAGAACCTTGCCTCCCTCCTGTAAATTGGAGCGAGACATACATGATGTGATGATGTGGAATACTGATGATCATAAAACCATGACATAAATAAATCATTTTGGGGACCTATCTTGTGCTATTTCACTGCAAACCTAAAGGTACTGAAGTTTCCTGTCTCGAGATTTTAGGATTCTTATAATCATTTACAAACCATTAACACAAATTAGACATGCTCAACTAATCCTAATGCAGATTTTATGTAACACTTTAATGAATTCAACACTTCCTTAGAAAAGGAAATGGACACACAGGTAATTCTTCAGTTTTACAGTTAACAAATCCTAGTTGTGATGAGAATTCTCTAATCCACACATTCTAAATTAGGCTTAAATTAGTTATTTTATTTCTATTCTTTTTGAGAAATCTAAGCTTCTGAAAATGAAGAATATGTAGATTTTCATTATCAGTAAATAAGGAAGATGTACATCTCTGTAATACAGAAATTCTAAAACTTTCCAAAAAGCATGAAAGCTAGATTCTGATCGCTATTTTCTTTGTAATGGCTATTTTCCAACACAAGTAAATATCATAAGAAAAAATAAGTCAGCAAATGAAGACATTAACAATTCAATGTGAATCTGATTTTTTTTTCTGACTGGTAAAACACTGAGAAAAACATAAGTTGCATCCATAAATATCAGTCCCTGGAGGGAAAAAAAATAAAAATAAAAAAAAATTGTTGTACTGTACCAAAATGTTGTATTTTTTCTTTCAGACATTGCACTCTATCTGCTATGGTCTTGCAGATATCTCAGATGTCCTATGTTATCTCATGTGACACTGCGACACTGCATACTTTCCTGGGCCTTTTACTTCTTGCACCTCAGAGCTAGTGTGCAGCCCTATGTTGTAAATACTTAGACTTCATTGTCTGCTCACCAGCATATGACACAATTACCTCACTCTCTAGACAGTGGACATCTAGTCAATACAGTTAATGAAATTTAGACCACTGCCTTTAAATGAGCAGCTGAAGAGCTATGCAATATATTGTTGAATATCCAGTGATCTGAAAGGGTCTTAAACACATAGCTCACGTATAAATACATACATTAAACTGAAGTTAATCCTGTCTTTGGTGATACACTAGTTACTAAAAATTCTAAGGTACAAATCATTTGACTACACTTAAAAACTAACAAAATTCTAATAAGAGCCTCTATTTTTGAAGATTTGTGTTGTAGATATCAAATATGAGATTAACTTCCACTTTCTATATATTCTTTCTGCTGATAGAGTTTAATTCTTTTACTTTCCAGGAGTAAAAATAATAATAACAAAAAAATAATAATTTAAATAAATAAATAAATAAATAAATAAATAAATAATCAGTGAATGGCTTGGGTTGCAAGAGAACTCAAAGGTCATCTAGTTTCAAGCCCCTGCAGTGGGGATAGTTGCCAACCAGTAAATCAGGTGGGGAAAAGTGATCCAGTGCTTGAAGTAATTCTTTTGCTTCTACAGCAGGTTACAGCATGAAAAAGCATGAAAGCATCAATGGTGGCAAAGGAAATTGTTGAGAAAAACAAAGATTCTAGCCCTGACGTTGCAGGTCTCCTGAGACAAGATATAACATGTTTGGAGGCAGTTCTCTGAAGGCAGTGCATTTATGGTTCAAGCACCATTCTGAAAGCTGAACTGAGTATTGCCAGAACAATTGCTATTCTAGTCAGAGATATTATGTAGAATGCAGACCAAAGCTTTGCTTATTTGATAGGTCATGAAGATGCCTACTCAATGTTTTTGAAGTAATTTTTCCACTTGACAAAAAAAGAATGAAGAATGAAGGGTGATAGTAAGGCAGTGGCAAGAATGGTAATAATGTAAGCTGTGGAGAATAACGTTCTCTATTACCATAATACTGCAGCTGTTGGTTGAAAATTAAAATGAGTTAAGAATCGAAGCAAAGTTTGGACTTCTTTGTAGTATATTATTTGTAGATGAGGTTAACTGAAAGGATTTTCCTCTATGGTCAGTATTCAAATGGAACTTAAAATTTAATAAGTGGTTTAGTACAGAAAAAAGTTAGATGGGTTAATACTGTCAAAAAGAAAAACCTGTACTTATACACATTTATTTCTGGCATGAACTGAAGTCCCAATAACTAAAGAATAAAGTCACTAAAACACTAGATTTTTAAGTTTGTTTGTTTTTTGTTTGTTTGTTTGTTTGTTAACATAAATTTATTGTGGGGTAAAATGATTACTTCAGAGTACCCTAGATTCTTTTTAGTTAAGGTGTTTACCTGATAATCTCTAATGTAATTTAAAAAAAGTCTATCATAGGTGAAAAATTTATAACATTCCATTATTTTAAAAATGGTTTATTCATAGGTAACAGCATCAATAATATATATATCTAAAAATGAATAATTCCCCATTCTACAGTAAGATAAATATATCTTCTACTGTACTGCTACTGTAGTGGCAGATAAATAAATAGGCTTAACTGAGTCAAATCTTGATGTAAATAATTTAGTGAAATTCTAATTCTTTAATGAAGGCATATATATATATATATATATATTCTATTTGATTTCTCGCTGAATTTATTTGAGTTACTGCTATCAAAAAGGCAGACATAAATTGTCATTTTTTATTGTAATTATGGAAAAAATATAATCTATATAAATGTAGATATGCTTTGTATCATAAATGCTTACATGTCTATTATGTTTTGTGTTAGCTGTACAGGGATTAGGTATATACTAGGATTGTAATTTTCATATTATGTCATCTATAGAATTTATTGTTTATTTCATTAAACATGGAAGCGAATGGGGACAGCTTGACATTTATTTCCTTGAGCTGAATAAATCAAAATGCTTGAATCATTATTTATTTATTTATTTATTTATTTATTTTTGGCTTTGCTCCTTCTGTGTTTATATGAAAGAAATGAAATGAAAGTGTATCAATGACGTCTTTCATCATATTAACTTATCACACTGTAAGAAATTCAGGATAAACTGTTCTGCTAAAATTTCTGTATACAATTTAGATCTTCATGTTTGCATTTTGCATTCTGTAGGTATATTCATCAACATCCATACCCTCATGTTCACCAGCAGAGTGGTCAGTGTTGCCTCTTTCACCCATCTGAAACACCAGGACTACAATGAAAACACTTCTGAAGTGTCAGGAAAGAGAAACTACAGTGGGAAAATGTTTTCTAAAAGCTGATTTGTCATCTTCATTTTTGGTTTCTGTGACAACAGTTTGCACCTTATTTTCAGGAAAACTGAAAGGAAAAAAACTTATTCTGTATTTTCTTCTAAATAATTTTCAAAGATTTACTTGAGTGGTTTTGCTTTATTTATTTATTTCCAATTACAGATATACAACACTATGAATACTGAGAAGTTTTAACTAATTGTAATTCTCATTAAAATCCAAATACTGAAAAAAAAAATAAAAATAAAAAAATGTCTTTATAAGTTATGTTACCTGTTCTTTGAATAGATGCTCTATATTTCTTTCAACAATTCCAGGTTCCTAAAAAAACAAACAAAACAAAACAAAACAAAAACAAAAACAAAACAACAACAACAACAAAAAAAAAAACAAACAAACAAACAAAACTTTTCTCTCTGTATAACATGAGGTATCATAGAATTACCATAGTCAGAAAAGAACTCCAAGATCATCCAGTCCAACTATCCGTCTAACACTGATATTACTCACTAAACCATGTCCTCTAGTACATCATCTTGAACATGTTTCTTGAACACTTCCAGGGACAGTGACTCCACCACCTCCATGATCAGCCCATTTCAGCACCTGACAACCCTTTGGGAGAAGTTTTTCTTAACATTCAGCCTGAATCTTCCCTGGTGCAAATTGCGTCCATTCCTTCTAGTCCTAGTTACACAGAAGAAATGGTGGAACCACACCACAACCACCATTCAGATAGCTGTGGCAAGTTATAAGATAGCTCCTGAACATCCTCTACTCCAAACTAAATAATACATGTTCCCTCAACCACTTCTCATAAGACTTGTGCTCCAGACCCATCATCAGCTTCGTTGCCTTTCTCTGGTCCTGCTCCAGGGGCTCAGTGTCTTTCTTTCAGTGAGGGGCCCAAAACTGAACACAGTACTCAAGGTTCAGGCTCACCAGTGGTGGATACAGTGAGTTGATTACTTCCCTGCTTCTGCTGGCAACCCTATTTCTAATACAAGCCAGAATGTACTTGCACTTTTACCTAGATATCACTTAGCTCAAGTGCACTGAGCATGTAGATTAAACAAAGTTGGCTCAAAATTAATGAAAAGTAAATGATCACTGACATTATGATACTGACAGTATGATTTAAATTATATACTGAATAGATGATGAAATCATTAAATTCTTCTGTTGACTGTATCTATCCTAAAATATTCAGATAAATGCCTTTTAGTTACATTGCTGCTCCTGGACAAAATTTTCCAAAAAGAAAAGTAAAAATGCTGCTTTCCTTTTCCATTCCTAATGCAAACTTTGCAATTCTAAACAGATGACAACATAATCATATAGCTTTCATCACTTTTTATCTTGAACATCTGCCAACAGATGAAGATAAAATCAAGACTAAATATATATACCTCATTTCTACAATGAAATAATCTGACAAAAGAAGGACACTACAAAAATCTTCCCATAGACTGCTACGAAATACTTCACCTCTGATACATGACAGCCTGTGGACTGGGAACTCAATGACATAATTACTTTTTTTGACTCACCAAGAAAAATCAGTAAAGAAAAAACTGACAGGCTTCTAAAGCCTAACCAGCAGAGATGACCAATCAGTACGACTGTTTACTTGAACATGAATTCTCTATAGTTGCATAGAGAAAATGAATTCTGATATTGCTTGAATGAATTTGGGATGTTACACCTAAAATTTACTATATGAAGATGAGTAAAACAGTAACACCACAGGAAACAAAGTTTACAACTGGCTTCCATGAAGTTTAAAAGATTTTTATTTACAGAATTGTAAAAAACTCATATTTTAATGTCTTTAGATTTTTCGTATTCAATGATTTCAACAGATTCATCACAAAACAAGCTTAAGTGATTAATTTAACATAACAGTGGCGATTTCTGCTTAAGAGAAAAAAGAAACATGGATTCATATACTTGAATAATAGAATACTGTAAGCTGGAAGGGACTCCCCTGGGATCACTGATTCCAGCCTCTGGCTACACGCTGGACCACTCAGAAATTAAATCTGATGTCTGAGAGCATTGTCCAGGTGCTTCCTGAACTCCATCAGGCTTCAGGCTGTGGACACTGCTATGAGGAACCATTTCCTGTACTAGACTACCTACCCAATGAAGAATGTAAAGACATTCAACAGAAAAACTATATCTCTTTCGTACTGAAAACATTCTGAGAACAAAATATAACATAATTTATTATTTATGATTATTTATTAATAATTAATTATTATTTTATTATAATTAATAATATTATTATTGTTATTATTATAATACATATTAATAAATACTACTACTAATAATAATTTTGTTGTTGTTGTTGTTTTTGTTTTCTGACAAGATACCCCAATTTATTTCAAACTTCAAAAAGGGTTATCAAACTTTATTTAACTTTAGGGTTGAATAACACCATTCTACTTAAACTATTTTTCTCTACATTATGTTTTCTGTTTTATTTATAGAACGCCAATAATAAACTTTCTGATTTTAGATCTAACTTAACTAAGTCAAATTCTTGTGATCCTGAGTGAGAATACACATCTTAATAATTTTTATTCAAAAATGCGTTAAAAGAAATGCAGATTTTGCCTTCAGAAAGACGAAGGTTAAGAACTAAATATTATATCATTGCTGAAGTTCATTGTGGATACATTGTGTAACACTACTGTTTGAATAGAAACAGATTTATTTTTGAAACAGCAATGATTAGTTCTTTATCACAGTGCATAGGGAATTACTGTCAGCTCTGCTTACGTTGATCAAAATTTCAGACATTCTAAATATAAACCTGACTCATATTCTGCATAATCGTTTTTTAAGTGCTCTCCAAATTTGGTCTTTTTTTTTTTTTTTTTTTTTTCCTCTCTCCTTGTTTCTCATCTGAAACTGAATGCCTGTTTACATACAGAGGTACCTCTTTTCTGTATGAGCACGTCTCCTACTGACACTGAATGAAGCATAAATGTTGAGAAAGTCTCTCATGAATTTAAGAAATTACTGTCTCCTAAGCCCTCATTTCAATTTATTTTGGCAATGTAGCGTCAAATTCACTGGCCAATGAAGTCATATCTTTCTGAGCTTGCTTTCAGTACATATGAGGGATGCTCAGAAAGTAATATCTCCTATTTTATTATGCTGGCCTCAATATCGTAGGCAGATACTGGTGGTATGGCAATGGAGGCTGAACCTTCCCACTAATAATTCTGTATATTCTGTTGTCATGTTGTAGATGACAGTAGAGGGACAGTCTATCAAAATGGCATCTGACATGGAAATGCATATGAAGCAAAGGCATGTAATTGAATTCTTCCATGCAGAAAAGTTGCACCCACTGACATCCATCGATGACACATGCTGAAAGTTTATAGAGACCAGTGTGTGTGAGCACAGTGAGGCAGCAGGTTGTGCATTTCAGCAGTGGCAGTAGTGGCATTTCTCTTGTATTTTTTTTTTTTTTCCTTTGCATATTATTTCAAGACTGTTAGAGATTCCTGAAGCTGCTGAAAAATTAATTCTTTTGGAATTCTCCAGGTTGGTCTTAGAAAGTGGCAGTTTAGAATAAGCTTCTCAGGATAAGGAATTTCCTGATGCTTCAGAAGTAAAAGAGAATCTACTTACTGTGGAAGAAGGGTTTGGGCAACTTAGAGCACAAAGTAGTTTTTAGAATATGCAGGGAGAAAATCAAAAGGGCAAAAGCCCAGTTTGAACTCAACTTGGCCACTGGTATAAAAAATAAGAAAAAAATCTTTTCTTTACAAATATATTAACAGTAAGAGGAGGACTAAGGAGAATCTCTGTCCTCTACTAGATGCAGCAGGGAATGCAACCAGTGAGGATAAGGAAAAGGCTGAGGTTCTCCGTGCCTTCTTTACATCTGTCTATAAAAGTCAGATGAGTTATCCTCAGGGTACTCTACACTCTGACCTGGAAGTCCTGGACGAGGAGCAGAATAAATCCCCCATGATTCAGCTGGAAGCAGTTAATGACCTACTACTCCACCTGGACTGTAACAAGTCCATGGGAATGGGTAGGATCAACCCAAGGGTGCTGAGGAAGCTGGTGGAGGTGATTACTAATCTTGTTTCCAAAATCTATCAGTGTTCCTGGTCAAACAGAGAGGTCCCAGTCGGTTGGAGACTTGCCAATGTAACTCCAATCTACAAAAAGATTTTTAAACAGCATCCAGGGTAATACATGCCGATCAGCCTAACCTTGGTGCCAGGTAAGGTTATGGAGCAGATAATCTTGAGGGAGATCCCACTGCATGTTCAGGACAATCAGGAGATCAGGCCTAGCCAGCATGTGTTCAAGAAAGGCATATCCTACTTGAGCAACCTGACCTCCTTCTATGATCAAGTGGCCTTCGTGGTGCACAAGGGAAAGGCTGTTGACACAGTCTATCTAGGCTTTGGCAAAGCCTTTGGCACTGTGTTCCACAGTATTGTCCAGAGAAGCTGACAGCCCGTGGCTGGGACACGTACACTCTTTGCTTAGTAAAGAACTGGGAGGAGGGCTGGGCCCAGAAAATGGTGGTGGATGATATAAAATCCAGCTGGCAACCAGTCACGAGTGTGTTCCCCAGGAGTAGGTACAGGGTTCTGTCCTGTTCAATATCTTTACTGATGACCTGGATAAGGGCATTGAGAGCACCCTCAGTAAGTCTGCAGATGACACAAAGTTGTCAGAAAGCGTCAATCTGCCTGGGGGTAGGAAGGCCATTTAGAGGGATCTGGACTGTCTGGATATCTGGGCTGTGGCCAATGGGATGTTGTCCAACAAGACTACGTGTTGGGTCCTGCACTTTAGCCACAACAATCCCAGGTAATGCTACAGGCTTGGGGCAGAGTGGCTGGAAGACTGCATAGAGGAAATGGACCTGGGGGCATTGGTTGATGGTCATCTGAACATAAGCCAGCTGTGTGCCCAAATAGCCAAGAAGGCCAACAGGTATCTTAAGGGATGTGACACTGCTTACAAATTCATCTCAATAAATAATATACATTTTTTAATATATATTTTTAATTTCAGTTTTCCCACTTGAACTTCATTCTCTTTTCTTCAAATTCATTTAAAAACCCTCAAAATAGCAAGAGAGTGGCCATTAGTTATCACTTAAATTCCAGCAACTTTGTTCATTTTAATTTTATTTTCTCTCTTTTCATGTGAAATTATATTTTCTAATTCACATTTTAAATCTTTGTCAATATTGGTGGGAGTACATTCATTGTTTTTATGGGATTTTTGCCTTTTGGGAAATTTTTTACTTTATTCTCTGAGGGAGAAAATATTTTGCATTCTGTATGTTCTGCAAAGTTCATGAAAATTAAACTCAAACCTGGGTTCATTTTTCTTCTTCCTTTATCTGTTAAAAACAACAACAACAACAAAAACCTATAAGGTTGTAATTTATATCTGATTGATCACTTTCTCTTGTTCCCTGAATTACCGAAGTTCAATATGCTATTACCTACGGATCTCCAGGACAGAAAACTTTCCTATTCAACTATACTTTTTGCCATTTAAAATCATCAAATATTTCTTTGCTTTTCTGAAGCATCTTTCACAGCAATTGCAAGATAATAAGATTTAACATAGATGTCAGAAGGGGGAAAATGTTACCATATATTATTATTTTATTAGCATATTATCATAAAAAGTCCCTAGTTTTGTATGCATTTTAATATCAAACTGTATATTTTGAAACCAAAAACAACAGGAAAAAGAACAAAACAAAACAAAAAAGAACCAGCAATTTGTCTAGTTTCTTTTACATTCCTCAGAGAAAGAGAGGTCATTTTTAAGTATAATACTACTATCAGTCATTATAATTGATATTTTCTTATTACATATATTTTTTATTTTTCCACTGCAGTTGACATGCCCTGTTGTCTCAGAGCTGAGCTCTGAATGTAAGACCAAATGATTCTTAAAATACTGAAATTAATTAAATATTCTGTTATTGTCCTATCTCAACTTAAAGCATCATCAGGGCAAAGGATTAAATCACAGAATCACAGAATCACAGAATTATAGGGGTTGGAAGGGACCTCTAGAGATCATCGAGTCCAACCCCCCTGCCAAAGCAGGCTGCCTACACCACGTCGCACAGGTAGGCGTCCAGGCGTGTCTTGAATATCTCCAGAGAAGGAGACTCCACCACCTCCCTGGGCAGCCTGTTCCAGTGCTCCGTCACCCTCACCGTAAAGAAGTTCTTGCGCACATTCGTGCGGAACTTCCTATGCTGGAGTTTCAGCCCGTTGCCCCTAGTCCTGTCCCCACGCACTACTGAAAAGAGACCAGCCTCGCCACTATAGCTCCCACACCCCAGGTATTTATAAACCTGGATCAAGTCCCCTCTCAGCCTTCTTTTCTCAAGGCTAAACAGACCCAGTTCCCTAAGTCTCTCCTCGTAGGGGAGATGGTCCAGGCCCTTCACCATCTTTGTGGCCCTCCGCTGGACTCTTTCCAAGAGATCCCTGTCTTTTTTGTACTGGGGAGCCCAGAACTGGACACAGTATTCCAGATGAGGCCTCACCAGGGCAGAGAAGAGGGGGAGGATCACCTCCCTTGACCTGCTGGCTACGCTCTTTTTAATGCACCCCAGAATGCCATTGGCCTTTTTGGCTACAAGGGCACACTGCTGGCTCATGGCCAACCTGTCATTGCTTACTTAGTATCACTATTTTCACTTAAGCTATCAGCAATATCATTAAAAACTCTTAGTAGAGTGTCATAGGCTTTCAAATCCTCATCTTCTACTGCTGCTCACAAGAAATAGTTTCTAGCCGAAGTGTGTCTAGTCCTACATTTGAAAGACTCACGTCAGCTCCACTCAGGACAGTGTTTAAAGTGCAGGAGATGACACTTTTGCAACTCATTTTTCTATTAAACTAAATTAGATATTTAACATATATGACAGATGTCATCCAGACCCTCTGTAACTGACAAACCTGAAACTGAAATGTTACAGAATGCTGGAGGCTTCACAGCTTTCCCAATTAGAAAAAGGATTTCATTTTCACTGGTTATTTTACCATTAAGTAGTATATTTCTGTGCTCTTTGCCAATTTTCTATAATTGTTTTTGTCTGTTCCTGTACTCTGTGAATATAAAACATTTCTAAAACTAACCTTCCTATTTTTTATTTTATTTTTTTCTCTCAAGGTTTGTTCTCTAACATAGCATCCAATAAATAAAGATGACATATTCTGTCAAAGATTATTCAACATTCTTCATACTCGGATTTTTTTTATTTATTTTTTTTTTCTTGTGTTTCTAATCCTCAAAGATACACGGAAGATAAATTTTTGAAATGTCCTATAAACACCAAGAGAACTATTTAAAAATTGAAAATACAATTTCTTCACTTATGGAATTAAAAGAAAATAAATAAATAAATCAAAATAGCGGTTTAAAATGCATGTATGCATTTAAAATTATTTGTTTTCTATATGCCATGCTATATTCTTGAGATCCCAATAGAGACTCAAACAATAAACTCTTTTCAGATTGAATGTGGTCTATGCCATTTTCATGGTAAACCACAGTTCCTGTATTTATTCACAGGTTTTTCATACTTTCTCTCTTTTCATTTATTTCTTACCTATCCCAGTACTCATTTTTTTCCAGTTTTCTTGCTGATCAGTGCTCTGAACATATTTTCAGTGTCAGCCAGAATGACTTACTATAATGTTCTCACTCCTTTTCAGAAGTTGGAAGTGTTTGTTCTCACGCATTGTCTTTATCTGTTGTTCTTATTGTTCGTACTGTTACTCACAGTCTTTTTTCTTTTTACTGATTTTTCATTGTCATTTAAAATTAGTTTACAATATACACATATTCCTTCTTTATTTGATAAGACATTATGAGATATTTTTAATTTAAAAAGAAATAGTCTTAAGGATCTCAGAAAATTATATTGTGTAAAAGTGTTAAAGGGAATACGTTTTTTACAAATACAACAGTAGATAATATATCTTCTGGTAAACTACTAACTTAAATGACTCTTTATGATTTAGAAGTGATTCTACTAGACCAAAGTATTTAATTATCGTTATCTTTATCATTATATTGCTTAATTATGTTATCACTTCTGCTTATTTCATTTTCTCTGTTATCAAGTTACACACTGAAATAATGCTTTTTAAGCTGATTCCAAGAAAATAAGTAATTTTACATATGACACATCAACTACCTGTAAAATTCACTTTTTAATTTTGTATTGTGTGTAGTGAATATAGCTCAAAAGTTAATACAGCTACATAGTAAAATATATGGCAACAGTTTTTAATGGCTCAGTAAACTGGTATTTTAATAATGTGACAACTTAATGAAGTTTAGTACTTATGGAATTAATTATGCATAGTGCTATGGATGCTAGGAAGTTATTTGAAATAAATTTGAAATAAAAGTAGAGAGGGGAGCTGGAAGCTCCTCTAAACTATTTTTAAATCCCTTTTGTCTAAAACTTTGGAAAAACAAACAAACAAACAAACAAACAACAACAACAAAAAAACCAACACACGCACACACATACCCCTGAAAAAAAAAAAAAAAAAAAAAAAAAAAAGAATTATCTTTTGTATGTCAAGAATTATTAATAGTCAAATTTAAAAGCTAAATGGCAAATTAATGCCTTCATAAATCAGTATGGAATCTGCTGTAAAACCAACCTCTATATGAATTTTTCTTACTCTGTTTTAGTCAGTCTGCTTTGACATATGTTGATTTTGAGAGATGTTCAATAGTAAATGAGTCACAAAACTTTTTGTGTAATGAACACATTTTCAATCATTTGCTATACATCCATTAAACATATAAATATGCATTTTGCACACAAACAGACCCTGTCTCATATAGAACAAAAGACCAAACCTTGAATCTTCCCAAAAGATATCAGTTTGTGTTAAGTAGTGCAAAAATGACTTTATAACTGCTCTTTCAAATACAACACTGAAATATGATGAAATCAAACCCTGCTTAACAATCCATTATGACATGCATGCGGAAACTTGCACTGCACATGATATTTTCAGAAATTCCTATTAGCTAAATATAGAGGTTATTCATTTCTTTGTCATTTCACATGTGTTCTTTTTTTTCTGTGGGGAGGGGCATGGATAAGAAATTTAATCAAATAACACCTATCAGATGCTGAAGAGTGGGAAAATAAGCTAGATACAATTCTGCTGTTCTTAGCAGGAAGAAAAGAATGTATTAGTATATTTCAAACCTTTTCAGTCTTTTATGGAAGTGATTATAGAATGCAAGCTCTATATGGAAAGCAAGCTCTATATATTTATAAACTTCAGTATTATTTTCAAAACCAAAGTTATATTAAAAATCTATACTTTACTTATTTGAAATATACACCTGCTCAAATTGAAATAAAGTCTGGAAATATAACTTACTTCTCCTAAACTGTTTTTTCATTTCTGCATGCATATTATCTTCACTTTTTTTCCGATCTCAACAATTTGATTCCAATATTTTAACTTTATTTATTTCCATGGTATAACTTTAAAGATGTAACATTTCCTATTAGAAGGTGTGATAGTGTGATATTATACACATTTTCTGGTCAAACTCTGTTCTGTTTCTCATTAAACATTATTATAAATAAATCAATTAATATTTATTAAATAATAATTTTTTATCATAGAATCATAGGATCATAGAGCATCCCAAATCCGATGAGACCCACAAGGATCATCAAGTCCAACTTCATCTTCATGAAGTCCTTATGTTTATACCAGCTAGAAACACCTATTAAATATTTGTTGTTTTTTTACAAAAGTTGATTTTTCAAGTACTGATGCATAATATAATCATGGAGTCATTAAGGTAGGAAAAGATCTAAAGATCATCCAGTCCAACTATCCTCCTAGCACCAATATTGCCCTCTAAACCATGCCTACATTTTCAGTCTTCATCATGTCACACTATCAAGAAGCAAAAGCAGAGATACATCCTGAAAGTGGGCTGATAAAGCTGAGGGGTTGGTGGTTGATGATTTCACAGTATCTCAAAAGCAGCCACTTTCTACAAGTCTTTCCCTTCTCAGTTGTGTTACAGAAGAGCTAGAAAAGCCATTTGGTGTAGCATCTTGCACAGATACACATTGAGTCCCAAATGCAGGCCAGCTACAGAGCTGAGTCCTCCTCACTCTGAAGCGACAGGTCTGAACAATTTGATGTTTTGTACTCTTGGTGTCTACTCCTGCTTCAGCGTACAATGTGGGCTTGGCTGCACACCAGGACAGGGCACATTTTGGGGGGCTCAGCGTAATAATTATAAGGAGTACAAATCTATTACTTAACAATAGCCAGACCAGGTTAACAGAACACTTTATGCTGTAGGAGTGATCTGTATGAGCTAACAACAGACTGTGATACTATTAAAGAGAAAATTACCTACATAGAAAATGTAGTAAAATCTTTTTCTTACATACTCAGTCTAGTCCAAGGCGCAAAAGTTCTCAGTTTTTCATCATGTACCTAACAGCGTGGAAAGCAGGTGAACAACTTCATCCTTGAAATTTGCTTAGTACAATTAGAGTAGACCAGAAACACTTTGTTGTAGTGACAGTATTACTATTATTACTATTATTGTTTAAGTTAAAGTCAACATGATATTTAGACCTCCTTCTTATACTAGGATTTATATAATTGCATTTAATTATTTAAATTTTTAATTATATTAAAACTCCTCAATACTTTCAATACGTTTAAGAAAACTCTATTTCAGTTTTTGTTTCTTCATTGCTGCAAACTTTGTACCTCAGTGCAACAGAAAGTCCTACTGCTACTTTTTTTTTTTTTTTTTTTTTTTTTTGGACAGCAATACTAAAGCAGTGTGATAAAATATTAACTGCTGCTCACACTGGCGTTCGCATGAACATTCATTTATAGCATAATGTTTTATAATTGTTTGCCTTTGTTGGCGGTGGAAGCCAAAGGGCGATGAAAAATTCAGGAAAATAGTTGTCTTCATTGGAGTGGTTAGAAGATAGACTCAATATTTGTGCACTGCTGCCGTCATCAGCATAGATGACATACATGAAAGCTTAAATGTTGATGTCTAAAGCACACAGTGACACCATGTGTCTTCTGGCTTATTTCAAAGTCTAGAAACTTAGAATCTGTGATGAGGAGACTATTTCAGTATGTACAAATAAACCAGTTCTTCCATAGCCATTTTTAAACAACAGTTTCACATAAATAGCTAAGAAGAAACTTCTGAAAGCATTAGATTTTCCTCACTGTAGTGTTATGACTGAGAGAGATATTTTGCTCAAGAAGAGAGGACAAGTTTTTCACTTAAACAAATTTGTGAACAGACTGTATTTTGGTCTGGGGATTGCGAAGCTTCTAATTTCTATCTGCATCTATGTTGCCAGGCTGTTTGCTTCAATCTTCCTTTCTGGGATCCATACCTACAAATAAGTATGCTATTTTTCATACTTAATAACATTACTTTTCCCTAACCCTGAAAATCTCTACTTGCCTTGGAGAAATATTATTTCAAAGGGTGGACAAAACATTTTTAAAGTAACATACAGGATTTGATATCTTACTATACTTGAATTGATGGAGAAACAAATTGTTGGAGACCATAGGCTAATCTAAGTCTCTTTAAGCTTTCATTATTAGGAATATTTACAGGAATCACAGCAATAAGAGAGAGAAAGTTTCAGTCAGAATGTTAACTGCCATCTTAGTCACAGAGCTTCTCCTGGAAAAACAGCTACAAACAGGGAACACACCATGCCAATATCCGTGCTGTAGCATACATCCTCCCTAGCTACAGCATCAGAAATTACAACTACTGATATTCTAGAGAAAGTAATGCAATGTAATTAAGTTAGAAAATAATCTAAATGAATGAAAACAAACAAAAATAATAATAATAATTAAAAAATCCACAAAAATAGAGAACAAAAATAGCAAATGCAACAACAAACCAACCAACCAAAACAAAAAACAAAAGCAAGTCATGCAAAAAAAAAGTTATTCACCACCATCTGACCAATGCCTATTAATTCCCAGAGCTCTGGCACCTCTGATAAACTTCCCCCTACATATTTATTGCTGAAAATGACTTCATGAGATTTGGAAAGTCCTTTTGGTTAATGGGTCAGTTGTCCAGGCTGCGTCCCCTTGCAGCTTCTTGTACACCCACAGCCACCTTGCTGGCTAGATAGTATGGGAATAAAAAAGGAACTTAACTTCATGTAATCACTGTTCAGCCACAATGAAACATCAGTTTTCATTGTATATCCAAAACGCAGCAACATATGAGATATCATGGAGAAAATTAACTCTATCCCAGGCAAAATCAGCACAGAAATCTTTTTTAACTGCAATAGAGAATTTATTCTAGTTCTGAGTGTGGGGGATAAAATATTGTTTTTGCACAAGAAATAGAATGAAATATTGTTCTTGTATGAGCAATAGAACATTGTATCAAAGGGGCATACTGAACTCATGATATTTTTTATTGGGTGCTTTTGCCTATAGTTAAAGAATAGAGTATGTGCATTCTTGAGAGATAACAGGAATAGTACTAGTGCGTGAAAGAATGTTGTTTTTAGTGCTATCAGGAGAGTCTGGCTGGCATGTTAATTTATGTACACTGCTCCTTCAGAGAAATCACTGGGAGAGGGGGACAAAAGATAGTGGCTTTAAGATATACATCAGCACCCAGAACTGCACAAAAAGAAATAAACTTATCAGGTAGACATATGGTGGATATTGTTTTGGCACCTGTTTTGTACATTTAGCTTACAAGCTTACCTGACAAAGAGGGGATGGGTCCTTGATGTGCACATGATAGGAGAATTAGGAAGAACATAAACCTGGAGTACTCAGCTAACATGAAAACAGAAAATACTCAGTGTTGAGAATTAGGAAGTATAAGACCCTGTTTTCACTTGCAGTGTGTGGTTCTGCTTGAAGTATGTCTGACATTGCAAACGTGAAATAAAATACTTTCCACTGAGAACCTTGCCTGAGCCTGACTTATTGGCTTGCGAGCAATTCTCACAAGTTTGACTCTCAGCTTCAACCAGTAACTCCTGCTTCATTGTTTTTTTCTTTAAAACTACCAAAGATTCTTGTACTGCAATAGAGATGCAGTACAACATTAAAAAGGAACGGGTGAAAACATTAAAAAATGTACCTCTCCAAAAAACATATTTTTTCAGTTACCTTGTTATATGTAAAGATTCAAAGAAACAAACAAAAAAATAGTGCCTCTTTTCTGCACATCACTGAATATAAGGAATGAGTGCTGTTAAAGCAGTGACCTTCACAGACCATTCTTCTTTCAAAAGATGAAGGGTGTGGTGTTCTGTGATTCAGATAACCTTCATTCACAGCTACTTAACTAAGTACTGGATTTTAAAAAGAAATTAAGACACCGGTCATTTGCATTAGTAGTGTTTGCCATCATTCATATTCAGTAATTGAGGTCACAGGGATTGTAAACTCTAATGTGACAAACTGAATTCACCAGCAACACATCTAAAATCCCTAAATTATCCGCTCTGGGGCCAATGGATTATCTGGGACCAATATTTGGGTTCAATAACAAATAGACATTGTGTTTACATTTTTCCCACTGTTTTTATTTATTTATTTATTTATTTATTTGTTTATTTATTTATTTATTTATTTATTCTCTTTGGTCACCAATTGACATTTAGCTAATAGATAAAGAAATAAAAATATTATCTAAATCATTCCTGGTCATTAAAAGCTTTTATATCACCATTTAACCTCAGACACTGTATATTTGGATCTCCTGTTACATAGTGCAAGAGGAGAAAATCTTTGTTGCTTTTAGCCATTTATCACAGAAAAAAATATTAGAGTTATGTATCTGAAAATGTCGTTTGGTTTTGTCATAATGTGATAACAAAAATATAAACGTACCAAACTTATATACATATATATTTATTAGTAGTTAGAATGTTTCCTATTTCATTTCCTTCCAAGTCACTGTCTTTCTTAAAGTTTCACTTTTAATTCCTTGTTTGAAAACAAGCTTAGTTTTTTTTTTATTAATTTTCCCCTCATTAGTGTGGTCATACTTACTAATGAAACACTGTCAAAATTTTTTCAACAAACTTAATTAGTATTGATTTTTTTAGTTGCTATGAGTTTTTCTCTCTTATTACTTCAGTGTTGTTGCTACAGCTTTCCAAAGCTGTAAGTCCAGTTTCAGATGTTGTGTTTTCACAAACAAAAAAATAAATTAATAAAACACAGAAGTTTTTTTTTTTTCTTTTTTTTTTTTTTTTCCCTCCAGAAAATGTGTAATGTTCTGTACTCCACCACATCCACTGTTTTTATCAAATTGGAATTTATTATGTTACCTGAGGCCATTTTCTGCTTTGGATTTTTTATTTTAAAACACAAATTTTGTATATTTATTGGAAAGTTTTCATGTTTGGCTTTTGATCAAGCATCATCGTAAAAGGAGAAAATGACTGTGGATTTAGCTTTCTGTCCCATGTCTCCACTGTGATGTTTTTATTCAGTTATTAAGTAAGCCTCAGTTTCCAGTGCTGTAATTACAGTGAACATTTAAGACATCAACAGTCATCACACTTTAGAAGATGGAGCTCGTAAGAGAGTAGGAGAGATAAGCAAGGAAGATAACTGTGCTCCAGAAGCAAGCATTTAACTGACCAAAATTCATACTGTTGATGCCTACATTTGAACATAGCTAATGGAGAATAAATGTTGCCATAGGATTATTCATCACATTCTGAAGGAAACACCTAAAAATGTTGAGTGAATCAAGTCTTGAAAGTAGTTATCCTAAAGTAGTTTGTAAAGATAACAAAGTGACGAACTGGAACATAATTTACACTGAATATTGTTTTTAGATAGATAAGATGAATCCTTTTTGTTAGCAACTGACTAAAATTTACAGGTCCAAAATCACAAAGCATGAAAATAGAGACAATGGGATGGAATGCTGAGTATTGCTATTCCATCAGCAGCTAGGAGGTAGTAGGGATTAAAACAGGAAGTTTCTAAAATAAATATATATGACATTTATGAAGATGTTTACAAAATTCAGATACCCCATATTGCTCTTTTATCCCTTCTATTTTTATTTCAGAGGTTTTCTGACATTGTTTTTGTGTTTTCTTTTGTTTTGCTTTGTTTTGTTTTTCTTTTAATTCCTTTATGGTCCTCAGGGTGCAGAGTAGCACACATAATCTGTAATTTCTACTGAGATTTTCTGAGCAGCACATATAACAATAAATGACAGGTACTTTTGAAACCAATAAGTATGCAAACTGAGCAAATCATTTCTGATTGCAAAGGAAAATCCTTTGTAACATTCCAGTTGCTGTGATTTCAGTACATTGTTTTCTAGTGTTTCAAGTACTCCAGCAAAATACAATAACATAAGATAATGACAGAAGAATTGTCTTTAATCCCTATTATTTGACAAAGGATTTCATTATTTAATGGAAAACAATGTCACACCTTGGTGGCAAAGCTTTGTCTTCCCAAGCCTTTATTATACAATTCAAATGATTGATTGTAGTTTATTGGATTTTATCTGAGAACACTCACTTCCACATGTACCTGGATTTAATAGTCACTTTATCCAAGCTCTGGAAAAATCTAGATATCTTTGCTCATCCTTTAAATAATGTTTTCTGAAACTGTCAGGGGTGAAAACAAAACAAAACAAAACAAAAACAACACAAAGAAGACAAAAACAAAACAAACAATAAGAACAACAACAACAACAACAAAACAAAACACAACAAAATAAAATATATTTAAAAAAAAAAAAAAAAAAAGGCCACCATAGGAAAGGTGGCACTTTCTTAGTCATCGTTACACATATCTGTATAATATCTCATCTTTATATAGATATTTAAAAAGAAAACAAAACAAATAAAAACAAAAGTAATTATACAACTGGAGTTACATTTTTCCTTACAAATCTACTGGTAAGTATCTCTGACAAGCTCTATATTTTATGCTTGCTGCTCTCACTACTATTACACATATTCCTTAACTTCATTACAGGTTTTCTCCATTAACTCTTGCTGTCACTAAGCAAAATATGGCAATGTAAAACTGACTGACTTTGCAAAGGAATGATTCCTATCTCAATAACTGCAGATTTATATTCCCTCCTGACTGACAGAGAAGGGAATAAGTTTGATTCTTCAGGTAGAGGTAGGTTATCTTTCTCTTTCCTAATTGCTCTCCTTCCTAGATAAATAAATAAATATCGTAAAACATAAAACATTTCTTTTTCTTGACAAAACTAACTTTAATTTTGCCTAGGTAGAGATTTATTGCCTTGGCATCAACTGTGTCCAATGTTTGGAAGTTTCCACTTCTGCCACTAAAACAAAAATGGAGTTTTTATTTCAGTTTTACAAACATGTACAGCTCTGTTGTGAGCCATCTTTAGTGCCTAAGTCAGAAAAAAATGACTGCCCCTTGTTGTGACCTATGTGACCCATGGCTTGTCCCAGTATGAAATCCAAAAGCGAGAGCTGAAGCATGATCTAGAGCTTAGCCTACAATGTAAATAAATCAACATTTGGGTGAATAATTCAACAGGGACCTCTAAGAGGGTCTCAGACTCCTGAGAAAATAGGCATTGTAACAAATGGTGGTTTAGAATTATTTTGAGATTGTAAAGTCTTTTCCTTCATATGGTAAAAATTGATTATTCTCTTTACTCTGTACACAGTATTAATCTCTTGCTTAAAGCTTAGTGAAAACTTAATGAAAACAAATCACCAGATATCTGTTAGTTATAACAGTTATAGTTAGTCATCAGAATCTCATTGACTTCACAGGAAAGTTTAAGTTAATATTAACATTAATATTCTACGAATATTTTACACACACACAAAAAAAAAAAAACAAAAAAAAACAAAAAAAAACAAAAAAAAACAAACACAAAACACAGCATCTTCATACTACATCATTGCAGTTCAGTTGTGAAACATTCATATTAAGAAAATAAGGAATAAAATAAAGAAGATATATTATTAATGTGATAACTCTATGTTATTGTTTAATTTTATTCTTTATTACATAATAAAAAGACAATATTGTGTATGATTCCTCTGGTTATTTTCCTATTATCTGAAATAACGAAATTTTAAAGAACACCCATTTAATTTTAAAATCCACGCTATTCTTTTGCATTTTTTCTAGATCAGTTGCATTCATTTAGTAGGCTAATCATGATTTTCTATTAAGTCCATCTCTTTTAATAACTGTTATTTCAGAGACTAACAAGCTTGAAAATTCTTGCTTAGGAATACATCTGCTATGCAGTTTTTCATAAACCACATCAGTTTCTGTTGTAATTAAGTAATATATAATAAAAACATCTATTTTATTATTTTATAATTGCATGTAATTACATAACTCCAATCTGTTTAGACCAGTATGCTGAGGAAGACATCAACCATATAGAGGTTAATTACGCTCCTCTGTATTAACTATGCATAGCATGTTGTCTAATTTTAAATTAAAATTAGTAAGAGATAATAAAGAATACATTTTAATTTTAAGACTGTGAAGTAATAATGATATACTTACTGCAAATAGGCTTTTAAAATTCAAATTATGTTATTAATGATTACATCTATCTATTCTAATACTCCAAAGTGACAATATATATGTGAGGTTTGCAAGCAAATTTTTTGATGTATTATGATTACAATTTTTTTAGATCAATTTATTACAAGGAAAAATGGCAATGTATGAAGCAAAGAGCAGTAACATTCTAATAGGAAGGATATTTTTAACTTTTCTCAGGAATGAAAATCTGGATATTGTAGTAGTACCTAATCAAAAGTAATATTGCAGTTTGCATGCCTGTCAATGTTATACAATTCAATTCCTTAGGTTTTAGTAAAGAAAATTTCATATTATGCCACAATTCGTAAGACTTGACTATGAAACACTGATAACATATGATGAAGTCATTCAGTGCTATAGCCCATGGGTCTCTGTGTATCTCAGTAATCACCCACTGATAATTTAGTTAGCGGTCGTAGTAATACAGAACATACTCTCAGAGAGATACATGTGTAACAGTATAAATGGTATTTTACTCATAACACTTCACTGTACATGGTCAGATCACTTCAGAAACTATTGCGAGCCATCTAAATGGTTGCAGATGCATTTTGCAACAGGATAATTCAGTGTGTACACACTTATACTTCTGTTCTCAGTATTTGCGATGTTTCTTTCAGAAACAATAAACAGAAGAAATCTACAGGAAACATACAGACACACAAAGAAAATTTTAAAAAAAAAAAAAAAAAAAAAAAAAAGTCATAGAATCATAGAATCTTAGAATGGCTTAGGTTAGAATGGCTTAGGTTGGGTTGGAAGGGATCTCAAGCATCATCAAGTTTCAACCCCCCTACCACAGGTAGGGCCACCAGCCTCCACATTTAATACTAGACCAGGCCACCCAGGGCCCCATCCAATCTGGCCTTGAGCACTTAAATGGATGGGGCACCCACAACCTCTCTGGGAAGGCTGTTCCAGCACCTCACCACTCTCTCTGTGAAGAACTTCCCCCTGATATCCAACCTAAATTTTCCCTCCCTCAACTTAAAACCACTTTCCCTTGTCCTGCTGTTATCTACCCTTGCAAATAGTTGACTCCCCTCCTGTCTGTAGGTTCCTTTTAGGTACTGGAAGGTTGCAATGAGGTCATCCTGCAGCCTTCTCTCCTCCAGGCTGAACAAGCCCAGCTCCTTCAGCCTGTTGTAGTGACAGTACTTCAGCCCCCTGATGAACTTTGTGGCCCTCCTCTTGACCCTCTCCAACAGCTCCCTCTCTTTCTTGTACCGGGGCCCCAGGCGTGGATGCAGTACTCCAGATGGGGCCTCACAAGGGCAGAGTAGAACACTGTAATGAAAAATGTTGGGCATTTATAACTATCAGGGTCATCACTTGTGCGATATATATCACAGTACCTTGCACACAATCTTGAACTAATATCTGTTCTTCTGAAGCCAGCTGGTTCTTCTATAGCAACAACACTTGAAAAGTTGTTTACAGATAGACACTTTCATATAACAGCAACCACAGAATAATTTTTACTATTTGCAATTGCTGTTTGATAGAACTCCCTGGTGTGTAAAGGAGGATGTACAAGGTGGCTTTGCACAAGTATCTAATAAGCAGTTGACGGTTATTAGTGTAAGATTGTTCTACATGTTTGCAGTTGTAACTTTATACCCAACAAACAGAATTACTTAAAGGAAGCAGGAACTGACACACTATAACATTAATTTCACAGTTCTTTGTAGCACCCAATCTTCCAAATACCAGACATTGTTACTGGTGCTGGAATTTCAGTGCTTTTGTACTATTTTACATATTACTGATATTTGAAATTTACTTAGGTTATTGCATTTACTTTGTTAGCATTTATTTATTTATTTCCAAATAATTTGGAAACTCTGGAAACTCTTAAAAGAGAGACTTGTAACTAGAAGGATCCTAAAATTAAATAGGAGTTTGCTTTCTTTAACTGGTCAGGTACAAGCACGTAGAAATGATCAGTGGCATCACTTACTCAAATCACCCAACACAAATAATTTAATTCCAACAGAAGTAAAGGTCAAATCAGTAGTTTAATTATATCTATTTGAATCTGCCATTGGAAAATCCTGCATATTTCCTGGGAATGATGCTTAAGATTGTTTAAGTTTTACCAGCCACAGTGAGTTTCTACTTCTCAGTGCATTAGCTAAATTAACAGACAAAAAAATCTCATTTGCTGAAAAGTCTCATAAAAACTTAAATGAAGAAAAAAAATCAAAGACATAAAAATGAAAAAATTCCAAATGCAAGTTGGGGGGGAAGGGAAGGGAGGGGAGGTTTGAAGATGAACATTCTGAAAAGGAAAGATGGAAACTCTGTACTGAACCAAAGAAAAATTTTAGTAAATGGCACGCTTGGTAGCATAGGAACTGGAAGATTGTATTACAGATATAACTCAGCTGGTGTAGTATCCTATTTCAGTTCTGCTATGGCTGATGTCAGTCATACTTCACAGAAAATGGCTATATTAGCTGGCAATCAAATATGACTTATTCTTTCTATAACTGCACAGCTGAAAAAGTATATTCCAGAACTTGTGATTCTGTAGTTTTTCTAAAAAAAAAAAAAAAAAAAAAAAAAAAAAGCCTTTCTAAGAAATGTAAAAAGATAAAAAAATTGCAGGAAGCCCTGGTCACCATCTTGTCCAGTCCAGCAGTCTGACAACTCTTCTGCCAATTCTGTATTGATCTAGAGAAGAAACTTTCTCTGTTCAATGGCAGGCAGAAATAAATTTTAAGTTGTGGAGAATAATGAATGACAAAGCAAAATGGACAGGATTTACAGGATTTTATTCTGTTTCTGGGTTTTCATGCCCCAGATCTTGGTTTTAGGGGAAGCAGACTAGAAATACGCTATATATAAATGACTCACAAAACTGTCATTATTCATGAACTCCCTGGAGATTTAACTCTGTGGTCTGAAATCAGTTCAAGATAAAATATGGACACTAGCCTAATAATTTTCTAGGTTATGTTTTGTAACATTATGAGGAACGAAATAAGAATTGAGTAGATAAAGTGAAAATGCAAATTACAAGTAATCAAACACAGTAGCAACCTGAAACAAAGAAAAAACAAACAAACAAACAAACAAACAAAAACAACAAAAAAAAAACAACCCTGTATTTGCATCTTCAGAAAACAAGCCAAACATTGAGGATGCTTTTCAAGTAGACTTCTTTGTAGATGTGCAGTTTTGATTACTATCCCTATAGCATATCAAGGAGACTCTGCTATTACCTAAGAAATAAAAACAAACAAACAAACAAACAAAAAGCTTGCTGCTAATATATCCCCGTATAAATAAATAAATAAATAAATAAATAAATAAATATGAAGAAAAAAGTTTATAAGGCTGCAAGGTCTTTGTCAAGTTAACAGCACATTTTAAAAGAGCTGATAACAAAAGGTGACCTAGACTCAGCAACAACATGGCAATAACAACATCCACAGTATCTGCAAAGTATTGGAGTTGACATATGCGTGGCAAGCACTGTCAGCTCTGAAAAGTGAACCGTTTTAGATAAATGTGCTCATGCAAACTAGAAATAAAATATACATATTTCAAAACTGCTTTTTTTTATTTTTTATTTTATTTTTTTTTATGAGCCGAAGTGCTGATATGAAGCATTCTAGTCAGATAAGGTATTGCACTTAGGATTTCATGCTTCACCATGTCATTTACTTAAAGATTCTATGTAGATTTTTACCAGAAATATCTTGCAAGTGTAAGCCACTCAGGTTTCTTACTAGCATGTATAAATGTGCTGTTAAGTTTTTCATTTTTTATTAACTGAAAAATCTTTGATATTTAAGTGTCGTAAGCCAGAATACTGCAGCAGATTTTGACTATAGGTTGACAATTAATTGACAATTTTGACTATAGGTTAGGGATAGAATAAAGCAATTTCAGATAATTTTTCACCAGTTTCTTCCTTTTTATTTGTTGTTTGTTTAAATTATCCTGACATGTATGTGGATAGATGTTTTTCAGGAAAACAAACAAGCAAATAACAAACAAAAAACACAAAACCAAAAATAGTCAAACAAACAAACAAAAAAACATAGCTACTGACAATTATATGTTTTTAATAATTTGTATTATTTAGAAAGAAACGAGCATATTTAGAGAAAATAACAAATGAGAGTAGAATAACAGAATTTTACATTTAATCAGAAATAACACTTTCTAAAGGTTATTATTCTCCTTTTTATTTCTAGAGTTTTTAATTCTTTCTGGACATAGACTAAAAGATGCATGTTTATCTAAAAAAGTCCTCAGAACAGTCAGAAGTTTCTTCTACTTCAGGCTTAATTTAATAAATAAATAAATAAATAATCAATTTAAAATGCCGCAAAGTGATCTCTTACAAAATGGGGAATATGTACAGATGACCTGTTAACATAAAAATGTTAGTAGAGAAGGAAACTGAAACTGTGGAATGTATTTTAGACCTTTAAAATACTGTCTTCAGATGGAAAATAAACACAGGACTTATTTATCATCAGAGACAGAAAAAGAAGCATAGTGTAGAAGTTTAAGTCTTATTTTTTTAGGAAGCAAGATAAGAGACAAGAAAGAAGACAAACAAAATTACTACTATACCATGGGGTCATTAAACAGACTTTAAGATGTGCATTGTGTACTAGGGGAAAAGAATATGTTCTACTCCAGCTTAAAGTAAGACGTCAGTTCTCAGTAAAGTTTTGCTAATGCATTTTTATTTTTGTTTTTTATTATTCTTTGGAGGTTAAACTTAAAAGAGGGACAGATAGATATCCTTTAGGAACCTATAAAGCTTCCAATAGGAACCCCTGAAAAGATTTGTGTTCCTTGCTCATGTCTACATTGCAGACTAAACTGGCTATAAATGAATTGTTCCAGGAATGCAAAACAAATTAGTTGTTTCATCAGAGAGTAATTGTACTACAGCTCAGTGAAGTTTAATGTCCTCTTCTGAGAATGAGAGTTGATGCAGAGCGTGATGGATGATAAAGCTATTAAACTTGTTTATTCCAGTTCTTCTAATTGGTTTTGTATTTTGCATAACAAAGGTGAAGGAAGCTAGGCAGCAGGGATTCACCTTGTCTTGACTGATACACTCCAGATCAAGAGCATTCCTTTAAAAAGAGGAAAGTATTGTACCTTCATTGAGATACTTAGATAAAAATAGTGAAAAATGAAAGACAGTGGAATAGAAAGGAGATGCTTGTAGCAGAAGCAGAAGGTGGCAGATAAAAGGTCACAGAGCTAGCTTGCAAGAGGTTAATAATCAAGCCCCACAGTGATATAAGAAAGATTTGAAAGGGCTTTATCAGACCAAGAAGGCACTGAAACTTAGTTGATTGAAGAAAAGAAACTACCTGGGAAAGTGAAAAAAAAAATGTAATTTCCTTTTAATCTTTCTACTTTAACTATGTCTCATTTTTAAGAATAAAAAGATAAAGGACAAGAAAGAAGACAAACAAATTTACTATTATACCATAGGGTTATGAAATATACTTTAAGATGTGCATTGTGTACTAGGGGAAAAGGATATGTTCTTCTCCAGCTTAAAGTAAGGTGTTATTTCTCAGTAAATTTTGCTAATGCATTTTACTGCAGACATGAAAGTCAGTGACAAATGAGGACAGGAGGAGCTCCAGGTGTTCCAGAGGTTCCCTGCAGTCCATGGAACGTTCCATAGTAGAGCACTCTGTCCCCCTGCAGATTATAGAAGCCCATGAACTGCATACATATGAGGTCTCATAATGCAACTCAAGCTGAAATCCATATCAGAGCAGACGGTAATGGCCTGAAGGATGCTCCAGCATATGGACTAATCACACAATAGCAGACCCTAGAAGGGAGCTGCAGACTGTGGAGAGGAGCCCATGCTGAAGCAAGAAGCGTGGTTAAAGCTACTGCCTGTGGAGGAGATCCACAATGGAGCATTCCATTTGTGCACCCCCATGGTGTCACCCAAAATCTGGGAAGAAAACTTTCTGACTCCAATGTGGTGTTAGAAAGCAGTATTTATTTATTCCTCACAATGGGCACTGGGCAAATTGACAAGCAAACTCACCCTCTCAGAATTCCTGTTCTACATTTATACCGTTAAGACATACATGTGCAGTACCTTGGCATACATGTTCATTGTTTTTCAAGGTCTCATAAATATGTGCTAATGTCCCTTTAGGCATGCTCAGTGGTATCTAATGTGGTTGACTGCCCACCTACTTCTTCCCCTTTTTTCACCATCATCTTCGTCACTGAAGACTCTGACCCACTTGCATCCACTTTTCCCCACTCTGGAAGATTTAAATTGCTTACTAGGCCATAGTAAAGCACTTTTTAAAAACAATCTATGTGGAATCCAAGGAAAATCTCACTGCACATTTTGAGACAAAAATAAAAGTATTCAATTGTGACTCCGATACTTCTTGTGAAGCAAAATCACTGAGGCAGAAAATAGAAGAATTTTATCATATCCCCAGTGCAAAATTATTGAGAACAAACAAGACTCTTCACACAGTAAAGCTGAAATAGAAAGTTTCACAGCTATCACTTAAAAATTCCTTTTGCTAAACTTATACATTTGTTCTTAAACTAAACAATCGCTATTGCTAAACAAACCAATCTATATCAGTGGAGCAGATTCATATTAGAGCAGTTCTTGGAGTACTGGTGTCCATGGGCAGCTCATATAAGATCAGCTCAGGAATGACTGCTTCTCATGGGAGATATCTCATGCTGGAAAAGAGAAGATGAAATGTTATGGACTGATCACAACCCTCATTCCACATTTCCCTGCGCCACACAAAATTTATGAATTTCTTTATTTTCTTTGCTTGAACATGTAGATTTGCTTAACTTACTAAACTCCATGTTTGTACATTTTTCTCATGTTTGACCTTTGAATTACTTCTTCTTAGACATTCTCAGAAGAATTGAATGAGTTATTGGATAGAGTGATTTCTGTTGGCTGAAATCAATGCTTCACAACTATATAGAAATAATCTTTGTTTCAGTAGTCTGTTTCAATAGTTTAGATGAATTTGATTCCAAACAAATATGTCTGCTCCTTGAGTGTTGTCAAAAATACAGAAAACAAATTCTGGAAACATTAGTCTCTTGCTGCAAGTAGAGAATTGTGATGAATCTTCACTACAGTGCATCCAGTATTACTGATAATGACAATTCCTATATGCTACGTGTACGAAAATGCCAGCTTTCTCTGAAAATATGGCATCTTCTTGCAAGGGAGCAGTGCAGACTGACAGCTCTACATGGATAAGCACACTGTGAGTGATGAGGGTTTTCCAGGGTACATCAGAGTAAGACCTGGAGCCAGGGTCTGTCTCACTGCACTAGTCAGGATCAGGGCAGCTGGAATATTGGAGCAGATCCAACTCTGGATATCAGACACTTCCCTGAAGATGGGAATGAGTTGTGACTGAGCTGGGAAAGTGATAACTGGATGGGTAATGGCCAGAGCCAGGTCCAGCTCCAGGATGGCCATTCAAGATCACAGGGATGAAGCAAGGGCTGGGTACAGGCAATGCCACAAGGCACTGACAGTGAATCTGGGAACAAGCCTTGGTGAACCACAGCAGGCAGAAGACAGGACCAGGGCCAGCATGTCCAAGGTCTTCCCTTGCCCACACACTGCATGAGGAGTCTCTCTCAAGGTCAGCAGCAGCAAACATCTGGTCTAGAGCCCCCACAGCCAAATCCTCATAATCTCCAGGGTCCTGAGAGGAATGTTCAAAATATTTATTATAGCACTTACGTTAAAGAGTGTGAAAGAAATATGTGTGTATATATGTGCCCAGTCACAGCAGTAGAAGAGCTTGCAAACCCACCAAGTCATATTTTCCATGTTCGTGTCAAGAAGAATCATTTACATTGGTGTAGGGGATTAGACTAACTGTTTGAGATGGGTCATTTGATTGCATGTATTATAGTGTTTGTTCAAACTGCATAGCAGTGTAAGCCACTGCTTCATTTCTTACAGAGAGACACTTATGAACAGTTGTCCTGAAAAGAAAGAATTCACGATGATAAGGCTATCTACCTTCATTATCTGTATACATCCAAGCTGTCTATAGACTTCTAAAATAGTGAATGCTGCCTCAGTTTTTGCAATATAATACTGAACACTCATATTAAAAAATGACAACTATATTGAAACACCACAAAACTTAGTAAATATATATTTAACAATTTCATTGTATGTATGAACATAATTTTCTAAGGAAAATTGAGAATACTGCTGCTAGAGAGTGCTATTACAAATATCATACTTATTTCTTTGAGAACAGAACGTGTTTTTACTTGATAGTCTGGGTTCTCATCAGAGCAACTCATTGTAATTAATTTATTAGGAATAATTTTGCTTTGTTGAAGGACAGAAATGAAAATATAAAGTCCAGATATAAAAGATTAAAAAGATGACATCAGCCTTTCAATTGATGAACTGATCTGCATACAGAGGAAAGTAATTCATTTCCACAGTGTAAAGGAGGACCAAGGGGCATGAGCTGAGGTTTACAAAAGCTTAATATAAGGAACAGAATGAATACAGATTTGTTTTGAGTGGAGGAAAACTACCAGAATTAATGAATTAAGAATGTGAAGCTAACTAAGTATTCTGGAACACATTTTCCTACATAAAGTTAAAAAACAATTAATATTCATTAACAGAAATTTATGAAGCATTACATTTAGCTCAGAGTTGCTTAATTTTCCCTGGGAAGTACCCTCTAATCTTTCTTAATTGAACATACTTTTGAGAAGACAAGATTAGTTGCCATAAAAATAGCATAAAAATTTCTTGGGTACCATTGCTTAGGATATTTTAAAGTCCTGAAGATTTGGAAGGACCCTCACAGAAATCCTCAGTAAGGTATGGAGTAAGTAAAAATTTAATTTTTTCACGGGCCCACCTGAGACTGGGCTTTTAGCACACTGAAAGTCTGTGAAGATATGAGTTATGAGAAAAGACATAAATCTCAAAAGCTTTTGAGAAAATGTATTACAGAAAAAAATAATATTCAACACACTGCATGTAGAAATTGATATTTTATTTCAGCAGATTTGTTTCCTGTTTATTTAATGTGACATGGGATCAAGACTTAGTCATTTCATATGTACATACATGTGTTTTAGAGCAAAGATTAACAATTCCTCTGAATTTGAGATGAAACCTCAATAATAAGGATAAACACAAGGGAAATTCTATCAGAAAACTGGAAGAACAGAAAGATAAAGAAATAAATATTGAATGTTAGAAAAAATAAATATATTTTAGGAGGGAGGTATCAATTTGTACATGGAATTCTACCAACTATAAATTAGAATGAACAATTGGCAGTAGAACAAGTTGTTAACAGGGGATGTTAGATGAGTACTATCTATAATGGGAAATAATTAAGAAATAGCAAAGAGAAAGGGTTGAAAAACATAGGAAAAATAGCTTTATGAACTATAGAAGATAAAGACTAGCAAGTGATGATGATGAAAAGGATATAGATGGTTGGGGAATGTTGAGCTAGAGGAACTGAGCAGAACATACACAAGAGATTGTAGCTGATGAAGCTTTTACGAAGTCTAAAGAATATATGATAATTGTTCTTTTAAGTAGCTGCCTTTCAATTTTCTTTGGTGATATAAAGAACTATAGCTTTCAGCCACTCCGCAAACAAGTAAATTTCCCTAATAATGAGCAGAGGCACATTTCTGAGGAAACAAGGGACATAAAAGATTGGAGTGGCTTGAGGCATTTGAAGCAGGCTCCCTATATTGATTTTAGCAGTAAGGATATGTTGATTTATAACTACATGGTACAGTACGTGTGGTTCTTCAATTGTTAAAAAGCAGTCTCAGTTTGCATATGGCATCCAGGTTGAACTATTATCAGTCAGTAGGAGTCTCTTTTCACAACTATTCAATAAATCCTTATCCCCCTTTCAGTCTTTCTCTGTCCCTCACTTATTCATTATCATTTTGTTCGGTGCAGTATCAGAAAGGAGAAAGAAGTGAGAAAATTTCAGAGAAGCAGCCCAGCAGACACCATGGTTGGTGTAAGAGGACAGGAAGTACTCCAGTCATTGCAAAGTTCCCTTGCAGCCCAGGAGAGGCTCATGGTGTAGCTGGCTGTTCCCTTGCAGCCCATGAGGCATCATATCAGAGGAGGTATCCTCACAGCGTGAGGAAGAGCCCATGCTGGAGCAGGTAGATATTGCCTGAAGGAAGTTGCTACTCATGGAGAGCCCCTGCAGAAGACTATGGGGTGGAGATGCAGCCCATGGAGACATGTCCACTGTGTAGCAGGAGGTCTGGTAGGAACTGTTGCCAGTGGGGGACCCATGCTAAAGCTCTCTGTTCCTAAGTGATGGATCCCATGGTGCAGTTCTTAAAAACTGCAGCCTGTGGGTTGTTCATCATAGTTTAGGAAGAGCTACAACTCATCAATGGGACTGTATTCTGGAATGGGAGAAGAGAAGGAGCAGTAGAGAAGAATTGTTATGAACTTACTGTGGTATGTATTGCTTTTTCCCGTTATGAACTGTGAGAGGAGATAGAGAACAGTAGATGGAGAGGAACATATTTTCACTTTTGCTTTTAGTTCTCACTGCTCTAATCTGTTATCATTTGGCAAAAAATTGCACTAACGTTCCTTATTCTGAGACTGTTTTGAGTTTTACAGTAACTGGTGAGTGATATCTCTGTTTTTATCTCAATCTATGAACTTTTTTTCATCATATTTTCTCCTGTCATTTTGAGGACAGATAGTGTGAGATAATGGTGGTTGCTTAGTTGCCCATTTAGTGTTAAATCAGCGCATAAATGAACCTGCACTTTCATTGCTAGTAAGACTCCCTCTTCCTCATCGGAAAAATAAACCAAACAAACATCATCAACAACAACAACAAAAACAAAAAAACAGTATTTTAAAATCTTCTGTTGAATATCTAAGTCAAGCATCCAAAGGCAAGATACAGTAGCATGTATTTTCACTCTTTTGCCTTAAAAGAGAAGGCCATTCTTGAACCCAGGTGGTCCGAGTTAATCAGAACACTAGAGAAGGAATGTTTCTAATGCATCTCCTCACCAATTCAAAAACTTTAATATATGATATCTTATGAAAGTGAAAGAAAGTGTATAAAGCTTGGTAATGAGCTAATTTTTGAATATTTCATCACTTTTTTTTGGAATAACTTCCAAGAAGAAAAGTAGTCAGGAGAGTATTAGAATGAGATGTAATTAAACGCAGTTGTATCTAATTAGGGTCAGCACCAGAAAGATGAACTGGCTGACTTATTGTCTCATAAGTGAACAATACATGCATACTTTTATTAATACAAAATAAATTTGGGCAAAGGGAGATATATTTATTCTATGTTTTCTTAACAGTTATGCATATGTATATGATTCTTTTTTATTTTATTAGAGATTTAAATTATTTTTACAAAGCCCAAATGTTACAAAAATTGACCTTTTGAAAATAACAGTGAAACTAAGAGTTGTATGTTGTAAAGATATTCAGTTTCAGCCACTTCTGAATCATTCATAGCAGAAACATATTCTTCCTTTTTCTGCTTTCCTGCTCAGGTTTTTGGTTTTGTTTTTGCAGCTCACAGATGAGAAAGACCCTTGGGAGGCAGTTCTGGAGGGCATGGGAACCCAGGAAGGCTGGGATTACTTAAGGAAGTTATTTCAAAGGTACAGGAGCTGACAATCCTCAAGTCAGTGAAGACAAGTCAACAGGAAGGGCCAATCTGTCTGAATAGAGATCTTTGGCTGGAACTCAGGAAAAAAATGAAAGTTTATGGTCTTTGGAAGAGGGGGCAACAACTTAAGAGTATTGCAAGTATGTAGGGAAGCTGTGCAGGGAGAAAATTAGAAAGGCTAAAGCCCAGTTAGAACTGAACTTGGCCTCTAAGGTGAAGGAGACCAATAAATATTTCTATAAATACATCAACAATAAGAGGAGGGCTGGGGAGAATCTCCATCCTTATTTTACCATTGCCTTATCTTCTGCATGCAGTCTGTGTGGACAACAGTATCAGCATTCCATGTGGTTCTGACATAGGTGCTCAGAACTGCTACTGTCTGAATCTGGAAAAAAAAAAAAAAAAAAAAAAAAAAAAAAGAGCCTGGACAGAAATCCCATTGGCCCTTTCCCATCCCTTCCTTTTGAAAACATTATTTATTTATTTATTACTATTTTTTTTTTCCATGCGGAGGAACTCAGTGTCACACCTTTGCTTCATGTGAACGTGAATTTTCATGTCAGACACCATTTTGTCAGACTGCCCCTTTGCTGCAATCTGTCACATGGCAACAAAATGTGACAGAATATTGTTGGGAAAGTTCTACTTTACTGCCATACTGCCAACATCCCTGTCTGATTTTGTGGGCTAACACAATAAAATTGGAGGCATTAATTTTGGAGTAGCCATTGTAGTTCTTGGTTAAAGATTTCTTGCAGTCTGACTTACTTACATGTCTCTTACTTCCATTATAAAATGAGCTGAGAATCCAATGCAAATGGCACTACCCAGCTCCAAATCATGTAATGATCAAATTCTTTCTCTATGTGTAAGGCAAGGAACCATTAGAAGCTGAACAGAGGCACATATATACATGATGTCATAAAATAATATCGCTTGGCTTTATTATTGGTTTTATTATTATGATATAAAAATCTATTCCCACGGTAGAATTTTACCTTCTGTTCTTCACAAGACATTACTTCTTTCCTAACAACTGACTAATATTACATATAGCCTTGTTTATTTTTCTATTCTTTTATCTCAGTAGCACTTTATGAGTGCTCTGTGCTCTTCTGTTTTGGCTGCTCTAGGACTTAACTTAAAACACTGGGAGTTTTGAGACATTGTGGGCTGACACACATAATCAACTAAGCATCCAGAAGATACTTGTTCCTACTCCCCACTTCTTTCTCTCTCAAGAAGATGGAAGAGAGAATCAGAAGTACAGAAAAATTATGGGTCAAGATAAAATCCAGTTTAGTAGCTGAAAAACTCAATTTAAACTCAGTTTGTTATGAGAAAAAAAAGATGAAAAAGCAGTCAAACCAACAAACAATGCAAAAACAATCACTCACCATATCTTAGAAGCAGACCACTGCCCAGCAAGTTTCTGATTGATGGTTACAGTCACAGTTCTAAAATACATCACCATACAGGCTGCTATGAAGAAAACAATCTCTCTTCCAGACAGATCCAGCATATAAAGGAACACAGTCTATATGGATTATATGCCTGAAAGTACTGCATATGCAAATAAACATTGAACTCTTCAGTCTACAACAGGAAATATGTAGAAGTAATAGCAGTAATACATACACATACTGCATGGTAAATCTGTAGAACTATGCTACCACTTAAAGCAGTTATTGAAGTTTAATAAACCTCTTCATTATTCAGTGTCAAAGCACTTTACATAGAATTCAATTAATAAAATGGAACCTCATTTAAAAATCAAATCAACACATAGGAATGATGATTACTCAGCTTTCTGAGTCATACAGTTGTATGAAAAACAAAAGTCCTGAATAGGCGTTAGCTATCATGAATATGTCTGAATTAAAGAGCTAGTCTAAATTACCAGTAGGCTATTGAAGATAATCTCCTTGATGTCAGACCTTACTAAATCTGCTTTGTTTAATTGTAGAACAATTTCTTAGAAAAGGAACTGGCATTATTTTAGAGGAAATCACTGTGGAGGATGCACTTCATTTGTGCACCTAAGGTACTTCAGCTGCAAGTGGGTGTTCAGTCCATACAAAGCTACTCAGAAATAAAATGCCTGGAGATGTATTTAGTATGTTGATCCCATCCTCCATCTTGATTGTTTTGCTCTATCCGATCCTTTTGTTTTATACTAATTTCACAAGTAGTCATGGACTATGTCATGAACAAGAATGGCATGCTGAAAATTTAAACTGTTAAAATTATTTCTAGATATCTTTTTCCTGACTCTCAATCTGAGGCATGCCACCTTACATGCGATCATGCCTTGCTGTTTTTTTGTGAACTGAGAATAACAGAAGGCTAAAAACACTTTCAGATTTTACAGTGAATATTTTGTCAGAACACGGATACTATAAAAGAGAACTGGATGAATAAGGATAACTCTTTACTTGAAAGCATTACTTATGTTTGTGTTTTTTTTTGTTTTGTTTTGTTTTTTTTTTCCCCTTCTCCCTATGCCATTGCAATTTCTTCTTTTTTTCTTATTTTCCTTCTTTCAGTCTAGCAATTTCCAGTAGCTTTCTGGGCTGAACAAACTTCATAGAATTTCCATTCTTGTTTGTAGATAAGTTTCTTTCCTGTTTCCTCTGAGATATGACTTTAGTTTGTTATTTAACTGCAGATAGACCTCTGGTCATGTGAGGATCTTCAAAGCTGCAAGGCAATCTCTTCCACTTACAGTTTTCTCTCTCTGACACCTCAGACACCTCTTCCTAAACATGTGTATGTACATTTGCAAATGGAAAATCTGAGCATGATTAGTTACTTTTAAGAATGAGGAATTTTTCCTTTACCTACAGATTTTATCATTGAGCCAAAATAGACTGGTCAAGACAAGATAAAGAGAGATCTTTTGAATTGCTGCACAACTCACTGCTTTGTTATGTTGTACTTAGTTCACAAAATATAATATTTATACTTTAAAATGTAAGCTTAAAAATTAAATTGTCCTTATCGAGAAGTCTCAGATAAAAGACTGATTTCAACACAGTTGACTCTAACTTCAAGAAATTAGAGAAAGAAGAATGACAGACCTGAAAACTTGTAAATAGATCAAAAAATAAGTTATTAGTGCTTCAATAAACCTGTCAGATATTTACAGTAAATCTGAACAAACACTAAGAGTATTTGGAGAATTTAAATGAAGTCACTCGTTATACAGTTTTAACTGTCTCAAATGTAGGGTTTTTTATTTAAGCTCTGGCTATATTACAGTCAGTGGCAGTAAAATTATCATCATTAAACAATGCCTTTGCTGAATTCCAAAAATGAATGATATACCAAATAATGAATATACAGTGACAGTGACAGGAATTAACTATCTGATGGTCATACTGATTAGCATTTCAGGGGAAATCATTACATGAATTGGCTCCCAAGCCATCATGTTCAAACTAAACATGCATAGTGTTTCATGGCATTATGTCACTCTCTCTTTCTGACTCTTCAGTCTTGATACAGATTTTAAAATCTCACATTTCTCAGTGTTTTTAGATTTAAAGACATTGCTCAATAAACATTTTGGAAGTGTCAGAAGTGTCAGGGTCCTCAGAGAACTACTAGACCCATCTGCCCATGTGTTGTTTAAAGCTAGAAGGCAGCTAAGCCCCTCATATCTGCTTCCTTACTCCCACTACTGAAGGATCAGAAAAGCAAAAGTCTGAGAACTCATGATACAGTTTGGTACAACTTAATAGGGAAAGCAAAAGTTGTATGTGCAAGCAAAGTAAAACAAGGAAATAATTCACTGGCATCCATCAGCAGGCAGACACTCAGCCGTTTGCAGTAAAGCAGAGCTCGTCATGCAGAATGATTTCTTGTGGGAAAGGGAAAAATAAAAATAAAAAAATAAAAATAATAAAGCCACGTATGTCCTCTTCCAAGGGTCACAAAGTCTTTTTTGTCTTCCTGAGTTCCAGAAGAAGCTTTCTGTTCAGCCAGGTTGATCTTCTTCCCCATCAGATTGTCTTTTGGTACATGGGGACAATCCGTCATTTACCAGATCTAAACTGGCCAAATGGATATTCCACACCATATGACACCATGTGAAAAAGCTATACAACTCAGGGGAGTTGGCTGGAGCAGGTAGTTGCTGTCTGAGGACTGTGGGTGGTGAGCAATTTCTTTGTGTATGAATTGTTTGTATGTATGTGTGTATGTAATCATTACTGTTATTTATTTCTTTCCTTTTCTGTCTTAGTATATAGCTTTATCTATGAGTCCTATTTTATTTTATTTTTTTCTGTTCTCTCCCCTATCCCACTGGGAAGAGAGGGAGTGAGCAAAGATCTATGTGATGTTAGCTGTTTGTGGGTTTAAACCAAAACATTCCTGCATCAGGAAGTTTTCCTCCACACATTTCAGGAATCTCCTACTTCTTTGCTATATTGGATACCACCAGATATCTGAGAAGTTGAAGTCTCCCATAAGAAAGAACACCAGTGAGTAAGACACTTATATTTATAGAATATTTCATCTGCATCTTCATCCTCATTGAGTGGCCTCTAACATACTTCTATCACAATATCATCCTTGTTGGGCTTTCTCCTGTCTTATCCAGAGACATTTATTCATTATTCTAACTGAACTCCATACAGTCCAGGCCTTCTCTAATGTAAATGGCTACTCCACCTCCTATCTTTCTCTGACTCTTTGGAAGCATTGTTCATCAAGAACTATAATATTGATGTGTGATCAACACTATTTTCATCACAAAACCAAAAGATAGTATTCTATAAGCTTCTATGAAGAAAATTATTCTAGTGAAAACCATGACAACTTGCCCAGTTCTGAGACCTCCCCCAACACTCACCATTAACCAGGTCTTAATTTTAACCACCAAGGTTGTCATCCTATATCCCAGCAAGAATGCAATAGTACCACTCTTCAACCTTCCATGGCTCTGCCCTATCCAGTCATGGGCCTCACTGAGCTGGTCCCATCTATAGGCAAACATCCCAACCCAGTCTTGGCCAATCCATATCCCCATGGGAGGGACTTGATACCCAAGGCTGGGGTTGGCTTAGTGCTCCCAGCTACTCTGGTGTCTAGATAAGGCACTAGGAGATATGGTTTAGTGGTTTTATGTAGGTATAGTAAAGGGAGGATGGTTGGACTAGATGATCTTGTAGGTCCTTTCCAACCCTGTGATTCTATGACTCTATGATTCTGTAACTGGCTGGGGCAATGAGTCAGAGTCAGGTTATTGGCTGCCAGACCTTGCCCTGATGGCCTTTGCTACTTCCTGGTAGTACAACAGCAAGAGGTGATGGTGCTTTATATTTGAGCATCACCACTGCTGTTAAATGGTCCAGACTGACAGGTTACTGGGTGTTTTTTCTTTGTCAACAGACTCTGGCCTTACAATTACACCAAAGGACTGTCAGTAACTTTTTTTTTTTTTTTTTTTTTTTTTTTTTTCTGATCCTTTGAAAGTCACAGTCTCCGTACAAGACAGATCCAAAGAAGAATACAATCACACTCTGGAAAGCTGTGCTAAATAATGTTATGAATTAAGGCAGTCCACTTGGGTTTAGCACCAATTAAGTCAAGTCTCAAGGCAGAAAGAATATTAGGAGACATAGCCCATGAAACTGATTTTGCCTTATGGTTCCATGTATGTAACTTCCCTTTCAAACATAATATGGAAGAAGATGCATCTTTGTTTAGTCTCATATGAAGCTTTTGTTAAAATAAGGTAAATTAAAATGCACTGCAAGCTTAAAACTCATCCAAGCTTCAGATGTGTTCTTTTTAGAAATTGTTACTTCTTTTTTTTTTTTTTTTTTTCTTTTTTTTTTCTATCCTTGAAAATGAAAACAGATCACTAAGGGATAATAAACAATGGGAGCAGTCTCTTTGATACTGAGTAAGAATGTATGTCATTAGGGAGGGCCGAGTATTGGCATTAGCAGTGCTGCACAAAGGGAAATTTCTTCAAAGTGATATTTCTGTTCTGTAAATCATTTATTATTTTGAGTACATTTAGTATACTTTGATGGTAACTGGTTATCTCATTAGTAAACTTATACAAAAAAAAAAAAAATCATACAGCAAATAGCTAAACAAAATGCATTTTGAACTATCAATATTTAACACATTTTTAGTATGTGCATTTGATAAAAGAAAAAATGCAGTATGGTGCACGTATGAACACAAAAATAAAAAGAAGGCTTCAGGATTTTTAGAGTACTTTAAATAAAATGCATGCATTGTTAGATGGAATCTTTAATGTATCAGTCTACATACCAGGGAAATACAGATATTTGTATGCTAATCAATTGAAGAACTGATGATAAAATTCCAATTGCTTCCCTGCCTTATAGAGTTTATAACTTCCATTGATTACCTTCTTTCCTTTCAAAACTCTACATTTAAATGGTGTTTGCTTTATATTTTGCATTATTCTTGCATTTTATTATGACAACACTAGTATTTTTTTGCTTCCTATCCCTCTGTTCTGTATGTCAAACATAACTGGGGATGGCACTAAATAAGTCAGAATATAATTCTGAAACCATGCAACAAATATAAAGGATATGGCTTTTTTTGAATTAATAGAAAAATTCAAAATTAGAAAAGGTACATAGAAATAAATAGAAATAGAAATAAACAGGAATTCATTTTTTAAAAAAAAAAAAGTCTTTAAAGTATACTTTGAGGAAGTTTTTTTGTTGTTGTTGTTGTTTTTTTTGGTTGTTGCTTATGTATATTCTTGGTTTTTATTTTATCTTGAAGAAAAGAAAATAGAAATACATTACACAAACATAAAATCACGTAGATTCTGAACATTCTAGAAAAAATAAGACAATCCATAGTTCACATAAGGGGAATAAATCATACACAGTATGTAATTAAGAAGAGGCATAGAGCTGGCTTTAAATCAATCACATGGAAAGTCATTGGATCATATTTCCATCATTCCATTCAGAAGAGGATGCACAATGCAATTTCCTATCATTCTGAAACATACCCAAAGTGATGCTAATCAGTAACCAGAACCACCTCCAGTAGTTTCATAAAATCCCTTAATGTCAAGAAAAATATCTGTAAGAAATCATAATTACTCTAAGAATTCAGTTAATTGATGAAGTCTTATGGAGGCTTAGCCATTTGCAGACAGATTTAGAGTTTTGCAATACTGCCATTACTACTACTTCTACCATTGATAACAGGTATGTTATGTTTGCTTCTTTACCTGTAAGAGAATTTTAAATGAACATCAATCAACTCTCAAATTTTTATATCATCGAGGTTCTATCCTGCTGTAAGTTATGACATTTCTCAGCACTAACCTTTTTATTTTATTATTTTCATTATTATTATTTTTTTTCCCCTTCTTCTCCTTGTTGATAGTATTTGCCAGTATCAGAGATTCAGAATTCAGAATTGAGATCCAATAAGCTTGTAAATTGTTCTTGAATGTTGAAATGTCTTGCAAGAGTGGAACACAGTTTGCTATAGCATGTTTCCCTAAAATGTTTGTTTGCTAGAAAATCTGTTGGCAATGTTTTGGATGATATCCATGAGCATCTGTAACAGATAGTGTTCAGGTATGTCTCAACAGCTGCCGTTCCCAGCAAACAGTCTGAGTGCAGTCATACTGTGAGAACTTAAATTAATGGGTACAAGCTACTCTCTGCCTGCTAGCCTGTTGACTCATTACTAGAGAACAGATCCAAAGAAATCTTTTTAACAAGGTATAACTTGTGACTACTTTTCTGATGCTTTGCGTTGATTGATAGAAAATATTACAAATAGACGTTACTGAACAAAACTGTAAATTATGTAGAATTAAGATCTATTTTACCTTGATTTCTGATTAGATATAATATAACAAATTATACATATTCCCATTATAACAAAAACAAAATTAAACAAAACAAACTTTACACATTTGAGGAAATACAATTGGCAAAAGAAATAAAGTATGCGAATTTAAGTGAACAATATTAAGTAGCATTACTATTGTCATATAATACACATTTTCTACTGCTTTGGATGCAAAACACTTTTGCACCTTGTATCTCTAAGAAGAGATACTGAATTTTACAGATGAAAACCATATATTGATGGGTATATGGAAATATATTTTCAGAGATGCTTTATATGCCCATTTGATAACAGGTTTAGAAAAGTTTATAGGAAAGTACATTTATCATGTCTTCTGTTTGTATGTGATTTATTCTCATTTATACAAACATACTTCAAAACAAAAAAAAAAAATTCTAAGCAGAATGTAACTGGGCCAAGAATCTCTGAAATGAAACTTCGTATTAATAATGTATTGCTGAGGAGTTTGGGGTTTTGATTTTTTCTGTGTAGGAGAAAATGAAGAAACATTTGGCAAACCATATCAATTTTTAGATGAGGTTTTTTGGTTTTTTATTTTTTTTTATTTTTTTTTAATGTGCTATTTAGCCACAGCTAATAAAATATAATAGTAAAATGGGAAATAATCTTCTTTTTATAAAATTGATACAATATTAATTTGATATTTAAATTCATTACAAAGGTTCTGATTCAAAGTGAAAATTTTTGTGAAAACTTTAAGATGCACTGTATCCCAGGAAATAAAATGGTATGTGATTTCTGCATGCCATGGTTTTATGATCATCGGTATTCCACATTATAATATAATGTACTGTACTGGGAATTAAAGTGTTAATGCCTCTGTTCTATACACCAAAGAGAATAAACTACATTCCCCAGAAGACTGTTCGCTGTGCACAGGGGGAACACATGTAAGGTGGTGGTAGGTCATTTGATGCTCTCTCACTTTCCTTTGGCTTTTCTCTTTGCCACTTTTCTCCTTCATCTCTTCTTGCTGCTGCCCACCCCAACTGTGTGCACTACTTCAGTGTTACTGTAAGGCCTACAGCTTTCAGATATTCTCTCATTATATCTGATTTATTAGCTTCAATTCTAATTATCTTGCATTCCGATACCATATTTAGTAAATTAGTTTGTCTCTCCTCAGATCATTGCTGCTGTGGTTGTTTTTGTTTGTTTGTTTGTTTTTGTTTTGTTTTGTTTTGTTTTGTTATTTTGGGGTCCCCTGTTTCCCTTCTTTGGAGGTGTGGATTTTGCAAAATCACTAGTCATGGAACCAGGCCAAACCAGCCCATAAACTGTTGACACTGCACAATCGCAAATCTAGTTTTTTAATTTCACAAATATTCTGCTCCAGTTCTTTTTCATAAGATATAAATCTGCCTTAGAGTCAGTGTTACCTTTGAACTTCTGGACTATTTCTAAAAAAATTCTACCATATATATAAAAGAAAACAATAAGCTTATCTAAATAAATGTTCTACCTTTCTTACAAAATATGAACATTAATCAAAGTTAAATAAGAATTTATGCTTTGCAGTGAACACTGAAACCAAAAGGTCATGTGAAAATAGTCTGTTCCTGACCATATATCACTATATATTCCATGCAGTTCCATTGTATGACTCCTGTTTTCCCCTCTTCTAGGTTAACTCTCTTAGAAGATTTTTTCTTGTCTCTGTTATTTTTGCTGTGCACTAGAGACAATATTTTGCAGCTCATTGAAAAAAGATTCTCATTCTTTTGTTTTTTGACTTTTGTTTGTTGTTGTTGTTCTATGCCATCTAGACCTTTGTATCTAAACTTGCAAATGTTTATCTATTTAAAATAATCTGAAAGTCAAGTCTTTATCTATAGGTACTTTGAGATTCATTTTCTATTCATTCTCCTTCACATTAATAAATTAATTTCTTGTTAAAGCTTAATTATACAGAAGTCAAAGCAAATCTTCCACTCATTAACTTTTTTATAAGAACACCACCAACTATAGTGTATTATCTATTGTTTTACTCATTAAGATTTCAAAACTGCATAAATTGTCTTGTCTCCTGTGCAGGAAAAAAAAAAAAAAAAAAAAAAAAAAAAAAAGAAGAAAAAGAAAAAAAGATCAGAACAGACAACCTATAGGAGGCATGTCTACCTTTTGTGAGACAGTGCCGTACATTAAACTTACTATGACCTGAAAAAGCTCTACAGCCAGGAGCAGGATTGATACATCAAAGCACTGAAGATCAATTTTTATGGGCATTGCATATTGTAAGCTAGTTTCCAGGACCTGAGCTAGTTTTGCTGCTTTGTACAGTACTGTGCTATCTTCTTTAGTGTTATCTCTGCAGTATAAATACTCAAAGCTGCAGATAAAGACTGACAGTTTTTCCACTGTCACAAATGACACTGTAGATAAAGCCCTAAAATAAGCTAAAGTACAATGACAACATACACATGACAGAATGTAAAAAGTGTTGAGATGCCTAGTATCTTAAACATATTCTTTGTTTGTTTATTAAATTATACCAATACATAATAGTTGTGGAAGTTATCATAGTCTCAGAATAATTCAGGTTGGAAAAAAACATGAGATTTATTTATTTTTTAATTATTATTATTATTATTTAAACTCCAGTCAAAACAGCATCCGTTTTAATATTTGACCAAGATATTAAGTCCATATTTTGAAGATTTCTATGAGTTTTCTGCCATCTGTCTCTGCTATCCGACTAAACTGAGGTATAAACTTCATCTATTTCTTTTCACAGAAAGCTTAATAAAAGCATCTATGGGCACAGAAGTTAATGGAAACAGAATTAAAGTTCCATTGCTTAGTCTGTAATGACTTTATAGCCACCTTCTCCAACTGTTCCAATCCACATATCAGTGCCTGGGGACCTGAGGTCTCTGCCCAGTCTCGGGGATGCCTCAGCTGCTTTCCTCTTCATAGGTTCAGCTGGTTGCAAAGCTGAGCACCTATCCCAGAGACACAAAGAAATACATAGTACACTGTTGTGGTGAGTCACACGTGATGCTGCAGCCAAGGTCTGAAGCTACACACAGGGCTCAAGTAAAACAAAGACACAGATCACCAAGGACCCTTCTCTCCAGCTGGTAATGAAATAAATTCACTAGTGCAGGCATGCATACAACATTCATGGTTCACAAAAACACAGATGTTCACAAGTAGTTGTCTTACCCACCCTGTTTGTCCAGCACACTTGCCTGGATCCCTTGAGTACAGTCACTGCCCCTCTGTCCATCTGGCTCAGCCTCAGTTTCCATCCAGTGATAGTTCCCAGACCCCTTACCAGGTCTGCATATTTTCTGCTTGCTGTCTAGTCCAGTTTGAAGTTTGCTGCAAACATTCAGCACTCATGTGAAGAACAAGAGCCCTTTACTCACCTCACTCATGACAGCCCACTAGATCCCCAGTTGTTGGTTTGAGAACACACACTGTTCCTGTCCCAATGTCTGGAAGCAGAGGTCCCTCCAGTAGCTGGCACCACAGGCTGCAGGCAATGTACTTTTAGTCCCACTCCAGTGTCTGGCACCTAGTTCACTCATGCTGGTCCCCCAGTAGCTAGTTTCTTTAGTACAGGGTCCGCAGACACAGAGAGCTATGACCCCCTCAGCTGCTGATGTTAAGACCCTCACTCATTCCATTCTCTGGAATGGTCTGCTTTCCCACCCGGTTCCAATAGCTGTCACCAAATCCACTTCCCAAAGTACCTCCCGTAGCTAGTATTTAGTCCTTTCTTGTCACATACACACACAAAAGACCAGTCACTCTGGTTCCTGCCCTCCACAGTTGCTAGTTTGTAAGCACGCAGTTTTAGCCCCAGTGGGAATAAAGTCACTCCAGTCACTCCAGTAGCTGACACTGCACACATGGTCCTCCACCCTTGGCCTGGCTCTAGTAGCTTGAGGAATGTGGACCTGGCAAAGAGTGGGGTCAGGACCCTGAACTTTGGAAGAGAGAACTTTCAGCTGTTCAAGGTGTTGTTGGTTAAGATCCCCTAGGATCCTGTCCTTAAAGACAAGGATGTTGAGGAGAGCTGGCTACTTTTCATAGATGCCTTTCTGAGAGCACAGAAGCTCTCCGTATCTCTGAATAAGAAGGCGAGCAGAGGAGGCAGGAAACCAGCATGTCTCAGCAAGGAGATGCTGGGCATACTGAGAATAAACAAAGGTGCACACAGGCTCTGGAAACAAGGGCATATCACCTGGGAAGAATATAGGGATGCCGTCCAGACTTGCAGATGTGGGATCAGGAAAGTCAAGGTGCAGGCAGATCTGAACTTGGTGAGGGATGTGAAAAACAATATGAAGACATTCTACAGGTACATTGGCCAAACAGGTGAAAACGAGCGTACCTCCTTTGGTAAATGTAAAAGGAGAACTGGCTTCAGTGGACGAAGAGAAGAAGAGAAGGCTTAGATACTGAATTAGTTATTTGCCTCGGTCTTCACTGGCAGCCAGGATTCTAATATTTCTCATGTCCTGAACCCTGCATCCCTAAACTTCTATGTGGGGACCAGGGCAGTAAATCCCCCCACACACACACACACTGTAAGGGCAGAGCAAATCCAAGACTGCCTCATGAGAGTGAATGTGTACAAGTCTATGGGGCTGGATGGCATACATCCTAGGGTTCTGAAAGAGCTGACTGAGGTGGTTGCCAAGCAGCTCTCCATCATATTTGAAAAATCATGTCTGTCAGGTGAGGTCCCAGATGACTGGAGGAAGGGTCACATCACTCCCATTTATAAGAAAGGGAGCATGGAGGACCTGGGGAACAACAGGCTGGTGAGTCTAACTTCTGTACCTGAGAAGATCATGAGACTGATCCTCCTGAACAACATGCTTGATCACACGAGGAATGAGAGTGTAATCCAAGACAGCCAGCATGGCTTCACCAGGGGAAGGTCATGCTTAACCGATCTGGTGGCCTTCTATGATGGAGTGACAGCACTGATGGGCATAGGGAAGGCAACCAGTGTTATCTGGACTTGAGCAAGGCCTTTGACATGGTCCCCCACTACATCCTTATCTCCAAATTAGAGGGATGTAGATTTGATGGGTGGACCACCTGGTGGATAAGGAATTTGTTGAAAGGCCACAGACAGAGTGGTGATTAATGGTTCTGTGTCCAGGTGTAGGCTAGTAAAAAGCGATGTCCCCCAGGGGTCTGTCTTGGGACTGGTGCTCTTTAACATCTTTATCAATGACATCAAAGATGGAACTGAGTGCACCCTCAGAAAGTTTGCTGATGACAGCAAGCTGAGTCGTATGGTTGACATGGTGGAAGGAAGGGATGCCACTGAGAGGCACTGGAACAGACTTGAATGTTGGGCCCAGGTGAAACTAATGAGGTTCAACACAACCAAGTGCAAGGCTTTGCACTTGGGCTGGAGGAGTCCCAGGCGACTGGGAGCAGAGATCCTGGAGAGTAGCCCTGCAGAGAAAGACCTGGGAGTCCTGCTTGATGAAAACCTGAACATGAGCTTGCAGTGTTCTCTTGCAGCTCAGAAAGCAAAAAGTATCCTGGGCTCCATCAGAAGAGGGGTGACCATCAGGGATAGGGAGGTGATTGTCCCTCTCTGCTCTGCTTCTATGAGGCCCCGTCTGGAGTACTGTGTCCAGGTCTGGAGCCCTCAGTACAAGAAAGACAGAGAGCTGCTAGAAAGGATCCAGAGGAGGGCTACAAAACTGTTCGGGGGGGCTGAAGTACCTCCCCCACAAAGACAACCTAAGGAAGCTGAGCTTGTTCAGCTTGGAAAAAAAAAGGTTGTGGGGTGACTTTTTTTTTTTTTTTTTTTTTTTTTTTCTTTCTTTTTGTTTGTTTCTTTTGTGTGTGTGTTAGAGAAGGTCCCTTAGCAGATGTGTGTAAAGGAGTTTTTCTGTGTACCCTTGCAACTTCAATAACTTCTTCAGTCAGGCATGACCTTCAGAAAATTTTACCTTACAAAGACTATAAGTAATGAGGATCACTGAGGATTTCTTAATTATCCGGTACTGTTTTATGGTGTTTGTTCCTGATCTAGTTGGAGTTTGTTCAGTTGATAGTTTTTTACAATTTCTCTATCAGTAAAAGATTTATTTATTTTTTAGCAGAAATTTCATTTCATGTACAAAAGCCAGGAAAGAGGATGAGCAAGAAAGACATGATGGATGAGCTTATGCAATGTCGTCATTTAAATCACTAGGGATAAAATGAAAGATGGATGCTATAATTAAATTTTGTAATTAGTAAACCTATCTGGTGTCCCTATGAGAATGACATAGAAAGTTGTATCTTTATATATCTAACTTTTCTCATGCTTTATTCTGTATAGCTGTACTCAAGAAACACAAACTGGAAGAAGGAATAATAAAGGAAAAATAAATTTTATTTCTGTTTCCTCATTTCTAGACTGGAGATAGAGAAAATTAGATTCTGAGTTCCAAAATCTGTGAATAGCTATTGTTTTTGTCTCAGTCTGTCTTTTGACCTTGTGAGAAATAATAATAATAAAAAGATAAAATACAAAGGAAACAAAGAAATTAAAAGAGCAACAACAGCTACAAAAGCCAATGAGGTTTCTATCGTGATGGGCCAAATAGGTATAAAGGAATATATAAAGTTATACATATATGTGTGTGTGTGTGTAAGTGTATATATATGTATAAATGACATATATTTTTACATTATATATATATATAATATTAAAAATATGTATATTATATTTCTGTTTTCTTACACTATTTATCACTGAATATTTGGGCTTAGTTTTCCCAACTTGTAGAAAATATTCAATCTGCCTCCTACTTTCATATAAAATAACACATAATCACAGAATTGTAAGAGTTAGAAGAGACCTCTAGATCTAAATCACTCCCCTGCTGAAGCAGGTTCCCTAGAATATGTTGCACTGGAAAGCATGCTGGTGGTTTTTGAATACCTCCAGAGAATGAGATTCCACAATGTAAAAATGCTTTTCCTCATGCCTGTAAGGAAATTCTTGTGCTTTAGGTTTATGTTTATTTCTCACTGTCCTGCTGCTGGGTATTACTGGAAAGAGCCTGGCCTCATCTACTCAACTCCTGCCTATTAGATATAAGCACTGATAAGAATCCCCCTCAGTCTTCTCCAAGCTGAAGAGTTCCAGGCCTCATCCTTTCTTCATACTGGAGATGCTCCCCTCCACTGAACTACCTATCCCTCAGTTCCCGTTCCCTGTATTTCCTGTATTTCTTGAACTGTGTAGCAGAGTTTTCAAAGAATAATTGTGGAAATGAAAATAGGGAGTTATTTCTTGATTTATTGCCTTTGTTGTTGTTGTTGTTGTTTGTTTTTGTTTTTGTTTTGGTATCATCTGGTCTCCCTCAATTTAGTGCCACCTGTAAATTTGACCTCAGAGAGTGTCATGCTATCTGCACGGTCCAAGCTTCTTTCTTTTACTATCCCAACAAGCCTTGTAACCTTGCACACCTTCATAATGTGTTGTTTCATTTAATACAACGTTCACATCAAAGTGGTGGTGTTGGTGGTGGTGGTGAAACAAAACAAGAAAACAACAACAATCAAACAAATACAAAAGTCTTATGCCCTCAGAGAGGGCTCATGAGATCAAATCAGCTCAAGAAAGCCTTGGACCATTATGCCAGGGTATAATATTTGGATTCAAGAGAAGAATTTTGGTGGTTACTTGTAGCAACTTCATGAGACTACAGTGCTCTTGAAGGGCTAAGTTATAGTTCGAAGAAATGTCACACTAGAGAAGTAATTCAACTAGTCTGCTTTAAAACCCATTATGCAAAATGTCAGTATCACCTAACTAGCTGTCTCAATCTCAGCACAATTTCCTTCCAAATATTATGACCTTTTATTGAGGCTAGAGGGCTCTCTGAGTTCTTAGCCTAATGAATAACATTTTAGAAAAGTTAAACTGTCAACCTACAGTTACAGTCAGATATTAGGTGTTAATAAAAATGCTATATAAGTGGAGTAGGTTAGTACGTGTTTGTATCTCAGACTGAAGTACATATTGCATACATTTTTTGTCAGTGACTTCTTTTTGATTAAATGGTGGTAACTGTATATTTCCAGCAGTCTTTTGGGTCCTAAGTTCACCAATGCAAATCCCACAACATTAAAATGGGTAGGGATTAAGTAACAAAAAGGCATTAGAATGCTATTCATCCTTAAGAGGAGTACAATAGTGGTCACTGAAGTTTCATCCTTTGTAGTTTTGCATCTGACTTATTATTTCTGCGTAGTTTCTGACATATTCTGTTTCTTTGCATTTTGTTCACTGATATCCACCAAACTATCTTTGCACATGAGCTATTAGTTAAAATTAAGCAGTAGCCTCCACACACGTTCCCGTGAACAGAAAAAACTAATAGTTGCTACTAAGTTACTACATATTTTAGATGTGTATTATACATAATGTTCAGAGATAAGCTCCAACAGACATGAGACAACAGTCATGCTGGTATAGCAAGGAAAACAAAAATCAACTCAGGTCAAAGCAAGATAAGTCTTGAAAAAGTACACTGTCAGGTCAATATGTAGTTTGTGGCCCTTTACTGGTAATGGAAAAATCATGTGGTTTTTTGTTTTTTTGTTTTTTGTTTTTTGTTTTTTTGTTTGTTTTTGTTTTTTTCCCCAAAACAAATTTATTTAAATATCTGTGTATTTAATGCATCAGTCAGAAGTCTAGATTTTTATTTTTATTTTTATTTTATTTTTTCTTCTCACTGAAAACAGCTACTGGAATTTATATCATATTGTTCTTAACCAAAATTCCAATAAACAAATAACAGAGAAATTTCTTTTAGTATTATGGCAGGTTTTTTTTTTTTTTTTTTTTTTTTTTGTGGTGGTGTTTTGTTTGTTTGATTGACTGATTTTTTGTTTTGTTTTGTTTTGTTTTGTTTTGTTTTGTTTTGTTCTCCAGTCTGTCCATAGAGACATACAAAGTCAGAACAGGGCTCTGAGCATCCTATCTATCTGATAATGTCCTTGTTCAGTACAAGGGAATTGGACTTTTTTTTTTTTTTTTTTTTTTTTTTTTTTAATAAATGTGCAAATGTGAGATGTTTCAGCATTCATTTATATAAAAATACCATGGCACACAGATGGTCATTAAAATCACTGGAATTTCTAGTATTTTCCTCCCTGTAAAATAGAAGCTACTGTGAGAATAAGTGGTATGTTGTTGAAGTGATAATCACATTATTTACAAACTGTGAAATATTATGGAGAACTGTCCAATTCTTTTGACATATGAAAGTGAGTTACATGATTGAGAAGGCGATTATTAAATATTTATAAGTGAACTGCATTGATACCAAGTATGCCACGTCAATATTTAGCAGTATTTGAGGGCTTAAGCATGGCTTTTTATTTGATGTGGATAGGGTGCATAGACAAAACAGAAAAATGACTTTAATTTTGTTATGATTTGCTGTTTATTTTACTTTTCCATAGCTGGAATGATTTTACATCTTTCTTTATTTTTTTTCCTCTCTCTCTAAAATTTGCCATACATTATAAAAATAAATGCCATAATTCAGTATAACTCAGATAGCCTACTGATATCACAGGAGTTTTGATAGTTGCCTGTGCTGCCACTTCTGTACATGTACTTGGATTTCTTGTGACCTTAAGAAAATGCTGTAGAAATATTTCAGCACAGAAAAGGCTACAGGGAAAAGACCAAACAAAACAAAACAAAACAACACTTAAAACTAAGCTTTTGACAGAACAAACTTGATACCAAAAATTTTAAATGGACACTGCAAAGAAGTTAATGTTAAGAAACAGGGATGAAAGACCCCAACTTTCTTGTTAGATAAGAGTCTTCAACAACAAGAAAATGCATATTTGGAACTACAGTTCTGAATTGATAGACCATTTGAAAATTCAGTGCTCCTTGTTATATATATATATGTATACAAAAAACTTCAATGTAATGCTCTTCAAAAATTGGATTTCTTTTTATATTAAATATATATTATATATATAGAGAGAGAGCATTACATTGAAGTTTTTTGTCTATAGTAGATGCAGAAACATCTACTGGCAATAACTCATGGAAAATTTAGGAAAATGTGGTGCATAAAATATTTAGAAGTATGTCGAATCTGCAAAATATTAACTGAGTGAGGGGTGATCTCATTTTACGACAACACTGACATAAAGCCTTAAATATGAGACTGTTGTTATTCTCTATTTTAAGTACACAGTGTATGGAAAGAATGAAAAAGAGGAATCATGATGTTCCTTGCAACTGGGTTATTGTCTTTGAGAGATGTTTATTTCTGCATTTTGTTTATTTTTGTATTTATTGCTACTAAATCTACTACATTTCAATGATGATTACCAATGAAGTTAGATTTTTTTCTCATTATGTCCTCTCCTCTCCTCCCCTCCTCCCCTCCTCCCCTCCTCCCCTCCTCCCCTCCCCTCAGAATACTGTTGGCCTTTTTCAGCACCTGGGTACACCACTGGCTCATGTTCAGCAGGCTGTCAACTAACACCCCAGATCCTTCTGTGACATGTGGCTTTCCATTCACTCCATCTATCTCAAAGCCTGTAGCACTGATGTGACCAATGTGCAGGACCCAGCACTCAGTCATGTTAAAACTCAGATAAGTGACCTCAGCCCATTGATCTAGTCTGGTCCAGTCCTTCTATACAGCTTTTCTACTCTCAAAGAGATGAACACTTCTTCCCAACTTCATGTTATCATGTTGTTTTGTAACAAATGAGCTTCAGGAAACACACTGTATGCAATAATATAATGCTGCTTTAGTTTCTGCAAGATGCAAATTCCAGCATAACTTCGTGGTGATCTCAGGCAAGAACTGAAGGCATGAGAATTAATGCAGCCACTGTGCCAACAGAGATCCCGGATGTAGTTTCTCACTGATCCATTTATTTTGCAGTGCTTTCCCAGTAATCTGATATGAGCTTCCACAGCTGCCTTATATCAGAGCTGACCTTGAACACTGATAGTCAAATTCTAACAGGAGAAAACCTTCACAGAGAAGAGTAGAGAAGTATGTTTATAGCTTGGTCAGGGTGACCAGAGCTTGTTGGTACATTAATGATTAGACAGATTTTCCATTAGGTATGAGAACTTCAAAAAATGAAGGATTAGGGAGTTAACTGTCTTTTGTCATCCAGGACATAATACATTTATATTGTTTTGGTAGAGGATTGCCTTTTGATTCTCTTTCATTAAAGTGATACTTTGGTATATGAGTGCTGTGAAATAGAATTTTCTGCTGATGAATACATGCCTACTGGAATTGGTTATGTCCTAGAACAGCCATAGCAAGTCCATGGAGTTTACAGCTGTGATGTAAGATGTGAGGCATCCATAGCATTCAGTAATGGCAGAAGGAGTTTTAAACAAGGTATCATTTGAAAAGGTATCACAAAGATGTAGGCAGCAGTTCAGCAGGAAGGAAAGAAAGAAGGGATGGAGGAAGAGAGAGAGAAGGGGAGGGAGGAAGTAAGGTTAGTCTCATTTACTAGTAAGGGAGAAAGGAAGGTTAGTATCATTTACTAGTGTATCTGATGCCAGCGAAAAGATAAAAGATCTGAGATTTGATGAGCATTAAAATAATTCCTTTCAAGTTATAAAATAGAATGGAACAGGAAAATACAATTTTTGTTTGTTTCAGTTTTGTTTGTTTGTTTGTTTGTTTTTTGTGTTGTTTTTTTTCCTAACATTTTCTGTTCATATTTACTTAAAGTGCTCAGAAGTAACCAATACTGAATCCAAGTTGCATAGCATTGCATCAAGTAATATATCAAGTAATACTGTCCTCCAAAATCTACAAAATGCAATGAATGAGTAAATGCACTTATTAAGGAGAAAATAAAATAAAATAAAATAAAATAAAATAAAATAAATCAAACCTTAATCTTTCCCAGACTTTCAAAAGACCCTGCTTCATCTGCAATCTCTCTTTTCATCCAGCTACCCTGAGGTTACCTCCAAAATTGTTTCTCTCTTCCACTCCTGACTATTTCTTTAGCTTTCTCTTATTTTTGTTCCAACCTTTGTTCTTGTTTTTCTTGTGTACATACTAATAACAGAAAACATGTTCTTTCCTATGTTCACCTTATCCAACTTGATTTTCTCATATTCCTTGCTCTCTGTCTCTTGAGACCATCTTTTTTTTTCTTTAATGTTTATTGGTAGTAGTGATTGACAGAAGAACTGTAAAACAATGAAAAAGGTTTTCTCTTTGCTTTAACTTTCTACTTATTTGTTTATTTATTTATTTAGTTAGTTCTTCATATGAAAGGAATACGATCATACAATGATGGCCAGAATTCATTTTTAAAATGCATTAAAATTTGGTAAAAAGCACATAAATATGTATAGAGATACATGAATTTATTTTCAAATTATATGAATATTGTATCTATTATGGTGATGTTAATAGTACAAATAGATATATCTTCATACTGCTTTTTGGATGTATACAAACACTGTTTTTCAAACAATATTTGACAAGTTACAGTTTTGTATGATAAATGACTTCATATATCAGTGCACAATGTTTAATATAAAACTTAAAACAATTCGCCTAAATTCTAAGAATTTAATTTCATTCTCTTTGAAAGATATCTCTTATGCTGTCTAGGGTAAAAACATTTCCAGGCACTTCAATGACAATAGAAGGCATCAAATTTAAATATCATTCAGTAGGCATTTTTATTAGCTATTAATTTTGTGTGTATATGATAAGCAATTTCAAACAAGTGATCACATGATACAATGTCATGTGACTGTTGTCCCTCCAGACAAAGGGTTTATCACCCCTTGACCAGAACATGTTTGGATTTGTTCCTCTGCAAGCTTTGAGGCAATGGCAAAAAAGAATAACCTCTTACAGTATATTTTCCATGTTTTATAAGCAAAAAATCTTAACATAAAGGTGTCTACATATTTCCACTAGCACTAAACACTGGGGATAAAAATATTCATACTTCTTTTGTCCCTGGTATTTCTCAGTTTGTCTTTAGTCGTCTTAAAGAAAGTATATTCATGTTTGAATATGCCTTAAACAGTATAATAAAATGTATCTGGTTGTCTTACTAGAAACTAGGATGCACATACTGTGACTTGATGGGAGCTATGGTAGTACAGATAGCTGAAATTTATGTTTCATATACAACTTTTTATTTTATACTAAATGCTATTAATGTCATTATAATATAATGTGCCCAGAGAGTAGCAGACAAGAAATAGGATACATGAATGGACTGTACATAGAATACATGTAGAGTTATTTAAAGGCTGTCATAATCTCTACTCTTTCAGCCCCTCTTTTTTGTTTGTTTGTTTGTTTGTTGTTGTTGTTTTGTTGTTGTTTTTCAATCCAGTAAAATAAAAAAAGAAAACAAACAAACAAACAAAACAGTATAGGACTCCTTGACTGTCGCCTATTTAATATTATATGGTAGCACTTGATGAAAATGGCCAAGAAATATCAAAAAGTGATATGTTAAAGCAATGAATGCTAACACATCACATTGCATGCAGACCATAGTGTGCTGCTATGGATAGTAAAATCAATTATTAACCTAGTCAATACAATATATTCATTATGAATTCTGATTGCCTTGAAGATCAATACGCAAATCAATACCCAAGGTGAGTGAAATAAAAAATGTGAGTGGTCTGCCCCTTAGACTTTGAAATGAAGTATATGACAAAACAAATGTAGATGCACAACACATTTGCTTAATTTGACTAGTTATACTTCCTGACATTAGCCCCTCCCTTGCTTTCAAGCGAATGTTAAAAAATAATTAAAAAAAAAAAAAAAAAGCACTGAAATTACAATGACAAAAGAACAAGTTTCTTACAGTTTCTACAGCAAGAAAGATTGATGCAGTTTGCAAAGTCACCTTCCCGTGTTTTCTATATTTGTCATGGTTACCTTGCCTTCTTGTCAACTATTTCTCAAAAATTGCTAAAGATCATTAAAGATTATATCTGAGAAAAGGAAAGTGGTCTCTGTTCACTGCTAGATAAGGTTAGAGATGGTCTATCCCTTACTGAGCTATCTCAGTGGGCATTTGTGCTTCAGGGCATAGCATGTCACCTTCATAACTCTATATATTACTCCATGCTTATAATACACATTCTGAATTCCAAATGGATCTTCAGTCCCTTTAAAGACAGTGCAGATGCATATAGTAGCTAGTGAAAAATCATATTTATTCTATGAGATGGGAAATGTAAAACTGAGTAGAGTTGAAAGAAAAGTGCAGCTTTTAAGTAATCTTGGATTACATTTAATCCTTTGGGCAAGGATCAAATTTACTTCTGTATTAGAAGTGTGGAAGAATATGCCTTTGAGTTTGTTTAAATCTACCCATTTGTCAGTAGGGAAAACCTTATAGCTGATAAAAGTCCAGCTAGTGGTTCTCTAGGCAAATATATCTAAGAAATGGAACACTGTGTTTCCAGTTACTGAAAAATATGGGTTTGCTAAGTGCAAAGTAGCAGAGCTCTACAATTCAGTTTTTCTTCTTTACGACATCTTCTGTACTTAGCAATCCAAAAGAGAGGTCCTTTTCTGCAAAAGTCAAGAGGTACTGATTGGTACACAATTCTCAGAGCAAGACATCTTTAAAATTATCTACACCTATGCTGTTGCAATACTCTTAACATCCTGGTCCAAAAGTCTTGCTGGCTGTGTAGTGCCACTGTGAACCATGCAAATTGTTCAATAGGTCCATTTTAATGGACAGTAAGGTTAATACATTTGGCTCCTTTCACTTATATAATTCTCCATATTACTACACTCAAGTCATGCAGGACATTTTCACACCGTTTTCATTCTAAAATGCACATGCATTTCAGGCACACAATTTCCATCATGTGTTTATACATATTGTTGAGTTCACAGAGGCATGCTGTGTGGACTCTCATGGATGAAATGATGCACTGGAGAGTTATAGGCTCTTTAGAATGGACAGGTTGTGAGGAGAAGTGAGTTTTGTTCTCTATGTGAGAGACCAGCGGAAATGCATGGAGAATGGTCTGGGGATGGATGAGAGATTCTAGGTTAGTATTAAAGAGAGGTTAAGATGTCATTGTACCTAATGTCTGCTACAGGACACAGTTGAGAAGCACAAGTGGATTAGAACTTCTGCAGACAGTTAAGAACAGCCTCACTTTTAGAGGTCCTGACCTGCATGGAAACATCAAGCATTAAATATCTGGTGGAGGAGAAAACAGCAAGGAATAAGCATGCAGTAGATTTCTGGAGTGCATCAACATTAAATTCTCATTCCAAGTGATAGAGGATCCAGTAGAAAGATGTGTTCTATTGGATCTTGTTCTCACCAGTGACAAGGGTCTTGTTGGAAGTGTGAAGGCTAAAGTCAGCCCTTGCTACAGTCATCATAAGATCACAGAATTACAGAATCACAGAATAACCCAGATTGGAAGGGACCTCAAGGATCATGAAGCTCCAACCCCCCTGCCTGGCAGGGCCACCAAACTTCCACATTTACTAGATCAGGTTGTAGAGGTCTTATATGTGGGGATGGTAAAAAAGCTAACAACTCCTTACTTCAGAAGGCAGACTCTGGCCTCTTTTAAGGTCTACTTGGAATGACAGATTGAGAAAAGGCCCTGGCAGGAGTAGTAACCCAAGAAAGCTGGTTCTTGTTCAAGGATCACTTCTCCAAGATAAAGAATAGTGCAATCCAGTGAACAGAAAATCAAGAAAAATACCAGGAGAGCTGTGTGGATGAATAAGATGCTCAAAAAGGAGACACCCAGCAGGTAGAAGGAAAGACTGGTTACTTGGAGGAATACAGAGACCTTGTCTGGTCATCTAGGGATGAAGTTGGGCAAGATGAAGCCCAACTGGAAATGCATCTGGCCAGGGATGACAAAGAAAATAGGAAGGGTTGCCATCAGTAGGTCAAAAACAAATGGAATGCTAGTGAAAACATGGACCATTTTCTGAACAAGACCAGGGACGTTTCTACACAGAACAGGGAAATTGCTAAGGTCCTGAATGTCTTCTTTGCTTCTGTCTTTACTAGCCAGACAAATCTTCAGGAGTCCCAGACACCAAAGACTACCAGCAATGTCTGGAGCAATGAAGATGTGGACTTGGTGGAAGAGAATCAGATCAGGGAATTCTTGAGTAAATCGGAATTGAAGAAATCTTGAGAGATGAAATACATTATAAAAAGCATATATATGTCTTTGTGCCTGTTAAACTTTTAAGAAGCAACCTATTAGGTTCTAAACCATTTCATTCCTACCTATAATTTTATCATTAAAGCCATACATAGCACTAGAACAGTGGACTGAATGTATTTATTGATACTGTGCTGGATTTCGACTAATTATGATGTTAAGTGTAAATAAATTTAAATGAAAACACATCAGAATCTTCTTTTTGGCTTTCATTTTTCCAGTGAACATATTTTGAATAAATAAGAGGTTTTTTTTTTCTTTTATAATTGGTATACTAGAAGAATGGATGAAAAGACTGCACCGAATGGTTCGTTCAGGGTCTGAAAATGCAAGTACTTTAAAATAAATCTGGACAAAGAGTGTAGAATTTGTATCTGAATCACTTTTTTTTTAATTTATTTTTATTTTTATTTTTATGTGAAGACAACAGGGCAATGCTGCATCTCTAGTTATAACTCATTATTTTCCAACATGATCATCAAGATATTACAGACTCATGTTAAACTTTTTAAAAATAAACTTAAAGGCAGACAGCCTTCCATTATTTAGGATGCTCAGTGAAGATGAAGAACACATTTCAAGCTTCTCATTATATGAGAGTTCTGTTGGAATTATTTCACTTTAAAATTTAAACCTGTCTACTGGTTTTATGGATCCTGACAGAGATCAAATTTGTGATCCAAATTATTCTGTCTGAATGAAGATTTAATAGTATTTCTAACGAGTGTCAAAATTTCAAGACTGTCATCTAGTTTGTTTTTATTCCTATTGAAATTTCTATTTCCAATTAAAAAAAAAAAAAAGTATATTTTATTTATTTATTTTTCATAACAAATTATTTGTTTCATGGTCCACTCTGTCTTTAGGAGCTGCTAAATCAGATCTTTGAAGCAATTAGTTATAGCAGAATCATAGTACTGTGACCAAAAATAGAGCATAAAAATTTTATTCAGAAAGGTGCGCCTGAAAATGATGCATGTTCCAAAGGAGCAAATATATTAAAGGCCGGGACTATGAGTCTTGAAAATTGTTAGTTTATAAATTAAAATCTGTAAATATTTTAACTACTTCACAATAATTTGCATTTTTGCAGATGTAAGAGTGGATCTGTAACTACTTATCACTGATGCTGTGAAATATATGTACTCTGACTTCTATTACAAAAATCCACACTGCCTCATATGTCTTTCTTGACTGTGTTAGAAAAACTGGAATAGATGAATGCTGACATAGCTGTGATAAATCAGTTAGCTCTATTGCTAAGAGAAATTGTCAGTGATATAAATAGCCTTTACAATTTCTACATACCCTCCAGACTCTATCCAGTAAATGTAACCTCTAAAAATATTTGTACTTGCACTTTGCTTATAAATTACAATTTTTCATCTATTTCAATGATTTTAAAGTGAATTTAAAGGAAAGCTTGCAGATTAGTTTACAATTTGTTTGTTTGTTTATTTATTTATTTATTTATACTGATTTTTACAGTTTGAGAGGAAATTATATAGAAGTACCTATGATGTGCTCCAGGCAATTTAATCAAATACTGAAAAGTGGACTGTAAGCACAAGACCTTAAACTTGCAACTACTCCTATTTAACATGGTTCAAGCAACATTAGAGGAAAGAAATATAGAAAATGAGATTTTTTTATTCTCTTTGACTTTTTCTCCCCTCCCCCCAACACCCTCTTCCCCACCCCTTCCCCCTTCAGATGGTACTATTTTATCTTTATTGAGAATTATAAATAGGGAATGGAAGGGTAGGGCAAAATTATGATGGAAAAAAGTAACATGAAATATAGTAACGTTGTCCAACATCAGTTTTTGAAATAGTTTCCTACTGAACAATATTTTCCAATTGATTGTATAACAGTAAATCTCACTAGGTATCAGTATCTCACTATCTTCCTTCTTAATCAAGGGTGGTCTTATATCTGGTAAAGGACTAAATACTACTA